>NC_056660.1:24202500-24802500 GCF_018350195.1 Panthera tigris | reverse complement strand
TTGGGCACAAGACTTTTGTCTGTTTGTTGATTTTAAGTATAATTTATTGTCAAATTGGTGTCCATAAGACACCCAGTGCTCATCCCAACAGGTGCCTTCCACAATGCCCATCACCCACTTTCCCCTCTTCCCCACCCCCATCAACCCTCAGTTTGTTCTCTGTGTTTAAGAGTCTCTTATGGTTTGCCTCCCTCCCTCTCTGTAACTTTTCCCCCCCATTCCTCTCCCCCATGGTCTTGTGTTAAGTTTCTCAGGATCTACATATGAGTGAAAACAAATGGTATCCGTCTTTCTCTGCCCGACTTATTTCACTTAGCATAATACCCTCCAGTTCCATCCATGTTACTGCAAATGGCCGGATTTCATTCTTTATCCTTGCCAAGTAGTATTCCAATGTATATGTAAACCACATCTTCTTTATCCATTCATCAGTCAATGGACATTTAGGCTCTTTCCATCATTTGGCTGTTGTTGAAAGTGCTGCTATAAACATTGGGGGTACGTGTGCCCCTGTGCATCAGCACTCCTGTATCCCTTGGGTAAATTCCTAGCAGTGCTATTGCTGGGTCATAGGGTAGATCTATTTTTAACTTTTTGAGGAACCTCCACACTGTTTTCCAAGCCTTTTGGATTGGTAGATGGAGTGCTTTGGGCTTCCTGTGGTAAGTCCATTCAAATGAAAAGAGTGGAATTTCGGTAAGCTTCTTGGAAGTTTTGTCCTCAGGGACATCCAAGGGGGAAGGCCCTGGGCGGCAGGGGAGAACGTTTATCACAAGGGCTGTTGGAGAAGTCGTATCAGGAACTTGAATTTACCTGTGCCTCTGTGGGCTGTTATCCGGGGCACGTGCTTGTGCAAGGAGATATTACCTGTCCCTCGTCCCTGCGGACTGCTTGGCCACACCAAATGGATGCTGAGGCAGCAAATATCATGGAGTAGTTTGGTTCAAGTCTCCACATGCTGGTTCTCAGACCACACCTGGCACAGGCAAGTACCCCACCTTCCATTTCTGTTGAATTTTCCAAGTTCCCTGCATTGTTTGAACAAGTGCTCTATAAATAGGTGTTGAATAACTGAAAAAAAAATGACCTAACACAGAAGATGTCAAGCAGTACTAAAGAATAGCTAAGCTATGGTGATTTGAGTCTCTTAATGGATTCCTTTTCAGAAGCAGTGCCTCGTCACCATTATGTTTGTTTGCACTTTATTTCAATAACATTTAAACCATACAGAATTAATGTAGTCTTAAATGTGGATGTCATTAGTGCTCCTGAAAGATTTCTTGCCCTGGAATTTTTAATGAATTCATCATGAATCTAAATTTGTTTTAGCTACGTCCCCAGGGCTGGCCCCATGCTTAGAAAATGACCCATCTAGTATAATTTGATGGGTGCCAGAATGGGCCATCTGCTCAAAACTACTTCCTGCCCTGACTCCAGAAAATTCACCCTTACAGTTTCACTTAATAAATCAACAAATAATTTGATTGATAATCAAGTCAGTAAATATTTACAAAATACCTACAACTTGCCAAGAACCAAAGGTTGTACAAAGATCAATGTGACACAGTTCCTGCCTGTGGGGACCTCTTAGCTTGATGTCACGTTAAGAAATAGATATTTAAAGATGCATGAATTACATAAGTTGTTTGTTAGAATCCCTAAGCTATGCTAAGGAGTGACTTTCTAGTTCCCCAAGCTTTGCAATCACAAGGGCCTCTAATTGCGGGGCGAGGGGAGATGGAAGGTAATGATACGTAGCCCATGATTATAGGGACTTTGGAGCCAGTGGTGCAATCTAGGTGCTTTTGAGTAAACTCCTTTCCTCGCTCAGCCTGCTTCCTTGTCGGCAGCAGAGAAATTTTACTGAAATAGCATATTCAAAGCATTTGGGATACCGTATTTGGTGCAATGCCTGGCTGGAATAGACCTAGCACAATGTTAGTTCCTGTCCCCTCGTCATTTAACTGGAGAAGACTAAGCAGTGAGAAACCCTCATTTCTTCAGCGCTTTCTTCATTAGCCACTTACCAAGCACTTACTAAGTGTAGATACCAGGTTAGAGGTGGGGATGACAAGTAGAACAGCATTCCTGTCCTCACAAAGGTCTGGTTGGGGCCAGGACGTAGGAGGGTCAGGGCTGAGTCTGGAGGATGAGTAGGAGTTGACCAAGAAAGGCAGTAGGGGCATTTCACTGGGAGAGAACAGCATTACTGAAGGCTTCTGAGCCAAGGAGAACAAGGCGTTGCAGGAGCCCGGGGCAACGGGAATAGGCTGGAGGAAGATGGACCAGCTGATAGGTATTTTTGTCATCCGTCCAAGAGGTGATCAGGACCTGAGGCCAACAGTGGGGGTGCGAATATTCCTGAGATTGGCACAGGAGAAACCACTAGGAAGAGTTAAGAGGACACTTGAGGAGGAAGGTGTCATAGATGGGTCTGTTTTTCAGCCCCGTGTCTGATCATCAATGCCTTTTAATAGAAGGCTTAATTCCTGTGAGAGGAAGCGGGCTTGGGCAGGTGGCAATGATCTCAGTTTTAGACCAGCTGAGTTGTAGTGGCTTCCAGGAGGAAATGCCATTCCTCTGTGTACGTACGTTCCAGGAGCCACCTGCCATGTGCAATATGCCTACAAGTAGTAACCTACTGCATCCATATGTCTTGCTTGTGCAAGATTTTGTGGAAGGGAGAAAAGTAGGAGCACAGAGATGTGGGTGCCTGGAATGTATTTAGTAAGAAGGCGAGAAGGATCCTGGTCCCAGGTGTGGAGATGCAGACAAAAGTGAGGTGTTTCTCTCTCTCCCCAAAACCAAGCCCAACACCAGTCACGGGCCCCATGCTCTGCATCAGATAAGAATATGGTCCTTATTGAGGCCACTCTGGGCTCCTCTCCCCTCCTTCCTCTCTACTTTGGAACATCTCAGGAGTGAAGGGTCCCTTTTCCCTCTTAGACCATCTCTTCTCCAGATACTGATCTGTGCCTGTGGCCATGGTCATTCTCACTAATTACTCGTGCCCTGGACTCTTCAGTGTCACCAACCCTATTGTATTCATCTTTGCCTAAAAAGACTGGTCAATTGTACCTTGTCTTAAAAAAAAATAAATGGAACCAATCCTTCAATTACCATTTTCTTTCTCCTCATCCCTTCAACTGAGACTTTTTTTTTTAATTGAAAAAATATAGTCAGGAGTCACAATACTGTACGTTATACTCCCTGGACTTACTCATCTTGTAACTGAAACTTTGTACCTTTTGACCTCCTTCACTCATTTCAACCCTACCCCTGCTTCTGGCAACTGCCAATCTGTTTTCTGCATCTATGAGTTCAGGTTGTTTTAAGACCTCTACATATAAGTAAAACCATAAACTATTTTTGTCTTTGTCTGACTTATTTCACTTACCTAATGCCTTCAAGGTCCATCTATGTGGTCACAAATGGTAGGATTTCCTTCCTTTTTGGGGTCAATATTTCATTCTATAAATAGACCACATTTTCTTTAACCATTCAACCATCAGTGGATACTTAGTTTGTTTTCAGGTCTTAGCGATTGTAAATAACGCTGATATGAACATGAGAGTCCAGAAATCTTTTCAAGATAGTGATTTCACTTCCTTCAGACAAATACCCAGAAGTGGAATTGCTGAGTTATATGGTAGTACTATTTAATACTTTTTTTTGAGGAAATTCCATACTGTTTTCCAATTTACAATTGATATTCCCACCAATAGTGTACAAAGGTTCTCTTTTCTCCACATTCTTACCAATACTGGTCTTTTTGGTAATTGCCTTTCTAACAGGTGTGAGGTGATATCTCATTGCCCTTTTGGTTTGCATTTCCCTGATAAGAGTGATGTTGAACATCTTTTCATGTACCTATTTGCCATTTGGATGTCTTTGGAAAAATGTCTATTCAGTTCATCTCCACATTTTATTTAAAAAAAAATTTTTTTTTTAATGTTTATTTATTTTTGAGACAGAGAGAGACAGAGCATGAACGGGGGAGGGGCAGAGAGAGAGGGAGACACAGAATCAGAAGCAGGCTCCAGGCTCTGAGCCATCAGCCCAGAGCCCGACGCGGGGCTCGAACTCACGGACCGTGAGATCGTGACCTGAGCTGAAGTCGGACGCTTAACCGACTGAGCCACCCAGGTGCCCCATCATCTCCACATTTTAAAAACAGTGTTGTTTGTTGATTTGTTTTGCTATGGAGTTATAGGAGTTCCTTATATATATATTTTTGAAATTAACCCCATATCCGATATATAATTTGCAAATATTTTCTTCCATTCGTAGGCTGTCTTCATTTTGTTGGTAGTTTCCTTTGCTATATAGAAGCTTAGTCTGATATAGCCCTACTCATTTGTTTTTGCTTTTGTTGCCTTTACTTTTGGTGTGAAATCTGAAAAATTACTGCCAAGACTGATGTCAAAGAGCTTACCCCCATGTTTCGTTGTAGGAGTTTCATGATTTCAGGTCTTACATTTGTTTGCCTTTAATCCACTCTGAGCTAATTTTTGTGCATGGTATAGGATAGTGGTCCAATTATATTTTTTTTGTATGTGGCTGTGTAGTTTTCCCAGGACCATTTATTGAAAAAACTATCCTTTCTTCATTGCATAATCTTGGCTCCTTTGTAATAAATTAATTGACCATATATATATGGGTTTATTTCTGTGTTCTCTGTTCTGTTCCATTGATCAATGTGTCTGTTTTTATGCCACTCACATACTGTTTTGACTACCATACCTTTGTAATACACTTGGAAATCGGCAAGTGTGATGCCTCCAGCTTTGTTCTTTTTTCTCAAGATTAATTTGGCTATTGGGGCACCTGGGTGGCTCAGTTGGTTAAGCGGCCGACTTCGGCTCAGGTCATGATCTTGCAGTCCGTGGGTTCAAGCCCCATGTCTGGCTCTGTGCTGACAGCTCAGAACCTGGAGCCTGGGGGCGCCTGGGTGGCTCAGTCGGTTGAGCGGCCAACTTCGGCTCAGGTCACGATCTCACAGTCCATGAGTTCGAGCCCCACGTCGGGCTCTGTGCTGACCGCTCAGAGCCTGGAGCCTGTTTCAGATTCTGTGTCTCCCTCTCTCTCTGACCCTCCCCGGTTCATGCTCTGTCTCTGTCTCAAAAATAAATAAACGTTAAAAAAAAAAAAAAAAAGAACCTGTAGCCTGTTTCAGATTCTGTGTCTCCCTCTTTCTCTGACCCTCCCCTGTTCATGCGCTCTCTCTGTCTCAAAAATAAATAAATGTTAAAAAAAAAAGAGATTAATTTGGCTATTCTAAGTCATTTGTGGTTCCATACAAATTCTAGGATTGTTCACTCTATGTAAAAAAAAATTCTATTGGAATTTTGATAAGGATTGCGTTGAATCTGTAGATAGTTTTGGATAATATGGACATTATAATAATATTCTAACTTATGAGTACGTAATATCTTTTTATGTGTATTGTCTTCAATTTTTTTCCATTAGTGTCTTAGTTTTCAGTGCACAGATTTTCACCTCTTTAAATTTTGTGTTTCATTGTTTCTGATGCAGTTATAAATGGAATTGTTTTCATAATATCTCTGAGAATTCATTACTAGTGTAAAGTAGTACAACAGATTTTTGTATATTGATTTTTGTATCCTACAGCTTCATTTGTTTATTAGTACTAACAGTTTTTTGGTGGAGCCTTTAACGTTTTCTATACATAATATGTCATCTGTAAATAGGGAATTTTACTTCTGTTTCAGTTTGGATGCCTTTAAATTTTTTCTTCTCTAATTGCTCTGGCTAGGACTTCCAATACTATGTTGAATAAACATAGCAAGAATGGGCATCTTTATCTTACTCCTTATTCGTACTGGACAAACTTTCAATTTTTTTACAACTGAGTATGATGTTGTTTGTCAGCTTATCATATTGGGGCTTTATTATGTTGACATACTTTACCTCTATGCACAGCTTCTTGTGAGTTTTTATCATAAATGGATGTTAAATTTGTCAAATGCTGCTTTTTCTGCATCTGTCAAGATGATAGGATTTTTATCCTTTGCTTTGTTAATGTAGTGTATCACATTGATTTACAGATGTTGAACCACCCTTACACCCTGGAATAAATCCCACTTAGTCATGGTATATGATTTTTTTAATGTATTGTTGAATTCAGTTTGCTAATGCCTTGCTGAGAATTTTTTTGCGTCTATGTTCATCATGGAGATTGCCCTGTAATTTTTTTTTTTTTTTTTTGGTAGTGTCCTTGTCTGGTTTTGATAACAGGTTAATGCTGGACTCAAATGAGTTCAGAAGTGTCCCATCCTCTATTTCTTGAAGGAATTTGAGAAGAGTTTGTATTAATTCTTCTTCAGATGTTTGGTAGAATTTACCAGTGAAGCCATCTGGTCCTGAACTTGTGTTTGTTGGGAAGTTTTTAATTACTGTTTCAATCTCCTAAATAGTAACTGATACGTTCAGATTGCCTATTCTTCTTGATTCAGTCCTGGTAGGCTGTATGTTTCTAGGAATTTATCCATTTCTTCTAGATTATCTCATTTGTTGAGATAATTGTTCATAGTAGTCTCTTATGATCTTTTTATATTTCTATGGTATTGGTTGTAACATCCCTTTCGTTTCTAATTTTGAGTCCTCTCTTGTCTGTTCTTGTTGAGCTAAAGGTTTGTCTATTTTGTTTATCTTCTAAAACAGCGCTTAGTCTAAGAGCTTTTGATCTAAGCTATTCTATCTGAGAGCTATGGATCTTTCCTATTGCCTTTTTTGTCTCTATTTCATTTATTTCCACTCTAATCTCTATTTCCTTCCTTCTAAATTTGGGTTTATTTTGTTTTTCTAGTTTCTGGAGGTACAAAGTTAGGTTTTCTATTTGAGATCATTCTTCTTTATTAATGTAGGCTTTTATCACTGTGAACTTCCCTTTTAGAACTGCTTTCGCTGTGTTTCCTAGGTGTTGGTATATCGTATTTCTATTTTCATTTGTCTCAAGATATTTTTTGCTTTTTGTCTTTGACCCATTAGTAGTTTAGTAGCATGTTTTTTAATCTCCATATTTTTCAAATATTCCAGTTTTTTCTTGTAATTAATCAGTAGTCTCATACCATTGTGGTTGGAAAAGATGCTTGATGCTCTTCCAATCTTCTTAAATGTATTGACTTGTTTTGTGGCCTAATAGATGATCTGTCCTGGAGAATGTTCCATATGTGTCTGGGAAGAATGTGCTGCTTTTGGATGGAATGTTCTATAAATGTACATGATGTCCATCTGCTCTAACATGTCATTTAAGTCTAGTGTTTGCTCATTGATTTTTCTATCTGGATGATCTATCCATTGATGAAAGTGGGGTATTAAAGTCCTCTGCTATTATTATATTACTGTCTATTTCTTCCTTTGAGTCTGTTATTATTTAGGTGCTTCTATGTTGATTTCATAAATATTTACAAATGTTCTATCCCCTTGTTGGATTAACCACTTGGTCATTACATAATTACCTTCTTTGTTTTAATGCCTATTTTATCAGATAGAAGTATGGCTATCTCAGCTTTCTTTTGGCTTCCATTTGCTTGGAATATCTTTTTCCATTCCTTCACTTCATGTCTATATGTGTCTCTTGTAGACAGCATATGGTTAAAGCTGAGATGAGTCTCTTGTAGATGGCATGTAGTTGGGTCTTATTCTGTATCCACCCAGCTACTTGATGTCTTTTGGAGAATTTTGTCTATTTACATTTAAAGTAATTATTGATAGGTAAGGACTTACTATTGCCGTTTTGTTCATGGTTTTCTGTCTGTTTTATAATTCCTTTTGTTTCTTTTCTTCTCTGGCTATCTTCCTTTGTGATATGATGATTGTCTTTAGTGCTATGCTGAGATTTCTCCTTCGTGTATGCCCTGTAGGTTTTTGTTGTCTGGTTACCACGAGGCTTATATAAAACATCTTAGAGGTATAAAGTCTATTTTAAGTTGATAATAACTTAAGTTTAAATGCATTCTAAAGTTCAGCATTTTTATTCTCCCCCACCCCCAACACACGCTTATATTTTTGTCTTTGATGTCACAATTTATACCTTTTTATCATGGGTATCCATTAACAAATTATGGTAGTTATTTTTACTATTTTTTTTAAATTTTTTTTTAACGTTTATTTATTTTTGAGACAGAGACAGAGCATGAATGGGGGAGGGTCAGAGAGAGGGAGACACAGAATCTGAAGCAGGTTCCAGGCTCTGAGCTGTCAGCACAGAGCCTGATGCGGGGCTCGAACTCACGGACCGCGAGATCGTGACCTGAGCCAAAGTCGGCGCTCAACCGACTGAGCCACCCAGGCACCCCTATTTTTACTATTTTTGTCTTAACCTTCATACTAAATTTTTAATTTGTCCACCACCATTACATTAGACTATTCTGAATTTAAGTACTGTATATATTTACCTAAAACCAGTGATAATTATACATTTATATGTGTTCCTATTACTAATCAGCACTCTTTTATTTTAGATTAAACAAGTTCCCTTAACATTTTGTGTAAGACTGGTCCAGTGTTAACTCCTTTAGTTATTGCTTCTCTGGAAAACTTTTTTTTCTCCAATTCTGAAGGATAGTTTTTCTGGGTAGACTGTTTTTTGAACTTTCAGAACTTTGAATACATAAAGCCACTCCCTTCTGGCCTACAGAGTTTCTGCTGAAAAAATCTGTTAGTCTTAAAGTAGTTTCTTTATATCCAACAAATAGTTTTTCTCTTGCTGCTTTTAAGATTCTCTCCTTATCTTTAACTTTTGGCAATTTAATTATAATGTGTCTTCTTTAAGAGTCTGTTGGATTTATCTTCTTTGGAATACTCTGGGCCTCCTGGATCTGGATGTCTGTTTTCCTCTCTGGGTGAGGGAAGGTTTTAGTCATTACTTCTTCAAATAAGCTGTCTTCTCCTTCTGGGACCACCATAAAACAAACATTTCTCTTGATATTCTCCCATAAGTCTCTTAAACCATCTACACCGGTTTTTTGTTGGTTTCAGTATAGTTGACACATGATGTTACGTTAGTTTCAGGTGTACAACTTATTGATTTGACAAGGTTATACATTATGCTATGCTCACCACAAGTGTAGCTCCCGTCTGTCCTGGTACATCACTATTACAGGTTCATTGACTGTGCTCTCTGTGCTGTGCCTTTTATTCTCATGACTTATTAATTCTATAACTGAAAGCCTGTACCTCCCTCTTCGATCCACCCATTTTGCCTAATCTCCCACCTCCCTCTCAGTACAAACATATTCTAACAAACAAAAGAGTCCTTCCCTAGGTTGGGGAAATTTTCAGTTACTATTTCTTCAAATAAGTTTTTTTTTTTTTTTACACCATTCTTTCTCTCTTCTTCTGGGACCCCTATAATAAGAAGGTTTGTTCACTTGAAGTTGTCCAAGAGATCTCAATGTATCCTTATTTTGTTTTAATTTACTTTTAATTTTTATTATTTTCTGCTGTTCAATTGTGTGCTTTCCACTTCACTGTCTTCTAAATCGTTGATACATTTTTCTGAATCTAACGTGTGTGTGTGTGTGTGTGTGTGTGTGTGTGTGTGTGTGTGTATCACATCTTCTTTATACATTCATCTATTGGTGGACATTTGGGCTGCTTCCATATCTTGGGTATTGTAAATCATGCTGTTATAAACATAAGGGTGCATGTATTCTTTTGAAATAGTGTTTTTGAATTATAGGGGTATGTATCTAGTAGGGCGATTACTGCATTGTAGGGTAGTGCTATTTTTAACTTTTTAAGGAAGCCCCCTACAGTTTTCGAGAGTGGCTATACCAGTTTGCATTCCCACCAGAAATGCACAAAGATTCCTGTTACCCCACATCCTCACCAACACTTGTTGTTTCTTGTGGTGTTGATTTTAACCACTGTAACAGATATAAAGTGATACCTCACTGAGGTTTTGATTTGCATTTCTCTGAGTGATGTTCAGCATCTTGCCATGTGTCTGTTGGCCATCTGTATGTCTTCTTTGGAGAAATGTCTGTTCATGTCTTCTGCCCAATTTTTAATTGGATTATTTGTGTTTTTTAATTCCATTGCTGATCATTTCTTCCACTTTATCTAGTCTGCTGTTGAACCTTTCATGGAAAAAAATGTTTTTCAGAGAATATGAACAGGGGAGAGGGGCAAAGGGGGGAGAGAAAGAAAGAATCATCTTAAGCAGGCTCTACATTCAGTGCAGACAGCGCAGAGCCTGCTTGGGACTCTCTATCTCCCTTTCTCTAGCCCTCCCCTGGTCTCTCTCTCTCTCTCTCTCTCTCACTCTCTCTCTCTCACTCTCTCACTCTCTATCTCTCTCTCTCTCTCTTTAAATAAACAATAAAGAAAAAAAAGAAATTTTCACTCTTGAACCCCGGAGTCTGTGTTGTATGGCTCATGGCCTTGCCTCCTTGACCACCCCAATTAGCTCTATTTCAGATTCAGGAAAAGGTCTCACCTTGCTCTGTTCAGTTCTCAATCAGTAGAACTAAAAATAGTAAAACCACATCTAGCATTCCTGTAAGTTCTGCTGTGCTCTATGGAGGGTTCTTATGAAAACTTCAGGACCAGGGACAGCAACACCGATCGCGCGCGCGCGCGCGCGCGCGCGCGCACACACACACAGCTAGCTGGAATGAGGCCAAGCCCCTCTGGTTTTTTTTGTCTTTTTGTCCCATTACCGACCGTGTTTTTATACCAGGAGAGACCATTACTTAGAAAAGTGTTACTTTCATCCTTAGAACAGCCACATGATTTAACATCTTAATGGAAAGAAAATGATCAGTGTGATCACAATCGAAGACCTTGACTCCCTAATGGAATATTAGCCCTTCCCCATTCATCTCAGACCTGTGGAAAGAGTAGAGACCTGGCATCTGTGGAATTAACATTTGAGCTTTAGACTCATTGTAAGAACTGATGAGCTGGAGTCTGTCACTTAGCATCTCAGTGTGGTTTTGTCTTTTTTTTTTTTTTTTTTTTTTAACGGGTTGTATTTTATGGGAGAGTGTATACTTGAGAGAATTGTGCAAGTCTCAGAATCTCTTGCAAATGTCAGAGTTGTAAATACATTTTAATAAGATATTTATATTTCATTCATTCAATGAAAATACGTGGGTGCCTACAACATGCCACACACAGTTGTAGATACTGTGGGCATGCCATGATTAAGGCAGAAAATCTTATCTGGATTCCCCCACTATCCAAAAGCAGAGTGTTCCTATGAAACCTTTTGTAAGCCAAAATGGCGTAAAGAAGCAATTATCATTAATTTACATGGGAAAAAAACGTTGAGTGTCCCCAGACCCAAAAAATAATCTCTCTTAGGCTTTCCTGATACCTTTAGGACACATCTTGCCAATGGATTCACACAATAAGTTGGGATAAAGCACACATACTCACAGACACCATTCAAAGCTGTGGTGGCTTGAGGCTGAGATGTTGAGTGTGGTTCCTGGGGAAGGAGCTTGGTGGTACCGTCTTGGTGCTCAGGATGTGTGCCACCTCTATAAGGGCTTGTTGCAAAACAGGTGCTGAACCCTGTTCTCACTATGTGCCTTTTCTCCTGAAAATGAAAATCCTCTTTGGATATCTTTAAATTAGTGGAAAGCAGGAACTAATATAGGTATTTTTGTTAAAGCACCGTGTAATGCAAACTTTCAAAAAGCAAGGGATCCCTGCACCTGCCCTCACATCCATTTGGAGGAGACAGAGAATAAACAGAGACACAAAGAACTACTATCCTTTTAGACTGTAATGTGCAGAAAATAAGGCTAGAGAGTGATTAGGGGAAGGGGATGGTTGGGGTCCTTGAGGTGACATTTGGACTGAGCCCTGAGGAGTGACGAGCCAGTAAAGCTATGTAGCACTCTCACCTCTCTTGACTACAACTTGCTCATCTCCTAGAATGAGAGTGTGCGGTTCCTGCCGGTGTTAGCTTTCTGCGTGTATCAGTGGGGAGGTTAGTTAAGCCTCTTACCACAAAGGTTCAGAGCCATAAGTCCTTTGGCAGAAGCTGGCACGAGATCCCTCTTGGAGGATACTGGTGAGGTTTTCAGCATCCCTGTTTCTGGTGAACAACTCCGAAGTGGAAGATTTGATTCAAAGTTTGTGGAAAACCACGTGGCAGCTCCTCAAACAATTAAATATACAAGTGCCGTGTAATAATAATAATCCCACTTCTGGGTATATACTCAAAAGAATGGAAAGCAGAGACTAATACTTGTACGAGAGTGTTCGTAGCAGTGCTATTCACGACAGCCAAAAGGTAGAAACACCCAAATGCTCTTCAAACTGAGTGGGCAAACCAAACGTGGTATAGACACCCAATGGAATATTATGCAGCCTTGAAGAGGAAGGAAATTCTGATGCAGGCTGCAACACGCGTGAACCTTGAGGACATGCTAAGTGAAATAAGCCAGCCTAAGAGGGCAAATAGAGTGGGCTTCTACTTATGTGAGGTATCTAGAATAGGCTAATTCATAGAGCTAGAAAACAGAGGTTCCCAGTGGCTGGAGGGGGGGTGTTGGGGTGTTACTTGGTATAGAATTTTTGTTCGGGATGATTGAAAGTTTCTGGAATTAGGTAGTGGTGATGGTACCAGGTCTCTGCAGCTGCCTCTCTGTCAACTTGTTGATTCCACCCCTGCTGTCAACTCCAGCTGGAAAAGGGCTGGAGTCCTGGCCTTGGGCAGGGGTTGGGGGAGGGAGGTAAAGGCTGTGCTGGTGCCTACCCACCGGGCGTACCGGCCTGTGGCCAGAAGAACCATTCACCCACCTGGTGCCTCTGTCAGTACCCGTCACTGCTTCTGGTGGCGGAGGTGGCTCCGAGAGCCGGAGTAAGCCCTAAACATGGTGGTTCTCAAAGTGTGGTCCCCTGGAAACGTGTGAGAGCGTAAACTCTCAGGTTCCACCCGGACCTCCTGATCCAGAACGGCAGGCATGGGGCCCAACAGCGTGTGCATGTGTGAACAGGTCCTCCTGCAGGAGGTCCCAGTGTTGGAGCTGAAGTTGGAGAAGCACTGCTATCAAATGATGCAGGAGCCAGGCGGTCTACGGGGCCGTAAGCCTACATGCTCAGCGAGCTCCTCCTGAACGTAGAGCCCCGGACTCTAAACAGTGGGGACATAGGTCTCAGGGGACACACATTCTCCTGGGGCACTAGGACTCAAGAACAGCAGGGTGCTTGAGTGCCTGTGAGCCCAAGTCTGGGACGTGGGGCTGAGTCACACCCTCTCCTGGTGTGGGCAAGTCTGCCAGAACCCCTTCATCATGGGTGCCGTGGTGCTACAGTGTCAAGATAGTGACCTCAACTCCCTCCACACAAGGTCTAAAACTAACTCCAATGACCATCCCTCCCCGCCCCCCCACTCCCAACTCCGGTCACGTTAGACTGGCTGGCGAGGGCCCACCTGGCATGATGGTTAGCCAGTTTGGCAGTCTCTTGGGCACGCTCTGGAGGTGACTCTTTACAAAGTGGCAGTATAAACACCTCATATTTTTTACTAGAGCTGGACTCAACAAATCTAGGGCAAGAAAAGCGTCTCGACATCCTTTGTATTAGCATATCGTTTTCCAGGCCTGGCCACATGGATTTGTCCAGGGCTGGGCACTTGGGCAAGCCAGACCAGAAAGTCCCCACTGTGAGATTCTGGAATTTGGACCCAAGATGCTCGTGCCAACCTCCTTCCAGTGGTTGAACACTGAAGCCCTAAAACTTGGTTATGGTGGCAGGGTGTTTACTAACACATGGCTTAGAATGGAGAGGAAGCCAGTTTGGACGGACAGAAAGGGGAGGCAAGGCAGCTAACCTGGTTCTGGCTGTGTGTGACCCTAGTTCTAATCTTGTCCAGGATTTATTGCCCCGCTTTTGCAGTAAATCCCCCTGTATGTTGAAAGAAGTCAGGTTCGGTTTCTGTCACTCACCTCCAAGTCCCAAACTAAACTTAACACTGTTAAGTGGCTCTTCCCCAGTGCTCAGTAAAAATCTGACCTTGCTTGTCCATGATTTCTAGAGGAAATAAAAGAAGAACCTAGAAAACAGGACCTTAGTGGGAAGGAGAGTGGCCTCAGGGTTATGGGTAATGGAAACCCATCAGGTTCTGTGGGGACTTAGGACTTACCAAGTCACCATCACCTACCAATACGTCAGATGACTTCATCTGTAAAATAGAACATTCAGCCCAATTTGGGACTTGTTGTTTTCAGCTAAACTATAGGCTACGTGCTGACTTTGCCAGTCTTGCTATGATGATAACTCTCCTTCGGGGCCGATTTGTTTATTTGTGAGCAGAATCCTATGTACCTTATGTGTCCTTCAAAGATTTAGTGTAATTTCTTCGCTTACCGTTTCAACAGTACTGAGAGCTATACCAGGCACTGAGCTAGGCTCAACCACCGTAACATGAATACAAGGGGGGACACATTTCCCGCCCTTCTTGAGCTTATGGTTTAGGAGAGGAGTCAGATTCTGAACGACCAATTGTACAACATATTGACATGGTAATTACTAATAAAAGGAGTTACTGTGTAGAGAGATGAGATTCTGGTAGGAACCCTAACGATCCTGATTTTTCTCCCTTTGCTTTTCTCCAAATTATAAAATCCCTCCTTGTCTCCCCTGTGACATCCCCAGACAACCACTGTTCCTACCACTATTTCAGGAACATAGAAACGTGATCCAGTCTGTGCTAACTTCCAGGAGGCACAGTTCCCTGAGCTGTGTTTCCAACACTAGTCACGTGTGGCTATGGGGCCCCTGAAATAGAGCTAGGTCAACTGAGGATCTGAAGTTTTAATCTATATAAATTTAAAAATGGATGCAATATAAAAATTATTTTTCCCTTAAACGCAAAGTTATCATTAGGACCACATTTCACTTTGCCTGTTGAAGGTTTAGCGTCCGAACTGAGATATGCCGTAAGTCTAAAGGCACAGTAGGTTTCAATGACTTACTATGGCAAAAACCCATAAAAGTTCTCATTAATGGTTTCTGTACTGGTGATGATGTGATAGAATTTTGACTACGGATTAAATATATTAAAACTTGACCTCTTTCTGGCCCTTTTAACGTGTCTACTAGAACATGGAAACCTACGACTCTGTCTCCGGTTACATTTCTATACTGGACAACTCTGGCCTACAGCCCGCTGAGTAGCGGGAATGGGGAGGGGGTAACCAAGATCCTACGGGATCCTCTAGCACCAAGGCACCAGAGGAAGGTCTGGTCAAGCTTTTATTTCTCGCCTTGGTTTGTTTCCTGTTTTCCAAACACTACTCGCAAATGTTGAGGGCGGCAGTGAGCTCTCTCCAGACGGAGGACTTGAAGCAACAGATGCGAGGGACTTTAGTTCCCACCAGCCCTGTCCTGTACTAAAGAGAGGGGTGCTTTCACCACCCCCGGCCAGGCATCAGAAGGGGCCTCCCTGTCTCCCCTCCTCTCCTGCAGGGGTGTCTGTGACATCCCTTAAGATCCCAACTCAGACTCCCGCCAGGGTGATTGGATGGCTTAGGCAGTCACTTTAGTACAGGAAGCTACTTGAGACCCGTCTTTATCTAAAACCCACAGATGGTGTCCGTGGACATATTCTGACAGACCGAGGAACTTCGTGAAACCCTAGCCCATCAGGGTGGGCGTAACTATGGCTCCTGGTGTGGACTGTAACGTGATCCAGGTCTGAGATAAAAATAGGAGAAATGTGACCCAAGGAAGACACCATTATCTGGGGGCAAACCCAGGCTTTGGGGGGCCTGAAGTGTACATGACTTTAAGGATCTGCTTTAAGAAAACGGCACACACATTTCTTACATTTTAAATTTTTCAAAAATCTATGCTCTTGGGAATACATTCTTAGGATCCCTCCAGGGCCATGGGGGGAGCTGGTGCAAAGAGCCCGTGCAAGGGAGGGGCTCATCAGCTTCACTGTGTGGCAGGGGGTCCCCAGACAGCAGCGTCAGCAGCATCTGGGAACTTGTTAGAAGTGCCAGTTCTTGGGGTCCCTGGGTGGTTCAGTCGGTTAAACGTCTGCTCTTGATTTCAGCTCAGGTCATGCTCTCGTGGTTTGTTGGTTCAAGCCCCGCATTGGGGTCTGTGCTGACATCGTGGAGCCTGCTAGAGATTCTCTCTCTCTCTCCTTCTCTCTCCCCCTCCCCCTCCCCCTCCCCCCCTCCCCCTCCCCCCCTCCCCCTCTCCCCCTCTCCCCCCTCTCCCCCTCTCCCCCTCTCTCTAATGAACTTAAAAAAAAAAAAAAGCCAGTTCTTGGGCCCCACCCCAGACCTGCTCCATCAAATTTTAGTGTGGGGCCCAGAAATCAGGTTTCACAGGCCTTCCAGGTGATACTGATGCCCCCTTAAGTTTGAGAACCACTGACCTCATGGGTAAAAGCATTGATTCTGGAGTAAGGCTGCCTGAACCCGGCTTTGCAGTTTGCTTGTTTGCTGGGTGACCTTGGCAAGTTACCCAATCGCTCTAAGCCTCAGTTTTACCATCTGTAAAAGGAGACACCAATAACCTAGATCTCAAAATGTTGTGTGGATTAAATAAGAAAACATATGTAGTACTGAGCACGGTACCTGTTGTGTTACACATGCTTAATAGATCATGTGTTCTTCAGAGTGTACATGTGTCGTTGGAGGGAGGGTGAGAGGAGAGGAGATGTGGAGCTAAGAAGTCATCTTAGACATGAGGAAGTTCAAATGTGACCTTGGCCCCTTTCCCGAGTCTGCTGTGTGGCCCTCCCGCTGGTTTGCCTTTCCCAACAGCACAGGGTAAATCTCCTTCCTCCCAGGTCACCTGGTCATTGTCCCTCTTTCTGAAGGGCCTGGGCTGACCTTCTAAATTCGTCACATTAATACAGTAAACTTAATGAGACTTGCCCTCTGGGGAGTCTTAGACCTCCTTGAAATGCAACGGGAGTTAGAAGCATCTGTCTAGACATCTATGTACATGTAACACATACACGAAACTGACAGCCTGTGTCCTGGAACCACTGATGCCCATGGCTGGGACCCTCCGATAAGAACCCCTGAGGTAATCCATGGTGGTCACTCAATATTTAAGAAGGAAGAATTGGAAAGGGACGTGGAGGGAGGGCTGTGTGCCAGTTGGTCAGCTTGATACTTGTTCTGGGCAATGTCACTGAATTTTAGTAGATGCCTTTTGCATTCAGTGTCCTATCCCAGATAAGTGCCTTTAATTGTGGGAATTGCACGTAAGGAAGATTTGGGACGGGGAGAGCCTTGTAGCACCTTTCAGATCCCACTATAAGTCACCTTCAAGCTCTTCTAATATGTAAGGGGAGCTCGCTCCACATGGAAATGTTCCTTTCAAAGACATTGACAATCCCAGAAGGACCGTGTAGTGGCTGGAGATTATCTAGTGCTGATAGAAGCATAAATGTGGTTAAAGCAGAAAAACCGATGAGCCAGAGATGTGTATATATAACATATTAATTTTGCAGTCTTGTTTCCATCACTCTCACTGAGCTTATGAGGTTTGTGATATGTTTGCGTTGTATTTAGCTGTCACCCAGCTGCAATTTACAACATTCCTTGGAATCACACTTTGGGTTGACTGGGGCAGAAAGTGATTCACGATGACAGTCTTTGGGCATTGGGCATTACAAGTCCCTCTGATGATGTTACTTGGTTTGAAATCAGGTTGGAAAGATGACGGGAACAAGAAAACAACACTTTGCCCGAACAGAAAGGCAGCTGGTCAAGACATACAGGCGGGATGTACCCATGGACTTGGGAATTTTCATAGGGCTTTCCCAATGTTCTGATGGCCTTACCCCCTCTAGGTGCACCAAACAAAGTTGACAGTAGGAATACAGGGGCCCAGCCTCTGACCTCCAGCCTACTGTGCAGTGAGACTGACCTTGGACCCCAGTTCACGGGAGGGAGGTCAAATGGCTGGTAGTCCTCAGTCTAAGCACTGACCAGACATGAAGAAAGGAGACAGGTGAAGCAGGAAGAGCCCTTGATGGAAAAGGGTGGCCTGGAGTGAGAAGGTTCTGGATTCTGCTGCCGCCTTGCCCCTCACACATATTCACCCTTTACCAGAGGCAGGCTTCTATACTGTGAGAGTGGCCAGAGGTTCATGCAATGTGAACCTGAGACCATCTCTCCAGCTCCCCCTGGCCCTGCAGCTATCTCCTTCTTGATACCTCCTGAGCCCAAGATCAAGCCTCTGAACAGTTGCCTGCGGGCATGCCTGAGTGCATTCAGGCTAGCCCTGCTATCCTCTTCCATGACTGCTCTGTGGGCAGAGACCTGCCACTCCAGGCCAAGTTCAGGGATTGGAGCCCACCCAGTGCGGGCCCCCTTAGCCTTTTGCAGCATGCTGGAGATGCTGATGGCTTGAGATGTCCCCAGACCCCCTCTAATGAGGGTTTCCCTCAGCCTCCCTATTGCCAGGGCCCCTTTGCCAGAAAGAGTCCACAAATATTGACCCTGACTCTTAACTGGAGAAGAAGAAAGAAAGGGGAGGGGAATCCAGCTGAGTCGTTGGCCCATTGTGCTAATAAGGTGCCCTGAGGCTGTTTTGGAGTCTGGGGGGGGCCTTAGCTTCCTGATCATGGTGGGGTGGGAGTCCCTTGACCTTTCTGAACCTTGGGCTTCTGCATCTGATAAGGCCTAACTCACAGGGACATGGAGAAGACCAAAGGAGACAGCAGATGGGGCAGGGCTTTGCAGACACGGAGTCATGTTAGCTGTCACCTCCTTTTACTTCCTGTTCCCTTGGGGGTGGGGAGGCAGCACCCGACCATCAGTGGGCAGTTTGTGAGCGGACTGTGCAGTGCTGGGGCAGCCGGCGCCTGTCCTTCAGAATGGTGCTGAAGTGTCCCTGGCCCTGCCTGTCTGCCCCCCTCCCCTCCCCTGACTTGTGCCGCCTCTTTGTCATCTTTCTCTTTTCAAATAAGGCTCAGATAGGCAGTGGCTTCTTACTGCTTTCTGTGGGTTGGGCTTTATTGTGTATTTTTTTTAAATGTCTATTTATTTTTGAGGGAGAGAGAGAGGGGGAGACACAGAATCCAAAACGGGTTCCTGCTGAGCTGTCAGCACAGAGCCCGACGCGGGGCTCGAACTCACGGACCACGAGATCATGATCTGAGCCGAAGTCGGATGCTTAACCGACTGAGCCACCCAGGCGCCCCTATGTGTATTATTAACTCATTTAATGCTTGTCAAAACACCATTTTGTAGCTGCTGAAATAGGTACGAAGTGTTAGAGTAATTTGCTCCTGGTCACAGAGGTAGAGGTGGGAGGGGATGGGACCAGGATCCACTCACAGGCAGTCTGCCTCCAAAGCCTATGCTGTTAAACTTCTTGGTTTATCGTCTAGTAGTTCTCAGTGTGGGGCGCCTTGACCAGCAGCACCAGCAAGACCTGGGACTGTATTAGAAATGCAAATTTTTGGGGGTGCCTGGGTGGCTGAGTCGGTTAAGCATCTGACTTTTGATTTCAGCTCAGGTCAGATCTCACGGTTCATGGGTTTGGCTTAGCACTGAGGGTCTCTCAAAATAATAATATACAGGCAG
This sequence comes from Panthera tigris, assembly GCF_018350195.1. Taxonomy (NCBI): domain Eukaryota; kingdom Metazoa; phylum Chordata; class Mammalia; order Carnivora; family Felidae; genus Panthera; species Panthera tigris. The sequence goes on along the minus strand of NC_056660.1, from coordinate 24,782,953 downwards.
GCAGGATGTACCCTGTACATCATAATAAATAAATTAAAAATAAATTAATTAAATGTAAAATTTAATAAAATAAATATATTAATTAAAACAATAACTTTATTAATTATATTCATTTATAAATTAATGAAATAAATTAAAAAAATAAGTCAATTAAAATAAATTTAAAAAAAGAAATGCAAATTCTTTTGGCCCTATGCACAAAACTACTAAATCTGAAACTAGGGTTGACTACCAGCTGTCTGTGAGTTCCGCAGCCCTCCGGAACATTCTGGGCACTTGAAAGTTTGAGAGCCATGGCCCTCCTGTCTTCCAGCAAGCCTGGTGTTTAATTTCCTTAAATTCTGCATGAACTTGGCTACAGCTGATAACATCGGGTTTTTAAGGGTATTAGGAAGAAATTGATGGAAAATATTGATGCGGAAGTAAAGAATGGGGCTAGCTGGGAAAACACAAGCCCGTCTCCAGGTTCTGGTTGAGAAGAGAGACACCACCGGCACCAGGGAGAAACCTGGGTCTCGAATCGTCCTCTCGCCAGCTCTTTGCCTTTGGCCTGCTCATGCAAAATGACTTCTTAAAACCCCTATTGGATGGCCATCTCCCAGGCAAGGCCATGATCATTAATAATGCAGCTCAGCTCAAAGAGCCCAGAGGTGCTTATTTTAGTTTTCCTCTGCTTCCTTCTTTCTGATACACAAAGACCTATCTTGATAAGATGGAGTCAAGCTTAATATATTACATATATTTGCAAAATCTGTTTCTGAAAGATTCTGAGCCGAGTTGGCGCTTCTCAGAGGTGTTATGTATGGCTGCACCCTGCACAAGCCAGACGTCTTTTGCAGATGAAACCACTCACCGGGTGTAGGAGGGTTGACTCCTGTGGGCAGCCTCTTCTCCCTTCCTAGTTGGCTTCACTTGGTTGCCCAGGTCTTGCCTGCCTTTTTCTTTTTCTTTTTCTTTTTTTCTCTTCCAAGGCACTCCTGCTTCATCTATTTGTTGCAGGACTGGGGCTGCCTCCCCTGCAATGGCCCCTCAGTCTACACACTGCCAGGCTTGCCTGCTTGAAGCTCCACAGACCCCGATGTCCAAGACTGAGAACACAAGCCCCAGTGGTCTCTGCTCCATCCCTTCCCAGACCGTTCTAGACTCACCAGTGTGACTGCGGACGGAGCTCTAAGGAGACGATGCATGGCCAATATGAAATATCATTAGGAAATAACTTCTTATCAGAAACAAAAGCCTCCAAGTCTCTATGTGATAAACACCGATCAACATGAGAACGGTCCTTGAGCCCCATCTTGGTTGAAGACAGCATGGGGAAGAGAGGATTCTGGGCCCGGCTGCCTTTGCCATTCAAATTCTGGGTGTGGTGAGGGGCTGAGCCAGAGGGAGAAGAGCATCCTGCTTGAGAAAAGCCACCCTCTGAAAGTCTGCTTCCCTGAATACACCAGAAGAACTCATGGCTTCCTTCCCCACATGTACCTTTCTCACCTTTATTTCTAGTATACCTAGGGGTTGTATGGATTTTGCTGGCTTTTTGAATTAGAAAATACAAAGTAAAACTGGGGCCCTTGGGTTGCTCGACTGAGCATCCAACTTCAGCTCAGGTCACGATCTTGTGGTTTGTGGTTCGAGCCCTGCGTCGGGCTCTGTGCTGACAGCTCGAAGCCTGGAGCCTGCTTTGGATTCTGTGTCTCCCTCTCTCTCTGCCCCACTCAAGCTCTATCTCTCTCTCTCTCTCAAAAATAAATATAAAAAAATTAAAATTAGAAAATACAAAGTAAAGTATCAACTCTGAATTCTCCAGAACCTTTTGGCTGGCATTTCAAACTCTGCAGCCTTGTGTTCAGGTCTGGTTCTCTTGATCCATGGGCTAAGAAGTATTGACTGTCTACCATGTTTTAAAGAACAGAAACTTGCCTCTCCTTTTCTTTTCTGCAAGACAAGACCACTGGGCCTAGAAGGCATTCTCAAAGAATCACTCCCTGGTGCAAACCTTTCCAATGTTCCCATCTCTTAAATATGAAATTTGACTTCTGGTTTGGCTGTGCAAACCAGTTCTGTGTCCTTAAGAAACCATTGAAGTTTTCTGAGCAACTTGGTTTCATCTATTTTTTTTTAACCTGTAATTAGGAAATGATAATCATTGCATTTGCCTCCCAGCATTCTTTAGAGCAGGTTGGCAAACCTTTTTTTTTTTTTTTTTTTTTTTTTTTTGGAAAGAAACAGTAAGTATTGTAAGCTTTGTCGGCCATGATGGTCTCCGCAGCCACTATTCAACTGTGCCATTTTAGGGAAAGCAGCCATGGACAAAACACGAAAGGAGGGGGTTGGGTGTGTTCCAGCAAGAAAAAGAGGCAGTGAGCAGGATTTGGCCCGTGTGCAATAGTTTGCCAACTCCTGACTTAGCAGGTGAAGCAAGAAATATACAGGAAAGTAGACCGTAAGGTGCCATCTCCACGTAAGGGATGGTGAGGAGAGGATAACAACAGGCTCGGGTGAACTCCAGCAGACCTCAACGGTACAGCATGGAACCGTCGGCCGAAGAGCCAGCAGCTGTGCACCCCTGGCTCCCGGACAGCCCTGGGCTGTATCCTCAGGCACAGGTGAGCGGGCCAGCAGAAGAACCTCCTCCCAGGGAGAATGTTCTCCTTGTCTGTGGAGTGTGTATGACCGTGGACTTGAAGCTCAGGGCAAAAGCAGTCGACTGAGCATCAAATGATCTGAGCTTTGGCACGGGCTGTGTATAGCCGTGGTTGGGAACGTCAGCTGCCCACATCTGGAGACCTTGGGGGAGCTTGGCTCCGCCCCTGTGCTGGGGAAGGAGGAGCCTCAGGTACCAGCCTGCACACGTAGACTACCTGGCGAGGGCCCCCAGGCTTCTCCAGGCAATCCCGCTTGTTTCCATAGTAGAGGACAGTGACCATTCCACTGCCTCTCAGGGAGACAGCATCGAGTCACGGACAGACCAGGAACCACGGAGCCCAGCAGAACTGGGTTCGAGTCCCCTGACCACCATATGGAGGTTCAACACTTACGTAACCAGAACCCACGTCGCTTCTCTGAAACTCTTGGTCTGTCAAGTGTAAAGAAGAATATTTGTGGCTCTTGTGATGGTTGGATGAGATAATATGCATATAGTATGTGGTACATAATTATTTTTGGAGAAATCTTAGTCCCCTTCTCCTTGGTATGCGTGTGTCCGTGAGATCACCTTCTTCCACGTGGAAGGGGTAGTGGTCTTGGATGGACGAGGGGAGGCTGAGAGGGCAAGGGCCACAGAGATCTATCGTTCAGCTTTGCTTGAGGTGATGCTGATGACCGTACTGAGGAGGCACGAGAACCCATTCTCTCTCCTCCACTGAGCGTGATATCAGACCTAATGGGCTTACATTTCAGCATGAACGGTTCAAGGATTCCTGTTACACCTACAAATGAATGACTTGGGATGAAGAAAGAATTGTAAAACGGGATCAGTAGGGAGGTTTCTTCTTACTTTTTTAAAACCATTTGACTGAGATGTGGTTGACCTACAAGAGGCTGCACTAATGTATACAGCCTGATGAGTTTGGAGATTCGTGTATACCCATGAAACCATCACCATAATCTTATACCATAAGTATATGGATTGCCTCCACAAGTTTCCTCCCAGCCAATTTATTCATGTGTGTTAAGGGTATTTAACATCAGATCTACCCTTTTACCAAACCGTTGAGTGTACAATACAGTATTCTTACCTATAGGCACTATGATGGACAGTAGGTCTCTAGGATTTATTCATCTTGATAACCTGGTACATACTGAAACTTCGTATTGTCTGCCTCCCCATCCATCCCTCCTCCTCAGCCCTTGGAAAATACCATTCTACCCTCTGCTTCTGTAAGTGTGACTATTTTAGATTCCTCATATAAGAGGTATCATGTAGTATGTGTCCTTTTGTGACACATACTTAGTATAATGTCCTTCTAGGTTCATCCATGTTGTTGCAAATAGCAGATTTCTTTCTTTTTTTAAGGCTCCATACTATTCCACTGTATGGATATACCGCATTTTCTTTATCCATTCATCCCTCAATGAACGTTTAGGTTACTTTCAAGTCTTGGCTATTGTGAATAGTGCTGCCGTAAACCTTGGAGTGCAGATATTTCTTCAAGATCCTGATTTGAGTTCCTTTGGGCATATACCCAGTAGTAAGATTGTTGGGTCATATGGTAGTTCTTTTTAAAAATTTTTGAGGAACCTCCATATTGTTTTCCACAGTGGCTACCTCAAATTCCATACTGCTAATAATGTACAAAGGTCTCCTAGTCTCTACCTCCCCAACGGTACTTGTTATCTTTCTCTATAATAGCCATCCCACTGGTGTGAGGTGTAATACCATTGTGATTTTGATTTGATGCGATTTGCTTAATGTTTAGTGATGTTGAACACCTTTCCATATATCTCTTGGTTATTTGTATGTCTTCTTTGGAGAAATACCTATTCAGTTTCTTTACCCATTACTCCTATTTTTAAAAATTTTTTAATGTTTTTTTTCAAGAGAGACAGAGTACAAGCAAGAGAGGGGCAAGAGAGAGAGAGAGAGAGACACCCACAATCTGCAACAGACTCCAGTTTCTGAGCAGTCAGCACAAAGCCTGACACGAGGTTGAAACTCACAGACCGTGAGATCATGACCTGAGCCGAAGTTGGACGTTTAACCGACTGAGCCACCTAGGCGCCCCTCTTTGCCCGTTGTTAAATCAGATTATTTTTATTTTTTGCTCCTGGATTGTAGGATTTCCCTGAAGGGGGTGGGAACTGACACTGGGGCAACCAGGGATTCTGTTAGAGCCACATCCAGCCTCTGTGAAAGGGTCGCAATGATAAGGACAGCAGCTAACACTTCCTGACCTCCTATTTGCTAAACGCTGTGGTAAGTGCTTTCCAAGCCGTTCTCAAGTCCCCCAACAAATGAGGAAAGTACCCTTATTACTCCATCAGAGAGGTCCGTGAACTTGCCTAAGATGACCAAGGTAGTGAGTAGCAGAACTGGGACTCAAAGCCAAATCTGCCTGACTCCAAAGTACATTATTCTACATAGTCGGGGCTCTCTATTTTAGCAACAGCCAACGTGTTGGGCTCACCTCGAATTGCCAACTGTATCTACCCTGCTGCTGGCCCACGGGCCTAGTCACCCTATTCCTCCCTAGGTCCCAACTCTGCCTCCTCTCCTTTAATTCATTTACTCACTAAGCATTGAGCATGTCCTGGAGTGCTCAGCCATACGTTGGACAACTGTGCGTAGAGTGACGAACCAAACGTACGCAGCTCCTACGCTCCTGGGGCCCACGGCCCAGGGAGAGGAAGATGATAAATGCACGGCAGTTACCATCTGTGGGATGAAGGATGGAGTGATGGGAAACACAGAGTGCGGGGGAGCGTAGAGCAGGTGACATTGTGATTGTTTTGAGGACGGGCCACTGCATCTGAAACCTAAAGAAAGAGAAAGTGGTTAAGAGGCAAAGACTCAACCTGCCTGAGTCCAGAGAGGGCATGAACATGTTTGAGTGATGGTTTGTAATTCTATCAGATGCAGCCTGCACACATAATTCGTAGAAACCAATATAAAGCCATAATTGTAATATAGAAGGAACAAAGGGAAAGTAATTTAAATACAATGCTATGCATTTCCGTATGTAAATGCTCAAAAACACAAGGACACTAGAAGATCTAGGGCAGTAGGCAGAAAATTACACCTCTCGGGGGAATGACGGTGCCTGGTGACGATGGTTGTATGTTACATTGGCAACTGAAATACCATGAGCGACATTGCCGACAGTGCTGTGAATTTCTAAAGTGAGGAACAACATTTGGTAATGTTCCAATGACACAAAGTGCAATCTTTCCTTGAGGTACACGGTCGCTGTGTCCTTGGATACTCTAGTTTGAGGGGAAGAAACAACCACCCCCGAAACCTCATGTTCATATGTAAAGTGGGGTGGAGTCGAGGCTCGGATCGATAGAAACAATTTTTCACCTGTCGGGACACTTGATGATGCGGGTCGCGGGACAACAATTTTGTTGCCTCAAGCCGCTCTTCGTAATTGTGTGGAGGGGCCTCACCGCATGCCTCATGCCCAACTTGCTACGAGTCAGTAGCATCTCCTGCAATTAGTGTGACATGAAAGAGCCCCTCCCGGGGCGCCTGAGTGGCTCAGTCGGTTAAGCGTCCGACTTCGGCTCAGGTCACGATCTCACGGTCCGTGGGTTCGAGCCCCGCGTCGGCCTCTGTGCTGACAGCTCAGAGCCTGGAGCCCATTTCAGATTCTGTGTCTCCCTCTCTCTGTGACCCTCCCCCGTTCATGCTCTGTCTCTCTCTGTCTCAAAAATAAATAAACGTTAAAAAAAAAATTAAAAAAAAAAAAAAAAAAAAGAAAGAGCCCCTCCCCCCAGCAAACCATCAAGCCACAGAAACTCCGGAGCACTAATGACTTCCAGAAATATGTGAGCCACAGATGCAACTTTAAATGCTGTAACAGCTGCATTGAAAAACAAAGTAAAATGGAACAATTGAAATTGACTTTACTGGTATATTTTATTGAACCGGACACAGCCAAGACACTGTTGTTTCAACAAGGTAATCAACCTAAAGAGTTACTTTTTTTCATACACTATCTTTGAGATCCAGTATGTGCTTTACACTTTTTTTTTTAAACATTTTTTTTAACGTTTATTTATTTTTGAGACAGAGACAGAGCTTGAACGGGGGAGGGTCAGAGAGAGAGGGAGACACAGAATCTGAAACAGGCTCTGAGCTGTCAGCACAGAGCCCGACGCGGGGCTCGAACTCACGGACCGTGAGATCATGACCTGAGCCGAAGTCGGGCGCTTAACCGACTGAGCCACCCAGGCGCCCCAAGTATGTACTTTACACTTAAAGCACATCTCCATTTACACTGATCACATTTCAGATGCTTAACCGCCGCGCGTGGTTTGAAGCCGTCGTAGGGGATAGTGCAGTGCCAGAAAGCGTTAAGTTCCCTTCTTTGGCCCAAGGCTTTCTGTCTTGAATCCTCAGGTTCGAGAACTCTTACGCTTGGGGAAATACAGACCCGGGGTTTTCCCAGACAGGTGCATGTAAACCTACACACAGGGCCAGGACCCTGAACCACAGTAGACGCGCTGCTTGGAGCGAGCCAACAAAGCCCGTGACGGTCGTGGCTGAGTCAACGTCCAACTCCCAGCTCTTGGTCACGAAGCTGTGTGGAGTCACAGTTAACTGCTGATAACCCCATGGTTCGGTGCTGCCTGCAAATTGAAGGCCCCCTTGAAAATGCTGGAAACAGATGTTCTCAAGACTCTGACCTCTCATCATTAATTTGAGAATTTAAATGCCTGTTAATTCCCCCCCTTTTATTGCTGAGCTCCACACTGCGGCATGCTCAATGTCAATGGGAATATCCTTTGGAGATGTTCAATATATCACATCTGAAGGTTGCTGGGAATCTGGACACTTAGAGGAAGAGAGGGGGGAGGGTGCCGGCACCGGGGGGTGGGGGGCACAGAGCAAGGTTGAAAAGAAGCTTCTGTGGCTGGAACTGAGGCCTGCGCAGAAGACTGTTTGCTCGTCTGTTTGCCCTTGGCTGGTGCACGCACTGACGAGGGCTTCAGGGAAGAAGCACACCTGAGTGTTAGGAAAGTTGAAAGCCGTGACTTGAGAGAGTCCCACTCATTCCCTGTGCCCCATGCCTGCCTTTGCCCTCCGATGACTTAAAGTAGCTTACCAGGAGCTGTCGCCCAGCAGTGGACCGCATGCGGATGCTGGTTCAAGCCCAGGTTCAAGCTGTTTCCCTGGCTTTCTAGCTGGAAGACCTTGGGTACCTGCCTTCTCCATTTGTGTGGGTAGAAAATGGGGGTGAGAGCGCCCCCATTGCAGCTTTATTCGAATTTCACAGTATAATGGGCACAGCTCCTAGCACAGGGCATGACATACAATAAGGACTGGACAGATACTCATCCCTTTATCACTTCTCCCCTATCCTCGGGGCCTCGGGTGATGGAGGTGATGGCTTTTCTAGTGGCTGGTAATGACGAATTCAGAGAGCTAAAGTTTCAGCTATCTTAGGCACGGTCCTCCAGGAAACGGAGGATGTTCCAGCCCAGACCCGGGGGGGAGTAATCGAAGTGGCTTCTTACTTAGACCAGAAGCCCTAGAAAAGTTCTGTGGCTGGGACCAGACAGGGCGCCTGTGTGTCCAAATCTTAAGGCCCTGGGAGCCGCGGCTGGGCTCTTGACTACTTTGATGCAGGCCTGACACTTCTTCAGAGGCTAAGGGGAGGAAAATCGGAACCAAGAGTGTCCCCAGCAACTGCCACCAATGAGAGGCTCCAAGTGTGAGCTCTCTGGGCCCACTCCATTGTGTCTGCCTGCTTTACCCTGTGCAGGAACAGATGCGGCCACACCTTGGGATGGGCCCTGGGAAGGGACCTCACCTTGACCGCCCAGTGCCTGCTGGAGCCCCAGCCGTGAGTTCACCCATCTACCGTGATGTCATTTTTCACCTAAGGCCTCCTGGGCTTTCTTTAAACTGTTGGCTGCAATGCCCTAGTTTGGGCTTGAGATTGCAGCCAATTTTTGTGAAGGAAAATGATTATACTTTGTCAGTACTGTGAAGGAAATCGAGTTTCCTTCGCGAAAGGGAAGACCTCTAGGGTTTTAACTTCCCTTCTTTGAGAAAGGAGGGGAAAAGCCCTTAGCAGCCTACAGGGTCTCCGCCAAAGCTCCAGAGGATGCCCCAACTTTCACATTGTCGTTTGACCCTTGGGGAAAATTTGACAGGGGGACAATGGAGGAAAAAAAGCAGACTTGGAATCTGCATTGCTAATGGCTCTGAGTGTATCTCCCAAGCCCAGCCAGGAGGGGTGGTGGGGACTTCCTGCATTCCAGCCTCCAGTTGTGGGACCGGGGGTCACCTTTCCTGCCTTAGGCATGGATGAGGCCCCTCTCCCCCGGTGCCAAGCCAGAGCAATTGTGGCCTTGTTCTCAGTGTTTTCTCTCCTGTTTGACAGCCCTCCTCGGCCCTAGGCAGGGACAGGGAGGCCAGTGCCTCCCAGTATTTGCTGGAAATGACCCCCTCCACTCCCCACTCCATATTAAGTCTCCTGGTGTTCGTTGCGACCTGGGTGGGGGGCGAGGAGGGAGGTGCAGCGGAGGAGTGGGGGCCCAGTGGCCTCTCTCTGCGTGTGCTGGGACCTGTTTGAGAATTGGCGTTCAAGATACTGACATTCAAAAGCATCTTATCATAGTTCCGTGTCCTGATTGGACGGGCAGTTAGACAAATCTATAAATGTGCTAACGTTTCCCAGGACTGCGGTGTGCAGGCACACGCGGGTGCGGGGTGAAACTGGCGAAAGCTGAAACCCTTGAATTGATAGTATCGTTCTAGCATCCGCTTCCCAGTCTGGAACTGGGCTCGGCCGCGTGAGGTGTTACCATTGAGGAAAAGCTGGGTGAAGGGCCCGCATTTGGGGAAATGTCCATTTGTTCCAAGTTTTTATTTAAATTCCACCTAGTTAACCTACGCTGTAATATCAGATTCTGGCGCGCAATATAGTGAGGCAACAACTACGTACGACACGTGGTGTTCATCACAGCGAGTGCACTGCTTAGTCCCCATCACCTACTTTCCCCAGCCCCCCACCCACCTCTCCTCTGGTAACTGTCGGTGTGCTTCATATAGTGAAGAGTCTGCTTCTTGTTTTGGCTCTCTCTTTCTTTTTGCTTGTGTGTTTTGTTTCTTAAATTCCCCATACGAGTGAAATCACACAACACTTGTCTTTCGCTGACTGACTTATGTAGCAGAAGACTCTAGTTCCATCCATGTCATTGCAAATGGCACGATTTCACTCTTTTTTTTTTTTAATTCTTTTTAATGTTTATTCATTTTTTGAGAGAGACCATGTGAGCAGGGGAGGGACGGAGAGAGAGGGAGACACAGAATCGGAAGAAGGCTCCGGGCTCCGAGCTGTCAGCACAGAGCCTGACATGGGGCTTGAACCTATGAACCGTGAGATCATGACCTGAGCCGAAGTCGGATGCTTAACTGACAGAGCCACCCAGGTGCCCCTCATTCTTTTTTTTATAGCTGAGAAATATTCCAGTGTGTGTGTGTGTGTATCACGTCTTCTTTATCCATTTATCAATCAACGGACACGTGAGCTGTTACTCTAATTTGGCTATTGTAGATAATGCCGCTGTAAATATCACGATGTGTGCGTATCCCTTCGAATTAGTACTTCTGTATCCTTTGGGTAAATACCCAGTAGTGCCACTGTTGGATGGTGAGGTCGCTCTCTTTTTAACTTTTGGAGGAACCTCCACACTGTTCTCCAGAGTGGCTGCACTCCTTTGCGCCCCCACCAACAGAGCAGTGCACGAGGGTGACGCGTTCTCCGCGTCCTCGCCAACGTCCGCTGTTTCTTGCGTCGCCGATTTTAGCCATTCGGGCAGGTGTGAGGGAGTATCCCGTTGTAGTTTTCGTTTGTCCGTTTAAAAAAACTTTGTTTCCAGACTTGTGTGTGTGTGTGGGGGTCCGCGACAAGGAGGCATGGCTGGATTGATGCTCCCCAGGGCACTGTCACAGCTACTTGGAATCCCCGTCTCAGACACTAGCCTGTGAGTGCCACCAGAACATCAGCAGGGAATTCCCCTTCCCCACCCCATCCTGAAGCCCCTCAACTTCTTCCCTTGGTCTCTCTTCTTATTGCTGTACCTGGTGTCTGCCATACAGTGTAGACGCTCAAGAAGTGGGATTTTGAATGAATGAGTCCTAAATAGGATCAGGTAAGACCCACGTGTGCTGGGAAGATGGCGCAAGTCAGACCGTTTCTTCCTCCCGGTGGACCTCAGGGAAGAGGTGTTTGTTTTCCGTCGGGAAAGCTAAGTTCTACGGGGCTTCTGAAGACCTCCCTCCTGCAACCGGGGAGAGCTGCGTGCAGGACAAAGACAAGTGGAAAGGGCAAGACCTCAGATGGCCGGATGGGGGGTGAAGCCCTGGAGAGATTGTGAAGGAGAGAAAGAGAAGACCCTCATGGCCTCACTCAAGCTCCTGGATTCAGCTGTACCTGAAGCCCCCAAGTTCTGTGCCCAGAGCCGCCTGCCTCTCTACCCGGCCGACCCACCTGGAGCGTCTCCTGCTTCTAGCCCGGCACCAGCATGGCCTTGGCCCCGCTTGCCCTTGAACCTCCCAAGGCGAAAGCGAGTCTCAAAGCAGTGCGCATTCCTCTCAAGCTTCCCTGACCCACCCTTCTTACCCTCTTACACCTGCACTCGCCCAGGGCTGTGCAGCAGCTGTGTGAGCCGTGTCCACACTACAAAGACCCCTCTTACAACGGATCCAACGTGTCCCTCTTCCCTAACGCACGGGCCCTCCACACTTGACTGCTCATGCTCACGCGCTTAAGCTAAACGTGTCAAAAACATAGAGATGCGCGGCAGACTGGCATCCAAAAAACTGGGCAGGGGCGGTGACCTCAGGAGGCTGCTCGGAAGGGGCACACTTTGAAGAGTAAGCGTGACTTGGATGGAGTAACGGGGACGTGACGACCGGCAGAAGGGTGGCACGGGGGAAGCCACCACAGAACGCGGCGCGAGGCCGCGTGGAGCGTCTAGGGGAGAGCCGAGGGAAGTTGTCTCTAGGACGTGAAGGATGGAGCACGATGGGCCTAGGATGTTGAGTCAGACAGGGAGTTCTCCCCCGTGAGCTGGGGAGAATCGCCGGAGAGATTGAGGCGGACAGTGGCATCGGAAAGAAGGATTCTGGCAGCCGTCGGGGGGTTACCGGGAGGACAAGAGGAAGCCCTTAGGGAAGTCTGGGCAAACGCAGGTGATGGTCTTGGCAGAGGCCGGTGAGGAGCTCGTGGAAGTTTTCTCGCTAAAATGGGAGGCAAGCGGTTATACCTGAGGGTGTCCCCCCCCCCCCCAAAAGTCACATGCTGAAACCTAATCTCCAGCGTGACGGTATTAGGATGGGCCTTCGAGAGGTGGCTGGGCCATCAGGGTGAATGGGATGAGTGCCCTGATGAGGAGCCCCGCGAGAGCTCAAGTCCCCTCTCTGCGGGCTGCCCTCCACCGTCCCGCGAGGAGTCAAGGAGAAGGTGGCTGCCTCCAAGCCAGAAGGAGGCGTTCATCAGACACGGGCTCTGCCAGGGTCTTGATCTGGGGCTCCTCAGCCTCCAGAACTGTGAGGTGACCGATTTCTGTGGTTGCAACCCTCCACTCTGTGGTGAAATGTCACGGCCGCACAAGCGGAGTAAGGCCCCGGGCGGGGGCTCAGAGCGAGGATGGCGGGGGGGGGGGGGCATGTGGAAGCCATTGGAGGTTTGAGGAGAGGAAATGAGGGAGAAATGAGTAGTGGAGGATTCCTGAGGGGGCGGGAGGAATGGGGTTCAAGTCCCAGGCCAGGAGAGGACGTTGAGACAGTCGGAGGGATTCCTTGTTGCTGAAATGCGAAGTAGGGGGTTGGGGGGAGGGAGGTCAGAAGAAGGGTAGTGGTGTGTGGGTGAGAACAGGAGGAGCAAACTCTTTTTGGGGGTCCTGGGTCCTGTCTTCACTAGTAGTCCACAAGGCTTGCACAGTGTCGGTGGCACCCCTTGAGTTGGGGCAAAGCGTGGTGAGGGCCACTGTAGTTTACGTGGGCAGGCCTTCCCAACTTGAGGTATCGAAAAGGGGAGGTTGGGGGCTGTCCTTGGGATTCCCAGGGGTCCCTACTATTCCTATGCAACTTCATAGCCTACCCCACCCCGGAAGTCCATGTGCCCAGGAAGGATAGTCTCTACGGTAAACGACAACAAAAACATTAAAAGTCCAGAAGCTTCTATCGTACTCTTTAAGCTTGATCAATCAGGGAAGCCACTGTGGTGGTTTTTCACATAATATAACTTGCCGTCTCCACCTCCTGATGTAAAAAGAGACGGGTTCACTCGTCAAGGGCTACCTCAGTAGGTGCCCCTTTGAGGCTTGAGTAGTGTTGGCAGAGTCTTGGGTCAGAGCCCCTCCTGAGATCACCACAGACGGGAAGTCGGGATTCCAGAGTCCCTGACCCCCAAGGAACTGTTGCATCGGATGCATGAAGTTACACTTCCGGCTTATTTTGTGCCCTAAAGGAGATTAAAATATTTAATTTATCAGCGCACATTGCTGTCCAAAGCACACGTTCTCTCACCTCTTACCCCTCTGCCCCCCCACTTCGTGTCCCTCCTATCTGCCTCGCTTCTGATTTTTCAAATTCTTATTCTTCCCACCTCCTGTCCAATCTCTTCAGCGTTTCTCTTCCCAGCTCCCCACACAACCCATTTTCTCCTCTCATTTTTCATTTTGAAAAAGAGAGGTCAGCACGCAGGGTGTTCTCAGATGTGTTTCACGTGTGGATACAAACGCAGGGATGCTGAAACTGGAGACCAGCCCTCCCAACCCTGGAGGTGGTTGTTGGGAGAGGGGCTGGTCCTGGCAAAGTTGCAGGACACTGGCTGTCCCGGGTCTGCACCCAGACCCCTGACCCACAAATGTACTGCCAGGAGCAGAGTTTCCATTTCATTTACACTGACCGTGTTTAGACACGTCGCAAATATCAGGCTGTCCCCCGTGTGAGAATCGACGGGAAGGAATTCCATAAAAAATTCAGCAAAAGCTGGTGATGGGGGGAAAGTTCTAAAATCCCGTATCTGGGCCTTTCTGGAGGAAAGGGAGCCAGGAGTCTAACCCGGGAGAAAGCGTGAGTCTGAAAGGTGTTGGATCTGCACGATTCATCCTTGCTGGCATCACTTAATGTCAGAAACTCCGTTTGACAAGCGAAGAAACACACAGAACAATTCTTTAACTTTCGTTTTCATTTTATTTTATTTTTTTAATGTTTGTTTATTTTTAGAGAGAGTGAGAGACAGAGTGTGAACAGGGGAGGGGCAGAGAGAGAGGGAGACACAGAATCCAAAGCAGGCTCCAGGCTCTGAGCTGTCTGCACAGAGCCCGGCGCGGGGCTCGAACTCACAAACCGCGAGATCGTGACCTGAGCCGAAGTCGGCTGCTTAACTGACTGAGCCACCCAGGCGCCCCACAATTCTTTAACTTGTAGATGTGCATTTAGAAGACAGGGCAATGGGTGTTGGAAGAAGGAGCAGTGAACCCAGTGAAGCTTCCTGGATAATTAAGGGAGATGGAAAGGTTTCATTTATCAAAACCAGGCCCCTCCCCACATATGCTGGGCTCACATATGGACTGGAGCAGGTGTGTGAGTATATTCCTACATGAGCACAGAAACAAGTATGAGAAAGTCGATTGGCCGCAGTCTATCTGAAACTCAGGCTGAGTCAGTGTCCTGCTTGTTTGAGAGATGAGCACCAGCGAGAACTTTCAAAACAGCTCATGTGGAGAGAAAGAGAAAATAGAGTGGACAGATGGATGGCTGCCACATCCATCTGGGATCGAGGGTTTTTCCTTTCCTCTTTTCCAGCGGTAACGTCAAAAGAGCCAGAACTGTTCCTCAGACTGTTTGATGTGGAAGCCCGGAGGCTATGTCAAGCCCTCGACGACTGCTGTCAGTTGCTAGATTCTTGTCTGTCTTGTGCAATGCCAAAAGCACATTCGGAGATGATTCTTATCCCGAATAAGAGAAATGCATCCTTAGGGAGCACCCAGCAGTGTGCCTTGTTGATTGGAAATTTAGATAGCTGGTAAGAAATGATGGGAGAGAGATAGAATCTTAGCAAACAAATTTCTTTTGGATGTCAGGCCACTCTTCTTGCTAACAGGGTGTTTTCATTAGTTAATGGGTCTGTCCAAAGAACTGATAAAGCTGGCTAAATATTGATCATTTGATAAGCATTATTTAAAGAACTGAGATGTCTCTCCTGCGTGGGAGAAGGGCAAAAGTTGAAAGCAGCAATGCCGGAAAAAAAAAAATTCCTAGTGAAAAATAGGAACTAAAAAAAAAAAAAAGAGGTTTGCCATTTTTTTCTTCCATATTAAACGAGGTGCTCTTTAAAGATGCTTTTGTCACAAAAGCATTTCACAAAGTTACTGAACTGTGAGTCGCTTATGTTGAGTATCGTGTGCCTGTGACTCCTAAAACTTCAGCCTTCAGTTTTTCTCTCTGTACAGAAAAAAAGGTACCATTCAAAAGAAACCTGTTACAGCTGGCTTCCCTAGAAAGACTGGAGTTCTTTATAGATATTACCTAGTCTAATCCTCAGATTTATCTCTTTTTTTAATGTTTATTTATTTTTGAAACAGAGAGAGCAAGGGGGAGAGGGGCAGAGAGAGAGGGAGACACAGAATCTAAAGGAGGCTCCAGGCTGCCATCAGCACAGAACCCAACACGGGGCTCGAACTCACCAACTGTGAGATCATGACCTGAGCTGAAGTCAGACACTCAGCCGAGCCCCCCAGGCACCCCTAATCCTCAGAATTATCTTAGGTGCCAGTTTTATCCCCACTTTATAGCAGAGACATAAAAAGGTTAAGTAACGTAGCTGAGACCAGACAGTGATCATACAGAGGAATAAAGGTTTAACCACACTCTGTCAGGTTACTGAGGCAAAATGTTATTTTCAAAATTACACACTGACCAGAGACTGGCAATCAAGTCATTTTTAAAGGAAAGAATGTAACACTAACATCAGACTTTTGAACTACAATGTTTTGTGCCAGAAGGTAAGGAGTAGTAAATTTAAAATACCCAAAAGAAGAAAATGGAAGCCGAGGATTGTATATCCCGACAAACTGATCTTCGAGGATAATGTCTATGGTTGAACTGTTAGGAGCGTAGCAGAAATTAGGGAATATTCTTCCCATGAACCCTTCCCGAGGTATACATTTGAGAACAAGCTTCAGCAAAATGCTAGATGAGACAGAGGCATAGGAACTGATGGTGAAGAGTGAATGTTAGTATGGATTTACCTGGAGAACTAAATATAACTCACGGAAATATGGGAGATGGTGTGGTAAAAATGAATATGGAACTCAACCATCAAAATATAGAGAGTATATGGAAGGTAGAAAAGCTTGTTGGCAGATTCATAGTGTTAACGGTGAGAAAATAATATTAAATGAAATACTGGAGGATAGGGAAGGGAGGGAAAAGAAGTTAGTGGCTACTGTTACAATTGCTCAAAGTAGAGAATTGGTAGTGTCCCCCCCCCAAAAAAAATGGAACTGAGGATATTAAATAACATTCATATAAAGCTAAATTTTGTGGGAATGCAAGCTGGCGCAGCCACTCTGGAAACAGTATGGAGGTTCCTCAAAAAACTAAAAACAGAACTACCCTACGACCCAGCAATTGCACTACTAGGCATTTATCCATGTTTCGAAGGGACACATGCACCCCCATGTTTATAGCAGCACTATCAACAATAGCCAAAGTATGGAAAGAGCCTGAATGTCCATCGAGGGATGAATGGATAAAGAAGATGTGGTATATATATACAATGGAGTATTACTCGGCAATCAAAAAGAATGAAATCTTGCCATTTGCAACCACGTAGATGGAACTAGAGGGTATTATGCTAAGCGAAATTAGAGAAAGACAAAAATCATATGACTTCACTCATGAGGACTTTAAGAGACAAAACAGATGAACATAAGGGAAGGAAACAAAAATAATATAAAAACAGGGAGGGGGACAAAACAGAAGAGATTCATAAATATGGAGAACAAACAGAGGGTTACTAGAGGGGTTGTGGGAGGGGGGATGGGCTGAATGGGTAAGGGGCATTAAGGAATCTACTCCTGAAATCATTGTTGCACTATACGCTGACTAATTTGGATGTAAATTAAAAAAAAAAATAAAAATAAAACAAGTTAATGAAAATATAAATAAAAATATTTACTAGTCAGAAAGCAAGGAAAAAAATATAAAGCTAAATTTTGCATGAAAATACAAACCTTCCTGCACACAAAACATATACTGGAGAGAGTAAGATAGGAAGCCACATAATAAAACAATAGGAAATATATGAACCATATCAGTAAAAGTAAATGGGTTTAAGGTATCTATAAAAAGAACAAGCTTTTCAGGCTGACCAGCAAACCAAAATTTTAAAATTATGCCGTATTCAAGGGCATCTGGGTGGCTCAGTTGGTTAAGCCCCTGACTTCGGTTCAGATCATGATCTCACCGTTTGTGAGTTTGAGCCCCACGTCAGGCTTTCTGCTGTCAACACAGAGCCCACTTAGAATCCTCTGCCCTACCCCCTGCCCCTCTGGTCACTCTTTCTTTCACTCAAAAATAAACAAGCATTTAAAAATAAATAAATAGGGGCGCCTGGGTGGCTCAGTTAAGTGTCTGACTTCGGCTCTGGTTATGATCTCGCGGTTTGTGAGTTTGAGCCCCGCATGGGGCTCTGTGCTAACAGCTCAGAGCCTGGAGCTTGCTTTGGATTCTGTGTCTCCTTCCCTCTCTGCCCCTCCCCCACTTGTGCCCTGTCTCTCAGAAATAAATAAAAATAAAATAAATAAAATTATGCTGTCTTCAAAAATATTATTGAAGACAAAGAGATTCAGCTAGGTTAATAATAAAAGGCAGAAACTGAAAACATAATTGCAAACCATTTTTAGTCATACTGTGCGTAGTAACGTTGGGATCATCGTTCTGAGGTTATGTGAGCTTCTGGGGGGAAAAGTAAGTACTTATGCTGATACTGTTGAGAAGCAGAATTTTTTTATTGAGCTATAATTGACCTATAACATTGCATTAGTTTCAAGTGTACAACATGATTCAAAATTTGTATAAATTGTGAAATGATTAGTGAGTTTATTTGACATCTTTCATTACACAGTTATAATTTTGTGTGTGTGTGTGAAGTTTTAAGACTTAAAGCTTGCAAATTTACAGAAAGGTATTAACTGTAGTCACCATGCTAGATATCATATCCCTAAAACTGACTTATCTTATAGCTGGAAGTGTGTATCTTTTGACCACATTTACCTGTTTTCCCCACCTGACCACATGCCCCTGGCAACCACCAGTCTATCCTCTGTATGTGTGAATCCAGTTTTTTGTTTTTTGTTTTTTTCATATTCCACCTATAAGTACCCTCAAGATCCACCCATTGTTGCCAATAACAAGATTTCTTTCTTTTTTATGATTTATATTTCACTGAGTCCTATTCCACTGTGTATATATACTGTGTAAGTGGGGGAGGGACAGAGAGATAGGGAGACACAGAATCCAAAGCAGATTCCAGGCTCTGAGCTGTCAGCACAGAGCCCTATACGGGTCCCGAACTCACGGAACCGTGAGATCAAGACCTGAGCCAGAGTCTGTCCCTCAACCGCCTGAGCCACTCAGGCGCCCCAATATTTTTTATTTTAAAGGAAACTCCATATTGTTTTCCTTAGTGGCCATACTAATTTACATTCTCACCAACAGTGCATGAGGGTTTCTTTTTCTTCACATCTTTACCAATACATGTTATTTCTTGTGTTTTTGATTCTAGCTCTTCGGACAGGCGTAATTTCTCATTGTGGTTTTGATTTGTATTTCACTGATGATTAGTGATGTTGAACATCTTTTCACGGGTCTATTGGCCATCTGGATGCCTTCTTTGGAGAAATGTCTGTTCAGGTCCTCTGCCCATTTTTAATTGGATTATTTGGTTTTTTGGTATTGAGTTATATAAATTATTTGTATATTTTAGATATTTATTCCTTTTTGGATATCTCATTTGCAAATATCTGCTTCTATTCAGTAGGTTGCCTTTTCATTTTCTTGATTGTTTCCTTCGCTGTGCAAAAGCTTTTAATTATGGTCTAGTCCCAATATATTTGCTTTTGTTTCTCTTGCCTGAGGAGACAAATCTAAGGAAATGTTTCTACAGTCGATGTCACAGAAATTGCTGCCTGTTTTCTTCTAGGAGTTTTATGATTTTCATGTCTCACACTGAAGTCTTTAATCCGTTTTGAGTTATTTTTGTGTATGGTGTAAGAAAGTGGTCTAGTTTCATTCATTTGCATGTGGCTGTTCAGTTTTCTCAGCAGCACTTATTGAAGAGACTGTCTCTTCCCCATTGTATGTTCTTGCCTCCTGTGTTGTAGATTAATTGACCATACAATTGTGGGTTTATTTTTGGGCTCTCTATTGTGTTCCATTGGCCTACAGGTCCATTTTTGTGCCAGGACCGTGCTGAGTTTCTTTTAGTAAATTATTTTAATTTTTTAAATTATTTTTTTTAAGTCTATTTCATTTCTTTCTTTTCTTTCTGCTAACCTTGGGCTTTGTCCTTCTTTTTCTACCTCCTTTATGTGTAAGGTTAGTTTCTTTGAGGTGTTACTTATTTCCTGAGGTAGACCTGTATTGCTATAAATTTTCTTCTTAGATATGATGATCTGTCATTAATGTAAAAAGGGTGTTAATGGCCCTACTGTTACTATATTACTATCAATTTCTCCCTTTGTGTCTGTTAATATTTGCTTTATGTATTTAGGTGCTCAAATATTGAGTGCATAGATATTTAAATTGTTACATCTTTTGTTGGATTGACCCCTTTATCATTACATAATGCTCTTATCTCATTAATAGTCTTTCTTTTAAAGTCTCTTTTGTCTGGGGTGCCTGGGTGGCTCAGTCAGTTAAGCGTCCAACTTCAGCTCAGGTCATGATCTCGCGGTCCATGAGTTCGAGCCCCGCGTCGGGCTCTGGGCTGATGGGTCAGAGCCTGGAGCCTGCTTCGGATTCTGTGTCTCCCTCTCTCTCTGCCCCTCCCCCATTCATGCTCTGTCTCTCTCTGTCTCAAAAATAAGTAAACGTTAAAAAAAATTAAAGTCTCTTTTGTCTGATAAAAGTATTGTAACCCTAGGTTTGTTGTTTTTTTTTTCTCTGTTTCATTTAGGTTTTTTTCTGTGGTTTTATCTTATTCTTTTGTTTGGAGCATATTCTTCTGTCTCCCCATTTTGGTTGACTTTCTGTGTTTGTTTCTATGAATTAGGTGGAACAGCTACTTCACCTAAACTTGAAGGAGTGGTCTTGTGTATGGTTGTCACCGACGTAGACTGTGTGTGACTGGTGACTTTGGCTGGCTGGAGCTGTGTCTGGCATGGGCTGTGGGGCTTCCCTTGTGATATGGCCATAGCTGAAGTGGGCATTGACCAGGACCTTCCTGGAGCTCACTGAACAGAGGGTACCCTGGCAGGACAATTTGAGCTAAGATGGGGCAAGCCAGTCTTCTGGGGCTCTCCCTGCAGAAGGCACCCTGGCAAGATGGCTGGAGACAAGGTGAGGTACGGTCCTGGGGTTCCTGGGATGCTCTGGGCAGGGACATTTCAGTGGGATTGCTGAACGTGAGGTGGGGCACAGGCCAATGGGTCCTAGGGTATTCCGCACAGGAGGCACCCTGTCAGAAAAGCTGTAGCTAAAGCAAACATGAGTCACATTAGTCCTGGGGCTTTGCACAGAGTGCACCACCAGAGGAGAGCTGAAGCTGAAGTGAGTGCTAACTGATAGGTCCTGGGGTGCTTAGAACAGCGGTGTGCCCCGGTGCGGTGATGGGAGCCAAGTTTGGTGTGGTATAGATTTGGTGTGTCAGTGGATGAGATGAGTTCAGGGTCTTCCTATATTGCCAAGTTGGACTGGAACTCAGTACCATACTGCTCTGATTGCTACAGCTTTGCAATATAGTTTGATTACCATATCCTTCTTTCTCAAGTTTGCTTTGGCTATTTGTGGCCTTTTGTGGCTCTATACACATTATAGAATTTTTTTATTCTGTTTCTGTGAAAAATGCCATTGGAATTTTGATAAGGATTGCATTGAATCTGTAGATTGCTTTGGGTAGTTTGGACATTTCAACAGTATTATTTCTTTGAGTCCATGAGCATGGATTATCTTTCCAGTTGTTTGCGTCTTCCATTTTTCCATGGATGTTTTATAGTTTTCAGTGTATAGGTCTTTGACTTTCTTGGCTCAGTATATCCCTAGGCATTTTATTCTTTTTTTGATGTAATTGTTAATGGGATTGTTTTCTTAATTTCTTTCTGATAGCTCATTATTAGTGTATAAAACCCAACAGGTTTTTGTATATTGATTTTGTACCCTGCAATTTTACTGAATTCTTTGATTAGTCCTAACAGTTTTTTATGGGTTTAGGGTTTTCTGTGTATAATGGTATGCCATCTGCAAATGGAGACACTTTTCTTTCTTTTCCAATTTGGATGCTTTTTATTTTTTTTTTTTTTCCTTGCCTAATTGCTCTGGCTAGGACTTCCAGTACTATGTTGAATAAAAATGGCAAGAGTGGAAGGAAGCAGAATTTTTAATGTGAAATGAAGATACTGATGTAAGATAGAGGTTTACTGAAAAACTTACAGTTCTGAATTGAACTATAAATATCAGTATGAACTCAGAATGTGTTATAACCTTTTCAAAGGAATATATGTATTTCCTAGATCTGTCCATTGAAAGAGCCCAGAAACAAGATTTTGGTCTATAAATACCATTTCCCACTAAAAACCAAAGCAAAACAACAACGACTACAACCACAAAAAACCACAAGGACCTTTGGAGAAATGGCTGATTCTAGGTCTCGGCAACAAGTGTACAAAGTAATTCTGAAATATTTTCTTACACTAGAAAATAGGGAAGCTTTGAAAAGTTATGTCAAAAGACTTCGGAAGCCAATTTTGAAAAGATTTCCATTGGCCAGAGATGCTATAATTGGGGCATCAAGAAGAATAATACCTAAAGTGGACCAAAGTAGATCAAATTTGTGTATATCCATGGTTTTAACTTAAAAAAAAAACCCTGTTATCTTTGGGGGTGACTGGTAACTAGAGGGAAAGAGTAAGTACTTATCTTGCCTTCCCTGTATGAATAGCACCTCATGGTAATCAAATGATTGATGAGGAAAGTTTCCTCTTTTGGAAGGCTTCTAGTTTATAAATGGAGAAAGAATGATAGAATCTGACTATTACCATTTCACATCGTGTAAGAAAACAATGGATATAGACAATAATATTCAATGGCTGCTGGCATCACACAAAGAGAGACATCCAGACAGTTTATGCTTCTTCTTAGAAGTACACACACTACTACCCTTAGAAGTACACTACTACTACTTTGCAAAGTAACCTAACGTCATTGTATTCAAGTCTCTAATCTTCAGAGAGGTTACCACTTTATCTAAGATAGCATCCTTGCTTTCCATCTGGCTTTAATTTTCATCCTAGTACTTATTTTGTAAAAATATATTTTATGATTAATGTTTTATTTGCTCATCTGTTAACACTGCTGGATTATAAGCTTTATATGGATAGGGAGCTTGTCTTTGTCAACATTTTATTCTCAGCATCTGGAATACTGCTTGGTACTTAATTGGGCACTAAGTAAATATTTGGGTCAATGACTTTATGACTCCCACAGGATCCATAAATTATCAACTAATACCTTATTGAGGATTAGCTGATAAGCAGTTGAGGATAAAATTCTGCAAGCATGGAAAAGAGAGAGGCAGCTGGAAATTTGGAGTAAAGAGGTGAACTATAGAGGGTGAGTGAGGGGGAAATAGAGGTTTGGGGGGCAAGAGACTAGAAGGACCAGATTAACTTCAGAATCCGAATAACAATTTCACAAAAACGAATCCTTGTAAATTTTGGATTCCTCTTTACTACGCTGGTCTGGTTTTGATGGGAGCATATTGCATACATGAAGACTTAATGGCAATAGAGGCTGAAAATGTGCTTTGAAGCCTGGTGGGGCTTTTTGACCTTGGGTACCCAGGTAATTGTTTGGCACCTCGCTTTCTTCATGAGAAAACTGAGGCTGCTGATGGCTTTCTTGCGGGTTTATGAGAATTCAGTGAGGTACAGAATGGGAACTTGCCTGGCACATAGCAGTCATTCATCCAGTGTCAGTTCCTGTGCCCATCCCTCCGGTGGTGACGGTGGTTGCTGTCCATCGACAACAGTGCCACATTCAGTGAGCAAAAGTGAATTTGGACGACCTTCAGTATTTGCATTCTTGTGTCTCAGCATCTTTGGATATCCTTCCAGCGTTTGGAGAGTTCTCTGCCCAGTGAATCTGTGTTTTCCCTAAGGTAAAAGAAACTTACTTGCCCAGCCTCCTGTTGTGGCTGGGGCCACGCATGTGACTAGGCTCTACGAGTCAGAGCTTCTGCCTGAAATGTATTTAGCAGAGAAGGGAGAAGCAGTGACCACGCAGTCGCCAGTCTGCGGAGGGAGGCAGTGGTACCAGAGCTCCTAGTGGGAGCATATGAGGCCCTGCGTATCCAGGGCAGGCTTCAGGGTCCATTCCCAGGGGCACAGAGGGGAGCGATCCTGTAGTGTGATGTGTGCCCTACTCCTGGTTGTATAAACTTCAAGTTTGTTCTCTGGCCTTTTCACATCCTTTGATAAATGGTGTTCGGGGAAAAGTAGTTTCTGTTGACTCATATACTGACCTTCTTTATTAGCCGAGATAGGTACCCTGCTGTAATGACAGCAGTTTAACACACTGGTCAAGTGACCTTCCCCTGGGCAATGGCTTGGGGACATGGGCTCTTTCAGCTTGTGAAGCCATGGCTCTGTAGGCTCTGAAGGTATTGTGCTGGATTCTCTCTTGGGTCTAGACAACTGAGGAAAGAGAATGTGGAGGCTCTCATGGGACTTGGTGGGGGCTAGGACTGAAAGTGACATGTATCACTTCTGCATGTCAAGGGGGTGGGAAAATGTGGGAGAGCTGTGTGCCTGAGAAGAGGAGATGCCTGGCTTCGCCACTGGCCTTGGACAAGCCTTTCTGGGCATCCTTTTCCTATCCAGCATCCTATCCAGATAAATGCCTCCCTCTCTGGCCACACCTGTGCACAAAGGGGATAAAACTGCGCTAATAGAGGTGGAAGAGTTTTGTCAACTTGCAAAGGAACTATTGCAGTTAGGGGAGAGACACTGTAGTAGAAAGAATGGCTCAATCACAAGCCACTTGCAAGCATCTCAGAGGTCAGGCAAAAGAGAGTTTTTCTATCCTAGGAAGGAGCAAACAAGCGAGAAAGGGGAAGAGTAGACAATTGGTACTAATGGGTAGTATGATTGGATAGTTGATCAGGGGACGACTTTCATTGCAGTAGGCTGATTCTCAGGAGGGGATATAAGGAGGAATGGCTCCTTGTTCTTTAGCCCGAAGGATGGGTCAAGATTCAGGGGTTGGGGAGGGGGAAGAGTCTGAGGTTTAGTCCAGTTAAATTAGTGGACATTTAGTACAGATTGGTCAGTGGAGACAAACTGTCCAGCTAATCACTTAGGAGACAAAGAATGGGAGTTTGGAGGGTCTGTGTCTGGCCTTGTCATAGAAAAACAAGGGGTTCATCTACAAGTCTAATCCAAGTTTGTGGGGAATGGGGTTCTTTGCAGTCAGCCATTTCTTGAACACAAAAGGGCAAGGCTCACGTAAAGCTCAGCACTGTCAACCAAATGCTGAGGATTGTACAAAATGACTGTAATTACAGAAACATAAGAAAGAATAACAATTGATGGCAATAGTTAACTTTCACTTACCTGGTCTATTGTTAATACATCATAATGCTAAGTATTAGACAGGGTATGCATCTAAGACAATTACATCACATACAGGACAATAAAATCTGAGTTATGAAATAATAATGAATTATATTACAATATTATCCATAAAGTTCCTGGCATTTGGGATTTTCATTCAAATAAAAATATAATTTCAGCCCACTTGTGGATAAGATTAGGTTAAAGTCTTTTTGATTCAACATAGATGTTTTTAGTTTACAATTTTTAATGTTTAAAAATTGTTTCCAACTGAATAAGTATTAAACCAGCTTAAGCTAATTATAGCTTAAAGAAAGTATGTCTTGTACTTAGATTTCAGAGAGTTCATTATTTAAACTTATGTTTTAATGTATTTTATGAACTCATTGTTCAAGTCATTAAAATCAGTTATTACTTATGCTCAGCAGGTTCATTTCAGTTCTCAGTATTTAAGCTGTTTTCACAGTTAAAATACCAAAAAGGCTTATTCAACATTCTGCACCAACAGCAGGAAAAACATTTTCATAATTGAAGTAACTTTCAATTTATGTACACAAAACACATTCAAGATCAAGGAAATATCCCTGACCCATCCTGTGTATCATGAATAGAGGAATTTTCTCTTCCCACACAGAGCGACAAAGAGGAAAGAAATTTCACACAGATGGTATTTGGAGTATGGGTGGTAGAAACAGGAGAATGGTCTTAATGGCCAGCAATTATCAGCCACTTCGAAGATAATCTCTACCTTACCTGTGCTTATAAAATCTCCTTCCCTGCACATACCTCACCCAAGCAGCAGAGTCCTTTCAGGTTGCTGTGAATATTTGGTCTATTGCACATTTCACAGGGGAAAGGAAGCCAGTGCCGAGGTCCTGGGATACACACTAGGGATTAGTGACTAGTGTCCATGGAGTGCCAGTACAAGCCACGACCCACTCACGTCTCTCCTGCCCGCATGTGAACCCCACGTGATAAGCCAGTGGGAAGTAAAGAGGCATCCCCCACGTAAAAACAAAACAAAACGCAACCAACCAACCCAAAACACCTGTCCAACATGATCTTCCTCTGGCTCAATTATGTGAAGTGTTGGATAGAATTTGTTTTAACCTAATGGATTTTTGATTGGATAGTGACATCACTGGCAGGTGCTATTTCCCATCCTTGCCAAAGTCTGCTTGCTAAAGATAAGTGCTGTGAGTTTAATGTATGCTATACCCTGTGGAGTCTGATTGAAAATAAAAGCCAGTGTCTATTTAAGAATTGTAATATGAGATTCTTTTCCAAAGAGACAGGCAAAGATCTTCAGGACAGACGGTAATAAGATCTCACATGTAGCCACGAGAAGTGTCATCAACTTATCACAAAATTACCTACTAGCCCCTTTAACCTCAATATGACTAAAAGAGCTTCTTGGTTGGATGGCTAACTTTAATAGGAAGCCTGTCCACATTTGCCCTTTAGGGAATTCATATTCTCTATGAACAATCAAATTCAAGGATGAACCTATTTAATGTGCTCATTAGCACAATACAAAGATTAATTAAGCAATAATCTCTGTAACACTGCTCAACAGTGGTTAACAGGTTTGCTAGTTCCTGAAGCTCAACCCATGGTGGCGAATGTTCTAGGCCACTGGTTAACCACAGTAACGGTTTTAACAAAGCTTAGTGCTGCCTTCATTTGCCCTTGATGATTTGGAACAGTCGTAATGAACTTATAAATATTATGCATGAGACAGCAGTGCAGATGGAAAGAATTGGCATTCATCCATGGGGGGGACTGAGGGCAAGATTGGAGATAACCAATCCCTTGTCCCTTGTCTTGCAGGGACAAGATTGCTGCCACAAGTGTGAAAACTGTATTATAGCTTCCATTTTAAAATAGTTGTATCGTTATTTTTAATGATTTTGTCCATTTTTCCCCCCATCACTACAGATGAAACTTAAACTAACATAGAAAAATACTGCAAAGAACTGACGTCTGGGAATTAGAGAGTGAAAATGAATGAGGCCTAAGAAAACTTGATTACCTGTATTTACACGTTAATATGAAAAGAAAGCTACATTAAAAGGATGAAAGTTTTAAGTGAACTTAACTAGAACCTGACCAATCCTAATGATTCTATCACACAACTCCTGTCCTTACGTAAAGGAATAAATCCAAAGGAACACATATCCATAAAGTTTATGACCCAGTAGACCAACTTCACTTGTTCCACAACTGCATTCAGTTAACATTTGAGTGTTTACTTGGGTTCAAAGGTAAACTGAAGCATGTTAAAAATCTTAAAAGTTTATTTGAGCAAAAAGGTTGGAACTGGGCAGGGTCGCACCGGAAGTAGCTAACGAGCATTCCCACCGGGCCAAGGTTTTTCTAAAGGGATGGAAGCAAAGTAAGGACATTGATTTGATCAGCTCAAGCCTAAGTGCTTGCCTTATTCGGTAAAGACTCGTTGGCTGTTTGTGCTTGGTTGTCCTTAGGTTTTGATTTCTTAACCTTGAGGCATTTTAGGCTTACGTTTTGGTTTGCTTAGAAAGGCTACTAAGGCATTAGAACCACCTTGGTCTAATGGCTTCCTTGTCTAATTAATTTAGTACTATGTTCAAGTGACAAGGCATTCACAGTGCTGGAATGAGATAGATACTAAAATGTTCGTTCACAAATGGTTTCTAGGTGGGGGGCGCCTGGATGGCTCAGTCGGTTGAGCATTCGACTTTGGCTCAGGTCATGATCTCATGGTTCGTGAGTTAGAACCCCACATCGGGCTCTGTGCTGGCAGTGCAGAGCCTGCTTGGGATTCTCTCTCTCTCTCTCTCTCTCTCTCTCTGCCCTTGCTTGTTCTCTCTCACGTACTCTGTCTCTCAAAAATAAAGATGAAAAAAAATAAAAAATAAATACAAATATAAATGGTTTCTACAAAGTCTGGGAAACAAGCTGGACACATACATATCCAGCCAACTAGAATGTAACAAAGAAGTGACATAATAGAGACCCTAATAATACAACGGACAGTGGAGGCTGCTATGATAGACAAAAATCGAAGTGCAGAGAGGAGAGAACATTTAATTTGGAACAGGAAAAGTTTCATCAAAGAAGTGGCATTTGAGTTGTATTTGAAGGATACAGATTTAATATATAATAAAGGGGGAATTGGAGTGAGAAGCAGGCAGATGGTATTCAAGGCAGAAGACACAACACTCAGTATTTATTAAGAAACTACTTATGTGTCTGACACTGTGCTGAACCGGGGCGGGTGGGGGGGGGGGGGCGGGCGGGGGGTGGATTTTCCTCAACCCTTTTAGGATCCCTGGCTGAGTCCAAAAATTCACCTGACAGATGAATGGGAGGAAAGCATTCACATTTATTTCATATAAATTGTATGTGCCATAGGAGCCTTCATAAGAAAATAAAGACCCAAAGAAACAGTTAAACTTGAGTGTTTTTTGGTAGGTTTGGTGAAGACGGGAAGTTGTGGAAACGTAAGACGGGACAAAAAGGATAGGAGCTAAATGTAATAAACTGGGGGAATCTTCTTTCTTCTCCGCCTTCCTCCATCTTGAAAACAAGGAGGGATACCTCTCACCCAAGGGTCTTATGATGTATTTCAAAAGAAAGGGAGGAGGGAAGGTCTGGTGTTTTTCAAATTCCTTCGCTTTAAAATGTTCAGTACATCAGGATGCCTGAGTGGCTCAGCCAGTCAAGCATCTGACTCTGGAGTTTGGCTCAGGTCAGAGTCCCGCAGGTTCTTGGGTTTGAGCCCCATGTGGTGCTCTGTGCCCTGACTGCATGGAACCTACTTGGGCTTCTCTCTCTCTGCCCCTCTCCCCCTCTCATGTTCTCTCCGTCTCCCTCAAAATAAATAAGTAAACTTAAAAAAATATTCAATACATCAAGGCCCTGTTTTGGGGTCATGTGTTCAGAACCCTGTCAGTGTCCTACATTAGGCATGCAAAGATAGGTAAGACACAATATCCAAGATTCTGAGTCTCACAGAAGTTGAACAAGCACATAGAGCCATGGAGATCTATTGGGGATAAGAAGAAAGATAAATCATGAGGGGAGGGAGATATGTCCAAAGATAAGTTGGGTTGAGATTGCGAAGGGTGTTCACAGGCCAAGCGCTTTGTTTGGACTGTGTTCCATAGAAAACGTGAAGCATTCACAGAATTTTTGAAGTGGAGGAGTGACAGAGAAAGTCCTGGAAATTTAAAACAACCTACAACCCAGCTCTCTTACTTTATAGATTGAGAAAATGACACTCAGAGAGATTAAGTGGTTTGCTTAAGTTTATATTACTTGACAGAGGCAGGATCCCAGCTAGAAACCAGGTCAATCATGTCTGTATTTTGGGATAATTTAGAAAGATTATTCTGGTCGCAGTGTGGAGAATGGATTAAGAAGGTAGGGCTGAGGGAGAGTGTTCTGAATAACAACCAGCAGCCAGGAAAATGTTGAATGGTCCAAATCAAGAAATGATGAGATCTAGGACTTAGTATTAATGGGTATTTTTGTTAGTTTCTAAAGTTAATACGCATTAAAATCAGAATCGTTCTTCTTAATTATTTTCTTATAATTATCCTGAGGTCATAAATAAGGCATAATTCCCCATTGCCTGCTTACAAGTGCTAAGAAGGTGTCCTATACATGTCGTAGAGACTTTTGCCCCAATTTCTTGGTTATGCAAGAATGAACAACCATTGGGCTTGATGAAAGGAGCACAGAGCTCATTGAGGGGCTCAAACTCATGAACCGCAAGAAACATGACCTGAGCAAAAGTCAGACGTTTAACCGACTGAGCTACCCAGGCCCCCCAAGGATTGTTGATTTTTTTCTTTTTAATGTTTATTTTTGAGACTGAGTGCAAGTGGGGGAGGGGCAGCGAGGAGGGGACAGAGGATCTGAATTGGGCTCCTCACTGACAGCAGAGAGCCCAATGTGGGGCACAAACTCATGAACCACGAGATCATGACCGGAGCTGACATTGGGCACTCAAAGACTGAGACCCCAGGCGTCCTGTTGATTTTTTTTCTTTCTTGAAAAACACCAGCAATTAGTTTTATTTATCTTTTCTATTGTCTGTTATAGTCTCTATTTCACTGATTTCTGATCTGATCTTTGTTATTTCCTTTTTCCCCCAACTTTGGCTTTTGTGCTTTTTCTAGTTCCTTGATGTGTAAAGTTAGGTTTGTTTTGTTTTGTTTTGTTTTGTTTTAGTTTTTTTTAATGTTGATTTATTTTTGAGAGAGAGAGAGAGACACACACAGAGCATAAGCAGGGGAGGGGCAGAGAGAAAGACACAGAATCCAAAGCAGGCTCCAGGCTCTGAGCTGTCATCACAGAGCCCTACATGGGGCTTGAACCCATGAACCGCGAGATCATGACCTGAGCTGTAGTTGGACACTTAACCGACTGAGCCACCCAGGTGCCCCTAAAGTTAGGTTTTTATCTGAAATCTTTCTTGTTTGTTAGTGTAAGTATTTATCTTTATGAACAAGAGCTGCTTCGTTGCATCCCATAGTTTTGGTATGTTGTGTTTTCACTTCATCTCAAGGTATTTTTAAGTTTCTCTTTTGATTTCTTTTTTGTCTCATCTCTTGTGCAGTAATACGTTGTTTAATCTTCACATACTTGGAATTTCTTCTTGTAATTGATTTTTAGAGTCATACCATTGTGATCAGAAAATATGCTTGATATGATTTTAATTTTAAATTTATTAAGACTTATTTTGTGGCCTAACATGATTTATTCTGGTGAATGTTCCATGTGTGCTTGAAAAAAATATGTATTCTGTAGCTTGTGAATGGAATGCTCTGTATATATCTGTTAAGTCCATCTGGTCCAACATGTCACTTAAGACAAGTATTCTCTCATTGATTTTCTGTCCAGATGATCTACCCATTGATGAAAAGGGGGGAGTATTAAAGTCTTTTACTATTATTGTATTGTTGCCTATGTCTCCCCTTCAGGTCTGTTACTATTTGTATATAGGTGTATATAGGTGTCAGTTGCAAATATTTATATATGTGATATCTTTTTGTTGGATTAAACTCTTTATCATTATATAATGACCTTCTGTGAGTCTTAGGACAGTCTTTGTCTTCAAGTCTATTTTGCCTGATAAGTATAGCTACCCCAGCTTTCTTTTGCTTTCCATTTGCATGGAATATCTTTCACTCTTTCACTTGTCAGTATATGTGTCCATATATCTGAAATAAGTTTCTTATAGGCAGCATATAAATGGGCCTTGTTTATTTTTTATCCATGCAGCCGCTCTGCCTTTTGACTGGAGAATTTAATCCATTTACATTTAATTATTTATAGGTATGCATTTATTGCCATTTTGTTAATTGACATCAGCTGTTTTGTAACTCCTTGGTTCCCTTCTTCTTGGTCTCTTCTTTGTGATTTGATGATTTTTTTTGTAGCAGTATGCTTAGATTCCTTTCCCTTTCCCTTTTGTGTTAAGTTTTTGCTTTTTGGTTACTATGAGGCTTACAGAAAACAACTTATATTTATAATAGTCTATTTAAGTTGATAACAACTTAAGTTTGAACTCTTTCTAAAGCTCTACATTTTAACTCCTCCCCCCACTAAATTTTGTTTTGATGTCACTATTTACATCTCTTTATTTTGTATATGCATTAATAAATCATTATGGTTGTATATATTAATAGTATATAGTTTTGCCTTGTAATCTTCATACTAGCTTTATAAGTGATTAGCCCATCACCTTTACAACATTATGTTGTTCTGAATTTTACTATAGGTTTACTATAGGTTTACTTTTCCAATGAGACTTTACTTTCAAATGTTTTCCTGTTACTAATAAGTACATTTTCGTATCAGCAGGTATGGGGAGGGGCTGAGAGAGAGAATTGTAAGCAGGCTCTATGTCCAGTGCAGAGCCTGATACGGGCTTAATCCCATGACTGTGGGATCATGACCTGAGCTGAAATCAAAAGTCAGACACTCAACCTACTGAGCCACCCAGGCGCCAAACATAAAATGTTACTTTAATTTCAGGTGTACAACATAGAAATTCAACTTCTCTAAATATTATGCTATGCTCACTACAAGTGTAGTACCATCTGTCACCATATAATGCTATTCTATCACTCACTATATTCCCTATGTTGTGCCTTTTATTCCTGTGATTTATTCATTACTGTGGAAGTCTATATCTACCACGTCCCTTTACCCATTTTGCCCAACTCCCTACCCACTCCCCTCTGGCAACCATCAGTTCTCTATATTTACAGGTCTGATCTTGCTTTTTGTTTGCTTATTTGTTTTTTTTTTTAATTTCCTTATGAGTGAAATTATTTGGTCTTTTTCAGTCTGATTTATTTCACTTATCATAATACCCTCTAGGTCCATCCATGTTGTTGCAGATAGCATGATCTCATCCTTTTTTCATGAATGAGAAATATTCCTCTGTGTGTGTGTGTGTGTGTGTGTGTGTGTGTGTGTGTGTGTGTATCTTCCTTATCCATTCACCTATCAGTAGACACTTAGGTTATATCCATATGTTGGCTATCATAAATAATGCTGCAATAAACATAGGGGTGCATCTGTCTTTTTGACTTGGTGTTTGTGTTTTCTTTGGGTAAATTACTGGATAATATGGTATTTCTATTAATTTTCTGAGGAACCTCCATACTGTCTTCCACAGTGGCTGCCCCAGTTTTCATCCCCACCAACAGTGCATGAGGGTTCCCTTTTCTCCACATCCTCACCAACACCTGTTATTTCTTACCTTATTTTAGCCATTTGACAGGTGTGAGGTGCTATCTCATTGTGGTTTTGGTTTGCATTTCCCTAATGATTAGTAATGTACATCATTTCAAATTTCTGTTGGTCATCTGTATATTGTCTTTGGGAAAATTCCGGTCCTTTGCCATTTTTAAATCAGGTTTGCTGTTCTTTTCTTTTCGTTTTGTTTTGTTTTTGGTGTTGAGTTCTATAAGTTCTTTGTATATTTTAGATACTAACCCTTTAGTGGATATACCATTTGCAAATATCTTCTCCCATTCAATAGGTTGTCTTTTTGTTTTGTTGATGGTTTCCTTCACTGTGCATTTAATAGTTTAGTTTTGCTCTTGTTTCCCTTGCCCAAGGAGATACAGCTGGAAAAATGTTGCTACGGCTGATATCAGAAATTACTATCTATTTTCTCTCCTAGGAATTTTATGGTTTCAGGTCTCAAATTTAGGTCTTTAGTTCATTTTGAGTTTATTTTTGTGTATGTTTAAGAAAGCGGTCCAGTCTCATTCTTTTGCATATGGCTGTCCAGTTTTCCCAGCACCATTTACTGAAGAGACAGTCTTTCCCCAGTGTATACCTTGCCTCTTTTGTTATAGAATAATTGACCATATAAATTGTGGGTTTATTTCTGGGCTGTTTATTCTGTCCTATTGCTCATGTGTCTGTTTTTGTTCCAGCACCGTACTGTTTTTTTTTTAATAAGTTTTATATTTTAATTCCAGTGTAGTTAACATACAGTGTTGTTAGTGCCAGGTGTAAGGACCATACTACTTTGATGACTCCAGTTTTGTAATATATCTTGAAATATGGAATTGTGGTACCCTTAGCATTATTCTTCTTTCTCAAGATTGCTTTGGCTATTTGGGGTCTTTTGTGGTTCCATACAATTTTAGGAGTATTTGTTCTAGGTCAGTGAAAAATGCGGTTGGTGTTTTGATAGGAATTGCACCGAAGTTGTAGATTGCTTTGCATAGTATGGATATTTTAACAATATTATCCCAATCCGTGGGCATGTATGTATTTCCATTTATTTGTGCCCTATAATTTTTTTTTCAGCAATGTTTTGTAATTTTCAGGGTGCAGGTATTTCACTTCTTTGGTCACGTCTACTCCTAGGTATTGGTTTTGGTGCAATTGAAAATGAAATTGTTTCCTTAATTTCTCTTTCTGCTACTTCATTATTTTTTTTTAAGTTTATTTATTTTGAGAGACACAGAATGCTAGTGAGAGAGAGGAAGAGAGAGAAAGAGAGAGAGAGAGGGAGAGAGAGAATTCTAAGCAGGCTGCACACTCCACAGAGAGCCCAATGTAGGGCTCAAACTTACAATGACATCAGGACCTGAGTCGAAATCAACAGTCAAAAGCTTAACCAACTGAGCCACCCAGGTGTCCCGATAACTTCTTCTTTTTATTTTTTAAAATATTTATTTATTTTTCAAGAGAGAGAGACACAGTGCAAGCTGGGAAGGGGTAGAGAGAGAGGGAGACACAGAATCCAAAGCAGGCTCCAGGCTCTGAGCCATCAGCACAGAGCCTGATGTGGGGCTCGAACTCACAGCCAAGAGATCATGACCTGAGCTGAAGTCAGACGCCGACTGAGCCACCCAGGTGCCCCAGGTGTCCCAATAACTTCTATAAATGCTTGGTAGAATTCAGCTGTGAATCCATCTGGTTCTGAACTTTTATGTTTTACTAGTGATTTGTTACCGATTCTATGTCATTACTAGTAATTGATCTGTGCAGATTTTCTATTTATTCCTGATTAAGTTTTGAAAGATTATAAGTTTCCAGGAATTTATCCATTGCTTCTAAGTTGTCCATTTTCATAGTATTCTCTTATAATGCTTTGTATTTCTGTGGTGTCCATTTTTCCTTCTCCTCTCTTATTTCTGATTTTATTTATTTGGATCCTTTCACTTTTTCCTTAATGAGTCTGGCTAAGGGTTTGTCAATTTTGCTTATCTTTCCAAAGAACTAGTTCTTGGTTTAATTGATTTTTTTTCTATTTTTTAAATCTGTTACTTATATCTATTCTTATCTTTATTACCCTTTCTTCTCTCACCTTGGCCTTGGTTTCCTTTTTTAGTTCCTTTAGGTGTAGGGTTAGATTGCTTATTTGAGCTTTTTCTTGTTTCTTAACATAGGCTCATTTTGCTATATAATTTTCTTTTCTTTAATTAATTTATTTTTTATTTTGTACCCTGTAAAAAATTTTATTTTATGAATATAATTTATTGTCAAATTGGCTTACATAAAACACCCACTATTTACCCCAACAAGTGCCCTCCTCAATGCCCATCACCCATTTTCCTCTATCCTCTGCTCCCCCCATCAACCCTCAGTTTGTTCTCTGTATTTAAGAGTCTCTTGTGGTTTGCCTCCCTCCCTCTCTGTTTGTAACTATTTTCCCCTTCCCCCATGGCCTTCTGTTAAGTTTCTCAAGATTCACATATGAGTGAAAACATATGATATCTGTCCTTCTCTGACTGACTTACTTCACTCAGCATAATATTTTCCAGTTCCATCCACGTTGTTGCAAATGGCATGATTTCATTCTTACTCATTACCAAGTAGTATTCCATTGTATATATAAACCACATCTTCTTTATCCATTCATCAGCTGTTGGACATTTAGGCTCTTTCCATCATTTGGCTGTTGTTGAAAGTGCTGCTATAAACATTGGGGTACATGTGCCCCTATGCATCAGCACTCCTGCATCCCTTGGGTAAATTTCTAGTAGTGCAATTGCTGGATCATAGAATAGTTATATTTTTAATTTTTTGAGGAACCTCCACACTGTTTTCCAGAGCGGCTACACCACTTGCATTCCCACCAACAGTGCAAGGGGGTTCCCGTTTCTCCACATCCTTACCAACATCTGTTGTTTTCTGAGTTAATTTTAGCCACTCTGACTGGTGTGAGGTGGTATCTCAGTGTGGCTTTGATTTGTATTTCCCTGATGATGAGTGATGTTGAGCATCTTTTCATGTGTCTGTTGGCCATCTGGATGTCTTCTTTGGAGAAGTGTCTATTCATGTCTTCTGCCCATTCATGTCTTCTGCCCTGGTGTTTTTTGGTAAGTTCTTTACGGATTTTGGGTACTAACCTTTTATCTGATATGTCCTTTGGAAATATCTTCTCCCATTCCTGTGGTTGCCTTTTACTTTTGTTGATTGTTTCCTTTGCAGTGCAGAAGCTTTTTATATTGATGAGGTCCCAATAGTTAGTTCATTTTCGCTTTTAATTCCCTTGCCTTTGGAGATATGTAGAGTAAGAAATTGCTGCAGCTGAGGTCAAAGGGGTTTTTGCCTGCTTTCTCCTTTAGGGTTTTGATGGTTTCCTGTCTCACATTTAGGTCTTTCATCCATTTTGGGTTTATTTTTGTGTATGGTGCAAGAAAGTGTCTAGTTTCATTCTTGTGCATGTTGCTGTCCAGCTCTCCCAGCACCATTTGCTAAAGAGACTGTCTTTTTTCCATTGGATGCTCTTTCCTGCTTTGTCAAAGATTAGCTGGCCATACGTTTGTGGGTCAAATTCTGGGTTTTCTCTTCTATTCCACTGGTCTGTGTGTCTGTTTTTGTGCCAATAACGTACTGTCTTGATGATTACAGCTTTGTAGTAGAGGCTAAAGTCTGGGATTGTGATGCCTCCCGCTTTGGTTTTCTTCTTCAATATTGCTTTGGCTATTTGGGGTCTTTTGTGGTTCCATACAAATTTTAGAATTGTTTGTTCTGCCTTTGAGAAGAATGCTGGTGCAATTTTGATTGGGACTGCATTGACTGTGAGATTGCTTTGGGTAGTGTTGACATTTTAACAATATTTATTCTTCCAATCCATGAGCATGGAATGTTTTTCCATTTCTTTGTGTCTTCTTCAATTTCTTTCATAAGCTTTCTATAGTTTTCAGCATACAGGTATTTACATCTTTGGTTAGGTTTATTCCTAGATATTTTATAGTTCTTGATGCAGTTGCAAATGGGATCAGTTTCTTTATTTCTCTTTCTGTTGCTTCATTATTGGTGTGTAAAAATGCAACCAATTTCTGTACATTGATTTTGTACCCTGCGACTTTGCTGAATTCATGTATCAGTTCTAGGAGTCTTTTGGTAGAGTCTTTCAGGTTTTTCATGTAGAGTATCATGTCTGCAAAAAGTGAAAGTTTGACTTCTTTTTTTTTTTTTGCCAATTTTGATGCCTTTGATTTCATTTTGTTGTCTGATTGCTGATGCTAGAACTTCCACATGATGTTAAACAACAGTGGTGAGAGTGGACATCCCTGTAATATTCCTTATCTCAGAGCTCTCAGTTTTTCCCCATTGAGGATGATATTAGCTGTGGGATTTTAATGTATGACTTTTATGATGTTTAAGTATGATCCTTCTATCCCGACTTTCTTGAGGGTTTTTATTAAGAAAGGTTGTTGTATTTTGTCAAATCCTTCTTCTGCATCTATTGACAGGATCGTATGGTTATTATCCTTTCTTTTATTAATGTGATGGATCAAACTGATTCATTTGTGAATATTGAACCAGCTCTGCAGCCAGCCCAGGAATGACTCCCACTTTATCATGGTGAATAATTCTTTTTATATGCTGTTGAATTCGATTTGCTAGTATCTTGTTAAGAATTTTTGCATCCATGTTCATCGGGGATATTGGCCTGTAGTTCTTTTTTGTGGGGTCTCTGGTTTAGGAATCAAGGTAATGCTGGCTTCACAGAATGAGTCCAGAAGTTTTCCTTCCACTTCTATTTTTTGGAACAGCTTGAGAAGGATAGGTATTAACTCTGCTCTAAATGTCTGGTACAATTCCCCCAGGGAAGCCATCTGGTGCAGAACTCTTATTTGTTGGGAAATTTTTGATAACTGATTAAATTTCTTCACTAGTTATGGGTCTGTTCAAATTTTCTATGTCTTCCCATTTGAATTTTGGTAGTGTGAAGGTGTCTAGGAATTTGTCCATTTCTTCCAGGTTGTCCAGTTTGTTGGCATATAATTTTTCATAATATTCCCTGATGATTGCTTATATTTCTGAGGGATTGGCTGTAATAAATCTGCTTTCATTCATGATTTTATCTATTTGGGTTGTCTCTTTTCTTTTTGATAAGTCTGGCTAGGGGGTTATCAATTTATTTTTTCAGAAAACCAACTCTTAGTTTTATTGATCTTTTCTGTTTTTTTTTTATTCTATATTGCTTATTTCTGCTCTGATCTTTATTATTTCTCTTCTTCTGCTGGGTTTGGTGTTTCTTGTTGTGTTTCTAGTTCCTTTAGGTGTGCTCTTAGATTTTGTATTTGAGATTTTTCTTGTTTCTTGAGATAGGTCTGGATTGCAATGTATTTTCCTCTCAGGACTGCCTTTGCTGCATCTCAAAGGGTTTGGATTGTTGTGTTTTCATTTTCATGTGTTTCCATATATTTTTAAATTTCTTCTTTAATTGTCTAGTGACCCATTAATTCTTTAGTAGGATGTTCTTTAACCTCCATGCTTTTGGAGGTTTTCCAGACTTTTTCCTGTGGTTGATTTCAAGTTTCATAGCATTGTGATCTGAAAGTGTGCATGGTATGATCCCAATTCTTTTATATTTATTGAGGGCTGTTTTGTGACCCAGTACGTGATCTATCTTGGAGAATGTTCCATGTGCACTCGAGAAGAATGTATATTCTGCTGCTTTAGGATGAAAAGTTCTAAATATATCTGTCAAGTCCATCTGGTCCAGTGTATCATTCAGGTTCATTGTTTCTTTATTGATTTTCTGTCTAGATGTTCTATCCATGCATTTAACTGGAGTATTAAAGTCCCCTGCAATTACCACATTCTTACCAATAGCATTGTTTATGTTTGTGATTAGTTGTTTTATATATTTGGGTGCTTTCGAATTTGGTGCATAGACATTTATAATTGTTAGCTCTTCCTGATGGATAGGCCCCATAATTATGATATAATGTCCTTCTTCATCTCTTGTTACAGTCTTTAATTTAAAATCTAGTTTGTCTGATATAAGTATGGCTACTCCAGCTGTCTTTTGACTTCCAGTAGCATGATAGTTCTCCATCCCCTCACTTTCAATCTGAAGGTGTCCTCAGGTCTAAAATGAGTCTCTTGTAGACAGAAAATACATGGTTTTTTTTTTTGTTTTTTTTTTTTTGTTTGTTTTTTATCCATTCTGATACCCTATGTCTTTTGGTTGGAGCATTTAGTCCATTTACATTCAGTGTTATTATTGAAATATATGGGTTTAGAGTCATTGTGTTATCTGTAAGTTTCATGCTTGTAGTGAGGTCCTTTGTGGTCTTTGCAACACTCACAGAATCCCTCTTAGGATCTCTTGTAGGGTTGGTTTAGTGGTGATGAATTCCTTCAGTTTCTGTTTGGGAAAACTTTTATCTCTCCTTCTATTCTGAATGACAGGCTTGCTGGATAAAGGATTATTGGCTGAATATTTTTCCTATTCCCACATTGAAAATTTCCTGCCATTCCTTTGTGCCCTGCCAAGTTTCAGGAAATAGGTCTGGTACTACCCTTAAGTGTCTACCCTTGTAGGTTAAGGCCTGTTGATTCCCTACCTGCTTTCAGAATTCTCTATCTTTGTATTTTGCCAGTTTCACTACATGTCATGCAGAAGATTGATTCAAGTTACATCTGAAGGGAGTTCTCTGTGCCTCCGAGATTTCAATGTCTGATTCCTTTTCCAGATTGGGGAAGTTCTCAGCTATGATTTGTTCAAGCATACCTTTGGCCCCTTTTTCTCTCTCTTCTTCTTCTGGAACTCCTATGATATAGATGTTGTTCCATTTCATTGAATCACTTCGTTCTCTAATTCTTCCCTTGTGATCCAGAATTTTTTAAATCTTTTTCTCAGCTTCCTCTTTTTCCATAATTTTGTCTTCTATTTAACCGATTCTCCCCTCTGCCTCTTCAATTCTCACTGTCACTGCCTCTAGTTTATTTTGCACCTCACTTACATTTTTTAATGCATCATGACTATTTTTTAGTTCCTTGATCTCTGCAGCAATAGATTCTCTGCTGTCTTCTATGCTTTAAGTCTAGCAATTAATCTTATGACTATTGTCCTAAATTCTTGTTCAGTTATATTGTTTATACCTGTTTTGAGCAATCCTTTAGCTGTCATTTCTTTCTGGAATTTCTTTTGAGGAAAATTCTTCTATTTTGTCATTTTGGCTAGTTTTCTGTTTTGTGCCCTGCACCTGTGAGCACTACTGTATTAAAGAGGGCTCATACACTGTCCAGGGCCTGGCCCTTCAGGAGGTGTTTTTTGGAGAGAGTTACTTGCTCTCTCTTGTTGTGACTTTGGTTATTTTCTCTCTCTACTCATGGTGATGTTTTGAACCCTCCACTAGATGTGCTTTCATTTGTTCGTTGAAGTAGCCCTGGAAAGGAAAACAAACAAAAAACAAACAGAAAACAAAAACATGCAAACACACAAACCAAAAAAACACCAAAAACAAACAAACAAACAAAACCAGAAACACCAGCTACAAGTAAACAACAGGGTGGAGGCAGTGCTGATGGAAGGGCCCTTATCCCAAACAAAGAGAGAAATGACAGGGGCAGCAGGGAGGGAAAGAAAAAATAAAAATTGACCAGATGGAGAAACTATATGGCTTAATCCAGAGAGAGGAGGATAAAGAAGGAGGCGTGGAATGTGTATTAAGAGAATGGATCAAATATGTCTGTTTAAACAAACCAAAAACCAGAGTAACCAGACTAGAGAAAAGATAAGAGGAGAAATGGAAGGGAGAATGTATCTATATAACAAGAATTGTCCTAGAATCCAGGCAATGCACCAGCGCTGGTCTGGAGGAGGGGCTGTCTGGTTCCACAGTGTCTACCCTGTCCCAGTAGATACACAGTTACCTGCGTGGAGGGTCATGGCTTGGTGTAGGCTGGTCCCCTCCACTGTGGGCCTCATGGACTGATCCCTGAGGCCCCACCTTGGTGGTGGTGGGGAGAAAAATGGTGATACCCCGGTCTCTCCTCCACGGACCAGGTGTCCCCAGTCTGTTCCAGCCGTCCTCACTGTGCCATGGGCGCAAACGAGGCAGTTTGTCTCACTCCACTAATGCCTGTGCCCTGGTTCTTGGCTAGGATTCAAACTCCTGGTACTGGGGGAGTGCTACCCTACACCCCTCGATATGTGGTCACTGGCTGGTGGACAGGCAGGCTTTGTCCTGTCCCACAGCACTCCAGGGAGGGGATCGCTTCCCCCCACTGTGGACTGTGCCCCTGACCTAGCCACGGAGCCTGGGGCTGGGTCCCTTCCTCCCCAGGTGCGCGATCCAGACAGCTGGCCCCAGTTGTGAGAAAGACCCTCAGTTAGAGATTGGATCTTTCTCCATCCCAGCCCATGGTTTTTCTCTTGTCCAGATACAGTCCTATGCTTCCCCAGCCTCTGTTTCTCTTCCCTTTGTGTCTCCCCAGAAGGGGATCCCTCCCCTCCACTCATTTTATCTCTCCCAGTTCACAATCACTCACCTATGGCCTGTCAGGTTGTCCAGTGGGTCCCTGAAGTGTGACTCCTTTCCTCCCAGACTCTTGGAGTTCAAAGTCCTTTAGTTTCAACATTGCTTTGTTTGAGAGATGAGGGAAATTCAATCCCCCTACTTCTCCACCGTGTTGGTACTTCCTATATTTTTTAGAACTGCTTTCACTGTATACCAAAGATTGTGGACCATTATGTTTCCACTACCATCAGTCTCCATGTATTTTTTAATTTCTATGATTGCTCTATTGATCCATTGGTTAATTATGTTGTTTAGCCTCCATGTTTGTGTTTTTTCAAATTTGTTTTTCTGTGATTGATTTCTAGTTTCATACCATTGTGATTGGAAAAGATATGTGGTACAATCTTAAATTTACTGAGGCACGTTTTACATGTGATCTATTCTGGAAAATGTTCCATGTGTATTTGAAAAGAATATATATTCTGTAGTTTTTGGATGGAATGTTCTTTATATATCTGTTATGTCCATCTGGTCTAATGTTTTGTTCAAAGATACCGTTTCCTTATAGATAAGTTGCCTGGATGATACATCTATTGATGTAAGTGGGGTGTTGAATCCTTTACTATTATTTTATCACCATCAAGTTTCCTCTTTATCTCTGTTAATATTTGGTTTATGTTTTTAGGTCCTCCAATGTTGAGTGCATAGATATTTACAATTGTTATACACTCTTGTTGGACTGACCCCTTTATCATTGTGTAATGTCATTCTTTGTCTCTTACTACCATCTTTCTTTTAAAGTCTATTTTGTCTGATTGATACCTTGGCTTTCTCCCCCACCCCCCCACTTCCATTTGCATGGTAAATGCTTCTCCATCCCTTCACTTCCTGTCTGTATGTGACTTACGTGTGAGGTGCCTCTCTTATAAGCAACATATAAATGAGTCTTTTTTTTTTTTTTTTTTAAATATTCCTCCACCCTGTATCTTTTAATTGTACTATTTAGGCCATTTACAGTTAAGGTAATTATTGATAAGCATGTACTTATTGCCATTTTGTTACTTGTTTTCTGGTTGTTTTTGTAGTTTTTCTTTTTTTCTTCTCTTGCTTTTTGTGATTGAGTTTCTGCAGTGTTAAGTTTGACTTTCTTTTTAATTTTCTTGTGTATCTGTTAGATTTTGGGTTTGTGGTTACCATGAGGTTCATATATAACATCCTAAGTATACAGCAGCCTATATTAAGTTGATGATCATTTAAATTCAGAAACATTCTAAAAAAAAAAAAATCAAGAAACTTCCTTTAAAGTCTCCACATTTTGTATGTATGCTGTCATATTTTACCTTTCTGTTAACATTTTTTTTTGTCTGGTTATGGTTCTTCCTTCTCCACTTAAACAACTGTCTTTAACAATTCTTGTATGTCTGATATAGGGTGATTAACTCCTTTATTTTTTGTCTGAAAAACTCTTAATCTCTCCTTCAAATCTGAATAATAATCTTGCCATGTATTTTTGGTTGTAGGTTTTTTTCCTTTCATTACTTTTAACATATCATGCCCCTCCCTGCAAAGTTTTTGCTGAAAAAAAAATCAGCTGATAGCCTTACAGGGTTTCCCCTGTACATAATTTTTTGTTTCTCTCTTGCTGCTTTTAAAATTCTCTTATCTTTAACTTTTGACATTTTAATTATTATGTGTTGTGCTGTGGACTTTGGGTTCATCTTGTTTGGAACTCTGAACCTGGATATCTATTGTTTTCCCTAGGTTAGAGAGTTTTTTGTTTGCTTGTTTTTTTTCTATTATTTCCTTAAGTTTTCTGCCCCTTTCTCTCTCTTCTTCTTTTGAGACTCCTGTAATGCAAATGTTGGCTTGATGTTGTCCAAGAGATCCCTTAACCTTTCCTCATTTTTAAAATACTTTTTTCGTTTTGCTGTTCAGCTGGGGTATTTCCATTACCCTGTCTTTCAGATCACTGATACGTTCTTTTGCATATGCTGATCTGTTGATTCCCTCTAGTGTATTTTTATTTCATTTGTTGTATTCTTCAACTCTGGTTCTTTTTTATATTTTCTACCTCTATCAAAGGTCTCACTGAGTTTTTCTCCTCTCTCTAGCTTGACGAGCAACTTGATCATCACTTTGAATTCTTTATTAGGCATGTTATCTTTGTTTCCTTTCATTCTTCTTCTGAGGTACTGTCTTGCTCATTGTTTTGGAGCATATTCCTCTGTCTCCCCATTTTGCTTGACTTTCTATGTTTTTCTATGGGTTAGGTAGAATAGCTACTTCTCTTAAACTTGAAGGAATGGTCTTGTGTATGGGGGTCCCCTGTGTAGACTGTGCTTGGTGACTTGTGCTGGCTGGCTGGACCTTGTGGGCATCATGGATCAGTGGTCTCAGGGGTCTTGCATTGGGTGCCCTGTCAGGACAGCTAAAGCTAAAGTGGGTGCAAGCCTCTGTGGTCTGTGGGATCTCCATGCAAAATGTGCCCTGGCGGGACAGCTGAAGCTGAAGTGTTTGCAAACCAGGTTGTCCCAGGACTCTCCACAGTGACGGTAAAGTGTCAGGACAACTGAAACTGAATTGGGTGCATACCAGGGTGTCCCAGGGTGCTCATTCAGGGAGTGTGCTTGCCATGTAACTGCAGCAGAGGCAGTTGCACGTGGAGGGTTTTCCAGAGTGCTCCACGTAGGGAGTGTGCTCTTGCCGGTGGCTGAAACCGGTGCAGGTATGGGCCAGGGGTTCCCAGGGATGCTGTGCAGGGGGAACCCTGGCAAGGCAGCTGGTTCTAAAACAGAGGTCACTCGGGAGGTTCTGGAGCACTCTACACCAGAGGTGCCCTAGCAAGTTGTCTGAAAGTCAAGTGGTGTGGGTCTGGAGTACTCCTGTGCCACCTTGGCACAAAGACTGGAGCTGTAGTAAGCACTAACCAGGGGTGTCCCAGTGTGCACGGCCCTGTAGCTAGCTGCCTTGCTGGGATGGCTGA
Organism: Panthera tigris; assembly: GCF_018350195.1. Classification (NCBI taxonomy): domain Eukaryota; kingdom Metazoa; phylum Chordata; class Mammalia; order Carnivora; family Felidae; genus Panthera; species Panthera tigris. The sequence continues at coordinate 24,739,225 of NC_056660.1, read as the reverse complement.
AGCTGCTGATAGCTAAGGGCCTGGGGCTCCCTGGTTAGGGTGCCTGGACTTCACACTGGTCCGTGCTTTTGAGGTGGAGATACTGCATACATTGTGTCTGTCAGTTCATCACCTCCAGAAAGATGTCCAGAGGCTCCCTTACCATTTGGTGGGGTTCGAGGACTGCCTCTTTTATATGCTGTTTTTAAACCATATTTTTTTGTTTTTTGTGCCTAAGGAGAGGGGAATCTGTTCCAGGTCCTTCAGTACTTTCCTTCCCCACTGCCGTTCACTGCATCAGGGACAGGGGGCGGGGGGTGGTGTCCCTTCCTTACCCTATCCCCATCTCTTGCTGTTCTCTTTCACTGTTTTTTTCTTGTGCAGAAGCTGTTCAGCTGGCCCTCTGGTCTTATTTAGGAGTAACTGCCCTGTACACAGGTGTAATTTGGTGAGTTCAGGATCTTTCGATGTCACCATCTTGGGTCAGAACCCCCCTGCTGGGTAGAATATTCTTATATTGCTTGACAGTTTTTGTTGTTGTTGTTACTTTGAATATTGCACCAGTCCCTTCTGGCCTACAAAATTCCTGCTGGAAAATCTGCTTTAGACTTACATGGGTTCCTTATACATGTTTTTCTTGCTTCTTTTGAGACTCTTTCCTTGTCTTTAACTTTTGACACTAATTATAATGTGTCTCAGTGTGGGTCTCTTTGGGTTCCTTTTTGGAACTCTCTGGGACTTCTGAATCTGTATGTCTGTTTCCTTCCCCAGGATAGGGAAATTTTCAGTCATTTCTTCAAAAAAAGTTTTCTTTCTCTCTTCTCCTCTGGGACTCCTACAATATGAATGTTGGTCTGCCTGATGTTGTCCCATAAGTTCCTAAAGCTATCTTAATTTTTTCTTTTTGCTGCTCTTATTGGATGAGTTTTACTGCCCTTTGATCTTTTCTTCTCCATCTATTCCACTTTTGAACCCCTCTCTTGTATTTTTTTTAAGTTCAGTTATTCTTCAGCTCTGTGACTTGCTACTTTCCTATATTTTCTATCTCCTTGTTGAAATTTTCCATTTTTGGTCCATTCTTCTCCTAAACTCAGTATCTTTATGACCATTGTTTTGAACTCTATCAGAGGGAAATCACTTACCTCCATTTCCTTAAATTCTCCTTCTGAGGGTTTAACTTGTTCTTTTGTTGGGAACATATTCTTCTGTTCCTTCATTTTCCTTGACTTTCTATGTTGGTTTCTATGCACAGATAAAAGTCACTCCCTCCCCACCTTGAAGGATTAGTCTTGTGTAGATGAAACCTACTGTTCAACCCTGCCCTAGCTCGATTCTCTCAAACATTTGTGACTTGCCAAGCAGCCTACTTTGTTTTTAGTGGTTCCCAGTAATTGAGGGTATTCTAAGATCTACCAGAGTCCCAAATGGGGAGATTTTAGCAGCACTTAGATTTAGGCTGATTGGAAACCAGACTCTAAGGCCACAGCTCTTAAAGAATGTAAATATACCTCTTTTTGGAGAAGACTGGGAGATCAGGATTTCTGTCTCCTCCCTCTGCACTGATCCCTGGGCGGGGGGTGGGGGGGGGCGGGGGGAGGCAGCCAGGTAAGAACTGTTTCTTTGCTAGTCTCTTGAACCTGTAAACACAAGCCTCTTGGCCACCAAAACCAGGCTGTAAATGGATGTCCTTTGGGCAGCAGTCACAAAAGTCAGGGCACTAGATATGTACACAAGCTGTACTCAGAGATACCCACCAGTTGGAGCAAGTGAAAGGTAGAGGGCACACGTGGCAACCACAGGTCTCCATCCCCAGAAAACACTGAAGTAGGCCCCAAGACATGCACCAAACCCAAGGCTTATCCCTTAGGTCAAAGTTCCAAGACAAACAAATACGCCTCTTGCACAGAAAGACTTGGCATGTGTTTCAGACTGCTGTTTCTGCACTGTGCCCAGGGCAGGTAGTAGCCAGCCATGATCCGTTCTTCCATTTGCTGTAGCCCTATGGGACCCAGGACTGCAAGCCCCTCTGGCCATCGGAGCCAGGCAATCAAGGGGCGTCCCTGGGTCACAGCCACACGAACCAGGGCACCAGACACATGTACAAGCTCCTCTAGGGGTGATACCAGTGGCCACGAGCATGGCTGTGGAAGAGCCTTAGGATTACCTCCACATCCCCTCCCCCCCACCCCCCCAACCCGTGCCAGGTCTCAGCCAAGGATTACATTTGGCCTCAAACATGTTTAATTAGAAGACTGCCCTCAGGCCACAGTTACAAAAGATAAGCTAATAGGCCACTTACACAGAAAGATGGGGTGCTGTTGCCTCCCTGCTGTGCCCTGGGGGTGGTAGTCAGTTAAAAACCCTGTAACAACCCTGACGGTTCCCCAGTAAGCCCCACTGGCCACCAGAGCCAAGCATCAAAGAGGTGTCCTCTGAGCAGCAGTCACAGAAGTTGGGGTGCCAGATGAGTGTACAAATTGCAGATACCAGTGAGCTGGGATGAAGCAGAGCTGGCCTCCATTGTTGGGGTTATTTCAGTAGGCCCCTAGATGTGTTTTAAATTAGGCCAACACTTTAAGATAAACAAGCCTCTTTTGTGGAAAGTCTGGACCGTTTTCAGACAGCTGCCTCTGCAGTGGGCCCGGGGATGGGTGAATCCATCTGCACCCTTTGGGGGTCTCGTGGATGAAACCCCATTGCCTTTCAAAGCTAGATGATCTGTGGGCTTGTCAGGTGCAGGTCTTAAAAGTCAGATGCAAGATATGGAGTTCAAATTCTTCACTCCCTTGGGAGAGGCTCAGGGTTGGGCGTTCCTTCCCGATTGTGGGTCTCCGGGGCCACCTGAGTGGCTCGGTTGGTTGACCGATTGTGGGTCTCCATTCGGAGGATGGGATTTATCTCAGCCTCTCATACTTGCTTCAGTATGTTTTGTTGGTTGGTGTTGTCGTTGGTTTTTTTGCTCAATGTGTAGGAGTCCACTCGGCTAGCTTTTTGTTTTCAGAGAAAATTGCTTTGTACACAGCTGTAGATCTGTGGGAGGAGGTTGAGTTTAGGGTCCACCTTGTATTACCATCTTCAACTAGAAACCACATACCCTTTAAAATAACCAGTTGAGGTTCAGATGCTGGCTCTTCTTTCTGAGACTTAAAAGCATCACTGACCATACAGACAATCTTTACCCAACTGGACGGGTAAGAAACAATGTGAGATATTCTGCCAATGGCAGAAAATGTCAAGTTAATAAAGAGAGGTCATAAAATCCTAATGTAGTTGTGGAGTAGGTAGGATAAGGAAGATAACATGCAGTTACAGAACAAAGAGAAATGACAAGCTAGATTTTGCAGCATATCAATGAACAAGGTGGGGATAGTTATACAAAATGTTTATGAAACACAAAGTTATTTATAATCAGTCAGTACAATCCTCTAAGAAATGGTCAGGATAGCTGCCAAAAAAACCGAACTGACTCAGTAATAGGTGTTTACTCTCATTTATTTTGGATTGCACACGTTCTCTTGCCAATTTATTACCAGCAGCTGGAGTCCAGTTGTGGGGTTATGGCAAATGGACAAACTTGACCCATCACTTAGAAGGCAACACACGTTCAACTGTAGAAGCAAATCAGTTCTAGCCGAGCAGCTGCTTTCATTGAGACTTTAACTGGCGTCCAAGAGCTTTTACGGAAAGCTCGGTAAAAAAGAACTCGAAGGGTGTATGCTTGGCACTACGTAGACTATTTGAATTAAAAAAATGGAGACTTAACAGTACATTCTCACTTAACAGCTCTGAATGCTGTGGCTAAGTGTGCAGAGGAATAGCTCTAAAATTTTCTTTCATAACAAAAAGATGCTCAAATCCTAAAAGGCGACACATTGTATGGCAAATTTAAGTACAGTTTTCATTCTGTAAATAAATAACCTGTGGAACATTCCTAAAGAAAACCATTATTTTCTGTTATATTCATTTCTGGGAAACAGAAGTTCTAGGACTTGAACTGTTTGTGCTATAGCAAATAATATCTACTATAATTAGGAAGTTGGTGTTTTAAAGGATATTTATTCTCCAGGGTCAGTAAGGAATTTCTTCTTTATTCAAAATACCAATTAGAAAAGGAAACAGACACCAGGAAAATCTAGTGACACTCCCATCCTCCCCCACCCCCACCTTGCCATTTTCTTATACATGCTTTCAAAGTCATTTGAAAATAATACCATTTCCTTTGCTGGGTCAGTATCTTAAATAAGTGTACAATGAACGTTTCTTAAAATGAGCAGGAATTTTACATCAGTAGCACTGTTACCTTTAGAGGATACAAAACTGACACAGGTAACGGATTACAGTTTGAGCAAAAACCTGTGAGAGCCAATGAAAAAAATTATAATTCTGACTGGTTTCCTTTATTATTGTTGTCTGCCCACACATTCTGCAGCTTGGAGTGCATTTCAAATCCTTCTAAGACTCCTCTTCATGAGTTACAGAAATATACACAGAATAAAACAGATGGTAATTTAAAAAAATTAAGTCATCTTACATATTACAGGCTAGACAGTTCAATGTAATCGAAGATGATAGCCCTGAAAAATTCGACGGTAGGATTTTAAAGTTCAGATGACATAGGTTTGTTCACTCTTGGTTTGTTTCAAGTATTACTGACCTGTATTTGAAGTCTCTCCTCAACTCCTACTGCATTATTTACTTGAGCAGTAAAATGTGAAATATGAAATATGCAATGTTGATGACAAATGTCTCAGAACATTAGGAATAAGATCAATGAAGAGCAAAGTAAATCTAGAACAAGGAAAGGTACATTTATTAAAAATAAAAACAGTAGACATTTTCTGATAACAAAACCATTTAGAATCCAAAGACATCCAATATACATTGTAACAACACACATGTATTAAAAAAAAAAGACCCATTAGTAAATTTTTTTTTTTTCGAACTTTAGAAAGGAAAAAAGTACTTTGGCTACCTCCTGCTGGAGGTCTGCCCCCAAACACAGCACGCAGGACCAGCATCCGCCTTCAAGAGCTCTGCACTGCAGTGTGCATTCATTCCGTGAACACAACGTTTCTGAATAAAATCTATTTCTGTCGGGATGATCCAGAACATAAGTCAGTGGCTCCATTTCATAAAAAATATTCATAGGCTGCATGAGCAGTGGCAACCGTTTTTCCAAAATCTTCAGTTTTAACAAAAAGTACAGAATAAACTAAATCTAGATGTTTTCACATTATTTCACATGAATATCAAGTACTGTGTAAAAATCTATGTAAAACCTTAAGTTAGCCAAAACTAGTGTCTTTAAACTTTAGATCAAAGTTGTTCTTCACCCTTTTACCATGGCTGATAAATCTTTTCTGCCTTTGTTATGAATAATGTTTGTCAAACCAAAGAACTCTGAAAAAGAATGTGTAATCTTGAAGGAAGAGAGTACCAAAAATGTCATTTGACTTCAGTCCTAAGACACACACAGTTCCTGCTGGACAGTGGACTGCGAGAGTTTACTATCTTCAGTCTTCTCGTGTCCTGGGGCATGACAAGCAGTCTTCTTCTTAAATAACCGAAGACTCAATCGCAGTAATTCATTGTCTACCACTGGAGCACTTGTGTAAGCCTGTTTCACGGTGCCCTATTTGAAGAAAACAAAAACAAATTTTAAAAGATGAGGGGCGCCTGGGTGGCTCAGTCGGTTAAGCGTCTGACTTCGGCTCAGGTCATGTTCTCACGGTCTGTGAGTTCGAGACCCGCGTCAGGCTCTGTGCTGACAGCTCAGGGCCTGGAGCCTGCTTCAGATTCTGTGTCTCCCTCTCTCTGACCCTCTCCTGTTCATGCTCTCTCGCTGTCTCAAAAACAAACATTAAAAAAATTAAAAAAAAAAATGTATGCTACGAGTTGACAAAGGCAGGTTAACCTCTAACAAAAATATTAAAGTGACAAGAAAAATTAATTTGGGATGGATATTTCAAGACAAACTTAAGAAATGTTTTCGGATTCAAGAAATCTTAGAAAAGAAAGCTTTGAGGGGCATCTCTTGCCTAAAGTTGGCATCTTCAACAATCCCTGACAGGTCACCAACGAGTTTTTATTTCCAATGACAAAACAAACAGCAATCACTGCACGTTTTTGAACATGTTGAAATAAAATCTCTTATATAGGGCTGAACACTAATTCAATCTTACTTTACACGACAGCCTTTCGAACCTCTGAGGAGAAGCACTTGCACTCCTTTCTGGTCTGTCCATGTTCTGTCTGTAGAACGTGGGCTCTAGGAGTGAACAAATTCTCTAGAAGACAGCTGATCACTGCAGTCCACTGAGAAAGTACTACTGCCCTTCTGTTAAAATGCTTATCTCTATTACTGCAATTTAAGGCTACATTAGCATTTTTGGAAGTTGTCATAAAATTTTGTAAAATGTTCTCCAAGTGTGTTCATAAATGAAAGAAGGTAAGATTTGACTATATTGGGCATTCTGCCATTTCTCTTCTTTCTAGGATCCTTAAAAGAACAGTGGTTCCTCGATTACATGTGCGTTGAAAAATATACATGTTGTGATACAGAAAACTGACTTTTTATGCGTAGTTCTGTGTTGACACTTGGGTACTGATTCACATAACCATGACCACAATCAGAATAGAGAAGTTTCATCATTCAGAAAACTCCCTTTGTGTTCACACCCTCTCCCCAACTCTAACCCCTGGCAATCAGTGATAGGGTCTCTGTGATTGCTTTGCCGTTTCCAGAACATCAAATAAACGGAATTGTACACTATATGATCTTTAGAGACTTGTTTCTTTCAGTATCGTGTTTTTGAGATTAATCCATATTGTTGATAGTACTTACTGACAGTTTGGCTATTTTTTCTTATAAATTAGTAACCAGTTATACAGATGCGTCCTAGTTTATCAGTTAGCTATGTAAAGAACACTGGGGTTGTTTCCAGTTTTTGGAGATTACGAATTGACCTGCTATAAGCTACTGTGGACAGGTTTTTATATGAATGTAAGTTTTCATTTTTCGAAGGTAAAAACCTGGCAATAGGGATTACTGGGTCATAGAGTGAATATTCATTTCCCCAAACAACCGCACTGTGTTCCCACGTGGTGTACCATTTTGCATTCTCACCGGGAACACATGGTAGTTCCAACTGCTCTACATCCTTGCCACGGGGTTCGTTGCTGTTGGTTTTTAGCTACCGTAACAGGTTCACAATGGTATCTCATTTAATTTTTAATCTGCATTTGTTAATGGCTCAAAATGTTAAACATCTTCTCATGGGCTTATTCACATATCCTCTTTGGTGAACTGTCCATTCAAGTGTTGCCCGTTCAAAAAAATTGGATTGCTTTTTTTTTTTTTTACTGTGAACTTTCAGAGTCCTTTACACATTCTAGATATAAGTCCTTTCCCCAAAAAGTGGTGTCCAGGTATTTTCTCTCAGTATCCTGGTCTTTTCAGTCTTCATCTCTTTCACAGAAGTTGTACATTTTGATGAAGAACAGGTATGTCAAAATAAAAAGTTCAATTAAAAAAACAACCCATTTTTAGATCCCCCCCCCGCCAGATTAGTCCTACTTGTGTGGGTTTATGGGTTTATTTCTGGACTCTGTACCATTGGTTTTGGTATGTGTCATCCCTGGTGCCAGAACCACATTATCCTGAGTACTGTGGCTTTACAGGCAGTCTTAAAACTGGGAACTTTGAGTCCTTCAACTGTATTCATCGTTTTAAACAACTATTCTGTGTATTCTAGTTGCTTTGACTTTCCATGTAAACTTGAGAATCTGTTATCTTAAAAAAAACACTGCTGCAATTTTCCTGGATTGTGTTAAATCTGCAGATCCATTTGGGGAAAATTACAATCTTAACTATATTGAGTCTCCCAATCCATGAACAAGATGTACGTCTCCATTATTCAGGTCATCTTTGATTTTTTATGTCAGGGTCTCATAGTTCTCAGCACACAGACCCTGCACCATGTTCTGTTAGATTTGTATCTAAGTACTTTTTGCTGGGGAGCCACTAAAAAGTATTTCCTACCTTTCAGTTCCCAGGTGCTTCTATACACTGTGAGTATATGGAAATCGAATTGCTTTGCGCATGCTCTGTATCCTGTGGCCTTGTTACACTCTTAAGTTCTGAGAGTGTTTCTGATAAATTCCTTGAAAACTTTCACGTAGGCAATCATCTTGTCTGTAAATACAGTTTTACCTCTTCTTTTCCAATCTGTATGCCTTCTACTTCCTTTTCTTATTGAACTGGCTAGAACTCCCAGTAAAATGTGGAATAGGGGTAGTGAGAATGGACAGCCTTGCCTCGTTCTGACCTCTCCGGGAAATATTTCAAACTTTTACCCTTAAGTACAATGTTAGCTACAGGTTTTTGGAGATGCGAGTCAAGACTCTTTCTTATTTCAGCTTACTAAGAATTTTTAATGCATAGGAATGCTGATTTTTCTCAAGTGTTTTTTTCTGCATCAATTGACAGGATTAGGTATTTTTTCTTCTTGGTCTGTCGATATGTGGATTACACTGAATAATTTTAGAATACTAAACTAGCATATTAAACCAGCCTTTCACTCTGAGGATAAATGGTATTTGGTCACGGTGCAGTACTCCTTTTATATATTGCTGGATTTGATTTACAAGTTTTGAGGATTTTTTATGTGTATGCTCATGAGTGATATAGATCGGTAGTTTTCTTGTGATGTCTTACTCTGGTTTTGATATCCGAGTAGTTGTTGTCCTCATAAAATGAGTTGGGAAGGATTCCTGTCTCTTCAATTTTCTGGAAGAAATTATGTAGAATTGGTGTTATTTCTAACTTAAACATTTGGTAGATTTTGCCAGTGAAACCATCTGAGAGTGGAGGCTTCTTTTCCAATAAAAACCAGACCAAAGCAAACCGACACAGACGATTCAAAGATGCTTGTGGATTTTAGAGCAATTGATCCATTTCTCCTAAACTGTCGAATTTATGTGCATAGAGCTGTTTACAGTATTATCCTTTTAATATCTCTGAGACTTGGATTAGTTTTTTTCATCTCTTCAGAATTTTTCTACTAATTTCTTGTGGTATTCCTTCCTTCCTTCTGCTTGCTACCAGTTCTATACATTCTTTTAATACTACAATACTCAGATGAGACTTCAGCTCATTTAAAGTGTTCTTCAGCTAAGTGTTCTCTTGGTATCCTTAAACTATCTTTTCTGATATGTATATTTTATATATTTTAAAAATCATTCTCTAAATAAAGACCATGCCAAAATACGAGTTCACTGGCTTTCCACTTTTTTTCATCATCTGATAAGAAGTGCCATTTTCCTTGATGAGTGGTCCTATTCTGTATTTTGCTTTTACAGTCCTATATATTTTAAAGAGGTTTCTTTTTTTCTTAACATCTTTCACGAGGCTCTCTTATATCTGAAATTAATTTTTCTTCAGTTGGGTCTCTTCAGGTTTTGTGTGAAAATTTTTAACGCTGAGCAATCAGAAAAGCTCACAATGCTTTCTTCAGGTGGATCATTTAAGACATTAATACTGTGCCACTATAACTTTTTATAACATGTCACATGCTAGTTAATGGTCTGTGCCCTGTACTGAAGGATTACAAGGTTCTGACAATGGCTCTCAAGGAGAATTCTGCAAGGGCGTTTTTGGTTGTCACCATTTCTGAGAGGCGCTATGGCATATTAGAGGAGGAACCGGGGAATGTTACAATATATTTTTTACGAAAAGGAGGCAGGATTCTGGTGAGACTGCAAAACACGCAGCCTTTTTCAACCCAAGTCCTCTCCTTGAGCAAACAGAAAAATTTTCAACTTCAACGCCTGAGGATGGAAGCAAGTCGTACCATTCCAGACACTTACAAGAGAAGCTGACCCATTACATACGTGCTTCAAGGCTCACTAGGACTCAATTCTCTTAGGGACATTTCCAGCTGAGAAAAGCTGCAAGGAGAAATGGGCACCTAGGCAACAGCATGAGGAGAAAACTAAGTAGTACATGAAGTACATGAAATGGGAGTGCAGAGGAGAAGGATTGTAGCAACTCTGTCAGGAGTGATTCTGAGCCAGGCCTTGAACTAGGGAAGACTTTAAAAGCTTCCTATTCCTTGTATCTGTTTCCATTTTAATCGCTGCAGTTGAGTTCATCCCTCTGTTTTTCATGAATTTAATTTCTTCTGCAAATGCGAATCTTTTTCTTTAGCAATGTTGTTTTAAATGTCCCCAGGTAAAAAGCTAATGAAAGTTTCTCTAACCTTTTAAACCAACTCTCTTAGGCTTTTTAAAGTTTAGACATTTTCAATTTCTCATGACCAGATCTCTTCCAAATCTAATTTCTATTTTATGTTTTATTTTATTCTTCTTAAGTAAATGCTTACATACACTCACCTGTATTTATTTCCTTTCTTCTGGCTTGGTACATTCTCATAGACACTATTTCTTCCTAGAAATATCCTCACCACTCTGTGTCTGGAAAACTTTTTTCTCTGATGTTCAGTTTAGATAATAAAACATACTAGAAATTTACTTAGAGAAACTTTTCACAAATGAAAACGTTTCACAGAAAGAGACTATTTAAAACTCTTTATGCATCAAATTTTGAATAACAAATTGCTATTCGACACAAACGTTCATCAATACTCTTGAAGTAAAATGAAAACCATTACAAAATAGAATTCTTCTTTCTCCACGTGTAAAAGACTAGGAAACCAAACTCCTAAAAGCAGATAATGAGACCTTAATCTCACCTTAAAGCAATCAAATGAAAAATATACCATCCATACTTTCCAAGGAAACAGTACCTTCTCATTTTTAACAAGCTGCTTCCGGATTGCTGAATCCCGTCTGAAGCATAACGCTTTACAACAGGGCCCAAGATTACTAAGAAGACTTGCTCGCTCTTCTTTTCGTAGTAATGCAGCCATGTTGAGAGCCCCCAGTTCATGTTCAAAAAGACTGTCTGCATCTTTCAATAAAAACAAACAGGCATTAAGTTTTCCTAAAATAGGAAAGTGTTGCTGGCTGCTTACATATTCCATTAAGTTTATCATAATGCTGGTGAAAATTATTTTATATTAAAGGCATATATACTTTATTAGGTCACAAAACACGTCTCAATGCATTTAAGAGAATTGAAATCCTATCCTGCATCTTTTCAGAACATGAAAGTATAAAACTAGAAATTAATTACAAGAATAAAAAGCAAGAAAAAAACCACAAACACATAAGGCTAAACAACATGCTACTAAAAACAACCAATGGGTTAACAAAGAAATGAAAGAGGAAAAAAAAAATACATGGAGACAAATGAAAATAAAAACACAACAGTCCAGCATCTTGGGGACACAGCAAAAGCAGTTCTCAGAGGGAAACTTATAGCAATACAGGGCTATGTTAAGAAACAAAAATCTCAATCCAACCTTGCACCTAAAGGAATTAGAAAAAGAACAATGCCCAAGGTGAGTAGAAGGAAAGAAATCATAAATATCACGGCAATGACAGAGACTAAAAAGATCAATAGAAAAGATGAATGAAACCAAAGGCTGGTTCTCCGTAAGAGAGAAACAAAACTGAGAGTCATCAAGAAAAAAAATGACAAATAAATATAACAGAAATGAGAAGTAACAAGAAACATTACAGAAATACAAAGGATAACAGAGTACTATGGGCAACCTAGAAGAAATAGGATCTGAACAGACCTATTGCTAGTAACAAAACTGAAGTGATAATCAAAAACTCCCAACCAAAAGTCTAGAACCAGGTGAATTCTATCAAACACTTGTTAATAAGTTAATACCATGTCACCTCAAACTATTCCCCCCAAAATCGGAAGGAAAGCTTCCAAACACATTCTATGAGGCTAGCATTACCCTGATATCAAAACCAGACTAAGACACCACAAAACAACAAAACCATAGGCTAATATTTCTGATGAACACAGATGTAAAAGTCCTCAACAAAATATTAGGAAACCACATTCAACAACACATTAAAAGGACCGTTCATCACAATTCAGGGGGATTAATTCCAGAGATCCAAGATGGTTCAATATGCAAATCAATCAATAGGATATACCACATTAACCAAACTAAGGATAAAAATCGTATTACCTCATGGGTGAGGAAAAAGCATTTGACAAAACTGAACAGCTGCTCACGATAAAAACTCAACAAAGTGGGTTTAGAGGGAACGTACCATAACATTAAAAAGGCCATATATGAGCAACCCACAGCTAACCTCATACTCAATGATGAAAAACTGAGAGCTTTCCCTCTAGGATCAGGAACAAGACAAGGATGCCCACTCTTGCCACTTTTATTCAGCACGGTACTGGAAGTTCTAGCCACAGACCGGAAAAAGAAATAAAAGGCATCCAAATTGGTAGAAAGTAGTAAAACTGTCACTGTTTGCAGATGGCATGATACAGTACACAGAAAATCCTAAAGACTCCACCAAAAAACTCCTAGAGGTAATAAATGAATTCTGTAAAGTTACAAGAAACAAAGTTAATTTCCCGAAATCGGTTGCATTTCTGTACTCTAATAATGAAGTAACAGAGAAATTAAGAAAACAACGCTGCTTAAAATTGTACCCAAAATAATAAAATACCTAGGAATAAACTTAACCACAGAGGTGAAAGACCTTTACTCTGAAAACTATAAAACACTGATGAAAGAAACTGAAGATACAAACAAATGCAAACACACACCACGCTCATGGATTGGAAGAATACTGTTAAAATGTCCACACTACCGAAAGCACACTACAGACACAATGCAACTGCTATCAAAATATCAATAATGTCCATAAAACTAGAATAAACAATCTTACAATTTGTATGAACCACACAAGACCCCAAATAGACAAAGCAATCTTGGCGGAAAAAGAACAGTGTTAGAGGGATCACCATCCCAGGTATCAAGCTAGAATGTGCAATCTAAAAAAACAAAGCAGAAACAGACAAATGAATACAGAGAACAAACTGATGGTTTCCAGATGGGAGAAGGGTGGCGGATGAGCTAAAAGGTATGCCAGTAATGGAATAAATAAACCACAGGAATAAAAGGTACAACGCAGGGAATGCAGTGAATGGTATTGTAACAGTGCATGGTGACAGATGGCAGCTATACTTAGGGTGAACAGAGCATAACCTCAGAGTTGGTGAATCACTGTGCTGTACAACTGACACCGAGGCTAACACCGTGTGCCAACCATACTGCAATGAAAACATTCAACAGGCAACATATTCTCTGTGAAAGATCTTGAACATGTGGTTATGTTGCTAATCTCAAACAAAAATAAATATTCAGATAGCCACTTGAAGGTGTAAGACAAGTAGCCTAGGGGGAAAGAATTTAGACACTGATTACTGTCTCTTACTGGGAAGAAAGGTTGGAAGTTAGAATTAGTGAAATCGAATTCAGTATATTGTTTACCATCAACTATCGCATAAAGTCCCGGAATAGATTTCAGGACTTTATTATAGCAGCATTCAACTGCAGTAATACGACTACCTTTTGTGATCTCTTAAAAAAAAAATCAGGTAAGTGATGATTAGGTATTAAGACAACCAGCGAATTTTATCGTAGATTTGGTCACTGTGAAAACAATGTATAAATAAAAATCACTTAGTCTTAAGTTACAACATGCAAAGGCAGGGAGGAAACACTTAAATCTCTCCTTAATTCTTCTATTTTTGTAAAGTTTGATGGAAAATAAAGAGGTTGGGTTAAATAAGAAGTCAAAATAACAGAACAGAGCCAGTCAGTAATCCAAAAATATAACACAGTAAAACTTCACAGCTAGCATTCTACAAGCTGGCCAGAAGTACCAGATACCGCTTCTTTGACAACATAATCAAACAGGTTATTGTTAGAGTCCACAAAGGAAAATGGTAAATATCACCTAGTAAAAACACAACAGACACATCTGACTGTTTCACTTTCATTTCCTGAACTGCAAAGCACAGTGAGATTAGAGAATTAACAAGAAACTAGTCTCATGTAATATATCTAGTCAACAGGTCATATACCTGTCAAAAGGTACAGAATGTAAGACAAGTGTAAATAAATATAAAGAAAAAACTCAAAACCAGTTTGCAAACTTCAGTGTCTATCGGAATCATCTGAGGAGCTTTCTAAAGTACAGTGCCAGGGTTCTACCACTGCATCTACAGAATCTCCACAGTTGGCTCAGGATACCTAAATGGGAAAAAGGCAGTCCCTCAGGTGATTCAGAGAGAACTATGCTTCAGGCAAGCAGTGACACAGTCACATACACATAGTATTAAAAAAACCTAAAACCCCCCAAAATATTAACTACCATTCCACTGTAGATACAAATACAGAAGAAATGTGCACTGAGCCCACCTTCTTCCTGGAACAATGGTCATGATGACAAATTTCTTTTTATTGGAATCCTTATCGTTCTCTTCTTTAACAAAAGAATACAAAACACACACTTGCGCACCTCCCTAGAAAGGATAACACGCCCAAACTTCCAGTCTCTTCGTGGTTTTGAAATGACTACCACAAAATTATTCAAGAGACTTTTTTTTTTTTAAAGTAATTTCTGTGCCCAACACGGGGCTCGAACTCACCACCCTGACATCAAGAGTTGCAGTCTCTACCGACTGAGCCAGACAGGTGCCACCTTACTTGTTTTTAATCTATCACACTCCACACAGAAAACTTAGGCAAAGGCAATTTAAGTTTCGGTATACTTATAAAGTTTACGGTGTTTTTAAAATTACAAATGGGATAGGGATATACTTTCTTCAGTATTGGGACACTGAAATAGACTGAATAGGACAGAAAAAATCAGTACCAATTATTTTACAGATACTTATTGAAACTGTGTGTCAGGTACTGTTCTAGATAATAGCATAATCAGTAAGAACAGGTCATTATACAATGGATACAGCAGTATACAAAGTCCCATTCCTTAGGAAACGTATATTCAGCATCCTGTATCAGTTCTCTTGTTCTCTAATTAGGAGAGGTCTGATTGGTAAGCAACAATTAACCCCCCTTTACGATGTATGTCATCAGGTTATGGCCAGACTATATTTCATAGGTAGCAAAGTCATAGGAGCAAACTGCTTTAGAGATGGGTGAGATCTTAGGGCTTTCATTCCATTATTTAATACCCACAGGAGTTACCTGCTTAAGGTCAAAGAGCCAACCAAACAAGGCAGAAAAGAGCAGGGGCAGGAACCTAGGAGTTTAGTCATTTGTCAAGTTAACACATATTCACAATCATAATAATTTATATGTTTCACGCATATGTTTCATTCTGTATTTATTGGGACATGTTAAAATCAAGACTTTTGCTGCTTACGCCAACAGTTGAAAGAAAAAACATGAAAGTAATAACACAATTTTTTTCAGGGAGCCTAGGTGGCTCAGTCAGTTAAAATGCCTGTCTCTTGGGGCGCCTGGGTGGCTCGGTCGGTTAAGCGTCCGACTTCGGCTCAGGTCACGATCTCGCGGTCCGTGAGTTCAAGCCCCGCGTCGGGCTCTGTGCTGACAGCTCAGAGCCTGGAGCCTGCTTCGGATTCTGTGTCTCCCTCTCTCTCTGCCCCTCCCCCGTTCATGCTCTGTGTCTCAAAAATAAATAAACGTTAAAAAAAAAAAAATGCCTAACTCTTGATTTCAGCTCAGGTCATGATCTCACAGCTCCTGAGTTGGAGCCCCATGTTGGGCTCCGCTGTGACAGTGCAGAGCCTGCTTGGGAATCTCTCTCCCCCTCTGTCTCTGCCCCTCTCCCGCTTGCTCGCGTGCTCTCGCTCTCAAACGTTAAATTTTTTTTTCCATTTTTGTATTAGTAAAAATCTTAATTTTTAAACCTTTACTCTCACAAACATGATATAAAATTAAATGTCGTTGCTTTCACATTTTATCTCTTCCTTCTTTTTACCACCCAGTCATTCCCCTTCCGTTGTAATGAAAAGCTGTTGCAATAAGGTCTAAAATCAATATGAAACTATTTTCAAACTAAATAGTAGTAGTCACTATTAAGTGTCACCACATGTCAGGAATCATTCTAAGTATTTTACTTAAACCTCATTTGCTGCTCCTAACAATCTTATGAAGTTGATGGGGTAACTATTCCCAGCTTACAAATGGTGACACTAACACACAGAGCAGCTGGTAAGTGTGTGCCTATTTAGGAATCCAGATCATCTGGCACAGACACCAAGCTTCTACCCCCTTTGTTAAAGGCTCAACCTAGACATTTGCATATGGGTAGAACTCCCCATTTCCCAGGGGAAAGGGTTGCCTTGACACCCAATTTGTTTAGATACGAACGAAGCCCACTTTTCCAGGCTCTGCTCTGGTTAGTTCTGGGAACACAACTAAGAACTTTACTGTGCTATTTCTGCAACTTTTTTGCTTTAATTTGCAGAGTCAAAATTCCTTTTTAAATTTCTGAAGAAGATTTAATACTGAATATCAAGTGATTCCTCAAAAAAAAAAAAAAAAAGTTCCTATACTGGGAGTGCTATGTGAAAACAAAGAACCCTTTTCAAAGGCATCTTAATTAAGTTGCAGCAGACATTACACAAAGTAGAATAGGATTACCTTTGGGTTTTTCTAAAAGTCTCTGACATGTTTCTTTGACTTTGGTGAAGAGTTCAGAACCTGCCAACTTTTTAGAAATCCCCACTCTTAGCATAACAGCTCCAGGTGTGAATTTTAAGAGGGCAGCCCCGGGCTCTCGTGGTTCTTTTGGATGCTTTGGCATAAGACCAGACCAATCCACATCTATCACATCTAATGGATCTGTAAAAAGTTAAGAATGGGATTTTGTTTTTACATCAAGAAATAGCATTCTTGTTATCTTTTGATAAACAGAAACTGCAAAATATAGAAAGCATTAAGTAACAAGTGTTTTAAATGAAAAATAACAGTCTTAAAATGAAAGCTTTACTATAAAGACTAATATTTAGAATCTAAGGACCTTTCCAGTAAAAAAAAAAAAAAAAACCTCACCAAAAGATAACAGGCAAGCAAACAACACCCAAGCGCATTCCTACAAATTTAATACTGTGAACAAATAATCCATCTACTGACAAGGGACAATTGAAAAAATTAACAGTAATGTTCTATTTAATAACATATAATAAAAAAGATATACATACCTTCTACATTAGTAGAAAATTGTGAAGTACAAAACAAATTAAGTCAAAATAAAATTTTAACGTTTTACATTCCCCAACAAAACAAAGACCTGCACTATGATATTAAAAAAAAAAAAAAAAAAAAAAAAAAGAAAAATTATAACGGGGCGCCTAGGTAGTACAGGTGGTTAAGCATTGGACTCTTGATTTCAGCTCAGGTCCTGATCCCACCATGGTGAGATCCAGCCCCGCGCTGGGCTCTGGGCTTGGAGCCTACTGATTCTCTTTCCCCCCCTCTGTCTGCCTCTTCCCCCACGCGTGTGGGCTCTCTCTCCCTCAAACAAATTGCAACAAGCAGACTAACTGGAACGTTGCTTCAGGCTGTGGTCACCAGAATAAGCTCTGGCGGAGTGTACGGTTCTATACTATACAAGGGAAGATAATTACTGAGTTGAGAAAATTGACAGAGGTATATAGATCTTGCATAAATGTAATTTCAACAATTATAAATTTTGAATGACTGTTTCAGAAGTTGGCTTGCGGCACCACGACCGTGAAGCTTTGTACCATACATCTACCATCCGGAACATTGCTGGGCAATCAGTATTCGGTTAGATTCCAAGTTATATAACATGAATTTCAACTTCTGGAACGGAAATCTTAGAATTTGACTATTTTAAAAGAGACCCTGTCCAATTCGTAGGCAATGTCGACTTAAAAGTGTGCTGACCACACAGACTGTGATTTTCATTGTATTGGCCTTTCAGTCTCAAATAAAACATAGAAAGAAAAATTCTGCCTTTCATTACTTAGCAATGCCTTAATACCAAAAATCAGGTCATTTTTACGTTCAACCACCTTTGTAAATGATTACCTGGCATCTTCTCCTCATCCTGTTGGTCTTCCCTCTTTTCAGCATCACCTGCTAGAATTTCATCTAGTTCATCATCACTGATTGGCTCATATCCTTCTCCAGCACCAGATCCTAATGAATGTGCATCATCTAACTTGGATTCGTCATCTCCTGTTTCGGGAAGATTTATCTCATGTCAAAGAGCACACGGGAGGGACATTTAAGTGAAACCAAAGAGGAAGAGGCTGTGCACACTAAAATATTTGAAAAGCGTTTTTTTCCTTAGAAAACTACATTTCTTAATATTCCAAAAGAAAAATTAAATTTTAAGTGCAAGAACACAGTAAAAACAGCAATACCGAAACAAGTTATAAGATTACAATTAAAATGTGACAAAAGGTACCGCTAACTTACTAATTTTGCTTCTGTATGTAATGTTTTTATAATAAAACTTTAAGTAAATCCAGACAAATTTACTAACTTCAAAAGGATGTAGTAATTTCTTTACTTAAATAAACTCATTAATTTAAAAGACTTGTAAACATTAATAATTACATTTATTTGAAAAATTGCCGCTGATTCTCCCTCTACCTCCCAATTCATCTCCCTATCCCAACTCAATTTTAAAAAGAATGCTGTAAGAAATTGAAAAATATTTTGTTGGTACCACTAGCATATATTTATCTTACCAATCTTTCTCAATTACTTAGGTTAGGCTTTGTCACCCAGTGAGTTAGCTGTGAACTGAAAAGTACCCTGAAACTAGAGAGTATGTTTAATATGTCTAATCAGTTATCCACACACTTTACTGAGTTTACAACACTAGGTTAGCAAAATGCAACAGTATGCTTTACAGGTATAAATGTGCAGCAAATAAAATATAATAAACTATGAGATGTTTCTGGTCATTGTATAATTTTCTATTATGTTCTAGAATAATCTCCCAATTCACTTCTAAGGTAATCAACTTTAATGACTTCATTTTACAAATATACATCTAAGCATAAAAGCATATAATAGGATTTGTATTTTTTCAAGTTTATCCCACTCATTTTCCTACTTTAGGTGAATAAAATTTTTCATCTCACAGTAGGTAATTCACCTATAAATTTCGATGCTATGTTATGTGTGATCACAACCAGTGAATGCTGTATTTTAGGGATGAGGGGCACTGACTCCAATCACAAGAGAGTTATTATGATTATTTCAATTATATTCAATTAGACTCCAAGGTTATACCTCCATTAGTACTATGGCTCAGGATTTGAGGCTATTTATACTCAAAATTGAGATGAAAACATAATGTGAGGAAACACTGAGATAGAAATGTTTTTGTCAAGTAGAAAAAATAGAACAGCTGCTGTATTGGAACATAATCTGATCAGATAACCAAGAGATAGTAAAGATGTTTATAGTTTCAAAAGAATGTGCACTTACTCTGGGCCCAATGTTATAATACAACAAATAAAAAGAATAGTGAAATAACTGCTGCTTATATACAAGTACCCTAGAAGTTTCTTGAGGGCTTGATATCAGAACAATGGTGTTAAGCACTGGTACCAGAACTGGACAATCCCACGGAGGCAGAATTTCCAGGACAATTTTCAGGGAAGCCATTACTCTTGTTAAGCTAGCCTATATAATTCACCAAAGAATAAGACGTGGGTATATATATGCACAGGCAGAACATATTTTCATTCATCAACCATTTACTGCATCCGTGCTATAGTCCTGATGATAAAGAAATGAAAAGCTACAGTCCCTAACAAAGGAGTAGAGTATAGTGGGGACAAAACCAAGGAAAAATGATTGTAATACAGCGTGGGGATGCTATAAAAGACATATAGACAAGGTGCTATGGCAACCTGAATAAGTACCGTTAGCAGAGAAGGCTTCACGGAGGAAATGATGCACAGACTGGGAAATGAAGTCTGAATAAGGGAAGATAAGAGGGCAAACATCTACCAAGCAAAGGGAAGAGGGAGCACAAAGAAGGCTGGAGGGCAGTGCACGGAGAGAATTCAGAGGCATGAGTGGTCTGTACTAGACTGGGGGTGAAGAAGAGAGTGGAGGCAGTGAACAATGATGTTCCCCACAGCTGAGGCTGGCTCTCAGTGGGCCAAAGGGGAAAGGCATTTTCAGGGAGTGTTGACTGTTTCGTGTATTTGTTCTCAACTGCCCTGGAAAACAGAATCACTAAGAGTTATCTGAATCTGTCTCTGAACCAAGAAATAACTTCCATTTTTATGATTTTTTTTTTAAATATCTAAGAAAAGAAGGTGATAACTATTTTTCACTGCATCTACCTTTTATTTCATTCAGGTGAATCTGAACCAAGTATACCATGATAGTACAAATCAGGGGACCACATTTTTGAAATATCACAGGGCTTTTCCTTATGCATATCAGAACACTTCACGAGAAAATATTTTATTTCCTATGAAATCTGAAAAGGAATGGAGCAGATAACAGACAACAAGGCACTCACCTTCCACACTCTCAGTTCTCTCCGCTTTGTTTAGATCTTCAAATCCCTGCACAGATCCTAGATCTTTATCCATTTTTTCTTTATCCAAAGCAAGACAGTCTCGGGAAGTGCCTTCTAGGTCTCTTTCATGTTCACTCTCCAGTTTTGCTTCACTGCGTTTTACAGACTCTATTTGAGAAGAACTCTCAAACGTTCTGTCTCTGTCTCTGTCCCTGTCCCTTTCCATAGAATCAGGAATTAGTCTCTCTCTTTCCCTGTCCAAATCTCTCCGTTTGTCTCGTTCTCTCTCTCGTTCCCGCAATCTATCTCGGTCCCTGTTCCGTGGCCAATCTTTATCAGCATCTCGGTCCCATTCTCTCTGTCTTGTGTCTCTCCTCTCTCTGTCCCGGTCTCTATCATGCTCATATCGATCACGTTCTTGAAGCCTATCTCTGCTATCAAACGACCCGGATCTTGAATGGACCTGTCGATCTGATTCAGGAGAACTTCTTCTTGAACTATGGCTCCTTGAATCCTGGCGATCTAAAATAAATATACAAAGAGTTTACACAAGGTAAGAAATAAAATGCTTCACTGCCGCCATACTTGTATCAAATCACTGTGTTATGCACCTGAAACTAACACTGTATGTCAACTCTACTTCAATTGAAGGAAAAGAGAAGGAAAGAAAAGAAAAAGGGAGAAGAAGGAAGGAAGGAAGGGAGAAGGGAAAGAAAGAAAGAAAAAAAATGCTTCATTTTAGGGTCCTTTAAAACTTACATTTGATGTTTCCATAGTCCCAATTATTCAAGAAACTCATTTTAAGGAAAAATTGCAAAGTGCTAATTAAAATACGTAAAAGCAAGGGAACACGTAATTTTCCGCTATAACCACAAAATATCTTCCGAGAAATACATACATAAAATGGGTAAGCATTAACGGAACTGATCACTTCATCATCTGACCTCTTCCTATCCCCTATCTTATTTTCTGTGGTCAAAAGAAAAAGGACTGGCTGCAGGAGGAAGAGCAGGAAGGTTAAAATTTCAAGCATCAGTAAGGAACCTGAATACGTGAGCCCTCTGCCAAGATATACTACTAACACCCTGATATCAAACTGATGGACGTCACTCAATGTACCTCTATTATAATAATGTTAGTGTTAATGTCGTAACAGGTAACATTCTGGTGGCATGGTTAAGCTCTGAAGTTTCTTAAAATTTAAGGCAGTATATAATGTAACCAATGTCTCATTTACGTCAAAGTTACAATTTGTATAAAAGAGAAAAGTGTATAAAATACACTAAGACAGGAAGCACTGGCTAGATTAGAATTCAATTTTATTACCTGAAGAAGTACTTCGACTGGGCTCTCCACGCTTTAACTGATCAATCCTAGATTTCCTCTCTCCTGTGATCTCCAGACTTTTTGTTTTCTCTCTATCTCTCGAGCCACTATGCAGTACTCTCTTTCGACCACTTTGGTCATCCCCACTTCGATGGGCGGAATCATTGGACGGGGAGCGGAGACGACCAGACGTATGGCTCCGATTGCTCCGATTGCTGCCGAGGCTGCTACTCCTCTTTTGATCCAGCGGCTTGCGATGCGGCGCATCTTCTATAGTGACGTGCGGCGCCTCCACCTTCTCGGCGCGGGTTCTATGGCACTTCCTGTGCGAGTCTTCACCGGTGCTGTTGGTGGGAGCGGCAGACGAGGAAATGCTGGTGGCGGACGCGCTGAAGGCGGCGGAGGCAGACGAGGAGAGAGCAGCAGAGGCGGTGGTAGAAGCGGCAGCGGCGGGAGGCGGAGGGGGAGGAAGAGAGGACGGGGAAGGAGTCCTTCCGGGAGTGGCAGCCGTGGCGGCGCGCTCCGGCTCCGCCACCTCCGCCCGGTCAGGCACGTCCTCGTCAGACCAGTCGCTGAACGCCGTGTCTTCCTTTTTCTGAGAATCCTCCAGACCGCCATCCTTACCATTGGACAGGTCAACCAATTCCTCTTTGGCTGTTAGAGGGGGCGTCCGCGGGCCTCTCTTCTTCTTACTCTGCAGGACGGCTTCTTCATCAGAAATATCAGAATCGCCTTTGGATTTCTTACGTTTCTTCTCTATACTTTTCTTCTTCTGGCCCTTTTTTGGTGAAAATACTTGACCGTCTTCAGATGCTGTCTCTGTGTTACCCCTCTCTAACCCGACATCCTCCTCCTTCTTTTTCTTAACAGGTTTCTTCTGAATTTTGGCTTTTTTCTTGTTCTCATCATGAGCTCGATCAGAGGCGTCTCGCTCGTCAGACGGGTGGTGTCCCATCATGTCTTGTGGGCGAGTTCTTGAGCTTTCCGGGATTTCTGTCTGTTCTCGCTGTTTATCTACAGAAGAAACTTTCTCTTTAAGCTCCTGCTCTTCATAGCGCCTTGAACTCTCTTTTCTTTCCAGTTTACGATCTTCCTCTTTCCATCTACCCTGCCTGTCTTCTGGAAGGTGTGATGGACTGAGAGAACGAGACTCTTGAGGTCGTACAACCTGGCTCAAGAGTCTATGTTTTTCATCTATACAAAAAGATGAAAGCAATCACACTTTCACCAGGTAAACAAGGTTGCATTTACACAGAAATAGTAATAGCCCAGCCTCTCACTTTTCATTTTAAAACTTTAAAAACGGCAATAATTTCACGAAAAATATGGACTTACTACCAACAGGAGATGACCGTGCCACTACGATAAAGTAACTGTATTCCTAACATATACTTTAGTCACATGAGATATTCAGAGGCAGCAGAGCAAGAAAAATTTTAAATCCCACTTCATCATTTCCTGTTAATGCCAAAGAATGGTCTCATGGTTACAAAGGAATGTGGATACAGAAACACAGAAGACAGGTTCTGCTTACTTTTATCATCTCCACTGTTGTAGGTGTCACTGTCGGGAGAATGTTCTCGCCGGCGCTTAGGTGACTGACGAGGGCTAGGACTCCCTTCATTTCTATAGCGCTTCCTAAATAGGACAAATATAGTTTAGAAAATTCCAGAGGATGAAAAAGAGATTTCTTTACTAGTTTTCAGTATTACTTCCTCACTAGAACTACAAAATATAATTGTAAGAGAGCAATACTGTGAGAGCTGTATCATATAAAAGGTGTTCAGCATGCATCTTGAATAAAATTCTTCACTTCGTTTGTTAAGACATACAATTGTGATTTAAAACACATGACAACAGGTCTTTCTTCATCAAATCGCCAGATTTAATAATTGCATGGTGGTAACATGTAAGAGAGGAATTAATGTACCGTCTACTAAAACTTACTCATTAATTTTATCTTTTATGATAAATACTTTATGCTGGGAAGCCAAATGAGAAAATCAGTATCTGCTTTGGAGTCAAAAAGATATGAATGCAACTTACAGCCATGTTACCTATTAGGTAACCTTAGGAAGTTCCTTTAAATCACTGAACCTTAGCTTTCTCATCTGAAAATGGTGGGAAAAAACCAGGGTCCATCTCGTAAAATTGCACTTAGGAATAAATTAGTTTTATCATAAGCCTAGTGCTAGTTATGTTGTGAGTACACTGTAAAAATTGGTTCCTTCCTTTTTCTTAAAACTAAATCACTTGCTTGGTGGCAAATTAATAAAATAATTAAAATGTTCACTATATTTCTTATTCTTTAAGTTAAACATTAAATGACTAGTGATTTATATCTCTGGTACTTAAATTATTCTAGTGAGTTCCTGTATTGTCATTAAATTTTGACTACCTTTTTTTTTTTTTTTAAAACCACTGTTTATAAATACTGTGGTCAAAAGTTATGAAACATACTGCAGCACACATATCTCCCTCACGGCTCATTTACATAAATGAGTAACCAGGGTTTCGGAAAAAAAAAAAGAGATTAGTGTGACAACTTACAGGCTCAAGTTTGGATAGTTCCCTATCCAAAGCTCCTGCTATCATTAGGCCGTCTATTCTCCCATTCTTTGAATCTGGGCTGGCCCACCGGCTTGCTATGACAAGAGGATGTGGTGAAAGTGACAGAGTGTAAGTTTGGAAAATCAGGACTCAAGATGCATTGCAGCTTCTGCTTTTGACCTCTTGGCATGTTTCTATCATTATATGGAGAGTTTAGACTATTGGAGAATGAAAGGTCGTGTGAAGGAGAAATGAGATACCCTAAACAGCAGCCAGCACTAAATGCCAGGCATGAAGAGTGAGGCCAGTTTGGGTAATCCAGACACAGGTGAACTGCCAGACCCACCTCGGAAACATGAGTGACCCCAAGTAAGATCAGCAGAACTGCTCTGCTGAGCCCAGCCCAAAGTGCTAATCCACAGAATGATGAGATGACTGCCTCTTATTTTAAACTACTAACTTTATGTGTGGTTTGACGAATAGCAAGAGGTAACTGGTATATTGAAATAAAGCCAATAATTAAAATGTACAAAAAAATAACTTTAATTTCTAGGAAGTATCTATAGAAATAAAATTAAGAGTAAAATAAATAGTATGGCAAGTCAGCAAACAAAACCTGCATAATAGGGGTTAAAAAAAGCTTTTGGGTAAATTCAACTACTGAGATGACAGTACAATTGATAAAAACATCAAGATATTAATCTCATACAGCTATTGTTATAGAGCTGTTTGACTCCTAAGTTTGTGGGGTCCTTGCAACGTTTGGATTGTCCAACCATGAAAAACCAGAAGAAAGTTTTGCTACTGTAAGCAGAGATCAGAAGCATGGAAAAACGAAATCAAAGCACAGGACTGCATAATAGATAAATAACAAAGATTTCACAATTTTCATCTTAGAGACTTTAAGGAGGTCAGAGAAATATGTATTGTATGCCTACATGTGTTAAAAACAGTATCTGAATTTTATGTTAATGTAAGATTATTTATTGGGGAAAGGGAAGCCAGTGGATGTGAACTACAGAAAACCCTGGCTGCAGATTGAAGGGAAGCCAAGACCTAATAGAAGCAGCCTCCACTTCTGTGCCTTGTTCTTTGTCCACAGTCATAATCTACAACAGCAATGATGAAAAACAGCCGAAAGCAGGGAGCTGTATTCACCATAATTCACATGAGCTAGAAGCAGAAGCAATGGAACTGAGTATATAAATTATTTCCAGTTTGTTTTAGCAAACTTAACCATACCCTTTATCCCAGCTGGTATTAAAAAGGAAAAGAAAAAAAAAAAAAGGCAGTTAACTCCAATAAGCTTAGTTTTATGTCCATGAAACCTCAAAACTGACCAATCAGAGTCCAAAATTCTCATGGCTACAGTGATTTAATTTAGCTCCCTTTCTTTGTCTATTCCTCAACTGATGAGAGTCCCAACATACATAGAGGGCTGTGAAGCTGACAGGCATACACTCAGGCCATCTTAGCCACCATCTGGAGAAAACTCACACAGAAGAAAACAGTGGAGAAATGGACAGACAGGATTCCTGATACATTGTTTCAAAGTCTGAACATAGTCACATCAGAACAAATGAACTCTAACCATGGACTTCCCAGATATCTGAGCAATCCTTTTTTTTGGGGGGGGGGGGGCAGGGGGGAGGGGAAAAAAAGAAAAAAAGAGAAACTGTCCTCAGATACATGAGAAGATGGGAACACATCTTTTTTTTATTTTTTATTTTTTAAATTAATTTATTTTTTGAGAGACAGAGACAGAGTCTCTGTCACAGACTCCGAAGCAGGCTCCAGGCTCCGAGCTATCAGCACAGAGCCCAACGTGGGGCTCGAACCCACGAACCATGAGATCATGACCTGAGCCAAAGTTGGCCGCCTAACCGACTGAGCCAATCCAGGCGCCCCTATGAGAACACGTCTTTTGATCCCAATAATCTACTATAACTCCATAGCTCAAGATAGGTCAAGTCTGTATCTCTCTTCAGTGGTTGCAGGACTTCCTTCAGTTTTAAGACCCTGTGAATGCTTCTGTCACTGGAGGTAGTTGACTCCAGAGTTATAAGCACCTAAAACTCATGAAGGATTATCAGAAATGGCACAGTCACTATTTTTTGGTGACTTGCCAACTCCATCAACTAGTTTTAAGTGGGTTTGATGAGAGATAGGTTCACTGATTTTATCACTTTTAGGTTGCATTCCTGTTAAAAACAAGTCGACAGAAGTCGAACAAGCCAATATGCCGTCAAAAATGGCACAGAAAACAAGAGTGATTAATTATATCCATGGCTACAGAAATAGTAGAATGAGAAAGTGTTTTTCTTCCTGGACAATTCAAAAGACTTTAAACACCAAGTATGTATTAATAAAGTTGAAATCCAGGAAAATGTAGAGAGGGAAAAGAATTACAATGAAAATTTCATGACAATGAGATGTTTTGAACTCTACCGAAATGTAACTTTAAAAACCAGATCCATTCCCATTCTTACTTGGACTTTCTCTCATCGTGTCCATCTCTGGGATTCCGGTCTTCTCGGGTATCTTCCCGCTTTTCTCTGCGGTCATCTCGTCCTTTGTCTTTGTCTTCCCAATCCCTCTGACGCTCTCGTTCTTTCTCTCTTTCCCTCGCTCTCTCTCGTTCCCGCTCTCGCTCTCTCTCCCTCTCCCGTTCTCGCTCTCTCTCTCTCTCCCGCTCTTCTCTTTCTCGCTCCCGCTCTTTTTCCCTATCTCGTTCCCTCTCTCTCTCCCTCTCTCGATCATGGTCACGATCTCGCTCTCTTTCGCGGTCCCTCTCCTTTTCTCTTTCTCTTTCTCTCTCCCGCTCTCTGGCGCGCTCTCTCTCTAGTTCTCTCTCCTTCTCTCTTTCCCGGTCCCGCTCACGCTCCCTCTCCCTCTCGCGCTCTCGGTCTCGCTCTCGCTCCCTGTCTCTTTCTCTAGCCCTTTCATCTCTTCTGTCCTCCACTCTGTCTACTCTTCGTTCCTCTCTTCTTTCATCACGCTCAAGCTCGTCATTCCTTCCCTGATGTCGAATTGGTGAGCTTGGTCTTTGATCTACAATGAAAATCAAGTTTTGTCAGTGATTAACTTGACAGATAACCTATTGGTAAGACAGCACGGCAAATTTTAAATTTTATCTGTGTATAGGGTCACGCTGGCAACAAATCAGGTTATTACATTTACTTTTAAATTAATCATCCAAAAAATCACCCCTAGATGTTTACAAATTTTTTTTCTTAGAGGTAAGTTTTATTTGCCCTCTAACTAACATGTTTTCTGCTCCCCAACAACCCCCCTCCCACCACCCGCTGATCCACCTTTGATCTTTCTCTGCATGCTCCCTACCCTACCTCCAGCCCACTGCTCCAACCCCACTTTCTGCCATCTCTACCCTTCACCTCTGATCTTCTCTGTCCCCCCAGCAGGACCTGAGAACACTGGTGGCAAAGGATAGGGGCAGCAGGAGGTGTAGAACATAGGAGCTGAAGGAAAAAAAAAATTTCCCTCGTAAGTCACACCTCTAATTTCAGGCTAAAATATATACACATCAAAGTGCAGCTATTATGTGAGGAAAATATAGTAGAACAAAACATCTGTCAATAATTGTTGCTGCAATATCAATTTATCATAAACTAGAATATTAAGGGTACTGATGCTTAGCAATCTTGAAGTAATCAAATATAAAGTGTTTCGTATTAGCGATATATATTTATACTAGGTTAGAAGTTTTATTCAATCATATAACTGACCACTCAGATGAAGAGCTGTTTTCTTAAAAATGTTAACTGATAATCTCATCACATTTTATATATATATATATATAAACATATATACACACACACACACACAAATATATATGTGTGTGTATACATATATTTTTTTTCCCAGTACATAAATCATATAAACACAGAGAAAATGAATACATGCTGCCCAAATGCCCAGTTGAGCAGGAAATTAGTCTGGGATCAAAAAACGTATAAGAAAATGGTGTTAACTTTTCCACAGAGCTAGCAATTTTGGAAGTAGTTTATTGTGGCACAGTCTAGGGTACTGTGATGTTCCTATTTTCATATTATGTACTAATGTTTATGGGTTAGTCATCAAGGTCATACTGCAGTATGGTCAACAGGTTTGCAAGTGGAATATCTAGCACCAACTTATTAAGCAGAATAACTTTAGGATATTTCCAGGGAAAGGTTCAATGTAGTAATTTGAAGATCCTGTCTTATCACAGACAAAAAAGACAAGAATTATGGACATTTGCTCTTTAGAGGTAACAGATCAATACAGAAGTTCATAGAATTTTAACGCTGAAACAAAACAAAACCTTCTCCAGCCCTTTCCTTCTTAAAAACACAGAAATTATGGTCCAGAAGTTGACTAGCCAAAGTCATAGAGATGGCAGATTTATTAGGACTATAAGGCAGTTCTCTTAAACCCTTTCTCACTTTTGCTGAAACCAACTTAAAATGGTTCTACTGTGCACCCTTGATTCCCCAAATGCCACATATTTATGGTCTTAGACCATTTGAGTTCCTGGTTTAGGGGTCAAACTAATGTCACAACGATTACAAAACAACCTGAAATTCAATACTGCAACTTGTAGTAATTCATACTTGAAATTTCCGATTATACCAATGTCAGAGAACAGACAGTTTTATGCACTCTTCTCTGACAGATAAAAACTGTTTTCCCCAACCAAAATGACAATGTCCCTTACTTCAAAGAAAATGAAAAGGATATAAGAACACCACTTTAATGTATCTAAATTATTTTTCCTATCTTTTCCCCAAAATGTGTTCACCAAAGATGTGATTCTCTTCATATATTTATCTTAATGAATGACATACCCATTCATGAAACCCGGCATCTCTGAGTTATCTAAGTCCTATCAATTTCACTCTCAAAATATTTCTTTATTCCCTTTCCTCTCTCCATCCCTACAGTTAATATTATTAACACAAACTCTGATCACCTGTCACATGTCTAGGTCACCAACAGTCTGTCTAACTGGTTGGTATCCTTCCCCAGACTCGCTTATACTTTTTTCATGAAAACTCTATTTTGTCCAACTGCTTAAAAAGAGTGGTCTTGTAGGCAGTGAAAAGCAATTACATCAAAAATTTTAGCCTGATTTATTAGGCTATGTAGAACTTGGCCCATAGTCCCTCACCAATCCTTTCTACTAGCTTCTTTCCTTCCCTACCAATTATGGCATATACCTCTACTCCAACATCAGAATTCATTACTGCTCCAAAAGCATACGTTTCTTTTAGTCCTACGTGTTTGCACATACTATACCCTCTCCCTGCAAAGTGTTTCTTCCACTGTTCCTTCTAGCAAACTCTTTAGGGAGCTTTCTGGGTTTCCTCACAACTCTCTGTGCTGCTTTGTTGTCTCATAGAACTTCATATAGTGGCAGCATTCATCCTCCTTCAATTGCCTATTTGTGCCCTAATCAGCCCATGAAGAACTAAAGGGAAGATGGAAACTCCTGAGCACAGAACAAGGTGCCTGGGCACATCTCCACCCTCAACGTCTATCACTCTCCCTACTGCTCATCATACCCGGGTCACATTGGTCTTCTTTCAAACTCTAGGACATATTAAGATATTTTCCCTCTTGGGGAACTGGCACATACTCTTCCCGCTGCACGGAATGTTTTTACCCTCAATCTCCGCAATGCTAGCTTCTCTTGCATTTGTGCATCTGCATAAATGTCATCTCAAATTTTTCATAAACCATCTGAAGTAGGTCCCTCTCTTATCCTTTATTTCTATCTAGGCCCCTTCTTTGTTTCCTTGGTTGCACTCAATAGTCATTCCTCTTTTGGAGGAACAGGGGTGGTATCTTCTCTCCCGTGAAGTTCTACAAGGACAAGAACTACTTTACTTGAAGGACCCTAGCAGAAGTGCATGAGCTCTCAAAAAACATGGTAGAATATGTCAGTAACCTCAAAAATACAGTGCTATTTTAATCATACAACTGGTATTTACTGAAGTAGTTACAGTAAAGTAAAACAGAAAGAGAACAGGACTTGCAATCAGAAGATACGAGTTTGAATTACAGCTGGAAAACTTACGTCCCTGTAATAATGGCAAATCACTATCCTTCTCTTAGCCCAAATCCCCTAAGTTATGAAACATGAATTCTCTTATCATATCTCCACTCACAGGAATATTATAAAGATAAAAGGATTGTAAAGAATATTTTATATATATTCTCTGACTTAATATTGTAAAAGATATTAAGTCGGGACACATATATATAAAGCAACTATCAAAATTCCTGGAAACTCAATACATGGATGGTTGAGAAATAAAGCTAAGATTGAAACCAAATTGTACTACTGAATTCAGGAATAAGATGAAAAAACCCTGAGCTCGGATATCAAACGGGGGGGGGGGGGAGAAGAGATATTAAAAAAGCATAGCATTACGAGGACATAGCGTTAGATTAAACAGAGGTGAATCAGCATTAGGGAAGATAGAATTTCAGGTATCAACACACAACATATAAACTCCAGCCTCATCTGTAACTAAGGAAGCCCTACACATCTTTTAACCCAAATGCATTAGGCTTACCCTAACAAACTCAAATCAACCAAGTCTGATCTCATCCATACTCCCAAAGTACCTGGTGTCTTAGTGGCTTCGTTCTCTCATCACTGCTCATATCAATATACACTATTACCTTTGCGATTCAGTCCACTATGAAGCATCATTATTCAATTTCCTACCCCTTCAAGTTTTGTACTGTATTAATCTCAGCATTATAGCAAACCTTACTTTAGTAACCAGCCAAAGTTAGCAAGACCTTCATAAGATCTTAGAGTTTAAAATGCCCTAATATATACGGACAATAAAAGCTTGTTAAAGAAAGTCCTTATAACCCTTCCTAAATGACTTCCGGTAATCTTGTTGCAAAACTGATTTAAGAGAGTAAATCTAATAGAGTAGAATCTGATACAGATATACAAGATTTTTAAGCTTAAGTTTTAGCTTAAGATACGCCAGAATTTTTAGCTTAAGATATACAAGAACATAAAATTAGCCAAAGCCAAGTATTACAGGTTCTCAAGAAGGAACATGCAAAAAATGTTTCTTCGAACAACCCCCAGCCCTATCATCATCTTTTCCCCGCCCTGTTCTTTTGACAGCCCTCTAAGACTTTATTATTACAACTAATGAGTGAGTGGCCAGGATACCGGGGTGAGAAAGTTTAAGTATCTCCTAAATCAGAAACGCCTAGACTGGCACCCAAGCATCTATATTCTTCGAAGGGGTATAAGCCATTAGGTTAAGGCGAGAGACATTCAGCAGGGAGCCTCAGTTCTTGCAGCGTGCAAGCGCTTACTGCACCTCAGTACCCACTCTGCTGCCAACCAGGTACTCTGGTGGCTAACCACTTACATACTCTCCAATAAACAAGGAAGATCATATGAGTGAAGACAATAGTTTCAAATGTGTCAACAAGCAGAAGTCTTAAAAGATAAATTAAAAAAGTAAACGGAGGACGGTTTTTCAAAAACGATTCTCCCAACCACTGGTGGTCATTATTTAATAATACGCCATCTGACAAACCTCTCTCTCTGTTGTCACGACGGTCTCTCTCTCCATGTCTTCTCTCAAACGAAGAATCCCTTGCTTGATCTCTGTTGTCTCTTTCAGGATATCTGTCTCTTTCAGGATAGCTACTTCGAGTTTCCCAGCTGTCATGATAGTTGCTACTACTACTGTGACTATCAATTTGAGAACCTCTTGTGCCTCGACTTCCTAAACAAAGGATATTCACACAAATGTTTAAACACATACACTTTATTCAACAAGTTATATCAGTCACAATCTTTTTTCCCAAATAAAACATACAAGTCAAGGTGTGTTGGGGTTGTTGCTGTTTTTCTTTTTTGGTGTTTCAAAGTATGGTAATCATTGTTGAAAAGAATATTAAACGTTGGATCGTAACACCCAAATGGTCTAATGATGGGCTCGGGTAAACTAGGTCCCAGTTTTTACTATCTATTAAAAAAGTCATAATGGAATCATAAAGCAAGAAGACTCATTTCAATTAACCCAAATCCTCCTCCCCCCCCAAAAAAATAAAAGCTATCCATTCATATCTAATTCACAGAAATATCATGAAAATAATGAAAAGTAGATGTATATTATTGCTTTGATTACAATTTGTAGCAAAAACATTCCAATACAGAACCAAAGTACTTTGTTAACATTAAGTGGTGCCTAAAAATTTTCATTAAAAAATGTGGGAAATGAATGTTCATAGTAGCTTTATTTGTAAAAGCCCATACCTAGAAAGTACCCAGATGTCTTTCAATGGTGAATGGTTAAACTGTGGTATATCCAGACCATGGAATACTACAAGGACCAACTACGGACACGTGTAACAACTTGGATGAAACTCAAGGAAATTATGCAGAGTGAAAAGGATACATACGGCCTGATTCCATTATGCAATATTTGTGAAATAAAAATTGTAAAATGGAGGACACATTAGTGGCTGCCAGGGGCCAGGGACGAAAGAGAGGAGTTAAGTGTGGCTATAAAGGGTCATACAGGGAGTCCTGTGATACACAGTTGAGTATCTTGACTGTGGTAACGGTAATGCAAGGCTACACAGCCACTGCTGGAAAACGGTATGGAGGGTCCACAAAAAAATTAAAAATAGAACCACCGTATGACCCAGTAATCCCATTCCTGGGTATATATATACCCAATGGAATTGAAATCAGGAACTGGAAGAGGTATCTGCACTCCCATATTCACTATAGCATTATTCATAATAGTCGAGACATGGAAGCAACTGAAATGTCCCCTGACAAATGGATAAAAAAAACGTGGCATATACATATAATAGAATATTATTCAGCCTTAAAAAAAAAAAAAAAAGGAATAAAAAAAGGAAAAGAAAAGGGGGAAAAAAAAAAAAAGGAAATCTTGCCATGTGAGATAACATAGATGAACCTGGAGGACGTTACGCTGGGTGAGATAAGTCACCCACAGAACAACAAACACTATGTGTGTGATACCGCTCACATGTGGAATCTAAAACAGTCAAAGTCTTAGTAGAACGCTAACTGACAGGGCTGGAGATAGAAGGAAACACAAAGATATTAGTCAAGGGTACAAAGTTTCAGTTGTATAAGATGAGTAAGTCCTAGAGATCTACACTATAGCATAATGCCTGTCCACAGTTATAATACTGTGTTGGAAACTCAAAAATTTGGTAAGAGGGTAGACCTTATGTTAAATGTTCTCATCACATACATACAAAATAACAGAGAACCTGAGGAAACTTCTGCAGGTGATGGATATGTTTATGCCATAGACTGTAGTGAAGGTTTCATGATTATATATGTATCCCCAAGCTCAAGTTGTATACATTAAATATGTGCAGCTTTTTGTATGTCAATCCTATCTCAATAAAGTGGTTTTTAAAAAATACATACAGCTACACACACACACACACACACACACACACACACACACTCTCTATAATAATAGGCTTTGAGCCCTTAAAAGAATTACAGAATAATTCTAAATACTATTAGCAATGTATTTTAATAATAAAAATATACATATAGAATGCTTTAATAATTAAAGACCACAAAGAAGAAACTTAAAACAATTTTTAAAGAATAAAGATGAGCCCCACATAACATCTAGGAAAAAATAAGTTAAATGATAGCTTAGATGCAGCTAAGAGATAATTAGTAAAAAAAAAAAAAAAAAAAAAAAAAGATTACATCTGAGGATACAACCCAGGAAACAAAAGAGAGATAAAGAGATGAAAGTTAAGAATCAAAGATGATATAATAAGATTCGACATATGTCTAACCTATGCTGTTTAGAGTCACATTTAAAACAAAAAGATACAGTAAGGTTGAAAGGATGAAAAAAGATACTCATCAAATACTAACCAAAAGAAATGTTAGTAAAATAACGTTCAAGACAAAAAGCACTATTAGGGATAAAGAGGGTCATTCTACAACGATGAAAGGAATAATGTGCCTTATGAGTACCTAACAGTGAAGGCTTCAAATATTCAAAGGAAAAACTGACCAAATCACACAAAATCGACAAATTCACAATGACAGTGGAAGATTCAACTCACTTCTTTGTAATGTTAGAAAAGGCAGACTAAAACTAATTCCGTGTAGATTTGAAAGCATGGTTAACAAGCTTGATCTCAGAGACACCCTTTGCGTCCAACAATTAAAAGCACACCCAGAACATTTATAAAAATTTCTGAGCCACAGCTAAGTCTTAAATACAAATCCCAAAGAGCTGACTTCAAAGTCTTTTCTGACAACAATTAAAATTAGGGAAGGGGATTTATTTTAAAAAGTATGATTAAAAATTTTAAATCCCTTTTCTACGTAACTCATGAGTCAAAGAAGAAATCGTATTAAAACTTAGAAATAGTGTTTAGAATGGTTACTAATACAATTATCACACATTTCATAACAAAGGAAAACCCAAGAGTAGAAATTAATAGACCAAAAGAGATACAAAGGATACAAAAGAAATACAAACCAAAGATTAGTTTTTTGAAAAGACTCAATCAAAATAGCCTTATCTTTGGCAAGACTGAGCAAGAAAAACAAGGAAACATAGTCATAATAGAGATTTAAAAGAGTTTTGAAACATCTTTGTACCAAAATTTTGAAAACAAATTTCTTAGAAAAATATAACTTACTATACTGCTTTAAGAAAAAAAAACAAATCTATGACTATTATAATAATCTAAATCTGTAATTCTTGTAAGAAACTCAATTGGTAGTAAAAGCTCTAACCATCAAAAAAATAGGAAACCAGGTTTAACAGACAACTGTCGTTAAACTGTCACAGAATACATAAGTAATCATACGTCAATTATTCTAGAGGAAAAAAAGAAGCAACACTTCCCAACACATTTTCTATGTCTAGTATAACTTTGATTCCCAAACCAAACAAGAACATAAAAAATGAACTATGCAGTGGTAATGCTAGAAGCGGTTCAGGCTGGCTTGAAAGAGCCAATTGTGCACATCTCTTCTGCTGTTAGCAGCTCAAAATCTGCCATTTTATAGCATGGAAATTGGCAAAAGCTAAAAGCCAGGGCTTTTTCTGAAGAGTTCATTGTTCAGAATTTACCAACATGCCACTAATTATATGTAATCTCAGCTGAAAACACAGATACTTAATTCAACATTAAGTTTTAACAAACTTATTCTAAAACTTTAAAAAAATGAAAAAATTCCATTTATCTTAGAAATGCCAGGATAGGGGCACCTGAGTGGTTCAGCCGGTTAACATCTGACTCTTGATTTCAGCTAAGGTCATGATCTCATAGTTCAGTTCATGAGACTGAATCCCACATCGGGCTCTGTGCTGACAGCACAGAGCCTGCTTGGGATTCTCTCTACCTAGCTCTCTGCCCTTCCCCCATGCACGTGGTGTGCTGGCTCTCAAAATAAACATTAAAAAAAAAAGAAATGCCAGAATAGTTAGAAATTTTTAAAAATATATAAAACGTAAGTAGAAAAGTTAAAGGGACCAACTATGACCTTCTCAAGATCCAGAAAAAATGGTCATGATAGAAGCTGTTAGCTAAGTTGGGAAAATTAGCAGACATCCTTAACACAGTAAAAAACATCTGCTAAAAATCTTCAAACACCATGCTTAAGAGTGAAATGCCAACAATAATACTTTAAAATCTGAAACAGAGCAAAGAAGCCCGTTATACCACTCATATCCCATATTATACTGAAAAAGATTCTCAGCAGGTTATTGACAGTACATAATCAGAAAAGAAAAGCCAAATCTGTGTGTTCCCAGACATAAATGTTTAAGAGAATCTAACTAGATCTACTATGAAAATACAGCAACATAACAATGTAAGATTGATATACAAATCTCAATTATCATTTCCATACACCGACAGCTTAGAAAATAAAGATTTAAAAAGATATTATTTAGTGACACAGTTATTCACTGAAGCACTGTTCAAGAACAAACAAGAGTGAACCACCTGAACATCTATCAATATAGGATTTACAGTAGTCTTCCCTATCTGTAGCTTTGCTTTCTGCTATTTCAGTTCCCCAAGGTCAACTGGGATCCAGAAGCAGGGGATTCTCCTCCTGACATCTGGTCAGAAGGTCAAAAGTAGCCTAAGGCTACCTCATGATGTCTACATTCTTCACCTCACTTCCTTTCATCACACAGGCATACACCATGTCACCTCACAAGGGTGAGTACGGTACAGTAAGAATTTCAAGAAAACCACATTCACGTAATTTTCATTGCAGTATATTACCATTGTTTTATTATTAATGTCTTACTGTGCTTAATTTATAAATTAAACTTTATCACAGGTGTGTATGTACAGGAAAAGACCCAATATATATAGAATTCAGTATTTTTTTTTATGTTTATTTATTTGAGAGTGCGTGTGTGTGCACATGCATGGGGAAGGGGAGACCCAGACTCCCACGTGGGCACCTGAAAGATGCTCAATATCACTCATCATCAGGGAAACACAAATCAAAACTACAAGGAGACATCACCTCACACCTGTCAGAATGGCTAAAATCAACAATACAAGAAACAACAGGTGGTGTGGAGGATGTGGAGAAAGGGAGCCCTCCTCCTGCGCTGTCGGTGGGAATGCAAACTGGTCCAGCCACTGTGCAAAAGAGTGGAGGTTCTTCAAATGGTTAAAAACAGAACCACCCTACGACACAGCACTGGCACTACTAGGTATTTACCTAAAGAATATAAAAATACTACTTTTGACCTAAAGAATATAAAAATACTGCTGCAAAAGGATACATGCCCCTCTATATGTACAGCATTATTTATAATACCCAAATTATGGAAACCAGCCCAACATCCACTGACTGATGAATGGGTAAAAAAGACGTGGTATGTACATATACGATGGAATATTATTCGGCCATAAAAAAGGACGAAATCTTGCCATTTGCAACGACATAAAGTCAGAGAGTATAATGCTAAGTGAAATAAGTCAGAGAGAGACAAATACCGTAGGTTTACATGCATGCGGAATTTACAAATAAGTAAAGATTAAAAAAAAAGAGAGCGGCAAAGCAGAAGCCAGACTCTTAACTACAGAGAACTAGCAGAGCTCTGGCGGGTGAGGGGATGGGTTCGACAGGGGATGGGGATTAAGGAGCATACTTGTGATTAGCACTGGGACTGTATGGAAGTGCTGAATCTCTATACTGCATACCTGAAATTAACATTACGCTGTATGTTAACTAACTCGAATTTAAATAAAAACTTATAAAAAACTTTACAGTATATCCTACAGTAGACAAATGCACCAAAAAGAAGGGGTTAGTTGTTTATCAAGTTGACTGAAGTGGAATGATCTCCAAGGTATTTTTTAAGTGAAAAGAGCAGGGTATAGAGCAATACATATGTTTTTTTAAAAAGTGCATTTGTAAAACCAGAGGGGATGAGTACACACACAAATCTGCTTGTGTAAAATATTTCTGGGAAGGATACAGACAAAACTGGCAAGAGAATGAATGAGGTCAGGGGTAGCGGGGAGGTCTCTCACCACACATCCTTCCATACTTTTGAAATTTTAAGCCATGTGAATGCATTATTAAAAAGAGAGAGAACTTTTTTTAAGTACCATTGACAAGCGCACCAAAAATGCTGGGTACCCAGGAATAAAACCTGTACAAGGCTTTAACAGGAAAAAGTTACAAATTCATCAATTTGATGCATTTGAAAAAAAATCCAACAGTTTTCATGAAATTTTTTAAAAAACAACTCATTTAAAAAACGTGTATGAAAAAGCAAAAGGCCAAGAAAAGCGACGACTACTATGAAGGAGAAGGTAAGGGGCCTTCAGC
The DNA here is from genome assembly GCF_018350195.1 of Panthera tigris. NCBI lineage: Eukaryota > Metazoa > Chordata > Mammalia > Carnivora > Felidae > Panthera > Panthera tigris. The sequence goes on along the minus strand of NC_056660.1, from coordinate 24,701,019 downwards.
TTAGTGTGAAGCTGTAATGTTGACCAAGATGGACCAAAAGATCAACAGAAAGAATGAGTGCTCAGAATTCTGTAGAAGCATTTCAGGGGAGGGAGAGAAGACAGTGGAGGGAAAAAGGCCAAAACGAATTCAGTCCAAGCAGTTCGGAGACAAATACGTTTAGGTGGGTAGTTACTGGGTGATGGCAAATGCGTTTTAGGGGAAGGAAAGTGGCTCGAGATTCTGATATGCGATAATCGGAGGTGGTGTGAAGCGAGCACAAGCACACTGCGGGATACACAGTCGTGTCTGATACCATGAAGTCTGAAAGTCCACCATTTTAATCCCACTTGAATAATCATCTTACCATACATGTACCTGTTTACTAAAAACTATTTTCTTTTCATTCTACTTTTATGCCTGACAGCAATTTTCTTAGCGTTCCACATTAATCAAGAGGGTAGGCATGACTGGATATAATTCAACCAGGGGATCTCAGGATCGGGATCCATTTATCTTTTGCTGCTTGGGCAAATTCCTAAATCTTAGGAATTTAACGCTTCCTATTTGGAATTTATAGGGAAGGCCAAAATTCAACTAGTTGAAAATTACTTTGACAAAATGATGACTAATGAATGTAAAAAAGAATGCATTTAGAAAAGAAACCTTAAATGATTTAATAATTTCTATATAAACATACAAGATACAGTTTATTGACAAGTCAAAAACCTTACCCTTTTCAGGTAATTCTGGACCTCTCCCCCTACTTCTGCCCATCCGGTCATTCCTAATTTCACTTCGAGACTCATTTCTGGCATCATTCCTTATTTCAGTACGAGAGCTTTCTTCTCTCAAATGGTTTCTGCCATAACTTCGGGATTCTTCCTGATAGGCATCCTCCTTTCGATGGGTGTCTCGACTTTCACGGTCCCTGTAGTCGTGGGTATCACGAGCAGACCGAGAATCTCTGGGATCACGGCTCTCTTTGTTATCTCTGCTATAATCTCTCATCTCCCTGGAGTCCCGAATGTCTCTGGAGTCCCTCAGTTCCCGTCGGTCTCTAGTATCCCTGGCATCTCTTCGATCCCGGCCATCTCGAGGTTCTCGGTCATCTCTGTGGTCTCTAGAAGAGCTCAGATCCTGTTCATACTCTCGTTCTTCTCTTGTGTCCTTTTCTCTATCTCTTTTGCTTCTGGTCTCTGTAAGGCAAGTGTGGGAACGAACTAGAATTCCTTTCACAAAATTTTGAGAAACAAGACAATTTACGTAATTTGGAGCTTAAACAATTTTTGAAACATAGTAATTCATGTTCGTTGCAGACAAGAAAGAAAGAAAACATGGGCAAATAAGAAAATTAAGACCATATATAAGCTAAAATTCCAAAGGTAATTTTATTAACGCCTGGATATAACTTTGTTCTTGATTAGATAAACTCTGAATAGGATCTTCCAGTGCCCCAACTTACCCATACTTACAGATCTTCAACAAATGAAACAAGTAAGTTGATCTCCTATCACTGATGGCTTATTTTTTAGAAACTACTTTTAGATCCAGAGCTACACAGTGACTTTAACCACCTCCACCAGACTAGACCACCCATGACCACCTCAAATGTACTTAAAGCACTTAAGAGTGGCCTACAGTTAGTAAGGTGGCTGGCAAAGGGATATTGTTATTCACCCTCTCTTTTCTTCAACTGTTTAGTGGGATCACTCCTGTCTCTAAAGTTTTCTCTACTTAAAGCATTTTCTAATACTTCATAGAAAAATAAGAAAAGAGCTGCAGTTTTTAAGAAGTTGAAACAAAACTCACTGATCATTTATTTCAACCTTGTCAGTGTAAATGAAGAAATAAGAGGCCCAGAGCCTAAATGGCTCAGGCGACCCCCTTTCTAAAGGGAATTTGCAAAGAAGAGAAACTATTCTTTAGACATGCCTGGAAGAGGCATAAATTGATTATAGCATAAATCTGGTATGACGTCAAAGGATTAACAAGAGAACCTCAAAAAACAAACACTGCCTTGTTTTTAAATCAGTTTCCTTTATATGTTGCTCTTAGACACTCTGGAACTGCCTCAAGATCTGAGGCTATTTTAGCATATGTAGTAGCTTTAATACCTAAGACATTGTAAAGTTGTCTTCTTTTCTCTTTGCCCCGTAACTAGGTCTATAGACCTTCTCCAGCCACCTCAACACCTAGTGTCCACAAGACCCCCGAGATTCTGCCATTAATAACTCCTGCCAGTTACTTTGTCCATGTGCTTATATCCACAAATGCCTTTAAGAACAGAAGCATCAGGCAAGGATTTGATAGGTCTCCATCCGTTTTTGCGCACACCTGTGACTTCGAGTCCTCTTTCAATGCCAACTGTGCCTAAAAATATGTTCACTCACTTACCAGATCCTTTTTCCACAGGTCCCCCATCTGTCTTTACAAATGTATCTAGTTACTGTATTTTGTCATCTACTTCCCCATTCTTCCACTAAAATTAGTTTTATTTCAGAAAATGACATCGAAATGGAGGAACAAACATCTGCTACATCTCTTATGTGGAAGGTTAAAGAAACACCTTCCTTACAAAGAAACTAAACACATGGTTTATTATTAAATGGATTCTTCCTGTAATATCAGCCACTCTTAGCACAAAACAAGCATTCTTATAAGACTTAAATGAATACTATTTCCCCTCATCATTATTTCAAAACAAAGTTATTAAACACACTAAAGAGTTTTCATTCAGTCAGTGGTCATTAAATATATACTATATTCCTGGTCAACTCTAATTAAATATCTTATTAAAATTAATAGATAGGTGTTAAGAGAATTTTCCCATCTTACCAAAGTTCCATAAATACTGCTATGCCAATCTGGTTCCAAAATCATGTACACAAGAAGCAATTCTATGCAACAGATGTTCTCTCTGGTCCCTACCTATGCATTCATCATTTTCTTGAATAAAAGAATCTGATTAACTATTGCTTGTACTGTTGATAGAGAACAACCAAATTCAACACCTTTCATAGGAGACTGCGGTAACATACTCATGGAGAGGCTTATTTTAAAATGCATGTTAAACAGAAATGTTGCAAATAAGCGGTATTTCCTGAGTACTCATTACGTTCAAACACCAACTCAGGAGAAGTGAGGAAAAAACTTTAAGTAAATAAGGACAAGAAGCTTGGACAAGGAGTAGAGAAAGAGATGTACTGCCAGATTAGAATAGCATCTCAGCTTGAAGAGGGAGTAGCAAATCCAAAGTTAACTTAATTCTCAGGGATCCAGAAAGGAAAACAGCTTTGCTTACTTCTTTCTGGAGTTACACCTAGAAACTTGATCGCGTGGTTTACACAGAGCTTCTTAATGGTCCCCCAGCCCTTACCTCTTTATGAATGTCTGATGCTTTCAAACTCTACCCCCTGGGTTGCTGCTTTTCTTTCGTTCACATCTTTGTTTTTTTTAAAGGATCAACTAAGCAATTAGAGGGATGCTCTAAGAATCAGACAGTCCAAAATGTCTAGCACCGGAAGAAAGCACCGCCTTAGTATACACGAAAATGCCCATTTACACCATACATTTCATAGCTTATGTTCCCGTATCATTAAAAGTGCCTCCTACTGCCCTCAAGAACTCTTCTGTTACAGAAGACTTACAACACAGTTCTCCTCTTTTCCTTAATATAACAATAAACCTGAATGTCTGGTTTTTTAATAAAGAAAATACTTAAAGAACTCTAAAAAAATCAAGATAAAGTACATACCTTCCCTTCTTTCATGACGCCGATCATGAGACTGTGAAGCTCGTTCATGGTCATGCCTCCCTTTCTCTCGCATTGGAGAGCGATGTCTTGGGGGACTTTGCTTTCTCTGAGGAGAAGACAGAGAATGTGAAGGGTAAGGAGAAGCAGAGCGTCGTAAAGGTGGAGTTATTGTCCTCTGATATGATGGCGAAGGAGTCCTTTTTCGACGAGGAGAAGGAGAATGTCTTTGAATAGATGATCCTGACTGTGAGGAAGATGAGTGATGTCTAGAAGATAGAGGAGAATGATGCTGTCCTACTGGGGAAGTAGACCTGTAAAAAAAAAAGCAACAATGAAGAGCCTGAATGTTAAAGCTAAAAGTGTGAACCATAATTCCAGGATAAATTTCAATTCACAGTGCTGTACAATACTAATTTTTTTTTCTAAATGTTTATTTACTTTTGAGAGAGAGAGAGAGAGAGAGAGACAGAGTGCGAATGGAGGAGGGGCAGAGACAGAAAGAGATGCAGAATCCGAAGCAGGTTCCAGGCTCTGAGCTGTCAGCACAGAGCCTGACGCGAGGCTCGAACCCACAGACAGTGAGATCATGACCTGGGCCGAAGTCGTACGCTTAACCGACTGAGCCACCCAGGCGCCCCTAAGTTAATTTTTTAAGATCTGATTTTAAGTCAGCCCAAGGCCAACAGTTGTAGATGAGATATGCACTGCCTTGCTCCCAAGCTTTGGCTCTAAGGTACACTTCCTTTTCCAGGTAACACTGTCCATGAGCACAGGTAGGGAGAAAACTACCCTCACTTACAGTATGGAATTCACTCTTATCAGAGATCATCTCTGACAGTGTGAGTAGGTACTTGGAGGGAGGAAACCAGAAAAAGCTGAAGAAAATACCCACTAGAAGATCTAGGCAGAAAGTGGCTGTGAAAGGCTGGTAATTCAAGGCTGCAGGGAAAAGGAAAAGTTATCACTGGCTAAGCCAAACCTAGCCTGCACAGCCTGGGTTGACATTTAGGATGGGGAAAGAATGCTACAGTGAAGGAAAGGACATACTGTCCATAATCTGTCTGTATCTTAAATAACCCATGTTCACTCTTAGCCAGCACAGATTAAGTTCATGAGTATTGGTTTATCTAAGGCTTCTTCTATGCCCTTCAAATCTTCTTTCACTGACGCCAGAGAAACAACTTATAACCTCACAAAGCACATCTGAATCACTCCTACAATGTGTTATGTCCTGGGCCCTGTCTACAATGAATATGCAAAATGTGTGTGTGATGGAAAGCTGGAACACATACATTTGTGCAATAACTAAAAAGAAATGTCTAAAAAACAACAGAGACCACATAACCCAGATGAGTATATTCCTCAAAACAATCATTTTGAAGACTAGATGTTTGTTCCAAAAGATTCTGGAGTCCTGGTCAAAGTATTTTAGATTTACATTCAGTGTCTATGATAGAGATGTTTTTAGCATCCACAATCCTAACCCAGGGTTTCTCACTCTTGGCAGTACTGACCTTTTGTATTCGATAATTCTTTGTAGTGGGGAGGGGGGGTGTCCTGTACATCACAGGATGTCAGCAGCACCCCAGACTTCTACCCACCGGACGCCAGCACCACCTCCCTCTTACCCCCATTCATAACAATCGAAAATTACCCCAGACATTGCCAAATGTTCCCAGGGAGGCAAAACCACCCCTCATTGAGAACTGCTGCCCTTAACTACGCTGTTTATCAATGATGCCTTAGCAGACCTTTTATCAATAAAAGCTTCAAATACATAAAATATATGTTACTGACTCAGGAAAGTGATCCAGTATATTGGAAAGAATTTTGCAGAACAAGAATTTCAGCAAGTACACAAAAATACCTTTTGGATTAATAACTGACTAAAAAAAGTCAGCTAACTACAACATGCTGCCCTACTCGGGAAGTAGATATTCACCTAAATATTCTTGTTATCAGCAATTCCACTAAGCCTTCATGTCTTTCATAAAAATTATTTCCTCTTCATAAAAAAAAAAAGCCATAAGCCACTGTAATTTAACCGACTCTTAACAGAAATGTTTTTACTTATAGGTATGAGTAGAAATGCTCACAGAGTCTTACCCAAATTTGGAAAACCATCTATCATCAATGGACATTCAAATGCATCTTAGTCAACAGAAAAATACTGCAAGATTGAGAATCAGAATGGTTCTTGTTTGGTGCTTTCCAATTTCAATTTCATCAGGTTCTAGTCAATTTGGAAATATCTAAATTGACAAAATAAAAAATGTGGCTCTTCAATGAACTGAGATTTTGGTTAATTTTACTTATGGAGTATACTAAAAATTGTTTCAAGAATGTCTGCAATACCTCTTGGTAATTAGTTCACAGAACTTAAAAAATGAGAGTTCATAATATCACTGAAAAAACACAATTATAGTCTAATCACATTTCTATTCAAATTTGGTGCTGACAGGATGGAAGTTTTAAAAAACTTCAGTTCAAGCTTAGGATAATCACCCTACCAAATTAAGGTCAGAGCACCAACGTGGTATCAAGTTATGGTTTCAGCATTTTTCTGTTTACCTAGCCTTCAAGAAAAAAAAAAAAATTAGGAAAACTGTTGGTTTAATTTAACAGCATCTGTTATGGACTGAATGTTTGTGTCCCCCCAATTTCCACAAGTCCCCGATGTGATAGTACTTGCAGGTGAGGGTCTTTGGGAATAATTGGTTTAGATGAGATCCTATGGGTGGGGCTCCCATTTTGAGATTAGTGTCCTTACAAGCAAAGGAAGAGAACAGAGCTCACTCTCTCCCCCCTCCCTGTGAAGACACAGTGAGAAGACAGCTGTCTATGAAGTGAGCCTCTCCCCAGGGATCTCATCTGTCAGAACCTTAACCTTGGACTTCCCAGCCTCTACACCTGTGAGACATGAATATCTGTTTAGTTTAAGCTACTCAGTCTATGGTATTTTGTTATAACAGCCCAAGTTGGCTAAGACAGATCTTTATATCTTCCTGTTATTATTCTTTTAAAAGTCTGATAACTAAAGAATAGTGAAAAGAGAGGATCTGTTACCAAAACAATATGGGTCAAATTATGGATGCCAGCCTAACTGGACCTGGGCCTATGTTCATTCTGCATATAGAAAATGTGTGAGTCTAAGAAATAAAACTGTCTTTGAAACCTGATAAAAATTATTAGTACTTTGGCTTCTAAACTACTGCAGAGATATATTAAAATACATTTCTACTTAGAAGGGCGGTAATTTTAGATTAACTAGTCTTGGGCTCTGGAACTGGATTGTTTCTCACCTGAGGGAGAAAAAAGAGGGGATATTTGAAGCTCAAATAAAGAAAAAAGAAGAGTTTATTGATGAAGAGAAGCTATATACCTTAAAACAGAAAACTGCACACTGTTAGCAAAAGTACTGTGATTTATAGCACATAGGGAAAGCCAATCTTTATTCTGACTTGATTCTAATAAAAAAAGTTTTTAATGCTGATATAATTAAGACATAATATGAGATGAGAATATTTAGGGTATATTTCATTTGGGGAAAAATGTGAAAGATTATGAAGTTAAAAAAAAATGTCTCTCATTCAAGATACTATATTTTACCTACAAACCAATATGTTTACCCTGCACTTTCTTAAAATTACTAATACCAATTTTTCTTACAATGATGGTTTCTATTCCTCCAATATGAAAATATGCTTTTATAATGTAACAGTTATAACTCACCCTTTAAAATCATCATGCAAAAAGTATACTTAAAAAAAAACCCACAAATGGACTATGAACACTACCAAAATCTGCTTCCTGTGGTAAAATACAATATAACACGATACAGATTTCACACATAGAAATATTTAAGCTGTTTTATTTTACATAAGAAACATATCCTTATATAAAATAGTCATTTTAATTCACTGAGCAAATATTAAGTGAGCACCTTCTATGCTCCAAGCATTATTTTTGGCACTAAGAATGCAGAGGCAAAGAAGGCAGACAAAACCACTCACATAATAATAATAATAATAACAACAATAGCAATAATAATAATAATACCAATAATAACAGCAGGTAACACATATATTGCTGTGTACATGACACCGTTTTAAGTACTCTCCATATAATAACTCATTTCCTGTTTATGACAACACCCCTAAAATAAGACAGCCAGTGGACTGAAAACCAGTCTGCCCTAACTATATGGTCTAGAAGTAGACCACCACCAAGAAAGCAAAGCAATTTCAGCTCGTTAATGCAACAAAGTTTGTAAAACAGGGTAATGAAACAGAAACTGTTAGGTCCAAAAAATAAAATAAATGTGAGGCAGACAACTTTAGGTTGCTTGGAAGGAAAGGGCCTTGACTGAGAAGGTGAAATCTGAACCATGAGCTGAAAATCTGGGGACAGAACTTGCCTTGCATAGGGTTCAGCAACAACAAAGAAGGCAGGCAAGAGATATCACCAGACATGAGGAAAACAGAAAGACAAGGGTAGCTTCAACTTATGAGTGGAGAGTTACATGAGAGAAGGTCAGATGATGTGAAGTCATCCAGGTCATGGTAAAAGTCTGGATTTTATTCTCAGCATGAAGAAAACCCCTGAAGAGATTTAGGCAGGGAAGTGTCATTCAAAATCTAGCAAGATCTCAAAGGATAAAAATCATTATGAACATCTCAACAGATGCAGAAAAGGCACTGACAAAATCCAACATCCATTTATGATAAAAATTCTCAACAAAGTGGCTTTTGAAGGAACATACCTCAACATAACAAAAGCCATCTAGGACAAACCCACAATTAACATCATATCCAATGGTGAAAAACAGAGCTTTTCCTCTAAGATCAGGAACAAGACAAGGATGTCCACTCTCACTGCAATTATTCAACATGGCACTGGAAGTCCTAGCCACACCAATCAGACAAGAAAAAGAAATAAAAGACATCCAAATTGGTAAGGAAGAAATTAAACTGTCACTATTTGCAGATGACATGATACTATAAAGAGAAAACCCTGAAGTCTCCACCAAAACACTATCAGAATACATGAATTCAGTAAAGTTGCAAGGTGAAAAACTACTACACAGGAATTGATTGCATTTCTATACAACAATGACAAAGTAGCAAAGTGATATTAAGAAAACCATTCCATTTACAACTGCACCAAAAAACAATCAAATGCCTAGGAGTAAACTTAAACAAGGAGGTGAAAGACCCGTACTCTGAAAACTATAAAACACTGATGAAAGAAATCGAAAATAACAAATGGAAAGACCTACTATGCTCATTGAGTGGAAGAATTAATATTGTTCAAAAGGCAATCTGCAGATTCCATGTAATTCCTATCAAAATACCAACAGCATTTTTCACTGAACTAGAACACATAATCCTAAAATTTGTATGGAACCACAAAAGACCCTGAATAGCCAAAGCAATCTTGAGGAAAGAAAAAAACAAAGCTGGAGGTATCACAATTCCAGATTTCAAGATATACTACAAAACTATAGTGATCAAAACAGTATTGGCACTGGCACAAAAACAGACACATAGTTCAATGGAACAGGACAGAGAGCCCAGAAATAAGCCCATGTTTACGTGGTCAATTAATTTATGACAAAAGAGGAAAGATTAAATGGGGAAATGGAGTAAACGGTGCTGGAAAACTGAACAGCTACATGCAAAAGAATGAAACTGGATCCTTTCTTCCACCATACATGAAAATAAACTCAAAACGGATTAAAGACCTGAAACCATAAAACCTCTAGAAAAAAACATAGGCAGTAATTTTTTCACATCTGCCTTAACATTTTCCTAGATACGTCTCCTCAGGGAAGGGAAACAATAGCAAAGATAAACTACTGGGACTATACCAAAATAAAAAGCTTTTGTATAGCTAAGGAACCATCAAAACAAAAAGGCAACTTACTGAATGGGAGAAGAGACTTGTAGCAAATGATATATCCTGTAAGGGGTTATTACCCAAAATGTATAAAGAGTGTATATAACTCAACACCAAAAAAACACCAAGTAATTGCAATTAAAAACGGGAAGAGGACTTGAAGAGACATTTTTCCAAAGAAGGCACACAGCTGGCCAACAGACACATGAAAAGATGCTCAACATTACTAATCATCAGAGAAATGCAACTCAAAACCACAGTGAGACGATGACCTTACAACTGTCAGAATGGCTAGAAATCAAAAACACAAGAAAATAACAAGTGTTAGCGAGGATGTGGACAAAAGGGAACCCTCGTGCACTGCTGATAGGGAATGTAAACTGGTGGAGTCACTCGGAAAAGCACTGTGGAGCCCCCCCCCGTACCCCAAATTAAAAACAGAAAAACCATATGATGCAGTAATTTCATTACTGGGTATCTACCTCAAGAAAACAAAACCACGCATTTGAAAAGTTATATGCACCCCTATGTTAACTAGAGCATTAGTTACAATAGCCAAGATATGGAAGCAGCCTAACTGTTCATCAATAGATAAACAGATAAAGAAGATGTGGTATATATGTGCAATGGAATAGGACTCAGCCATAAAAAAGAATGAGATCTTGCCATTGGCAACAACATGGATGGACCTGAAAGGTATTATGCTACACAACACGTCAGACCGAAAAAGATGAATACCACCTAACTTCACTTACGTGTGGAACCTAAAAAGAAAACAAACGAATAAAGAAACAAAAAGTAGAAACAGACCCGTAAATTCAAGAGGCAAACCGATGGTGTCAGAGGGAAGAGGAGTGAGGAGATGGACAAACTGGGTGAAAGGGAGTGGGAGGTACAGGCTTCCAGTTATGGAATAAATAAGTCACAAGGATAAAAGGTACAACATAAGGGCCACAGTCAATGGTATTGAAATAGCGCTGTATGGTGACAGATGGTAGCTACGCTTGTGAGCCCAGCATACTGTACAGAGCAGATGAATCACTGTGCTGTACACATGAAGCTAAATTATGTGTCAAGTATCCTTCAATAAAAAAAAAATCTAGCAAGATTTTACCTGTCTAAATAATTACATCAGATGGAGAGAGAAAATGCTTCTGTGTGAGGACTTGTTTTAAACCTAGAGTTTGCTGTCCCTTTGCAGGAGGTGATAAATACTCCCTGCAAGGGGAAACGTTTTTAAGTCAACAATCTACAAAAAGAGGAGAATACTTTTGTCTGTGGGAAGCTTTTGAAAGAGATCTTCTCATAAATATATAATGTACTTGTAAAACAGATTTGATTCAAGCAAACTAACCAATCCTACATAAAACAAGTAACCCTAATCCGAGTACTCATAATTCTGGGTCAATTTCAATTTTGCATTTTGCGATGAAGAAATTTCAAAAGCCTCAACTTAAGAATAAAGACTGTTAAGATAATCCTTAAATCAACACATCCTTCAATGTTATTAAAACCTAGATTTATCATTTAAATCGCTTAAGAATTTTTTTTAAATGTTTATTTTGAGAGAGATTGAAGAGTGAGCAGGGGAGGGGCAGAGAGAGAAGGAGACAGAGAATCCCAAGCAGGTTCTACAACATCAGCGCTGAGTCTGACTCAGGGCTTGAACTATGAACCATGAGATCATGACCTGAGCTGTAATCAAGAGTCAGTAATAGAATTTTTCAGAATCTTGTTCAAGAGCCTGACACAGATTTGCTCAATCACATGACTTAGTGAACTAAAAACTGTACCCGCCATTGTGATAGAAAGTCACAAGAGACAAGTACTTGGTATCACATGAGAAGATTGTTTTTAAGCTTTAGGAGTAAGAGAGTCAGTATTCTGAATAAAATAAAATCCAGAAACAACACACGCCAGGTAGAAGATAGGAGCCAGTTGCCTTCATTCAAATGGAGACATTTGAATGAAGGCAACTGGCTCCTATCCTCTGCCTGCTGGAGCAAGTTAAAGTTATCACTTTCTCCTGGGATGGGATGGGGTGGTGAGGTGATGAGGGAGAAAACCAGACTACACCAAGAAACAACAAGCAACCAGTCTTGGGAAGGAGGAAGGTAAAGAAAAGTCCTCAAGGCTCTGGACTCATTTCTCAGACATAACATCTAAGATCAGGCCAGCAAAATGGGTAACCAAGTAAGGGAGATTCTTGAAATCCTTGCCATTGTCCTGAAAGTCCTATCCAGTCACAGGTCATTTCACTGTCAGTGAAAAAAATTACCACCAGATGCCACCAAACCACAGCCAGACTGGGATAGATTTTGCTGGTGCAGCTGAGTGCCTTTCATTAACCCCACTATGCAGCCCCACATTTTTACTCGATTGACTATCTGGCCTCCATTTACCATGGTATACACTTCTGACTGGACCAATTACTGGAACCTTCCCAACTACCTCTTGTTCCTGAAAACCTCTCTGAAACTGCTTGAGAACAACTCCCCTCTCAAGTCTCTAATTTCGCCAAGTATGTTGGACAAAAGATACAAGTACAATTTGTATGGACATAAACACCATTCTACATTTCGTAACTCTCTAATGAGCTCAACAAATTTTCCCAATATCCCATCTATGAAAGCCCAAAACTGGATCAATTGGACCAAAAATTGTGAAATTGCTATTTTCCCCCCAATGTGACTGCGTTATTTTGATATTTATAAAACCCTTTCATTTTGGGGGCACCTGGCTAGCTCAGTCAGTAGAGCGTGCGACTGTTGATATCAGGATGGTGAGAGTTCAAGCCCCAAGCTGGGCACAGAGCTTACTTAAAAAAAATAAATAAAACTAATTTTTAACACAAGTCTACCATAAATTTAGTGTATTATAGAATTATATTCAGCTATATTACATATTTCTTTAAGTGCCTTAATTTTGTATCTCTAGCCTAAATCACATTCATATGAAGACACTTTTTAGGTCTATACACAGGGTTCAATCAAATGCAGAAAAAAAAAAAATGCCTCAAATAAACAATTCCTGACTACAAAGGTTCCATTTTAATATTAAAAAGTGTTTATATCCTTCATGATTACCTGTGTTAATATCCCTTAATTGGGAAAACGTTATAAAAGATATTTAAATCATCAATACTTTTAAAATTTATATTTTAAAATTATACTATTCTTTTTTTCTTTTAGGTGTGATACTGGTGTACTGATTATATATTTTTAAGTGTACTGATCTTTTGGAGATATATCCTACAATATAGACAGATGAAGTAGTAAGATGTTTGGGATTTGCTTCAAAATAATATTGGATGGAGGAGGAGGTATATAGGGGTATAGATGAAACAAGATGGACATGAAAGGATCATTATATGATTCTATTTTTTTCTGTGTGACATGTTCCCTAATAGTAACGTTAGTGTAGTATTTTTCCATCCTCTCTATATAGCCAAGCAACATTAGTGCACATTTACTCAAGAAACTATAATTCAGAGGCATCTGGGTGGCTCAGTTGGTTAAGCGTCCAATTTTGTTCCAGGTCGTAATCTTGTGATCTGTGAGTTCGAGCCCCGTGTCGGGCTCTGTGTTGACACCTCAGAGCCTGAAGCCTACTTCAGATTCTGTCTCCCTCTCTCTGCCCCTCCCCCTCTGGTTCTCTCTCTCTCTCTCTCTCTCTCTCTCAAAAATAAACATTAAAATTAAAAAAAAACAACAACTATACTTCAGTCTATAGAAAATGCTCAGTGAACAAATGGACTATTCCCTATCCTGTGGCTCATGGCCACAGGATGAGATCTGCCAGTCCAGACCATGGTATCTATACATGAATAGTAAATACGGAATAAATCCAATAAATAACATTCCTTGTCAAAGGTCTGAAACATTTTGATTTAATTATTTTGATAAATGTGTGCAATCACTGAAAGGAGAAATAAGATTGTCAATTTGGTGATAATTTGCTTATTCTACTAAATTGAAGTCAAAGCCAACAAGTTTTGAATGATGAGATCTGTCTTTGAAATCTGGGTAAGACTCATCATGCAAGCATTTGTACTATCAAGAAGGAGATTTCTATATTCAGGTAATTATAATGAAGTGTGTGTGTGTGTTTTTTTTTTAAGTGATTAGCTACATTCTTCTCATTTAACACAAAATTCTGCATCCTACAACTTGATTAAGACATATTACTATCCATCAATAAAACCATATTTAACCAAATATCCAGCAGAACGGGCTATATACAATTGCTAGCTAAGTCCTCTGGTTAACTACTAATCCAAAAAGTTTGTGCTTGTGTAAGCCTTTGTTCTTAAAGTACACTAATAATTTGGTTCACTTTCCTTATTCAGCAATGTATACAGAATATGGATTTTCACTGATGAAAAGTATTACAAGCCCAGTGAAACATCATTGAAAATATCCACTTTAGGATTATCTAGATGTTACAGGTTAGGAATATTCATACTCACAAAATATTCCCCTCACAAGTGATTTTCTGACTAAATATGTAATTTGAACGTAATTTTTCTGTGTACTACACCTCTTCTAAAACAAATTACAGAATAAAAATGATTTAGTTGAATTCCAGGTAATCAAGATTTTACCATCTTCTGTACAGAGCAGGTCACGGAAAGTTTATTTTACAAAAATGTAATGGGAAATTGCTACATTTTCTAAAAGTAGAGTAATAAAACCTGTAAGGCTTTTTTTTTTTTTGGATAAACAAGTGGTATTCAGGTTTTAATCATAGTTGAGTAAAGTCTACCTGTCAAACGGGAAGACACTGATTAGAAACATTCTTCTAAAACCATGGCCTCCAAACTATTCTCTTCAAAACATGACAGAATATAGTGCTATTCAAATTAACAAATATTCTGGGAATGGAGTATATTCTTAACACAGTTGACGTGGCTAATGAAGGTCTGGGGGGAAGATACTCAAATCCTCAAGAGCCAGATGAGTGGCAAAGAGAGGGGGAGAATCATGAATTTTTCTGGGAAGCAATAGGTACTTTCCCTCTCGCCAAAACACACACCAGTAAAATTATACCCACAAATCAAGAAATGTGCAGATTCCCTAAAATCTACCAATGGATCTCAGGTTAGGAGCCCTTGACGTAGAAGGCTGTGGACTTCAGATGAGACCCAGAAGACAGGGAGAAGGACTTAAGTCATAGGACCATATGGTCTTGTTGCACCACTTGTCCCACACATACGCATACTCTTCTAGTAACTAAATAGGGAACCATCCTTAAGAAATGTAAGCAATCCCCTACACCCAGTAGGCCTTGCAAGTTCTACCTGGAAAAATAAAAAAATGTCCATATTCAGAGAAATGTAATTTTCTATACACGTGATTACTATATTACTTCTACCTGTAGTAACAAAACTTTCTGAGAACATTTTTGTTCACTGCTGCATCACCAACTTTTAGAACAATGCCTATCCCTATACCCAATAACTGAATAAATATATTAGCATACTTTCACTTAAGCACAACACATCCTGATAATCAGAATATTCCGAATAAGCTCATTACAACATCTAAGTTAATTTAAAACAATGTTTTTTATGTTTTTATCTTACTTTTGAGAGAGAGAGAGACAGAGTGCAAGTGGGGGAGGGGCAGACAAGGAGGGAGACAGAATCTGAAGCAGGCTCCAGGCTCAGAGCTGTCAGTGCAGAGCCAGATGTGGGGCTTGAACTCACGGAACATGAGATCATGACCTGTGCAAAAATCAGATCCCCAACCGACTGAGCCACCCAGGCGCTCCCATCTGCATTAATTTTAAAGGGCAATTTTCTCCAAAAGGAATTTAGACGCTAACCTTTAATTACATATCCCACCAATCTGAAAGCATGACAAAGATTCTTGATACAATACTTCATTTGAGATTAAGTTCTCTTTTCACAGTAATGGAGATATATTAAAATAATAGATCCACCTCAAAAAAAAAAACCCTGTAAATTAAACGAACTCCTCCTAAATCAAAATGGCCCTTCTCAACTTTGCAATATATGGCTTCAGAACTCCAACGCAATTCAGGTACCCGCTAAAGCAGTAACCCACTCTGCTGCCTTGTTTCTTTAGATAAACAAAATAAACCAAGTTCAGATTTTTCTATATACTAACAGGTAAGTCCTACATATACCTTGTTGCTCCTGGTGGAGACAGCCACCAGAAACACTGGAAAAGAAAAATCAACCTGTGTAGTACACAGTTTCTCATAATACAAAATATGTTACCATTTCAATGGTGAAGTACCAGGGACATACGTTAAAAATCATG
Source organism: Panthera tigris (assembly GCF_018350195.1). Classification (NCBI taxonomy): domain Eukaryota; kingdom Metazoa; phylum Chordata; class Mammalia; order Carnivora; family Felidae; genus Panthera; species Panthera tigris. The sequence continues at coordinate 24,685,098 of NC_056660.1, read as the reverse complement.
TCTCAGAGATTTCTGGGTCAAAATAACAAAATTAGAATACCAAGAACCATTAAAGAATATAGACTTCTTTTTTCAGGGTTATTTGGGACTTTTTTTTTTTTTTTTAGTTTATTCTTATTTATTTTGAGAGAAAGCTCTGTCAGCACAGAGCCTAAGGTGGGGCTTGAACTCCCGAACTTTGAGATCATGACCTGAGCCAAAGTCAAGAGTCGGATGCTTAACCGACTGAGCCACCCAGATGCCCCAAAATACTTCTTAAAATGTAAATGAGCAAGAATATTTAACACGATATTCGGTCGTGTTATTTAACATGATATTAAATATAAATATTTAACACGATATTAGGTCCTAGCAGCAGTTCACAGGGTCATTCTGGTTCTTCTAAGTCAAGTCACCATAATGGGAGAGAAAAAAATCGACTCATCTAAGTATGACAAGATGATCTCTTATCAAGACAAGGAAAGGACTAAGCTTATCACCAAAATATATTTTTTGGGAAAAGACTGGGTTTTGTTGAACTTATAAGGCTAAGTTAACTGCTTACTAGGTAGATAATTTATCCCGAATTATATTACAAATATCAGTTCACAGAGCACCCCAGATAAAGTGTCAGGTAATGTTGCTTTTAAAACTCTAATAATCTTGCTACTTAATTAAGAAGAATGGTACTTAAAAACAATGAACAGAAATGGCATCCCATGAATGTAGCAGAGACTGCAACCAGCTATCCCAATCCATTCTCTCCTTGCTCTTTAGTAAACCCAATTTTATTTGGGTCAGCCATATGCTCAGCTAAAGGATTACATTTCTTTCTTTCTCTCTCTCTTTTTTTTTTTTTTTTTTTTTTTTTTTTTTTTTAAAGGATTACAATTCTAAGACACCCTCCTCTCTAGATGTAGCCATGAAACTAAATTCTGGCCAATTAAGATGTAACAGGAAATAGTGTGTGGGACTTCCAGGAAAATTAAGGCTTTCTTCCCTTCATTTTTTCTCCTGCCTGGAATATGGATGGAAGCATGCAAAAGGAAGACAGCTACTACCTGGATCCCCAATGACTTGGTGGAACGATCAGTGTTATCGGTCTTGGACTGCCTTCCTCTGAATTTCTTTAAATGAGAAAATAAATTCCAATGTATGTAGTTAATGTTCCCAAACTTTGATGAACATTACAATCACCCAATGAGCTTTTAAAAATCTAGACATCAAGGCAGCTCCCCATACTAATTAGCTAGGAAAATCTGGGGATTGAAATCAGGTATTAATACTTCTCGATAGACTTCAAGTTCGGACACTATTGCTTTAGGTACTTAAGTCCCCCGCCCCCATATTAAGCCCTTATTACTAACAGCTGATTCTAAATAGGATCTTGCATAAGCATCAGGAGGAAAAAAAAAAAGGATATCTTTATGGCTACATTTTTAAGTGAAAACCTGCAAATGGAAAGGTATTTTTAAATATCACTACATTGTAATTTACCATTAAAGTAGGAAGACACAGTGTATTTATTAAGTACTTTGCTTATTTTTTAAAGCATTATCTCATTTCATCCTCACCTCAACCCTATGAGGCTGTATCAGGCATGTTTAACAGTTGAAGAAAGAGAGGCTCAGAGAAAACAACTTATTCAGGGTCTCACATCATGTAACTGGCAGAGCCAAGATACAAGTTCCTATTTGTGTAATTTCAAGGCTGGTGCATTCTCCAACATGCTGTAACTCAAGAAGAAAAGAGACTGAGAGCCCTCTAAAGAGTTACATTTTTTTTCTTGAGGAAATATTAATTTCATGAAAGGACAAATTTGAAAACTAATTTAAAAAATGAATAGGGGGAAAGCATCCCAATTAAATCTGTAAGCATTTTTATGAGCCACAAAAATATTACCTTCAAGTTAATTTTTACAAAAAAAAATTTGCTCCCAAGTAACATTAAATAAATGAATTTTAAAAATCAAGCACTCCTTATTTTTCAGTTTTGTAAACAGATCTTTAAGAAGTACCATCATTAGAGGGAAAACTGGCTGATGAGAAAGAATTTATTGAAAAACATACAATCTAAATTAGTTAATGCAGTGACTTAACTAAATTCTGACACAGTTATTAAGTTTAAAATGCACAGATTTTCAGAAGGGTCTCAGCTCTTTCACTGGCTGGCTCTTTTATGTAATTCCATTTACACCAAAAGTTAATGTTGATTAAGTGACAGAGGAACAATAAGGAAACAGAGGGTTTGAACAACACTATGTAGATCAACTGGACCTCACAGATACATGAACCCTGCACCCAACTGTAGTAGAATATGCATTCCTCTCAAGTGTACATGGAACATTCTCCAGGACAAACCATGTTTCAGGCCATGAAACAAGTCTTAACAAATTCAAGACTGAAATCATACAAAGTATTTTTTCTGATCACAAGGGAGAAAAATAGAATTCAAGTTTTACAAAGTGAAAATCTGAAAATAGAAAGGCATTTTAATATATTATCATACTGCAATTTATTATTAAAGTAGGAAAATAAAGAGTATATTTATTGAGTACTTTGCTTATGTTTTAAGAGTTATGTTATTTAATCCTCAAATATAAGGAAATTACACAACAGACTCTTAATCAATGAGTCAAAGATGTCACAAATGAAATTAGAAAACACCTTGGAAGAAATGAAAATGAAAACACAACACACCCAAACTTACGAGATGCAGCTAAAGCAGAGCTAAAAAGAATTTCATAGATAAATGTATACATTAAAAATAAGAAAGATCTCAAATTAACAACCTAATTTGACACCTCAAAAAACTACAAAAAGAATAAACTAAATCCAAAGCTGGCAGAAGGAAGAAAATAATGAAGATTAAAGATCAAAATAGAGAACAGAAAAACAATAGAAATAATCAACAAAACTAAGCTGGATTTTTTAAAAGATTTGATAAATCCTTAGCTAGATCAAGAAAAAAAAGAAGACTCAAATAACTAAAATCAGGAAAGTGGGGTCAATACAAGTGATGCCACAGAAATAAAAAAAGATAATAAGACAATACTATGAAAAACTGTACATCCACAAATTCCAATAACCTAGAAATAATAGATACATTCCTAGACACACAACCTACCTAGACTGACTCATTTAATAAACGGTACATCTGGACAAACCAATAATGAGTAAGGAGATTAAATCAGTAATCTAAAACTTCCCCCCAAAGATAAACCCTGACCACGTGGCTTCACTGAAGAATTCTATCAACATTTAAAGGAGTAACACTAGTCCTCTGGAATTCTTCCAAAAATACTAGAGGAGGGAATACTTGCAAGCTTATTCTATGAGGCCCTGATAGCAAAGCCAGATAAAAACCCTACAAGAAAACTACAGACCATTATTTCTGATGAATAATGATGTAAAACTCTTCATCAAAGTACTAGCAAATAGAATTGAATAACACATTAAAAGGATTACACACCATGACCAAGGGGGATTAGTTCCTGGAATGCAAGAATGGTTCAACATAGAGCAATCAATCGATATACTATGTACCACGTAACAGAATTAAGTAATCACATGATCGTCTCAATAAGTATAGAAAAAAGATTTGACAAAATTCAACACTTCTTCATGGTAAAAACATTTAACAAACTAAGAACAGAAAAACACAATCTCAACTTAACAAAGCAATTTATGAAAAGTCCAGAGCAAACATCATACTCAATGGTGAAAGACTGAAAACTTTTCTTCTAAGATTGGGAACAAGGACGCCCACTCTCATTTCTTTTCAACATGGTATTAGAAGGTCTAGCCAGAGCAAATAGGCAAGAAAAAGAAATGAAAGGCAACCAAAATACAAAGGAAGAGGTAAAACTGTCTCCATTCTAAGATGGCAGGATCTTATACGTAGAAATGCCTACGGGTTATGTGCATGTGTGCATGCACTCACACGCACTGTTAGAACTAATAAATTCAGTCAAATCGCAGGACACAAAATCAACACACAAAAACCAGTTGTTTCTATACACTAACAATGAACAATCTGAAAAAGAAATTATGAAAACAATTCCATTTACAGTAGCATAAAAAAAGAATATAACACTTTAGGAATAAACCTAACCAAGCAGTTGAAAACCTTGTACACTGAAAACTACAAAACATCGTTGAAATAAATTCAAGAAAACACAAATAAGTGGAAAGATGCTCACAGACTGAAAGGCTTAAAACTGTTAAGATGTCCTTAATCTCCAAAGCGTCCTACAGATTTGACACAATCGCAATCAAAATCCCAATGGCATTCTTCATAGAAATATAAAAATTCATCCCAAAATTGATACAGAATTCCAAGGGACATGTAAATAAGTCAAAATAATTTTCAAATAGAAGAACAAAGTGAGAGGACTCACATTTCCTGATTTTAAAATGTATTCGAAAGCTAAGCCATCAAAACAGTGTGGTACTGGCATAAAGACAGACTAGTGAAATACTACAGAGGGCCCAGAAATAAATCCTTGCATATATGATCAAATGATCTCTAACAAGGGGGCCAAGACCACTCAATGGGGAAAAGACAGTCTTTTCAAAAAACAGCGCTGGGAAAATTGGCTATCTACATGCAAAAAAAAAAAAAAAAAAATGAAGCTAGACCCTTATCTTTTTTTTTTTTTTAATGTTTTTATTTATTTTTGAGACAGAGAGAGACACAGCATGAGCAGGGGAGGGTCAGAGAGAGAGGGAGACACAAAATCTGAAGCAGGCTCCAGGCTCTGAGCTGTCAGCACAGAGCCCGACGCAGGGCTCGAACTCACAGACTGTGAGATCATGACCTGAGCTGAAGTTGGATGCTTAACCGACTGAGCTACCCAGGCGCCCCAAAGCTGGACCTTTAACTTACGCTATGTACAAAAATTAACTCCAAAGGGATTAAAAACCTAAGTGTAAGATGTAAAACTATAAAACTCCAACACAAAAGCATAACAGAAAATCTTTATAACATTGGATATGGCAATAACGTCTTGGAAATGACACGAAAAGTATAGGCAACAAGAACAAAAAGAGACAAATGGGACCACAACAAGCACAAAACTTTTGGTGCATCAGAAGACGTTATCAAAAGAGTGAAAATGCAACCTATAAACAGGAGAAAATACTCATAAATCATATATCTGGTAAGAGGTTAATATCCAGAATAGATAATAGATTCCTAAAACTTAAGAACAAAAATCAATAACTCAATTAAAAATTGGGTAGAGAATTAAACAGACATTATTTCAAAGATGATATACTAATGGTCAACAAATATGTGAAAAGATGCTCAACATCACTAATCATCAGTGAAATGTCAAATCAAAACCACAATGAGGTATCACCTCACATCTATTAGGACGGCTACTGTCCAAAAAACAAAAAATAATAAATGTTGGTGAGGATGTGGAAAAACTCAAACGCTTGTACACTGTTGGTGGGGTTGTAAAATGGGCCAACGGGTATGGAAAACAGTATGAAATTTCCTCAAAAATTTAAAAACAGAACTATCATACGAACTTTGGAGTACATATCCAAAGAATCAAGAGAAGGGTCTTGAAGAGATATTTACAGTCAAGAGGTGGAAGTTACCCATCCGTCCAACAGAGAAATGGATCTACAGGCAATGGGATATTCAGCTTTAAAAGGTGAGGCAATCCCGTCACATGCTACAACATGGATGAAGCTTAAAGACATCATGCTAAGTGAAATAAGTTAGTCACAAAAAAACAAAATGAGTCCATTTACATGAGGTATCTAAAGCAGTCAAATTCCTAAAGACAGAAAATAGAATGAATGGTGGCTACTAGGGGCTGGGGACCTGGGGGTTAGAGGGGAACGGGAGTCATTTAAATGGGTATTCAGATGAATTTCAGATGCACAAGATGAAACGTTCTGGAGATCTGTTTCATAACAATGTGAATATACTCAACATTACTAAACTGTATACTTAAAAATGGTTAAGATTGAAAATTTTATTATTTCATGATCGTAAAAAAAATGTTTAAGGTACCGTTTACTGAATTATCCCTAACTCAATATGGGAATTATTAAGTACACATACACAGAGTTTTAAAACACGGAAAAAAAATCTATTACAGTAATGCCTAAAAAGCTTATGAAAAGGATTTTAGATTCTACAAAAGAGTGCCGAAAACATACAATCCTACGTACCTTGGCTTGTCTCTTTTTTCTCTTTGTCTTTCAAAATCTCGTCCTCTGTCCTTTCCGTCTCTTGGTTTTTCTTCTATCCTGTCTTTTACTTTATACTTTTCTTTATATTTTTTCCCCAGAACAATATCTTCCTGTAAAGGAGGGGGTGGACTAGGCGTTCGAGGTCCTTTCTTTTTACTCTGGTTGCCTTTTGAATTCCTGAGGGTGACACAAAGCTATCATTAGAGGTCCAATTACTTTTCGGAGGTCAAATGGGTATTTTTTCATTTTAAAAATGGTAGCATTCCTTCCAATGCCTTGCCTTTTACTATCTTACGCAATAGTAATCAATATCCAGAAAAAAAGCAACACACAGAAATGAGCGAATAATTTACTTGCCACTTACATAATTTTAAAGGGTAGGTTTCTGAGAGAAAGATAGAGGTGGAATAGGAAGATTCTTTCCAACAAAAGAAATGACACAGGACAACTTCATGAACTACTTTTTTTTTTTGTTTTTTTAGCTTATATAGAAAGATAGATGAAGAAAATAAAAATCATGTATAATTCCACTACCCAAGGATAACCCTTGTTAACAACTTGGATATATGCCCACACTTTTTCCATGTCTCTTTCCCCTTCCCCCAATCTTTTTACAACGTTTTCTAAAATTTTTTGTACTAAACACAGCATGGGGATCTTTCTACAACAAAAAATAGATGTAATAATTTTTATAAGTTGTATTGAATTTCATCAAATAGATATGCTCCATAACTAAACAGTTTCAGATTGGTAAGTTTTTAGGTGGCCTCCATGTTTTATTATAAGGAACAGAAAATTATATCATCTATAAATGAAATCCTAAACATTGTTAATAAACATTCATTTAAATCTTCGAGTTAAGAAATATTTCTCAACTCTAAGGTTACAAAAACAGTCCTCTAATTTTTGGGAATTCTGTCTTTTACACTTAATCTACCTAAAAGTGATTTTTGGGTGTAGAATATTCTCTTTAACTTAGCACTTTAAATAATTTTATCCAAATGGTGTGACTTTGACCCTTATGTATCCAAAGTTATCTGTCTTTACCTCATACCTGCACAATAGTTTGACTGAATACAGTATTTTGGTATCAATATCCTTTTACCTCAGACCTCTATAAATATTGTTACAATATCTTATAACATTTAGTGTAGATGAAAAATGTAGAGTCCATTTTTTTTCCCTATGCATGTTACCCAGTTTTTCAGCTGGGATGATTATAATTCTTCCTTAGAAATTAAAATTTTCATGAAGATATATCTAGGTTTTCTTTTTTTAACCTCTTCCAGAACTCAGTGAACTATTTAAAAAAAAATTTTTTTTAACGTTTATTCATTTTTGAGAGAGAAAGACAGAGCCCAAGAAGGGGAGGGGTAGAGAGGAAGACACAGAATCTGAAGCAGGCTCCAGGCTCTGAGCTGTCAGCACAGGGTCTGACGTGGGGCTTGAACTCACTAACTGTGACATCATGACCTGAGCCAAAGTCGGATGCTTAACAGACTGAGCCACCCAGGCGCCCCAATGGAAAATTACTTAAAAATTATTTTAAAGATAAAATAATAGAGGAATTCTTGACACAAACTGTATTTTCACATTACTTCCTATGACAGAGACTAGCTAGGTGTTTACTAAATTTTGTCCTGGGCACACTGCTGGAACTATACTGTCTAGACTTCTTTGAAATGAGATATATGGCCAAGTGACCAAGTTCTGGGCAAAAAATGCTTGTGGAATTGTACACCACTACCAGGCCTAATAAATGATCCTCATACTCCAGGCAATTGTAAACTGTAGAGCCCAATAAGAGCAGTACTCCAATTAATTTTTTTCTTTAGGCGTTCCATTTTTTGATGTCCACAAAACCCAAGTGAAGCCATCTCAAAAGGAGCCTGGGTTACTGAATCTTTATGCATAAGAGAGCCACCTGTTAATCAGAAACACCCACTCTGATTTGCTTTGAGAAATAAACCTCCGTAGCATTAAACTCAGATTTTTGGACTAAGCTATTATAACGACAGAATTATATCAATACACTCACTATGGTATAGAATTTCTTCATATTTCCTTCAAAACTATACGTAGTTGGAAATCACAATTATGTTACAATATAGGCTTTTCAAGTGCCTTCCAACTACAGGGGTCAAAATTGGTTCTGCACATTCTAAAGGCAACAAGATCTTTCAACCTTTTTTAAGTCAACTGATTTCTCCGTAATGGCACAGAATGTACCTCCCACTTGTGGCACAGAGTTCAATTAATTTCATCTATCATTTTTAGATCCTTTCTTTCTCTGTATCAGACTCTGTGCTGACAGCTCAGAGCCTGAAGCCTGCTTCTGATTCTGTGTCTCCCTCTCTCTGCCCCTCCCCTGCTCGCACTGTCTCTAGCTCTCACATGAATAAACATTAAAACAAACAAAGAATCCGAATTTTATTCAACCAAATGGAAAACCACAGAATTTTTCAATGGCATAGTAAATTAACTGCAATCGTTCTTTCAAGATTTCTCTCACAACATCCGTAAAATGAATGAATACAGGGGGTTGAGGAATGAAATGTCTATGTGCACAGGAGAGTGGACACTAGATAAAGTAGAAGGATGATACAATAACCTAGGCAAAAAGTAACTGGAGTCCGAAATAGGGTTAAAAACTCTAGAAACTAGAAGGAAGACAAATATGAGTTTCATTGTGGATTCAGATAGTTTGCCAACTGGTCGTATGTTGAAAGAGGTTAGTTTATTTAGCTTTTTTCCTTGAACAAAATTAGTGTATACGCTTTCATTAAAACAAAATTTAGGGGCGCCTGGGTGGCTCAGTCGGTTAAGTGTCCGACTTCGGCTCGGGTCATGATCTCACGGTCCGTGAGTTCGAGCCCCGCGTCGGGCTCTGTGCTGACCGCTCAGAGCCTAGAGCCTGTTTCAGATTCTGTGTCTCCCTCTCTCTCTGATCTTCCCCTGTTCATGCTCTGTCTCTCTCTCTGTCTCAAAAATAAATAAACGTTAAAAAAAAAAAAATTAAAAAAAAAATTTAAATAGTACAGAGTGACATTAAATAGAAAAATGTCTTCTGTCTTATTCTTAGTCCCTCAATGTAATATTTACTCATTTCTGCTTTTATTTCAACTGGCTACTGCAGTAATTCTAAATAATATATTCATACTGCTTAGTATAAACTAAGAATCTAATCTCATGACCATGTGCACAAGGAGACAAGAAAAATGTTCACTGTATATAATTTGTAACAGTGAAAAACTGAAAACAACTTATAAGTTCAACAACAGAAGAGTAAACATATAGTATAAATACTCAAATGACAAAAGGCTACATAGATCAATACAAATATAAAAAATGTTAAGTGAAAAAGAAAGTTGCAGAAGCAAAGCTTTAATATATAAGTACTACGACTAAGTAGATAAAAATAATACACATGAAAGTATAAACACACATGCTCAAGTACCAAAAACAAATTCAAGAGGGAGGGACAAAAATACAAAGGTGTGTTATGTTTTATTTAAAAAAAAAAAAAAAAAAGCTCTGAAGGACAGCAGATGGGACACAGACATTTGTTTTATTGTTCTCTATCAATTTTCTTTTAAACAGAAACATTTTGTACCTTTATTTTCTTTTCAAATTTTTATTTAAATTCTGTTAACACACAACCCAATACTGGTTTCAGGAGTAGCAATCAGGGATTCATTACTTACATGTAACACCCAGTGCGCATCACAACAAGGGCCCTCCTTAATACCCATCACCCAATTAACCCATCCCCTACCCACATCCCTCCATCAACCCTCAGTTTGTTCTCTATCTTTAAAAGTCTCTTCTTCTGGTTTGTTTCCTTCTCTCTCTCATCCCCACCCCCCATATGTTCCTCTGCTTTGTTAAATTCCATATATGAGTGAAATCATATGGTCATACCTTTATTTTAGAAGAAAAAAACTTACATTAAATACTGAATGTATTACAAGGATTCTTCTGTAATCTACTAATTCTTCTGAGTATCACTTCAGATTTCGGGTATCACTTCAGAAAAAGCTATTTCATTCTGGCGTTATTTACCACCCTACTGACCTCTGCTGGTCCAACAAGGGTGAGGATACTGCAGTTGCCTTCCTGTCTTTCTTGCTTGCTGAAGATGACGATTTAGGGCTTGACTTTCGCTTTGGAGATTTGCTTGACTTTCTTAGAGAAGGAGATGGAGATAATTTTGATCGAATCACTTCTGGTGAAACCTTTCAAAAGAATTCAGTAGATCAATCAGAAACTCCTTCAATCATGGGTGTTATAATCAGATAACAAAGCAGGTGTTTCTAAATCATACCAAAAGTCAAATGAAATATTAAGTGCTGTTATAGCCACCAAGTGTTAGTCTGACTTCTAAACATGTGCTTTTAACCAATATGCTAATTACAATTACCTGCCCTAACATAACACTATTATTAACAAAGCAAACCAAAATTATACAATTTCAAAATCTCCTCAGAAAAATCACAAATTACATTCCAATAAATTGTACCCCTAGTCTTTAAAAAATAAACAAGTATTCTAGACATAGCTTAGGCCTAAGAAACAGACATACATAGATTCAAATCCCATTTACATTAGCCAGTGAATCTATGCAGCACAACCTTAGTTTTTTCACCTGTCCAAAAGCAAAAATATTTCCTATTTATCTAATAGAGTAATGTGAATATTAACATGTAGTTGATTTACAGTAACATGATCAACTTATCAACATCCTGATACAATTTAAGACACAACAAATGGCTAATGAGTTCTCTGATCAATACCCATGTTGATATTAATTGCTAACATGTATTTCAATAGCATACCTCCTTTTTAATAATAATTTCTTCTCTTTTGTCCATGTTTTCTTGTTCAAGCTTCATTAATTCCCTCTGTATCTTCTGACGCTTCATTTCCAACGACAACTCATGAACATAATCATAATTAATATCTCCATTGTCAGAATCTTTAAGATAAAATTCCATTACTTGTCAGAAACTATCAAAATTACACCAAAAATTAGAGAAATTTTTTCAACTAATTTTTTATGCAAATTAAAATGGTGGTCTTTCATTAGAATAACATACTTCTCAAAGATAAAAAATATATACTGTTTCTATAAAGGGTTAAAATCAGTATGGCTGATTTCTTTATGAAACGCCAAACATTTTTAAGACACTTGGGTTTTCTTAAAGTGATTTTGGGTTGTCTGGCAGTTGGGTTTTTGGTTAGGAGATGGGATTTCACAATTTTACCGTTAAAAAAGTCACATGTAAATTCTAAGTATTAAAAATACCAAAGCCTTCAGTATTTCAGGCTGTATATGATTTCATTATGTCCTTGACTTTCTTAAAGATTCATCAGTATTAAATGAAGGTAGCATTAGGTGTCCTACATTGCTTCCATATTTCCTTTTTATTAGTGACACAACTGATTTGTATCTAAAAGTAAAGTTTGGTAATTTTAACACTAATGTGTACATGAGCTAACATCCGAAAGATCTGTAACTTTTCCATTATAAGCAATTTGTGATAGTTCCTTAGATCAGAACTGTCCATCTCCTCAACAGATGTGGTACGATGTCTCTATTTCCATTCATTTTTTCCAGTGGAAAAAATATAAAGACTTGTTAAGGAAAAAAAAAAAAAAACAGGAAAGAAAAAGAAAGAATGATGTGCAGAGCTATTCCTTCGCAACATGCAGAAGTTTTCAGGGGCTACTGGCACTGTCACCCAGCCTCTCACCCTCATTTGTTATATACAAATGCCAAAGAGCCTAGAGGAAGGAATTTCAGTGACTCTTATCCTAACACATGACAATGTTGGGCTACACTGATAACAAACTGAGGTGCCTTTTCTAACTTTTCTAACTTTTAGCACTGAAGATCACCATTCCTTAACCTGGGGTACAAGAAATAAAATGAAGAACTAAAAAACGACGACGATAAATAGTCCTATTTGACTGTCGAAAACACAAGAAAATGAACATCACTGTCGTGTACAGATCAAATACATTATAATTCCAACTATCCATTTATTTGCTTGGGAACAGAGGGGGTAACTACATATCCTCTGTGTAACTAAATTGATTGCTCATCTTATATTGGAAGATGATGACAATTTTTCAGTAAATATATAAAATAGACTAAATCACATTTTTCAGTCAGAAAGCAATTACTAAATATTTAAGGACTATATTTACTAGATATAATTTACTATATTTAAGAACTATATTTACTAGATAAAATGATTGGAAATACTGAATTTAATTAAATAAATAATGGCTATCTGTATACTGTTTTGTACTCTGAGACACTTTGTATCAATGAATAATAGGGTTCAAAGATTCAGTTTGACAGTATTCTTAAATTGCTAGCAGATAAAATTCCATAGTTAAATACTAAGTATGTATAAAACAAAGGGAAGAGTAATTAATTGTGAAGAATGATTTATAGTGTTTTTAATGGTATTATCAATAATACCCTGCACCCCTCTAAAAACTACTACCTGGAAATGTCACCAATATAGAACACAGGTAAGAAATGAAAAGTTGGCTTTCAGTCCTTCAATCCCCAGCTATCCTACCAAAGGGGTAAGCCTGAACAGTTAAAATATATGTCAGAGTCAATGTACTATAATATATTTTGCTCAGAGGAAAAGCTCTCTAGTCTTTACTCAGATACAATTTATTCTTATTTTATGCATAGCTATTATAAACAAAAGGAAGATGTCTTCCTAGCCTATAAGGAGATGAAATACAAAACAGACATGATGCAACCTGACAAAAAAAAAGAAGTCTGAAACCATTTAATAAATTTAGAAAATGTGTCTCATACCTCGAGGTTATCATTATAACTGCCTAATAAAAACTGATTCATATAGATAGATGATTAGTCTAAGTCATTAGAAATATATTAAATACAATTAGAATGGCATATTTTACAAGGCAGCTATTTTTAAAAATATATAATACAAAAATACAATACATAAGGTTGACATTCCTCATACATACAGAGTTCTTACTGATTGAAAGGAGAATGCAAGGACATGAACAGGCAATTCACAAAAAGAAGGAAATGCAAATGGTACCTAAATATGCCTTTTTCATGTATTAAAGAGGTACTTTTTTCTAATTATAGTATTAGGTATTAGCAAAGGTATAGATAAAAGGTATGTTCACTCTTTGAAGGTTAACAATGCAAACTAGGACACTGGGACATCTATCTTGGAAAGTAATTAGGCAATGTGGGTAAAAGCCTTAAGAACATTAATACCCTTTAATAAAACAATTTTACTTCTAGTAATCTGCTTTATGCAAATAATCATAGAAATATACAAGGTATACATATATGGATTAAAGACTGTACGGTTGAGTATTTGCTTCTGTCTTTAATATATACATTCTCGCTATTAAAAGTGTTAATTCTTAAGTACACAGGGTAAATGGAGAAATTCCATTACACTCCTCCCACTGCTACCTTACTCTAGTGATAACAATGTTACTAGTTTAGTGTTGTATGCATAAAAATAAACCTTTATATTTATGCTCTTTAAAATAATGGGACTAAAACTACACACAATGCCCTATAGAGATACCTTTCCACATCATACAAAGAGGAACCATTTTAACATCTGAAAAGCATTTCATAATATGAACACATTGTAATTTAGTGAACCAGTTTCCTTCTGATACACATTGTTTTTAATATTTTGCTCTATAAACAAGACTTCAATGGACATTCTGACACCTTCCTTGGTTCACAAGTGCAAAGTATTTCTTTAGGGCAGATTTTTTTTTTAATGTTTATTTATTTATTTTGAGAGAGAGTAAGCTAGTGAAAGAATGGTGAGCAGGTGAGGGACAGTGAGAGAGGGAGAGAATCCCAAGCACACCCAATGCTATCAGCGCACAGAGCCCGATGGGGTACTTGAACGGTGAGATCACGACCCAAGCCAAAATCAAGAGTCAGATGCTTAACCGACTGAGGCATCCAGGTGCCCCTAGAACAGATTTCGTAAGCTACAGAGTTGCTGGATCAAAGATAAGTGTAACTTTATTTTTAATATTACCAAACTACACCTCAAAACAGCTTTTACCAACGGAGACTCCCATTTCTAACGTTTATATTTTTCATTTCTGTCAATTTGATGACAGATAAATAAATGCTACCTTTTTATTTTCCTTGACTTCCTTCTGTAGTGAGCCTGAGTACCAACTGACCATTTCTATTTCCTCTATGAATTACCTATTTAATTTTTTTTGCCCATTTATCAACTGGACTGTATTTTCCTTTTATTTGTGGAGCTCATTATATGTTTATATAGTACTTATGCCATGTGCTTATACATGTTATACATGGTAAATATGTCCTTTTGGTGATCTACTTCTTAATTATTAAACTGTAGTTTAGTTACACAGAAAATTTAAATCTTTATGTACTCAAATAAGGCTTCTGGGTTTTATGCCTTACTTCAGGAGAATGTACCCACCTATAAGATTACCAAATACGTTCATTTATTTCCTCTTCTACTGCAATGACACTTTCCCTTTTTATGTTACTGCACTAGTCAGTATGGTAAACAAATAAGATGAAGTTTAAGGAACCAAATAAAAAACAGACTTGGGGGTAAGGAGTTGGAAATATAGGCAGCAACCAGATAATGAAAAGTTCTGTACAGTAAGAATTTGTACTTGGTTCCTGAAGGCAATGGGAAATCCAAATTTTATTTGCTTTTTTTTTTTTAAATGTTTGCTTATTTTTGAGAGACAGAGCATGAGAGGGGGAGGGGCAGAGAGAGAGAGGGAGACAAGGAATCCAAAGCAGGCTCCAGGCTCTGAGCTGTCAGCACAGAGCCCAATGCAGGGCTCAAACTCATGTACCATGAGATCATGACCCAAGCCTAAGTCGGATGCTTAACCAACTGAGCCAGCCAGGCACCCCGGGAAATCCAAATTTTATGCAGAGGAATGAAGACATTTATTCTTTCAAAAGAGCATTCTGGAACTCAGAGAGTGGAAGAAGATATTCACAATACGTATATCTGATAAAAGATCTTATATCCAAAGTATATAAAGAATTCTAAACAATTAAGAAAACAGGTAATGCAATACAATAGGCAAGTCTGGAACACACAGTTTACAAAATAGATTGTACAGTGGTCAATAAACGTGAACAAGTTGTCAACTTTATTAGTCATTAGGGAAATGCACACTAGAACCACAATAAGATACCACACACCTCCAGAATGGCTAAGATGAAAAAGATAAAAAGTACCATATGAAAAATAATCATTTTTAATTTGACATTACCTACCAAAGATGAACATATGCAAACTCCATGATCTAGCAATCCAATTTCCAGGCATAAGATGAAGAGACATGGGTACAAGTTTAGCAAAAGATATGATTAAGAACAGTAACAGCACCCTACTCATAACTGTTCAAAATTAGAAATTATTCAAATGTTTAGCACCATTAGAATGGATAAATTATGACATATTCATACAATGAAATCCTATACAGCTATAATAATTAATAAACTACAACTATGTGCAATAAATAATACGGTTAATCTCAAATATATTGTAAGCAAAGGAAGCTAAACATAAAAAGAGTACTGCTATATATTCCATTTATACAGAGCTCAAAAACAGACAAAACTAATCAATGGTGGTAGAAATCAGGGTAGTAGTTATCTCTGGGAGGTGAGGGTTGGGAGTGAGTGACTGGAAAGGGAGCACAAAGGGGTTTATGGGATCCTATTAATTTTCTATTTATTGACTTGGGTACAGATTATACAAGTTTGTTCTGTCTGTGAAAATTCAGTGAGTTGCACACATGAATCATGCACTCTTCTGAATGTATACTACACTTCAGTTAAAAAAATTCTTTTAAGATTATTCTGGCTTTCAAGTGGAGAATGAATTAGAAGACAAGATTAATAACTTCAAGGCATGAGGTTAGGAGGCTATTGTGGTAAAATATATTTGTACGCAGTAAACAAATATCTTAACTAAAATATTAGTAGTCATTTAGAAAAATAGGTGGTTCTGAAAGATAGGCAGAAATGTCAGAACTCTGTAAACATCTAGGGTGAGGGGAAGAAATATCAAATAATAACTCCCAGGCTTTGGGGGACCCAGTAGAAAGTGGTAGTCTTAGGGAACTCAGATAGAGAGATCCAGTTGACAGATGCCTCAACTGAGAGCTCCAGATACTGGATTCATTAACACACAGATGCTAATGACGCCCTGAAAGGATGACTTCATCTGGAAGGAAAAATTAAAATTGAGAAGAGGTGGCTAGGCAAAGGGAAAACAACTGAAAGCAGAAGCCACTTCTAGAAACAAGCGGTTCTCAAAGAGGGGTCTGAGGACTCCTCGGGATCTCCAAAACAATTCTTGGAGTTTCAGAAGATGAAAAATATTTCTACAATACTACATCACTTGGGTGGCTGGTCTACTATTCTCTCCTGGGTATACAGCGGGGTTTTCCAAAAGTCACATGATACGCAATACCATTAACAGATTGAATGTGGAACCAGACATAAAAATCTAGATGTCTTCAACTAAGCCAGATGTTAAAAAGATTTCCAAAAACATGTAAAACACTGCCCCCTCCTTGTGATTTTATTTTTAGTTTCCAAAACCAATCTATTTTCTATAAAAGTATATGCTGGGCTTATTATTTTCACTGTTCAATAAATTCATAAGTAAGTATTTAAAAAATTTCTCAGATTCAATTTCTAATATGGCAAGAATTAAAACAAATAACCCACTAAGTCAAAAGCTGTTTGGGATCCTTAAAAAAAGTGAAAAGCGTCATGAGACCAAAAAGTTTGAGAAATACTAATACAAAGCAATTTCTTCTGAGTCTAGCTAAAACTGCTATTCATGTTAGATTTAAAACGTAGAAAGTCTATTAAATTGGTTCAGTGTCATTATCTGGGGATTGAGATGACTATATCCATGCTTCAATATTCTTCCAAACATGTTTTAATCCATAGAGACAAAATATCAAAACCTGTGAGTTCAAATCAAGAGAAAACTGTAATAGCCATGTGTAGATTTTATATGTACAACTATTATAAAAGGCATCTACTCACCTTTTAAATGATTTTTGTATAGTAAAATCACTTTAGTTTTTTTAAAGATGATAGCCTAGAGCAAAACCTTGGGAATCAACATTTAAGGGATAGATAAAACACAAGGAGCCTCCGTTCAAGACTGGAGGGCTTCAAAGGAAGACAGAAAAACTGAAGAGTGATAGATGAAATCCAAGGACAAAGTGTTTCAAAAAGGCTCTCGAATGCTGCAGAAAGATTACAGAATAGAGACAAGTATCAGGGTGCCTTGGTAGCTCAGTCACAGTTTGGCTCAGGTCATGATCTCACAGTTCATGGGTTGTAACCCTGTATATGGCTGTCTGCTGACAGCTGGGAGCCTGGAGCCTGATTTGGATTCTGTGTCTCACTCTCTCTCTGTCACTCTCCTGTTCACGCTCTGTCTCTCTCTCTAATATAAATAAACAATTAAAAAAAAAGAGAGAGAGACAATATGTCTCTATTTACTTAGCAAACAAGAGGTCATCAGTGACCTTGAAAAGCCATTTTACTGAAGACATGGGTCAGAAAACTGAGCAAGTATGAGGTGAAAAAAGTAGAGACAGTAAGGCACAGAGTTACTTCACAAATTTAGTTGTAAAGTGGGGATAAGCCGGGTGATGGGTAAAAGTCATGTGGGGAGAAGAGAAATTGTGTCCAGATGGATGTTAAAGATGTAAAAGAGAATGTATAACAAATGAACAAGATTGCAGAAGGGGGAGGAAATCAGATTCAGGACACAGGAGTAGATAACCTTATATAGCAAGAGGGAGGCTTCTTACAAAGAACAAAAGAGAAAGAATAAAGTTCAGGTGGGGAAAAGAAGACCAGCTTGTAAGTGTGGTAGCAGGAAGTTGAGGGAGTTACTAGATGGTGAGTTGCATCATCTCTGTGTAGTAAAGAGCAGACAGGAGACATGAAGGGTCCACGGGGAGATCTGAGGAGAGAGTCTGAAATAGCTACTATGAAGACAAGGAGAAAACTCATCTTAGGCTTTTAAATGGGAATAGAGAAATTTTTATTTTTAAAGATTAAGGGGTATCTAGTATATTTCAGAATATTTCTTATCCGAAAGTAATTAAAATGAAAAGAATGCCGAGTGTGTTTAGCTAATCCCTTCATAGTTAGGCAAAGTTCACTATCCAACCTCAAACAGTCAAGATTTATAGTATTTTATTTCAATATATGAACTATTTAGTCACCTACAATGAGACATTATAGCTGCTTCTACTACTATTTTGTAAGAGGTATTACATTAACTTATGAAATCCCAATAAACTAATCATAAGGAAATTCCCTATCTGCTCTTAGGAGTAAGTTTTAAGTAGACAACACCGTCCAGAAGTGGAATGGATTTCCTAAAAAAATACTGATGTTCAAATTACAGGAGAGGCATTTAGCATACTTTTGAAGTCTCAGAATAGATCTCTTTAGAGATTGTTCTTCAATGTAATAGTAAATATTTTAGGCTTACAGACTGCTGGCTCTCGTAAGTACTCGACTCATCCACGGTAGGTCAAAAGCAGCCACAGGAAATATGTAACCAAACAGGACTGGTTGTGTTCCAATAAAACTTTATTTGCAAACACAGGTGGCTGGCCTACAAACTATAATTTTTTTAACTCTTAGTCTAAGTTTTCAGTTTACTGCTAAGGAACTTGCTTAAATTCTTACATTCTTTAGTTTTGTCATGTGTAAGTAGAGTAACAAAGCTACTGAATTAATGAGGTAATTACATAAACGATACTGAAATGCCCAGCACACCCAAAGCATTCAATAAATGTGACTTTCCTTTCTCTATTTGGTAGTGTGAGGCTCTACTGCTCACCTTCAGAGGTCATAAAAGTGAAAAAGAACATTCATGGTATGAAAAACAAATGCTAACTTGTTAAATGATGCAAAGATGATTTTGCTATTACTCATGAACAAATCCCTGGTCTCAATTAGTATGTGAATTGGATTTCTTTTGAAAGGTGAAAGTCTACAATTTCTTGGAAATAATTTTCCCAGATCTTTAAGATTTAAAAATCTTATTTTAATATTTTATGTAATACAAAATTTAGGGGCACTAGCGGGGCTCGGTTGAGTGTCTGACTTCGGCTGAGGTCACACTCTCACGGCTCGTGAGTTAAAGTCCCACATGGGACTCGCTGCTGTCAGCACAGAGTCTGCTTCGGATCCTCTGTCCCCGCCTCGCCGTCCCTCCCCTGCTTGTGCTCTCAAAAATAAACACTAAAAAAAAATTTAGACTTAATTTTTTAACTTAATTTTTTAACTTAATTTTTTTTAAATTAACCCTTAATTTTTTAAGGGCCTAAAAACACTTAGAAAAGTAATACAATTTCAAAGGACTGTGATGCTGCCCAATGAAGTCCTGGGGGGGGGGGGGGAGGATGGGGAAGTTGAAAAATGCAGTGCGAATAGCCTTCTCTGACTTTGTTCCGCTACCACATGCTATTTTCTGTATTACGGCTCATTAAAGTGGAAAGACGGCAGTAAGATGATTCTGAAAGGAGGAGATAACAGTTGAAAAGTGTTTTGAAACCCAAAAAGTCTACAAAGTGAATAATCAATAGCTTGACTATATAAGCAAAGATTCTTGCACTCACCATCTCTATTAGTTTCCCATTCTACATTTTCTTCTTCACTTTCGGGAGTTCTCTCCTTAGTGATTTTAATGTCTTCCTTTTCCCTATGTCTCCCTCTCGAAGATTCTTTCTAAAAAGTATATATATACATACAGATTACCATATTTTTTAAACATTACGAGATAGTTACTATAATACAGAATATTTCTAGCTTCATCTTTGTTTCATTAAAGAATCTAGCAAATAATCACTTATCCACTAAGTAGAAGCAACAAGTTCTAGTGTAGCACCATCATGAAAACACTGTATTTTATCAAACAGCAACTTGGTAAAAGTAAGGAATAGGATTTTAAAATATACAATGCAAATATTTACTAAGCACTGGATAGTCTAAAACATACCAAGTTTCTACTTCTAAGTTTCTAGGGGGAAAAGACAGTTTAAAATGGATAAAAAGAAACAAAAGGATTTTTAAGTGACTATATTAAAAAATGACTAAAAATGGCTACATTTTTCACAGTAGACTCAGAAATACTGATCTAAAACTTACCATACACTTAATGTAACAGCATTTTCCTGCACACTTAAAGATTAAATCCAAACTCATTTGGTAATTTTACAAATGCTTTTTTAAAAAGATGTTCCCCTATTTTGATGAAATCAAAATGGTGGCTAAAATGGTTAGAAAATTAGTCCTTATACTATAGTTAAAAACATAAAAATTTACATTTTATTCCACGTGTAACAGTATCCTACAAACAGAACAGGGCGGTTTCAGCTTGTAAAATTTAATTAAATAACTATATAAGATAAAGACTCCAAACAACATTTTACTACGTGGTAAGAAAATAACCAGTGTTGTAGAACTGTTAACCTTCCTACCACAGCATCTCACTTTTATTAACACTCTAAATCCTGACTATGTAAGAAACTAAAACTCAAGGACATTAATTGCTGAAAGTTCTTTCTGGGCATTACCAAACATAAAATGGCGCTGCTTACAACACAAATTAATTTCTCTCTGAGATCTTTTTTTTTAAAAAATCTAGTATATATTATAATTGCCCTAAATTTTACATATTTAGGTACAAAGTCATGGTGTATCACTTGCTAAATGACACATATGGTATGAAAATAAAGACTGACAAAAATATTAGAAAAGGTTCTACAAGAGTGGAACCAGCCATAGAAAAATACTAGGAGGGAGGAAGGTATGAAGGGAGGGGAGGGAGGGGAGGGAAGGAAGGAAGGACAGACTAACTCCTATTTATATATAAGACAAAAGGAAAAAAAGGGACACAATTATTTTTATTCTTAAAATATATTCCATGGATTATCAATGAGGAACTATTCTATATCCCATGTAACTTTTCAGTGTTCTATGGATTAAATTTACTATAATCTTACATCAGTACAATTTATATCAAAAAAATTTTATAGGAAGTTGTCTCCAAATTATTGAAAAATATAGTTTTCTACTTAAAGTAGCATGTAATACCCAACTACTAATTTAGTTGAAAAGGATTTCAGAGAAGTAGTAGTTGATACTGCAAAATAAAATAACCTGCAAGTGTGTAGCGAAGTATTTTTAACAGATTTAGAACTAAAAATGCAATCATCTCAATAAATATCATTAATAACATAAATATTTCCAATATTCACCCTATATAAATAAATTATGTAATTTTTGAATTGCTATTGTTTTTTTAATACGACAGAGTAGCTTGTCACCTTATTTATTTTAAATGCAAACATATTAATTAGATGTGCAGCTGGGGGTGGGGAGGGCTGGGTGGCTCAGTCGGTTAGGCATCAGGTCATGATCTCATGACTTTGGCTCAGGTCATGATCTCACAGTTCGGAGTTAGAGCCCAGCATCAGGGTCTCTGCTATCAGCACAGAACCCACTCTGGATCCTCTCTCTCCCTCTCTCTCTCTCTGCCCCTCCTCCCCTCCTCTCAAAAATAAATATTAAAAACATTTTTTAAAAAGATGTGCAGCCGTTTGATTACTTTATTATTTATTCTAAATTAGTCATCCCAGAACATGTACATGTTGAAATACTTGTTAATGAACTAAAGCATTTCAGCCAGTACACTTGGGATGAGATATTTTAAGAATTCAGAATTTTTTTTGGACTTCAAAGTATGCTAAGTAACAACACCAACAGGGTCTACAGCAGCAACCTGTGCTCAAACATACTAATATTTTTGTAGCAAAACATGAAATCGCCAATTGTATAAAGACTATAATTAGCTTCATGTCAATTAAAATTAGGTTTTGCTGTCAAACAAATCTATGCCTCACTTAGAAAAGCTGGTATTAAAAATTTCTTACATTTCAGAAATGCAATAAATGATTGCAGGCTTTTACTTTAAATTATTTTCATTTTATTTTTAGTTTACAGTACATTCACATTTATTCCATAAACATTATATGTATGGATAGGTAATATTCATTATGAATTTTATTTTTTAATATCTTTTTAAATTTTAAGGTTTTTCATTTTTGAGAGACAGAGACAGAGTGTGAGCAGGGGAGAGGCAGAGAGAGAGGGAGACAGAATCCGAAGCAGGTTCCTGGCTCTGAGCTGTCAGCTGAGCCCTGATGCGGGGTTCGAACTCACAAACCACAAGATCAGGACCTAAGCCGAAGTCGCATGCTTAACTGAGCCACCCAGACACCCCATGAATTTTAATTTTAGATAGTAAAGAGGCATCGCCAAGAATTTGATTTAAAAAAAGCTCTGAGGCTAAAAAAAAGTTGAAAACCAATTATTACAATAATTTGATTAGCAACTAAAGTCATAAAATGTTAGGAGTCTCTGTAAATAACATAATCCAACCTTCTCTTGTCCCCATTTTCAGACAGCTCTTAAGTATCAAAAAATTCTTTCTTATACTGATCACAACTCTCTTACACCTCTCCAGAATTTCTGATTGGAATCAGTTCCGACCTCTAGATCATGGGAAAATAAATCTAAACATCTGTCACCCATCAGCCCTTTAAATATCTGAACACTGTTACTAAATCTCTTCAACATCTTCTTAGACAAGGCCAAAGATACACTTCACATTGATCACACATCAACATTTTGGAATTTTCCCACTTTATCACTCTGTCATTTTCCCTGCGCAC
Organism: Panthera tigris; assembly: GCF_018350195.1. Classification (NCBI taxonomy): domain Eukaryota; kingdom Metazoa; phylum Chordata; class Mammalia; order Carnivora; family Felidae; genus Panthera; species Panthera tigris. The sequence goes on along the minus strand of NC_056660.1, from coordinate 24,662,071 downwards.
GTCAATCTGCCAATGTAATTCAATAAAACATGAAAACTAAAATTAATCTAGTCTTGCCACAGCAGCACACAGCATATGGCTTCTGCCTCTCCTGGTGTAGAACTGAAATTATACTTGCATTAATAAAGTCTAACTTATTTTGCAGGATAAGTTTTGAGTGGAGCTTACACAAGGTACTATAAGCTTACAAACTACGTAAGTTTGAAGTACAGTCACATAAAATAAGGTGAACTTCAGGGCTGGGTGATGTAGTAACATACTGAAATCATTAGACATCAAACTTTCTTGTGTTGTTCCTCTCACAGCTCTGCCCTTCCTACTGCTGACTTCACATTAAGGCATGTTTCTTTTCCCATAAGAAGCAATCTAGGTTCTCCCAGTGTGCTCTCCCTCACTCACAAAATGAGAATTCGTTCCTTCAGTTTGAGTGGGCCAACTTCAGTCACATGACCACATCTAAATCAATACCAAACCGATCAATAAATCAAAAACTAATACCAAAGTAATGGCCGCAGGTGAAATGACTCAGGCCTGGTTCCTCAATCAACCGAATTAGCAAAGAGAATGGGATTATTATGACTGAATTAGACTAATCAGGCCCCAGCAGTGAACCAGGGTCAATTCCCCAAAACCACGATGCATCTACAAAATGAAAAAGTGATGGGATGGGTTCTGGTGAGTGCAAAGCAATTTACACCACACTTTTGGAACTACGCTTCACCTCTTCAAAGTACAAGGCCACACTTGCAACGATTTCATAGGCCAACACAAAACAGACTGTCCAACCTAGTAAACATTTTCTCTGTTCGCCTTTACGATTCACGTTTCAGACCCTCCTTCTGAATCATTTGCACTACCTTCCTGACGCGTGTCTTTTTAGACATTCTCTATTTAGTGAAGTTCTCCTAGTAGCCAACACTCGATTTTATCTAAAAATGTCTGTATTATATCTTCATTCTTAAAAAACAGTTTTGCTGGATATATAACTATGGGTTGACAGATTTATCTTAACATTTTGGAAATATTATCCCACTGTCTTTTGGCTTCCATTGTTACTGATGTCATTCTGTTGCTTCTTTGTAGGAGGAGTTCCCTTTTTTTCTTGGGGTGTTTCTGGTATTTTCTCCATGATTCTGGTATTTTACAACTGCATAATAATATTCCATTTGATATGTATTGTGCCTTCTGTAGCTTTGTCTCATCAATTACAGAAAATTCATAGCACTACTCCTTTCAATAATTGACTCTCCTACATTCTATTTTTTTCCTGGAGTTCCAATGAGAGGTACATTAGACTTTCTAAGTATTTCCCCCAAACTTGTGAATCTCTTCGCTGTATTCTGGATAAATTTTTCAGCTCCATCTTCCAATTCAACAACTCTGTCTCCACAGATGGACCAAAAGGCTTAGTCTCTGACCTGCTCTAATACTAGTAAAAGTCGTAAGGTCACCACTAGCTTTCACATTTACCATTTAATTCCCTGTTCTTGTTTCTTTGTTTTTGCTGCTGTTTTACATTTTTGAGAAAGCAGCAATGCATTTAAAATGTGTTTGTTGTCACTTATTCAGGATCTAGTTTTACTGTAGTAAGAGGACCCTCAAAGTATATAGTCCATAATAGTGCTGAAAGGGAAAGTTAAGACTAACAATTCTAAAAAAATAAAAATAAATTTTTTAAAGCCTAACAATTCTTTAGCAATCACATCAAACTTTGTCTACTGCTTAAAGTAGAGCCAACTATTTCCCTTTGACTTATCCACAACTATTAGTTCAAGCCACCCTAGGCCATACCAGTGCAACTGACATTTTGTTCCTAAAGTCTGTTTATCCCTAAAACATGTTTGTTCTTTGTTAATGACAGGGAATGGTATTAATATGTATTAGATGAGACAAAGAAGATGGGAAGGGGAAAAAAATGTACTTCAACTATCTTTTCCATTTATCCCACATAATCTCATTGCATTTCCTTACACCTTTCTAAAATTACTTAGGGGGTCCCTCGGGGGCTCAGGTGGTTAAGCCTCAGACTCTTAATTTCGGCTCAGGTCATGATCTCATGGTTTGGGAGATCAAGTCCCGCATGGGGCTCTGCAGGGATTCTCTCTCTCTCTCTCTCTCTCTCTCTCTCTCAGCCCCTCCCCTACTCTCTCTCTCTCTCTCACACACACACACATACACTCTCTCTCTCTCTCAAAACAAACATTCTTTAAAAAATTAAAAAAACTAGTTGGAGAAACTTCCTTTGCAACTAATAGATAAAAATTATCACAGAACATTTGGTCAAAAAATAACTCCCTTATATACCAATGAAGTTCCCCCCTCGTACTAATATTCACTTTAAAACTGTGTAAATTTGTCCATTACTAGCTTAAAGCTATTATTGTTCCTAGTAATAATTCTCTATTATATTGAAGAATATCAAGTTTTAAACACTCAATGTTTCATACAAAGGATTTTGTCTTCCCATCTTTTAAAGAATAATGATTCCCAACCCTTTTGCTCTAAAAATATGCTTAGTTACACAAAATACTAACATTATTAGTGAATTCTTAATTTTCTGTCAGAAGCTCTAGGATTAATGTTGATCCACATTTTTCTTGCCTATAATTTATTACCACATTTTTACACCAAAGCTATTAACAATCAGAAAAAACTATTACTGAGATTATGGTTCTCACCTGAATGTTTTGAAACCTTTTCAAGTGGACACTTCTGATGAAGGTTGAAAACTTTAAAAAATGAACAATAATGGTTCATTGATTTTTGGCCTGAACATTAGCCCAGCTAACTCAGCCCAGTCTATAGATAGCTATTAGAACAAGCTGACATTGCGAAATTTTAAATTATTCATAGATTACAATCTCAGATCCTTTCAATATTACAGAAACACAGACAGTTAAGATATGTAGATCTGTATTTGGGAAACTGTAGTATATTTTGTTTATAACCACTGAAGAAAAATCCCATGATAGGGTTAATGGAGATTTTCTTTTATGAAGTGATCACAAAAATTACATTGTTTCACAATAAGCAGAGCCACAAATAAATAAGGTTTATACTTCAAAGGACATTCAACAGATCACCAAAATCAAGTCCTCTCTAAACACTGCGTTAAAAACATTACCATGAAAAAAGAACAGTTTTTATCGTTGTATCTGTGCATCATACACACAGTGAAGTGCAGCAAGTATAAGAGAGGTGGGGAAAAGTAGACAGAGACACAAGACACTTCAACAAGATAGTCTCAAATCAAGACCTCAAGTAGACAATGATATTAAAAATAGAGAAGATCAAAACAGTAGATATTTTAGATATACTTGAGAAGCTGAAAACCAAAAAAATAGGAAATACTCCATCCTTTTAAGCACACAGGGAAAATTTAGATAAACTGACCTTAGGCCACAAAAAAAATCTCGGTAAAGTTGAAAAAAATAGAAATATAAAGAGTAATAGCAGAGAAGTTATTGTTTTTAATGGAAATAATGTACACACACATGCACACACACATACAACAAACAAAAGGCTCTTCGACCTAAAATTTTTAAATGTACAATTAAAAACTTATTGGATAATAGGTAAAATCCAAACCTAAAGAGGAGAATTTCTTGAAAATAATGATAATGAAAACATGACATATAAGATCAGATCCATAAACTCAGCTAAAGCTTTTAATGGAGAAAAGCTTTAATACTAATATAAATCAAATGAGAATAAATAAATGCTCAATCAATTCAAAAAGACAAAGGAACACAGTAAAGCAAAGACAGAATAAAAGAAAAAACAAATAAATGTATTAGAAAAGAGAAAGAACTAATCTATAAATCCAAAAGCCAACTCTCTGAAAATCAATGGCTAACCGAAATCAAGAAAAAAGGGAAAAAACAAAAGTATCCCGAATCAGACATAACAAAATAAAAATAGGCATTAGAACAAAGAAAAATAAAGAAAAACATGAGATTTCTTCACAACTCTATGTAGAAAGTTTTAAAACCCAGAGGAAATAATTTTTTAGAAAAATACAATTTGACAAAATTGACTTCAAAGCCAAAAGTCTAATTTCCATAAAAAAATAAAGAACTTTTCATAAAACAGTACCAGACTTTTTTTTTTTTTTTAACGTTTATTTATTTTTGAGACAGAGAGAGACAGAGCATGAATGGGGGAGGGGCAGAGAGGGAGACACAGAATCTGAAGCAGGATCCAGGCCCTGAGCTATCAGCACAGAGCCCGATGCGGGGCTTGAACCCACAGACCGCAAGATCATGACCTGAGCTGAAGTCGGACACTTAACTGGCTGAGCCACCTAGGCGCCCCCAGACTCAGTTGGTTTCACATGGGAATTTTACCAAACCTTTAAAGAGCAGAAAATCCCAGTACCACTTAGGATATTCCAGAGGGAAGAATTAGTAGTATTTTGTTATTATACAGTACTTGGACTACTTGTGAAGCACTAGAGTGTTATTTGAAAGTAAACTGGAATTAGTTGTAAATGTACACTGCAAACTCTAGTGCAACCGCTATAAAAAAGTGAAAATGAGTAAACTGATACGCTAGAAAAGGAGAAACTGGAATAATATAAAATTGCTCATTAAAACCATAGTAGGCACAAAAAGAGTGGAAGACAAAAGGAACAAAGAACAATGGTAACAAACAGAAAACAGTAACAAATATAATAGACATTAATTCAATTATATGAATACTTCCTTTAAACATCAATGGACTACATCAATGAAAACAGACTGTCAGAGTGGACTAAAAAATAAGACCCAAATACGTGCTGTCTACAAGAAATAAATTTATATATAAAGACACAGGAAAAAAAGGAAAAGAGATGGAGAACGATATACTGTGCTAATACCAATCAAAAGAGAGTGGATGTAGCTATGTTAATTTCAGACAGAGCAGACTTCAAAGCAAGAAAAGTGACCAGGGACAAAAAGAGACACTACATAATGATAAAGCAGTCAATTCTCTAAGAAGACATAAAAATCCTTAATATATATGTGCCTAACAACAGAGTGTCAAAATACATAAGGTAAAAACTGATATAAACTGTAAGGAAAAGGCATGATCCACTATTACAGTTGGAGACTTTAACACCGCTCTGTCAAAAATGGACAGATCTAGCAAGGAGAAAATCAGTAACAACATAGTTTAACTCAAAAGCACCATCAATCTATACTGGATACAACTGACGTCTATAGACTACTTCATCCAACAACAGCAGAATACACATGTTTCTCAAGCTCATAGGGGACACTCACCACAAAACAGACCATGTTCTGGACCATAAAACACACTTTTAAAAGAACAGACATCACACAATGTTTGCTCCCAGACCACAATGTAATTAAACTAGAAATCAATAACAGAAAGCTAGTTGGAAAATCCCAAAATATGTGGAGATTAAACAACACACTTCTAATTAACACATGACTGAAAGAAAAAACCTCGAGAGCAATTTAAAAATATTTCAAATTAAATGAAGCTGAAATACAACTTATCGAAATTTGTGGAATGCAGTGAAAGCAGGGTTTAGAGAAGAATTTACAGCATTTCTAAAACTCTAAAATCCATAATCAAAGCTTCCACTTCAAAAAACTCGAAAAAGAACAGCAAATTAAATCTAAAGTAAGCAGTGAAAAAGAATAAAAATTAGAGCAGAAATTAAAATTGAAAACAGGAATCAACAGAGAAGAATCAAAGAAACCTAAAGCCAGTCTTTGAAAACATCAATAAAATCGATAAGCTAGTCAGGCTAACTAGGAAAAAAAGAGAGAAGACATAAGTTAGTAATATCAGAAACAAAAGAGGAGACATTACTACAAATCCCAAGGACGTTAAAAGGATAATTAAGGAATACTACAAACAATGCTACGACCACAAATTTGATAACCTATATGAAATAGTCTAATTTCTCAAAAAAAGACAATCTGCTAAAACTCATACATGAAGAAAGACAATCTGAGTAAGCCTATATCCATTAAAGAAACTGAAACAATAATTAATAATCTTCTAAAACAGAAAGCACCAGGCCCAGGTGGATTCACACGCAAAATTTTATCAAACATTTAAGAAAGGAATTAGAGCAATTCTCTAGTCTTTTTCAGAAAATAGAAGCAGAGAATACTTCCTGACTCATTCTATGAAGACAGCATTTAATAGCAAAATACTTAATACCAAAACCAGACAAAGACACCACAATCTTCTTGTAATGACAAATATTTCTTAAGAACATAGATGCAAATATCCTGAAAATATTAGCAAATCAAATCCATCAATATATAAAAAGATCTGCCCAACACAACCTAGTGGGATTTATACCAGGTATGCAAGGTTGATTCACCAATCAAAAGTCAATTAAAATAATCCATCACATCAACAGACTTAAGAAAAAATCATGTGATCATTTCCATAGATACAGTGAAAGCATTTGACAAAATCTAACATCCATTCGTGATAAAAACTCTTAGCATACTACAAGCAGAGGGGAACTTCCTCAACTAGAGAAACAAAACTTAGGAAACTAAACATACTCATACCATACAATCCTATAGTGGCATTCCTTGGAATTTACCCAAACAAGGATGTTTATAGCAGCTTTATCCAAAATTGCCAAAACTTGAAAGCAACCAAGGTATCCTTCTAAAGACGAATAGATAAACTATTACCTGACACATCCAGATAATGAAATATTGTTCAGGGTTAAAAACAAATGAGCTATCAAGCCATAGACATGGCAGAATCTTAAATGCCTATTGTTAAGTGAAAGAAGCCAATCTAAAACGTTTCAATACTGTATCATTGCAATTACTGGACATTCTATAAAAGGAAAAGCTCTGGAAACAGTAAAAGAAACAGTAGTTACTAGGAGATAATAGGAAAGAAAAATGAATAGGCACAGAGAATTTTTAGGGCAGTCTAACTACTCTGTATGATACTATAGTGGTGAACATGTCATTATACATTTGTCCAAACCTATAGAATGTACAGGAGTAAATCCTAATACAAACTATGACCGTTGAGTGATAATGATGTGTCAATGTAGGTTCACTAATTTTAAGAAATGTATCACTTTGGTTCAGGATATTTCGAGTGTGGGAGGTTGTGACTGTGTGGACGTAGGGAGGATATGGGAAATCTTTGTACCTTCTGATCAATTTTGCTATGAACCTAAAACTGAAAAATAAAGTATTAAAATAAAATAAATGAAAAAACAAGGAAATTATCTGCACCCAATATCATAAATAAATTATCCCTACAAGACAGGAATTCTAAAAATAGAAAAGGAAAAAACCAACCCTCCCCCTCCCCCCGCAAAAAAAAATCAAAAATAGGCAGGAGACATGAACAGAATTCACAGAAAATGTTCCTTATCTATAGGAAGATGTCTAACTTCATTCATAAGAGTAACATAAATAAAAATTATACACCCTATTTTTTCCTATCAAATTGGCAAAAATTCAAAAATTTGACCACATACGCTAACAAAGTAGGGGAAAAAAAAGGCACCATCATACACTGCAGGCAACAATGCTTTGAAAAAGAATTGTCATTATTTAGCAAAATTACATAGGATTTTACTCTTGACACAGCAGTTCCATTTGAGGGCTTTATCTCTTCCTAAGACACACTTAAAAAAAAACCCAAAAACAAGTGCACAAAGCTCTTCACTGAAGTTCTATTTGCTGCAGCAAGACTGAAATCAATGTCTGCAGTAGAAGACTGCATTCATTAAACAATGTATGATACATTCATACAATGAAGTACTACGTAAATGTAAAAAGACATAAGAAATATCTCTACATATTGCTATGGAATGGTCTCCTAGATACAGTAATAAGTAAACACAGCAAGGTAAAGAAAATGTATACAGTATGTTACCTTTTATCTAAGAAAAAGAAGAAATACCCCTACATAAACAGTAATTTGTGTATGTACTCATATACATACAATTTGGATCTGTATGTGTGTGTGTTAAAACAGCGGTATAATCCACAAACTACTAAAACTGGTTACCTAGTGGTAATAGGGTGGAACAATCAAGAGATAAAAAGACTTTTCTGAAGGTAAACTGTTTGGGAGATTTAACGCTGCAACCATGTAAATGTTTTATGATGAAAAAACAAAATGAAATAAAATAAAAAGAAACCCTAGAACAAAAAACAAAATTAAATAAAGCAATGCAACTGTTATCAATTTTGTGGTTTGACCTCAGAGAAGAACTGTTTCAAGTGACTTGACATACAATACTTTGATTATATGTCCTTAACAGATTTCACAGGTATTTCCCTAATGGGATATATCCTAAGAACTACAAAGAAATCTTAAACTGTTCTCAGTAATATTATTAGTGATATTATTGTTATTCTGGAACTCTTAAACATAAGATAATGCAACTGAATGTCAACAGGGACTCTAATAGCATACTAGCATCCGTACAAGTACTGAAAATAGTGCCAAAAATTACTTGTCCGTGATATAAGCCTAGTACACAAAAGGGGCCACAACTCAACTCACTGTCTTCCCCATCTTACTTAATGGTATCGAAAACCTACTTAGGTTTAACATGTCCCCTCCACTCATTCTTTTGGTCATCAAATCCTACTGACTCTACCTCGCGCCTCTGTGTTAAATTTAGTTCCACTGTGTTAAATTTGGTCAGACTGCCCAAACACATCCTTTGCAATAAAAATGTTACATGAGCCACATATGTAATTTCAGGTATCACTGTTTCCATATTAAAAAGAAAAAAGAAACAGGGAAAATTAAAATTCTGATTATCTTTAAGCCAGTCTATCCAAAATATTGTCATTTCAACATGTAAACAAAAATTATTAATGAGCTACTTGACTTTTATTTTACATATCAAGGCTTTGAAATTCACTACGTATTTTACACTTACAGAACAGCTCAATTCAGACTAGCCCCATCTCAAGTGTTCAGCAGCCCCGCTGGAGCACAGATGCCCAAGACCACCAGAGGTTCCAACACTGGCTACACATCAGAATCACTTTTCATTTATTAAGTGAACTTACTAGTTGCAGGGTCTAGAGGCGAATCTGTGAACAAGAATAGATTCCTGGCGTACAAATCTCTTTTCTCTTGCCAAACCCTGACTGACACATTAAGACTATTCACAATCTGATCGACCTAATCCACCTCTTCAGCCCTTATCACAAATTCACATGCTATAATTTCCATTCTTTAAACACATATCTTCACAGATTCTCAAACACACTAGTCCTTTAAAACTCCTTATTGTTAGTGTGTTGGTTTTTTCCTCTTCCTAAACTTTCACTGCCCCCTCTTTCATCCTACCTGTCCTTCAACACTCAGGGCAAATATCCTTTCCCTCTGTGAAATGTTCTGTGGTTCCCCATGGAGGTATTTACTCTCTCCACTGTGTGTTTTATTCATCTCTCTGTCATACTATCGTACTTTATAGAATTACAATTTATCTACTGATGAATGTCTCCCCACAAGATCATGGGTTATCCACCTCATAACTCAGACACACTGGAGCTGGATTCAGTGGGACAGAAGGGGTAGAATTATAGTTATTTTGTGAAAAATCACACACAACCTATCTCAGCAACACTGTTATCTAACCTACAGGTGCCCCTACCTAAACTAAATGACTTTCCCATAGAACTTTATTACATTAAGATCAGCAGGCCCATGTGCTGCAGTAGGAATATCACAGAAACGAACAGCACTTGTTATCCTGCCAGACAGATCACTCTAAACAGTTAATACCCCGGTATCCTAGCTTATTAACAGTCTTCTCTAAGTTTGGATAGTCAATTTCCTAAAACCTTATCACTCTTGAATCTTCTAACTATAACCCTGAGGTATGCATGGCATTCAGCACCTTTGAGGGCTTTCTCTTCTAGAGAAAGTAAAAATCAGGCTTAAAAATTTTTTTTAATGTTTGTTTTTAAGACGGGGGTGCAGAGAGCAAGGGAGACAGAGGAACCAAAGTGCGCTCTGCGCTGACAGTAGAGAGCCGGACACGAGGCTGGAACTCATGAACTGTGAGATCATGACCTGAGCCAAAGTCTGACACTCAATTGGCTGAAACACCCAGGTGCCCCAGGCTTTAAATTTCTTAATGTAATGTCAACTTAGCTGTCTACTAAACTGATAATGCTGAACATATAAACTTTTATGATCAGCACACACTTAGATTTAGGTATCTGTTAACAACCTAAATCTCCAAAGCTGATGTTCATCTCCTATAAAGGGCCTAAAGCCAATTTAGATTAGACAGGAAGGCTGAGAGCTATTCTCACACCTGTCCACACCATTTTCCAACAGTCACCATGGACCAGCTACTCATGCTACTTTGTTTTACATGTATTTTCTTCACAGTAACACATTGATATAGCCAACAACTCCATTTTACAGATAAGGAAACTGACAGTAAAGTTAAAAAACAATTCCTAAAATAATGTCTTCAGAATACGAATTCCAGATGTTTGCCCTTTAAACTATAGCCCATTTAGTGGTGTGCTACAGTCAGGTCCACACTGACTCACAAGAGCCAACTGTTAAATTTTTAGGAACTGCACAAGCCACTGTTAAACGGAGCTATGATTAAAAATTAAATCATAGGGACACCTGGGTGGCTCGGTCGGTTGGGCGTCTGACTTCGGCTCAGGTCATGATCTCAGTTTGGGACTTTGAGCCTCACATCGGGCTCTGTGCTGACAGCTCAGAGCCTGGAGCCTGCTTTGGATTCTGGGTCTCCCTCTCTCTCTGCCCCTTCCCTGCTTGTGCTCTGTCTCTCCCTTTCTCTCTCAAAATAAATAAACATTAAAAAAAGAAAATTAAAAAAAAATTAAAGCATATAAGCTGACAGTTAAATAATAAAAACAAAGGTACTACTTATTCAAAACTCACTTCCTAAATATTTTAGTACACTTTACTTGAGGTTAATTACACTTATTATATATGTGTATATACATCTGTGTGTGACATACGTGTGAATAATACTATATAATGGTGTGAAAACGAGTATCTCTTCTCAACTCTGTATTCAGTGATATCACTTTGCCAGCTTGAGACCGAGCACAATGGGAGTACTTACACCAAAGAAACTGGCAAATCCTACAAAGCATGGCTCCCCACGCCCCAAGTGGTTGTTACACATTACTAGCAAACCACAAGTTCGCTCCTTATTCTGAATAATCAGTTATTTCAAAATGCAATATGCAAAATTTGCAAAATGCAAAATGCAATTTTCAGCCTCTATCCAGAAACTCTCATTCAGTAGATCAGGGGTAGAGTATCAGCATGTATTTTGCAAAAGACTATCCTCTAAAAACCTTCTGATACATACCTGTAGCTGAGAAGTACTCTTTGAGATTTCTAAAGCAGTATTGTGGATCATATCAGATGTTAGAAGCTACAAACTTAAAACTGCACTACTTTAGGTTCCCAAAGAGAAGTCTCTACAAACTATAACGTGAAACTGTAACACAGCTTTTTTATCAAGGATCGAAGACAATCACAGGAAAGCTTCTATAAAGCGTAAATTATCAGAAACGTTTCTGTTTAAACAATAATCTTAATAAAAAGATTATAATATGAGACAACTAAGATATCCACATGAAAAAGAATAAGGCTGGACCATACATAAAAATTAACTCAAAATGGATCAAAGCTAAAGCTCTAAGATTCTTTGAAGAAAACACGGCATAAATCTTTGTGACCCTGAATTAGACAATGGTTTCTTAAATAAGACACCTAAAGCACAAACAACAACAAAAACACAGATAAACTGGATTTCATCAAATTAAAAACATTTGTGCTTTAAAGGACATCATCAAGAACATAAAAAGATAACCCAAAGAATGGAAGAAAACTTTTAAAAATCATATGTAAGGAATTTGTATCTAAAATACATAGAGTTGAAGGGGCACCTGGGTGGCTCAGTCCGACTTCAGCTCAGGTCATGATCTCATGGTTTGAGAGTTAGAGCCCCACGTTGGGCTCTGTCCTGACAGCTCAGAGCCTGAGACTGCTTCAGATTCATTCTCTCTCTCTCTCTCTCTCTCTCTCTCTCTCTCTCTCTCTGCTCCTCCCCCACTCATGCTGTCTCTCTCTCAAAAATAAACATTAAAAAAAATTTTTTTAAATATATAGAGTTGTTACAAATCAACAATAAAAAGACAACCCAATTAAAACATACGCAAAGGATTTGAATGAACATGTCTCCTGAGAAGGTATGCATGTCGCCAATAAGCACAGGAGACGATATTCAGTATCATTAGCCATCAGGGAACTGCAAAACTACAATTAGATTACCATGTCACATCCATTAAGATGGCTATAATCGATGACTTAGGTAATAGCAAATGCTGATAAAGACATAGAGAATTGAAAACCTCCTACACTGCTAACAAGAATGTAAAATGGTGTAGCTGCTTCGGAAAACAATCTAGCAGTTGCCCAAAAAATTAAACATAGAGTTGCTGTATGATGCAGCAATTCTACTCCAGGATATAAATCCAAGAGAAATGAAAACATGTGTCCACTCAAAAAATTGTGTATGGATGTTCATAGCAGCATTATACCTAAAAGCCAAAAAGTGGAAACAACCCAAATGTTCATCTACTAATGAATGGATAAACATGATATGTTAATACAATGGAATATTATTTGGCAAAAACAAGGAATAAAATATTGATGTATCCTATAGTCTTTCATGAACCTTGAAAACTCTATGTTAAGTGAAAGACACTAGTCAAAAACAAAACCACATATTGCGTAACTCCAGCATTATGAAATATCCACAGCAGGCAAATCTATAGTGATCGTAAGTGGAATAGTGGTCACCTAGGGCTGGTGGTCAGTTGGATGATACAAGTGTGACCACTAAAGGGTACGGGGTTTCTTTTCAGGGTGATGAAAATGCTCCAAAATTGACTGTGGTGATGGTTGCCTGACTCTGGGAATATACAAAAAACCACTGAAATGTACACCTGAAATGGATGAACAGTATGGTATGTGAGTTATATCTCAATAATCTGTTACACATACACATAAATTTCTTAAAAAAAATTAACTCAGGAAGAGATTTCCATTTCTGAAAAACTGATGTCTTCTTTTATTCAATAAGTTATACTGAAGCATCGATTTATATATTGATATAAATTTATATACTTATACAACCACCAAATTATATATAATCATCAATTATATTTCTCTTCTGGCTTCATTACCAGGAAATTCACCACTGAATTTGTGGTCACATGTGCTTTCCTTCACCTAAGTTCTCTAGTTCAGCTTCCATCACCACCACGCCTGCTTTCACTGTTTTAATTTCTAAGTGTTCTACTGTAACCCACTTCAATCTTTCTTAGAAGCAAGCAGGATAGGACAGCTGACTGAATTCTGAAAACTTCAGGATACTTTTAGATGCTCAGGATGCCCACCAAGATACAGAAATCCTATGAAGTTCAGCTTGGGCTCTGCTAACCAATTCCCTTCACCTTAATTAACTACCATCAAGAACTAATTCAGAGAATTAGGAATTTTCCCAGAGGATGTTTTTCCTCTAAATTACATTATTCACATAAAACATTATAACCTGGTATTATACATTTACCATATATTTAGCACCCAAGATACTATTTTGAGTGGAACGTAAGTAATAAATCACTACCGAAATTAAGCTTTGTTTTGGGAAATTCATTCCTACCCTAACAGGTGAGGATGACTCCTCTGTGTTTCGTTTCTGGGACTCAGTGTCCACATCTTGGCGCTTATTCTTCATTCTTTCTCTAAGATCCCCTGTAGGTCTTTCTGGTGACCTTTGAACCGAAAAAACAAAAACAAAAGAAAAACAAAACAACAAAAATCTATATTCATATAACATTTATAAGACTATATTTATAGAAATACCTCACAAATCAATAAAAATTTTCTAACTGTCCATGGCTCCTAATGTTCAGAAAAATAATTAATTTGCTTGAGCTTAAATATTAATATATAAATAATACGAGCATCACTTACAAGTTTTCTCCTAATACCAACCAGAAGTGTACACATTAAAATTCCATGGGGAGGCGGGTACTAGTGATAAGAATAAAAAACTGCATGTGAGCTGAGAAAAAAGAATTTGCAATTAACAGCTTAACTTGTTTTTCTAAAAATCACATAAATGTATTACTTGTATTTGAAGTAAAAAGTCAGAAGATAAAGTTTTAAACCCCAACATTGTAAAATTAATCAAAAGGCAACATTAGTGGTATTTTCATATGTACACGTATGTGGTTGGGTGCAATGCCAACAACTGAGAATTACCCACCTCAAGAATCATGGCAAATATAGGATTTTTCTGTTATTCTTATAACTCTTCTTAAATTTGATATTGTTTCAGAACAGAAAATAGTTAAAGGATTCAAAGCAAGATTTAGGCAGCGGACTTCCTTTAATTAAGAAAAATCATACATACTTATATTCAACACTGTAAACCTTAATAACTTATACTGAAAGTTCGATAAACAGCTATCCAATTATTTTCACACCATTATTAAGTAAGAAAACAAAACAGAGATGGAAAACACACTATCTTTAAAGAATATTCCTAGAGGATCTTTAAAAAAGAGCAACAGAAGTCAAGGAGTGGTATGTCCCTCACTGGCTAACAAAAAATACTGTATACATATTTTTAAAGATAAAAAGAAATCACATAGACATTTACATCTATTTCAATAGTTGATCAAGCAAATCAATTCCTTTATCAATCAGTACAAAACAAATGATTAATGAAGAAATAATTCAGTTAACTCATGTTACAGGCTCTCATTAATATTTATACGTATATTTTATAAGACTATATTAAACACTTTAACAGTTAAATCTGACCTTGAAAGTGAAACTTATTATGAACCAGTACTTAAAGGCTTTAAATTTTAATTATGATGTACATGTAAATCTTCTGTGCCCTGGTTTCCTTTATATAATAAGACAATTTATTATGAACTTGTTTCTATCCTAAACAGCACCTGAGTGCTCTACATACAGTGAATGCTCAATAAATGACTTAAATATCTTGTGACTAAAAAAGCATTTCTGAAATACACGGGTTTTCTTTCCATCTTTGAATCACATTACGAACTACATTCTCTTCCCTATAAAAAAAAAAGGAAAAAAAAAGACAAAGCCAAAGAGGGTTATCAAACGGAAAAACATGCACAAAGTTAAAAAATCCTTTATTCCAAGTCTAGTAATGACACTGTATTTTTCCATTTTAGGCCAATTTCTCTGCCCATTTTCCTCAAAATTACCCCTTCTATAAAAATTTTCTGTCAGTTAACAACGAATTTCACAGATGAATTAAAGTATGTATTAAAGTGTGGTAATAACATAAACAAAACATTAAAATTATTGAAATACTTTACCCAGGTGTGTATTTTTACAGATACTTAAACATATAAAAGAAGTGGTTTTCCCACATTAACAGAGGGCACAGATGACAATCTAAATACAAATAAAACAGAGTATTCAGCATCACAAGTAAGCTAAAATGTATGTTTACATGAACAGAAAGCCAGTTCAGCGTTTGAATTTTAAATTCTATTAGGCCTCAAAATCTATACACACACACACATCAATTCACTTATTAAAAAAAAAACTGCAAATGCTAATGTTTGATTTTTACACTCTTGCTGTAGCCAAGGCAATCAGCACATTCAATTTTACGACTTGGTTAATTGTTTGTTTACCAATCAAGTTTAAACTGCTTTTGTGACAATCTTTACATATGTTACATATTTAAACACAATAACAAAATCGTGAACTGAACTGAAAGAAAAATAAAAGGGCTTTATTGAAAAATTTCATTTAGCTTTGCCTTTATCAAAGGCAAAAAAGATGTTCTAAATAGGTAGTAGTACCTTTATCCACATATAAATACATATTTTACATTAATACACAGTTTAGAGATTTGGCAGATGCATTTTAATCTACAGAGTCTGCAGTGGATTGTCTTTTGTCATTAAGATTTGAATTCAGAACATCTTAAAAAGCTAAAGTTATATCCATTTCAAATTTTAATATTTTAAGAGTTAAAAAGTCTCCCCTCAGTAAAAATAAATCCATAATATTCTATCTTAAACCATTTTAATACATAATGGGGGGGGGGGGTAAGTCATACACACAAAAAAATCTGTTGGCAAAAACAATAAATACTGAGCAAATAATTTTAAAGCATACATTTTATTAATCTTGAAATTAACAACTAGAAAGATCTCGTTGATCTACCACCAAAAGAGAAAATCTGATCAAATATGTTTGTATTTCAGATTTTTATACTAGATAAATTACAAAAACCATCTTCTAACAGTATATGAACAATTCAAAGTTCTTAATTTACCTTCTATAATTGCTGCTATAACCTTTACCACGGGGTGAAGGGCCATGTACGAATCTACATGTGTTTCCATAGAGGCAGTTGCCAGTCTTCAGCCAATTACGGCACTGTGTCTAAGAGACAGATATTACTATGTAAATTTCAGATTTCTGGATAAACGACGCTACAGGGACAAAATTAAAACAAATTCTACCAAAACTCCAGATAACCTGAGATACATTATCCCCCAAACAATAAAAATACCAGGGAAAAAAACATGAAAACTGTGACTCTTCTCATTCCTCTTTATGCTACTTGGTTTTAAAAATTTACTGAACATTCCTACAATAACCCGTTCACCTTTATGATACAAATCAGTATTTCAAGAATAGGATTATAAGACAACCCCTGTGACTGTTCTAGTGACAACTCACCTCTGCTGTACTGCCAGTGCTGGGTCCGAGCCTCTCAAATACACTGGGTCTTCGGGATGTGCTATCAGATATGGTCTTGGTATTTTCCACTGTGACCTTCCTTCTAATTTTTGACATTTTGTACTACTTTAACCAAAAAGAGAGAGAGGCAAAACTGTAAAATTCTTCCATTTTAAATTAACTGAGCCTATAACTTACATGTAGATAAAGCTGTAGATCACACTGCAAAATTATGGGGAATTTTTCTCAGGAGAAAAAAGGCATTGGAGAGGTCACAGGTAAACAGAGGTAAACAGTTGGTATCTTCTAAGGCATACCTTCTTAGTAAATTTATAACAACTTTGGAACCTGTTGGCTACAATCTTACCTCTTCTGCAGAATGAATAATATTCTACTCATACAGTTTTCAAAGTACATTCAACCTCAGAAAACACACTGTAAAATGTTTAGTTTCTACGTTCCTTATAAAAGTTTCAAAACTTAGTTAACTATCCTTCAAG
This sequence comes from Panthera tigris, assembly GCF_018350195.1. Classification (NCBI taxonomy): domain Eukaryota; kingdom Metazoa; phylum Chordata; class Mammalia; order Carnivora; family Felidae; genus Panthera; species Panthera tigris. The sequence continues at coordinate 24,644,774 of NC_056660.1, read as the reverse complement.
GAAAAGTTGTACTATCATTCTCTATCAACTACTTAACGGGAAAAGCTATGTCAAAGAGAACAGGAAATAAGATCAGGTGATAGCAGAAATTATGCTTTATACGGTTCATGACATTAGGTATATTCCAAAAAGCAGCTTGGGAGAAAAGTGAAAACTATTTAAGTATTTTCTCCACCTTACAGACCTTAAAAAAGAACAGTCTATTCAAGGACATTTATTTTCCAATTATATACATATAAAAAAAAAGTCAATGTTGATAAAATGACTTTCTTTCAAAATGGAACAGGCTACAGAACTAGAAGTCAAGATGTTTCTATAATTTATATACCACGCTGACATAAAAATCAAAGATGCTAAAAGTGATGAACAGGCTACCTTACCATTTAGAAATAAGAAAGACAAATTGTACAAATATTTTACAAAAGTAAATAAAACATTTAAAACTGAAACCATAACAAAACAAATCCAAGTATATAATCAGGTGATTCAACTGGAAATGAAAACGTCAGATAACAGTATTATGATATACATTAGAAAACAATATTAAATTCCAGATCTAGAACAACTTAGTACATCACTCTGGGAATTGGGTAAGAACTGCCTAACTAAGACTCCAAAAAAAACCACTAACCCATTCAAATTTCATACAATCTAAATAGCTGAAATCTTATCAATAGTCAAAAGTTACTAGAATGAACAATCGCAGCCAAAGAGGCAAAAGTTCCATTTGGTACAGAACTGGTCTCCATAAAGTTCACAAATTCAAAAAGCTCTTTAATGTGGTTTCAAAACAAAGATATATAATTTGAAAGGAAATTAAATCATGAGAGTACCAAATCAAAACTTTAAAAAAATTATAAACAATATTTGGTTTAGTTAGATACTTCTTTTCAGGTCACATTTTTAAAAGAATCCTAAGAATAAGGACAACATTTGACAAATGAACAAAAGATAATGAACCAAGAGAAAAATAGGAAATGATAGAGTAGTTTTAAATTGGAAAAAAAGTACAGTCTTATTCTTTAATATAAAATACAACCATTTTATTAATTAATATTTAGTGATTTAAAGAATTCAGAAAATAATTTTAGTTACAAATTTTTAAAAATTAGCATCAAGTGTCCCATAAATAAGAATTTGCTGCAACATGAAATCACATATGTGTCAAGTGTTCTCTGAGTAAGGAACTTTACAGCCAACTGTACATCCAACAGTTACTACTCTAAGATAATCTTTGATTTCATTCTCAGCCCAAATGAGAATTTACAGAGTAAAAGTTGGTAAAATTTCATGTACCCATTTGATTTACCAAACTAAAATGTTCTTTAGAGAGCTGAAAGCCAAGATAAAGGGAGCTGAGGAAAGATCTAGAAAACGTAGAGCTTTGATTAACTGAGAAAACCACTTTTTTACAATTTATATCAGAGCAGGAGGCAATAAAAAGTGAGTATGTCACAAAATATACAGGGAACGTTTAGAACAAAAGCATATTTAAAGTTTCATTATATGTTATTATAAGTACTAATACATAGATGCACATTATAATCCTCATTCACTAATTCAATTTTTAAAACATTAATAAACTTAAAATTGAAGGAGTTCTAGAAGTTCCTTATTAGCTATTACCAGTTATTTAGAACTTGGAAAACAGGCACACCACCCCACCACACTGCCTCAAGAAGACTAACCCTAACCTTAACGTATTTCCCTCCATTCTCAAAGGAAATAGTTCTGCTCACAAAACTCCTATGTATCTCCGCATGCCAACACTTCCAACACACCCTCCTCCAAAAAAAAAAAAAAAAAAAATTAATGGTAGTGCGTTCCATAATCGAGGCAAGAAGCTATTTATTATTATACCTAAAACACTGGTCATCTAGCATCTCCCTTCTTGTTTTTCTGAGGGCTCCTTCCTGCTCTGTAATCTGTTGCTTGGATCAGGACTCCACTACCCCCCTGACCTACCACTGAAAACCACAGCTTCTCTCTAATGCTAGATCATTAACATCAACTTTGAAGGTTTCAAAAGGTTCAGACTATATGTCAAAGATATTCAAGTGAGGACTAATGACTGAATCGTACACCCCTTCCTGTATTCTTGTCACTCTTTCCCACAGAGACAAAGCTGCTTGTACCGGTGACATCAAGAACTAGTCAAGATTCACCTACATAGTGATTATCACTAGAACTTTACTTGTAGCTACTGTTGAGTCTCCCAACTTAGGGGAAAACAGCAAAGAAATAAAAGTCATATTCTCAGCATCCAACAGTATCAGACCTCCTCTCAAAACTGCACTGACTTTGAACACCAAGTCTATGTTATAGGGTGGTCATGGACAGAAAAAAAAAATCTGAGGCAAAGGGAAAAAGTAGGACTTGAACTTTTCTAATTGAAAGGAATAGGAATTCTTCCGATCATCTATCTAGGAACTTCCATCAGTAGTCATCAATAATAGTTACCTAAATATTATTACTGAAACATTCATGGTTGGCATAGACAAAATGCTTCATGTTTGCAAGGAAGACAAAATATGTTTTAAATCCTGTTTGTCTAGGGGCGCCTGGGTGGCTCAGTCGGTTGGGCGTCCGACTTCGGCTCAGGTCATGATCTCACGGTTCGTGGGTTCGAGCCCCGCATCGGGCTCTGTGCTGACGGCTCAGAGCCTGCAGCCTGCTTCAGATTCTGTGTCTCCCTCTCTCTCTGACCCTCCCCCGTTCATGCTCTGTCTCTCTCTGTCTCAAAAATAAATAAACATTTAAAAAAAAAAATCCTGTTTGTCTAAATATATACACAAACCTGCAATACATGAAAAGCATTTACTCATATATATTAATTTATTACTTTAAAAGTATGTTACCAATTAATATGACTTAATTAGAATTTTCATTCTAAAAATTTGGGCCCTCAAAGGCAAATAAATACCACAACAGAGGGGCACCTGGGTGGTTCAGTTGGTTAAGGGTCCAACTCCTGATTCGGCTCAGGTCCTGATCTTACCGTCTGTGAATTCGAGCCTTGCTCAGTGCAGAGCCTGCTTGGAATTCTCTCTCTCTCTGCCCCTCCCCTGTGCAGTCTCTCTCTCTCTCTCTCTCTGTCTCTCTCTCTCTCTCTCTCTCTCTCTCTCAAATAAACAAATAACTTTAAAAAAAAGAAAAAAAACACCATAACAGAATAAAATATAGATATGACTGAGGGGGGAAAAACCTTTTTCAATTAACATCTGAACACGCTTCAATAAGCAAATGCTTCAAAGCATATGAGAAAAGTTAGAAACAAGGAAATTAAAAATGTAAATATTAAAGTCTTCCCTATCTCAGAGACTTTAAAAGCTCTCCCCCCAGATTTGTTTTCAAATTATTCTTTGATTTCAAACTGTCATCACACTTTCACCCACATTATCAAGTCTTTCCCAAACACCATCATTATCAAAGCCCAGGTGACACTGGTGAAAGTCTATTGAGTTATTTTCCTATTTCTCCCCTCTATTTGCACAGTAAATAAATATCAAAATTTTCATGATATCTTTTCAACTGAAAAAAGGAAAACAGGGGACACAAAGTTTGACTCTATTAAAATATAACAAAAGAGGGTCTTAATAAATGGAAACTGTCCCTCCTTTTCCTCCCAAACTTACAAATATGGCAATGTACTCAAAGCTACATACTACATAAATATGGCTAAGAAAGGAGAAACATATAGAAACCTCTTTTTAAATTATTAATTATTCCTGAAGCCTAATTACTAAAATTGTGTCAATAAAACACGTATCAATTCTAGTATCCTCACTACAATACAGAATTACATCTTCTTTTTTTTAATGTTTTTATTTATTTTTGAGAGAGACAGAGCACAAGGTGGGGGGGGGGGGTGTGGAGAGAGAGGGAGACACAGAATCAGAAGCAGGCTCTAGGCTCTGAGCTATCGGCACAGAGCCTGACACGGGGCTCAAACTCACAAACTGCGACATCATGACCTGAGCTGAAGTCAGATGCATAACCAACTGAGCCACCCAGGTGCCCCTAATTATATCTTTTTGAGGCCTCAACTTCCCTTAGCACAAACGAAAACATAAATTATTTTAATCTGGATGAGTCGTGGCATATTAGGAAACTGTCAAATAATTAAACAATTAAAACTACATAAATGTACTAACTGGTACTAGAAGAAACCTCTAGCCACTGAAGTTCTAAAATTAAAAGGCTTATATTAAAAATAAGGTCTCTTCATATCTATAGTTCATATTTTTAAAAGAAAAAACAGACCTTAGAAACGTATTTGATGCATAATCTGGGAGAATATTTTTAAAAAGAACTTTCTAAAACAACCTTGCATGTTACTTATAAATAGACTAAAACAATTCCAAACTGAATTCCAAACAAAACTAACAGAACTAAATTGACTACACTTCTATGAGCAAGGCAATACTGCAGCACAGTGCAATAAAAATAATTTGTTAAAAAAGACTATGCACAGAGAATAGCCAATGCTGGCAACTAGGATAAAGTGAAATAAACTAAACTGCAACATACACACTACCAAAAAAGTATAAAGACACTTTCTACAGCAACACCAGTTAATTTTCAACTGTTGCTAACTAGCTCCAACTCTATATGAAATGGAGAGTGGGGTTGGAGGAAGTGGGGGAAACATCCACTAAAAACCAATTCTTCAAATAAATGTAAATTAAACAATTTTGCTTTCTATATTTAACTGCCAATGCATACTGTAATACAAATTAACACTGACAACTTGTAAAAATTCTAATAACTTGTACATAAGTGGAAATAGCATCACTTATGGATTTTAGTATTAATTTACTAATATGAAAATTGGATTTGCATATCTTAAATACGCAATCAACATTCATTTTGAATCAGCAATGATTAGGAAGCCAGTAAGAGGCATGCATTTGATAAAACTGGATCGTAACAGATCCACACGATAAAAGTCTAAGTTTCATGGTGCAACTATTTTTACAGACACAAACTGCTATATACCAGCATTAATATTCTTAGTAGTCTCTTGTTTAAATTGTCATGATATAATCTTAATATTTCAGTAAGAATTGGAAAATATATTAAAATCTACACATTATATCCACAAAACTCTCCAAAATATTGTCGCTTAGGTACTAAAGCCAGTCATTTCAAATATTACAGAACTAGATTCCGCTAACTGGCACCATAAACATTTAGATTAACTGCAACGGTATCACGGTCTTTGAAAAGTTGAAGTGTGAAGATATTTTCCAAACTTTTAAAATTGTTTTTTTCAAAAAACCCCAAAACGTCTCAGATAGTATACGTCTATAATTTTCAGAGTGCTTCAAATTATCTGAAAACTTTGTAATATAACCCAAAAGCGTAAGCCGCTACGCTCCACAAACAAGATCCTACCAATATCATTCAAGTAATATCAACTTTGAATAATTTTCCAGCCACATAAATTATTTTAACCTGTTTTAGAAAGAGATAATGCCAAACAACAGACCCTCTCCTTTCGCTCCACTTTCCCCGGCTTCTGACAGATAGGTTGCCAAAAGTAACTACCTAGGAATGTAAAGATAAAGCAGCACTCCTCAACCTCCAGGACCCAAATCTCTAAATGACCACTGTCGGGCAATAAGCAAGACCAAATACAACCAACAGCAAGATAATTTTTCCTAATAGATCTGGAATGCGTAAGAGGGAGCCTCTAAATCTAACACCATATTCCTGCCCGCTTCCAGCTTATACAAATGCGAATACTGCGCCAAGGGTTCCCAAGCCCACAAATGGTAGTGTCCCGGCACAGCCTTTTGTCTGAATAGACCCGACTCCGTAGACAAACTCGTCAGAATCAGTACAAGAGCGAGAAACGAAGCCTGAGCCGAAGGAGGTATTGCACAGTTAAGGGTGGGATGCTGAAGGAGAGCTAAAAATCCTGACGTGACCCGAGCGGGGATGTAGGACAACTCGGGGCCTCCCCATCCCGGGTCCGCCCAACGCCTTTCCCCCAGTACCCACACCAATTCACACAATTCAAGCTTACCTCCTCCCCGAGCTCCTGTCGCAAGCTCAGTCGGGAGGCGCTACCGCCACCACCGCTCCGAGGAGCGGGGGAGGCGACTCTCTGTCCCCGCGCCTGGACCCGGGAAGACGACGACGAGGAGAAGGAGGTGCGCGCGCGACTCCCGGGAACCGGCCCTCCGCTAGCGACGGGCCCCCGGGGTGGCTGAGAAGCAGAACCCGCCCGCCGCTTCGCCAGGGTCAAGTGAGACTGACACGTAGGAAGAAAAAGAACGAAGAGAGACTGGAGAGTAAGAAAAGGAAACGAAAACACTACCAGGCCGCTAGGAGAACCGACTCAAAACGCCGCCGGAAGTCAAGTGTTTGCCCTGATCCCCTCTAGACCGCGGCAGCTTCCGGCCTCCAGATTAGTCGTCAGCGCGCAGGCACCGCCTCTTCGGAGACACGCCCCCGGGCGTAACGTCGGCTCCTAGGAGGGCCGGGGAAATCATCACGTCTGTGCTGGGTAAGAGACCCCCGGAGAGGCGTGCCCGAGCCAGGGGGGGAGCCAAGGTTGCCAATAAAAAGTGAATCTAAGAGAAAGAGTTTACGCCTTTTATTATATAATGTCTTAAAATAAACAGCTGTAGTAAATGCACAAAATGCCACATTGGTTGTTGACAATAACTACAGCCATTCATTCATGTGCTCAGCAATGTGCACTGAGAGGTGATAGACGGTGTTTGTACTGTTGTTGACACTCCTCCGCTCCTCCGCTTTCTGGGCCTTCGCTTATTACTGTAGAGCAAACAAGACACGGTTGGGTTTTTAAAGGCGCAAGGCAGTTCGTTGAAAATTTGGAGCAGAAATCTTTAATGTCCTAACCACCTTTCCTTTTGTGGTCCAATGATCTGCAAGAAACTAGTTATTAAAATTGCTTGAGATCGATGGTCAAACGTCCTTAATTAAAGAAAAAAAATTCATATCTAGCCTCTTACATATTTTTTTAGAAAGAATAAAGCAATGTGAGCCCTTTTCTGCCTTAATTTTAAGGTAGCATTTATTTTGGCCTTTTCTTTGACAAAACCAAGGAATAGGAAAAAGCTTTTCTCAAAACTACGGATAAAACTTTAAAAAGAATTGGTACGATGATTTAGTCTTGTTGGAATCGGTAAATTAAAATATGGGAGAAGAGTGGAAAAATCAAGAGTATTAAACATTCTTGATGACATGCCCAGCTATCTTAGAGACAGCAGCAAGAGCTTCTGTACAAGTGGGTTTGATGTAACGCTCTGGCAGCAAGAATCCATATTTGCCTTTATCTCGAAGTTCAATTGTAAACGAGTATTTTATGCCCAAGTCATAGATCCAGTCATCCGAACCTCCAGGAGCTAGGTCTACAAGAAGAAAGAAGAAATTACTTTTTGAAATACAATGTTTCAAGTTAACTAACAAAATGGAATTTTTCCCCCTAAAATTAAAAATAGCTCTGCTTTTTTTCTGATTATTAAGTAATCTAAGTCTCTGGTAGAAAATGGAGACTGAAGAAAAACAGGTTAAGGAAGAAATTACCCATAACCCTGCCAAAGAGTAGTAATCACTATTAACATTTTAGTGTCTTTTTTTCCCCTTAGTGCATGCTTTAACATAATTTTTTCCTACATAAATAAGATCATCCTATACATGAAGTGTTGTAACATTTCTTCTTTTTTTTAAGTTTATTTATTTTTAGAGAGAGAGAGAGAGTGGGGGAGGAGCAAAGAGAGAATCCTAAGTAGGCTCCACACCATCAGCAGTGGGGAGCCAGACATGGGGTTCCAACTTACAAACTGAAAAATCATGAACTGAGCTGAAATCAAGAGTCAGACGTTAGCCAATTGAGCCACCCAGGTGCCCCTGTAACATTTCTAAACATGATCTCTCTGACCATATTTATGTCTTAATGACTTCAAATCTATAATATCATTTTTTCATGATCTCATAGCACTACACTATAAAGCTGGATATAATAATTATTTACTTGGAGACCTTTAGATTTTTTTCTGATTTCTAATTAATATAAACAACTTTACAATGCACTTTCTGGTTTTCACTAATTGCTTCTTTGCTTCTTTGGAATATTCTTTCCTAGAAGCAGATTTACCAGCCTAAGAGTATGTACTTTTTACGATTATGCTACATGTTGCCAAATAATCTTCAAAAGAATTGAACTAATTTACCCCTCCACTAGCAGGGTATGAATATGCCCACTTCCCTTCCCATACCATCCACAGGAATCATGCATTTCTGGCAATTCTATGGGTGAAAAATACCACAAAATCGCCTTGTTTCTTTGATTACCGCTGAATTGGACATTTTATTTGCTATATTTATTGTCCATCTTTATATGTTTTTCTACTCAATTTTTCTAGTGTATATTTTGCTTATTTTTCTACTCGATTCATTTTATAGATTGTTTATAACAGCAATATTAGTGCTATTTGCCTTGTGTAATATGTAAACTTTTTTTTATTTGCTTATTTCGCTTTTGACTTGGCTTATGGCAGAGGATTTATCTTAAAATATTTTATCTGGAATGTAATTTGGAGAAAGACATGTTAGTAATAAATTAATTTCTTTTTCTAAGTAAGTTGTCAGGTTCTCCAACCCTATTAATTGAATAACATTCTTAGAAGTGCCTCCTTTATGAGATACTAGACGTCCTTATGTATTTAAGTGTCTTTCTGTTCTTCTACTCCCTTCTGTTGATCTGTTTCTCCCAGGCTCTGTTCGTGCGTTAATACCTGGTTGGGGCAAATTCTCCTATTAGCCTCATTTTTCAGAATTTTACGAGCTCATCTACCAACTTTATTCTTTCAAAGGAAGTTCAAAGTCATTGAACTGTTCATTAGGATTGCATTAAATATACAGACTAATTTAGCACAACTGACACATTTTTATATTGTCTTCCCACTCAAAAACATGCTGCATTTCTCCTTTTATTTATTTTCTTTTATGGTTACCAGTAAAATTTTCTAGGTTTTTCATGTAGATATATGGATTTATTTGTGTGTGTAGACACAAATATGCATTCAACAATGAATTCACATATATGTATGTATCTGTATGTATATATATGTGCGTGTGTGTATGTACATATAGAGGGGTATTTATTTTCTACCTGATTATTATTATTTTTTTATATAAGAGGGCTTTAGATTTCTGTATAGTTAGTTCACAGTCAGCCACCTTACTCAACTTTGTGTTCTTGTTTTGTTTTGTGAGACAGAGTGTGTGTGTGCACTCAGGGGAGTGGTAGAAGGAGAGAGAGAGATACAATCTTAAGCAGGCTCCACATCCGCATGGAGCCCAACTCAGGGCTCAATTTTGTGACCATGACATCATGACCTGAGCCAAAATCAAGAACAGAACACTTAACCAACTGAGCCACCCAGGTGTCCCAAACATTACTCAACTTTTGATTGTTACTAATATTTTTGGTTGATTTCTACTGTTTTCCAGGTAGACAATCATGTAACGTGTAAAGTGATCATTTTTGCCTCTTTCTATACCTATACTTGAATTAACTACAAAGGTATTTACCAAAGCATTGTTTATAATACCGAAAAATATCCATCAGCGGTGGATTAAATAAGTTATTCAGAACAACCACTCTCAATATTTGGCATTTCTTCTTCTAGCCATTTTCTCATGCTTATGCACACAACCACACAGATGTATACTGAATGAATGAATGAATGAATGAATGAAAGAGTATGTAGAGATAGACTGATTTCACCACAACAGAAAGTTACTTTTAAAGCTCTTCAGCCCTGAGGCTCTATGGTTATGCTTTGGGGAACAATGGTAGAGAAGAGAATGGGAATCAAGAAAGCTCTGAATTGTGAAAGGAGGGTGTGGGGTGCCTCTCCGACAGAGCAAGGACCTGGGTCAGCAAAGGTAACAGTGGACCAGTGACACCAAGAGACAGAGACACCATGTGGACCAATCTGGCCCCACTTTGTTGTGAGACATTTTAGGGGTAGTTGAGGAGGAAGAGGAAGATTCTGGACTTTCTACTAATAGGACATCCAGGGGTAAAGCAATTTATTGAAAATCATATGAATGTGATTATTAAGCTGAATGTATTTTTCTACTCCCGTAGATCATACCTGTTAAAGAAAACTTTGAGGTTTTAAATATTGCCTCAGGGCTTTTACACAAGCCATTTCCTCTCCTTGGTTTTCCCCTGACACCATTGTTGGGCAGCCACTTGTCAGGTAGGTCTCCCAGAAGTGTCACCTACAGAGAGAGACCTTCCTAGGTCACTTTAGCTAAGTAACCTCTCTCTCCTGCAGTCATCCTCAAACCCTTAAGACTATTTTATATTCTTCACATATCGATGGGATTATACTCTATTTTACTATTTAGTTGTTTACATCAGAGATTGGCAAACTTTACCTGTAAAGGACCGGATAGTAAATGCTTTAGGTTTTGTGAGCCACAAATTATATCATAAAACTATTCGATACTACTGTCATGAGAGCTATCATAGACAATACATAAATAAATGCGTGTGTCTGTGTTCAGATAAAACTTTATTTTTAGGGGGTGCCTGGGTGGCTCAGTCGGTTAAGCGTGCGACTTCAGCTCAGGTCATGATCTCACAGTTTGTGGGTTCGAGCCCCGCGTCGAGCTCTGTGTTGACAGCTCGGAGCCTGGAGCCTGCTTTGGATTCTGTCTCATTCTCTCTCTGCCCCTCCCCCACTCACTCTCTGTCTCTCTCTGCCTCTCAAAAATAAATAAGTGCAAAAAAAATTTTTTTTAACTTTATTTTTGGATACTGATATCTGAATTTCATATAATTTTAACGTGTCACAAAATCTCGCTATTTTGTGTTTTTTCCCTCAACCATTTAAAAAATGGAAAAACTGTTCTTATCTCACAGGCCTGTGCCTCACAAGCAGTAAGCTGAATTTGACCTGTGGGTCGCAGTTTGTGGACACCTGGTGACATGTTTATTTTCTCTTCCTCTTTCTCCATCTCCCCCTCCAGTTGCAAAAGATAAAAATCATTATCTGTCTTCCCAATGTGGGTAAAAAGGAGTCCCCCAATAAATATCTGCCAGCAGAAATTAAATTTTAAAATATTTCTTAAGAGTTTGCCGTATATGAGCTATCATCAGTGTGATACAAGCAAAAGACATTTAACGATAATGTACTCTAGTGAGCACCGCCTGTCACTAGCAAGCATCTAATGTAAAGAGTGTTCCTCAGATTTATATAGTGTTCAACCTGTGCAACCTTACACGGTGGCCATTGGCATCTTATACATTCTTTTAACCCTTTATGGCCTTTCCTCCTTCACTCAACTACTATGATGACAATTCTATAATCTCTACTCTGTAGCAATGAACACGATTTCTTAAATACCATTTTGTCTTCAGTGTATTCATTTATTAATATAGCCTTGCTCAGTGCTGTCATAGCTATTATGCTTCCATTTCTAATTGTTATAATCCAACTATTTTACGTGTGACCTGGTTTAAAGATTGCGTTTAGAAAAATTAAATCCGCACAGAAAAAGCAAACACACAGATTTCTTTAGTAGCTCACAGTTCTCCAAGATGTTAAGAAGAAATACTTACATAAACTTTCTGAACCACTGCCATGTGTATATCTGGTATTTCTATTAGTATTCTCTATAGCACGGACTGCTTCACTGGCCACTAGAGACTGAAATCAATAGAATATGAAATTTCAGTTAATGTGCAGCTTTGGAGCGGGACAAGCAGAAGTTTCTTTAAAAAAATCATCATATATTAAATGAATCAAACTGTGTAGGTGAAGAAAAAGAAAGTATATTGCTGGTTGCTAGGGGGGTGGGGGTGAATGAATTGGGGGAGTGTTGGTTATATACATTTCCAGTTAAATTTCCAGCTAAACAATGTGTAAGTGTATCAAATCATCACATTGTACACCTTAAACTTACATGATGTTAAACATCAGTTATATCTGAATAAAGCTAGAGAAAACTGTTGATATGAAAAATCTGCGTAGTAAGAATAAATAAACTTTTATGGAAATCACAGTTGGGTGGCATTAAACATAGACTCTTCTAGTACATTGAAAATTTGATTTAACTTGAAGAAAAAATAATTCTCACATGCATTTTTTTAGGAGTTCGTTTCTTATATACAATGAGGTATAACTGTATTCCAAAGGCAAACCACCTGGGGTTACCCTACTCCTACACAAAATCATCACCAAACTTTAAATGCAACCTGTGTAAATATTACATATACCTAATGCTTACTTCGTTTCCTTCTCGCAAACTCCATTCTCTTCTTGGGTAAAATGCCTAATAACTACTAAAGACTCATCACATAAAAAGGATCATGTGCCCAGTGTGGACCAGGCTAATAAGTAAGTCTGTTGTTCCACTACATTTGTTTCTAGCTTATCCAGACCTTTCGCGAAGTTCAGGCTAGTATCCGCTGTCACTCTCTTGAATAACCCAGAGGAGTATCAGCGCATATTATGTTGTACCCCTCCTTTGTTCAAAAAAATGGTAATGGACCATCATTGTCTACAGAACAAAACACGAATTTATTCTGACATGCCAACAAGCGGACCACATCTACTTTCTGATGGCGTCACTCTCTACTCTCACACCCACAGGGTCCCCTGAACACACTTTCTGCGGGGACGCATCTCCTCCGCTTTGAATGTCCTATGTCCTCCCTTCCCGGTCTGTCTATGGAATTCCTGTCTTTCCATTTCTGGCTGAAAGTGTATCTGTTCTTTGATGGCAATCGCCCTTTATTATTATGTTTTCTTTATAGTATGTCGCCCTTTAAGAGATGAGAAATTCCTCAGGGACAGGGACTTTATCCCCAAGCGTTATCTAGCATTTCCTTCTGAATCAGTTAACGAGGCCACCCCCATGCTAGCCCCGTCAGAACTGAGGATGCACCATCTGGGCCAACTTATTCAGTAGTCACTGCACCTCGAATATAGCTACTTGTAACATTTGCTCATGGCTGAGCTCCCTAACCATATCATGTTCTCTTAAAGGGCAGGGTCCTACCGAATGCTTCTTTCATCAGTGTCCGCCAAACACAATATTTTACACCAAATAACTCAACAAAATATGTGTGGCAACACTAATGCAAAAACAAGGGAAAATCAGACTAGTTCTATTTCCAAATCATGATAAATATCCTTTCGTTTCTTCAAGGATGACACCAAGAAAGGAGCTTTCCTTAAAGGTTTTCCTTTGAGAAAAAGAAAGAATTGCAAGCATCAAGCACGTTTATGTTCTAAATGAGCTATTTTCAGGAAGTGCAAATAACATTATATTTGTCATCAGCCACTGCCAGCCCTTAATGTGGCTATAGTTTATTCTTGTAAGAGAACCAGGACATAAAACCAACACCAAAACCAACCAAATAAACAAACAAAAAAACCCCAAAACAAAAAACAAACAAAAAAATACCCCACAAATAATCTAATTAAATAATAGGCAGAGAACCTAAATGGATATTTTTCCAAAGAAGGCATACAAATGGTGAACAGATACATGAAAAGATGCTCAACATCACCATATATCAGGGAAATGCAAATCAAAACTACCATGAAATATCACCTTACACCTATCAGAATGGCTATTATAAAAAATACAAGAAATAAAAAGTGTTGGCATGGAGATGGACAAAAGGAACTCACGCGCACAGTTTGATAGGAATGTAAATTGGGGTGAACACTGTGGAAAACAGTGTGGAGGTTCCTCAAAAATTAAAAATAGAAATATCATATGATACAGTAATTCTACTACTGGGTATTTACTCAAAGAAAATGAAAACACTTGCTTGAAAAGATACATGACCCTATGTTTATTGCAGCATTATTTACAATGGCCAAGTTATGGAAGTAACCTAAGTATCCGCTGATAGATGAATGCATAAAGATGTGTGTGTGTGTGTGTGTGTGTGTGCAATGAAATATTACCCAGCTATAAAATGGAATGAGATCTTGCCATTTTCAACAACATGAATGGATCTAGAGGGAATTATGCTGAGTGAAATAAGTTAGAGAAAGACAAATACCATATGATTTTACTTACATGTGAAATCTAAAAAACAAAGCAAATCAACAAACAAAAATATGGAAACGGATTCATAATTACAGAGAAGAAACTGGTGGTTGCCAGAGGGGAGGGGGTTGGGAGAATGGATGAAATAGGTGAAGGAAATTAACAGGTACAAACTTCCAGTTATAAAATAAATAAGTCATGGGTTAAAAAATACTGCATAGGGAATATAGTCAATAATATTGTAATAATGTTATAGAGTGACAAATGGTAACTACACTTACCATTTGAGCATAATGCATAGAACTATGGAATTACTATGTTGTACAGTTGAAACTAATATAACATTGTATGTCAACTATACTTCAATAACAAAAACATACACATTTAAAAACATAAAAAGAGAAAGAGGAAAGAGAACCAGAATAAAATGAGAAAGAAACAGAACACGACATAAAGATCAGAACTTGGGCAAGAATCAGACTGTTGCCATAACCCTTCCATTGCCTGGAAGGCATCTGCGGTGAGAATTCGGCCAATCCCAGCTACAATCCATCGAGAACCCTTGCATTCTTTGCCATCAACCCAAACATAGGACATCTGGGACCAAAAAGGAGTGAGGGGTTAGCAGACAAAATGAGTCTTCTTTGAACTTCTGTATCATTCACTACATTCCAAAAAAAGGTGGCGTTGGGGGGGGGGGCGGTTCTCGCTTCAGTGTTGAAATTGGAGGTGCTTTTACTAGGACCAAACCCCTGGGGGTTAGAGAGGGCAGTGTGCACACAATTCCCAACATTGATATCAAATTAATGAGTGTGGTTCCAGGACTTGATCTATCTGTTGTTGAAAGCGAGGTACCACAAAGCAGACCCACAATTCCAGAGTCTCTTGTCCTTGCTGTTAGGGCTTTATATGTAGATCAGTTCCACGGGGAATGGTTCCCCCTGACCTTCAAGCTGTATGTCAGTTATTTTCTTAGATACCCATTTGCTGGACTGAAGTTCTTGTCCACAGAATAGGACCCATTCTTTACATTCCCTCAGTGAACCCTGACCCAGGGTGACTCTCAGCAGAACGAGATCAAAACAGAAAGCACCTTTCCATCTGTCCTCCAGAGGAGAAAATTTTTCCCACAGTTTTTGATTCTTGAACTTCGTATTATTTTATTTCTGAAATGCCAATGAAAAAAAAGATAATTGAGTAGCACTTACCAGCTCCTCATGGTCTTTGGTTTTGCTTCTATTATAGGAATATGGAAACACTATCTTCTGGGAGTATGAATGCATACTGATGTAAGCCTTAATGTGGTTGATGTTTTTTCTCAAGAAATTGGCCATTGCCTTCACTTCTGGCTCTGACTCAGGGTAAGGGCCACAGTAGGTTTCTGAGCAAGAGAAACTTGATGCACCTTCCTCTGAAGTGAAATGGATAGAGTGGGATTAGCAAACGCCATTGTCATTTGTGATTTCCCTGACAATGCACCCTCCTAATATCCATGGTGTAAAATTTTTAGAGAAGTGGATTAGACAGAGTTCTGTAAAGAACATATTTATGTTTCTATTGAAGCAGATGTTTCTACGCCCTCAGAGCAAACACCCCAACAATCGCTGCCTGGGGACAGCCATCTTGCACCCTTTGTGAAAGTGGCTAAGGACGTCTCAGAGACGTCAGCCCTGCCTCCAAACTTGTGGTTCTGTGAGATAGAGAAACCCCATTTTTTTAGAAACCCCATTTTCTTTAATCCAGCGTGAGCTTGGTTTTTCTGATATTTGTAGTTTAAAAATTACTAATCAATGTGGTCCATAAAAGGAGTCTCCTTTGGGAGCTCAGACTATACAAGTCTGCCTTTCGTACTACTTGCAACTTGCTAAGGAGGTTTGGCAAATAAAAGAAGATGGAATGTTCGGGGCTGGAGTAATGTTTATTCATCCTTTTGAGAAATTATAGTATACATCACTTTGGATGGTAGCCTGCCTCCTACCCCTTCACCTTTCTTCTTTAATTCACAGGGGTGGAGCCTCAGGGAGCCACCTCTGACCCCAACCATTATTCCTGCCTAGGAACAGTTGATTAATCTTGAACTAGGTCCCTAACTTGTGTTCTGTCACTCTGAATTCCTCCGCTGATAACCTAGTATCGAAGTGGAAGATCCTAGAGTCAGTCCAGCGGCACTCTAGAACAAAGAAAACACCAGCTGACCTGAACTCTAAGATTTACACACAGTATCTTATTCACTCCTCTTGGCAACCCTATGAATGAAATACTGCTGTTTCAGGAGATGCAAAGTGAACATTCTTGGCAGTAAGGACCTTTTACGATAAGAGGCTAAGTGGCATATTGTTAATCACCCAACCGCTTGATCCTAAGCTTGGTGCTGCCATTTAATAGCTATATGGCCTTAGGTGAAATGTTTGAAACCTGTCTAAACCTTGATTTTCCTATCTGCTAAATGGAAAAGTTATACATTTAACATGGATTTCGTGAGGATTCAGTACAATGTATATGAGGTGCTTTGCATGGTGCCTTGTAAATACTAAGATTCAATAATGATTGCTTTTCCTCCTCATGGTCTTTGTCTCGCGTCGTCGTCGTGGTCACCAGCATCACCATCATCATCATGTGGATTGGAATAAAACAAAAACCCATTGTGCTTTGCAGGGATGAATGGAGAGAGAAAGGACTCACAGAGCTCACTGCAGTCCCCCAGGCCCAGTTCCAGGCTGTTTCTGAAGCTCGTTGCCCTTGTCCTGGGGTTCCATGGTCTACTCCATTATCCTTACAGGTCCTGCCTGCCTCAAGTTTGCTCTGATTTCTGCCTTTTATTTGCAACAGAGACAACCTTAATGTTTGTGAAACATTCTTTTTGGCACAAGAAAATATGGGCTAAACATCCAAGGCCTTTCCAAGTATTTCATTTGTATTAATGGGTTTTTTGGTTGTTGTGTTTTGTTTTTTGAGAGAGAGAGAGAGAGAGAGAGAGAGAGAGAGAGAGAGAACTCTAAGCAGTCTCCACTCTCAGCATGGAGTCCAATACAGGAGTCAGTCCCACAACCCTGGGATCATGACCTGAGCTGAAATCAAGAGTCAGACACTCAACCGACCGAGCCACCCAGGTTCCCCCATTTGTATTCTTAACCAAGAATGTGATCAGACCAACCATTCTGATAGTTTCATATCCTTTGATTACTCCTGCCCTTTTCCCCGATATATAGTTTTAGAGAGTAGAGAGTCTACATTAGGAGTAGGGGGACATCAAAGAGACAAAGGAACAGGTGGTCCCCTAACATGAATCTTCAGACCAGAGCCGTTCTGTAGAAACATACGGCAAGTTACGTATTTAGGTTTTCAAGTAACTGTGTATTTCAAAAGCAACAACCTATTTTAATAATACAACTGATTTCACCCAATAGGTACCAAGTACAATCCTTTCAAACACAATCAATACAAAAATTGTTCATGGCATACTTTAGGCTCCTTTTTTCACACCAAGTCTTTGAAATTTGGTGTGTATTTTATACTCACTGCACATCTCAATTCAGACAAGCCACATTTCAAGTGTTCAAGGGCCACATGCGGCTAGTGACTACTGCAGTGGACAGAGCAGCCTCAGGCTCTCATTCTGTGACTGTCATTCTAGAGGTTTCAAGTATTTCGGTAGAAAGATTCATGGGGAGTCAGGACCCTGGAGTCCGGGACTGCTTTGCTCCTAAACAGACATGTCGATCTGGGCAAGCTATTGCATCTGGCTCAGCTGAAGGTGCTTCATCTGTAGCGCTTGGTCTCCCAGATCCCTTCGAGCTTAAGTATTATCTCATCTATGAACCCTGGAATAAAAAGGTATCTAGTACAGGAAAGTTCGTAGAACAGAGAGTAGAGCAGACATTACGGGGACTGCAGTGAGTAGGAAACAAGAAGACATTGCTGAATGGTCACAGAGCTTCTGTTTGGGCTGAAGAAAACTTTTAGAAATGGATACTGGTGATGGTTTCACCGACTGGATATACTTAATGCTTCAATGTGCTGAATGGTTAAAATGACAAATTTCAGGTTATATGTATTTTAGCGCCATAAAAGCGATTAAAAAAACACTATGGTCTCATGGGAAAGAAAGAAAGGATTTTCCACCGTACCATAGCTACCAAAACTTTGCAGTTTAACTTAACATCTTAGAAAATGAGGGGATCTATCTTAGGAAGTTTGAGACTAGAGGTCCTCATAAAATGCTATCTGTTATGGACTGAATTCTGTCTCCCCAAAATTCACGTATGCAAGCCGTAACCCACAATGTACTATGTTTGGAAAGAGGGCCTTTAAGAAGGTAATTAAAGTTGAAGGAAGTCATGAAGGTGGGGCCCTGATCTAATGTGGCTGGTGTCCTTTTAAGGAAAGAGAGAGACACCAGAGACGTGCACAAAGAGAAAATGTCAAGTGAGGACACAGTGAGAAGGTGGCCATCTGCAAGCCAAGGAGAGAGGCCTCAGGGCAAACCCACCCTGCTGACACCTTGATCTTGGACTTCCAGCCTTCAGATCTGCAAGAAATAAACTTACCTTGCTGGAGCCATCAGCCTGCGGTATTTTGTTAGCGGCAGCCTGATCGGTTTAAGACAACTCACCTCCATTCCCAACTCCAACACACACACACACACACACACACACACACACACACACACAATTTTAATTTAGAGGAAGGGGGAAGTGAACATGAAACAAATAAACAGGATTGATATGTCGTTTCTCATTAAAGAGTAAGGTGCTCTTTGAGATTCTTAAAAAAAAGTATCATAAAGGCGTGTTCTAGTTGTAGGGACAAGGAAGAGAGAAGATTTAGTTCTGTCTCACTGGCTTCCTTACATACTACTAAAGACATACTGAGGTGGTGGGGGCCACCTGGGTGGCTCAGTTGGTTAAGCTTCCGACTTCGGCTCAGGTCATGATCTCCGGGTTCGTGAGTTTGAGTGCCTCATTGGACCCTTTTTTTGCTTTTATTTGCTTGCTGTTTCTGTTTCTAACTCTTGTGATGGGTAATCATAAAGTGCCACGCCTCAGAGCGGCCTCTGGTACTTCTTGATGGCAGTAACAATATATTTGACGTCTTGGCTATTCAAATTTTTTATGGCTTCGCCATAAAAAAATATTAAGTGAAACAGAGCACCAAAAGAACTTCCAGATAAAAGAAGAAGTTCCAGAAGGCAACCTATAACAGAAGAGTGATTCTCAGACATAGAAGAATCGTGATAACTTTGGGATCAGTCAGCCTGGCTTCATAACCCAGGTCTGTCACTTCCTAGGTCTGTGATCTTGAGCAAGGGATTCAACCTCCTGAGTCTGGGATTCTCCATCCAAGATACACAGATAATGAAACCTAGGGGGAGACATATGTAAATGGCTCTGCACTTAGTAACTAACAGCTCTATTCAGATCTATTGTATATTCGCTGCTGCTTCTCTGACCCCATGCCCAATTATCACTGCTGTGGCAGAGTCTTTGGGCCCCAGTGGGTACTTTTATGGGACAATCTTAAGAACGGCTCTCACAGAGAAACCACTGAGTGGTTCCCTTAATCACAAAAGGAGTGAGTCTGAGGGGAGATTAACTGCTCCTTCCTCTGCTTGCTTACTACATCTGTAACTCTCTTACAACAACTAAGTCATTCCTATATTCATTTAATTAATTTCTGCGACTCCCGCATGTGCCAGGCACTGCACTGGGTGGTCCCTTCCCTCACTGAGTCTCTAGCCTAGAGAAGGAAGGAAATACGGAAATAAGGGGACTACCCTGCGGTGAGGTTTTCACATGCACTCTGAGAGAATGATGAAACGTTCAAAATCACACATTTTCTCTTCTGTTTTGAAAAGAAATATGTACAATCACGTACACAGCACTGTGTAGGGCAAAGGGGTGATTAGACTCAAGGTTATCATCAGGTTTAGTTCTGTAGCTGTTTCTTTTTTTTTTTTTTTAATTTTTTTTAACGTTTATTTATTTTTGAGACAGAGAGAGACAGAGCATGAACGGGGGAGGGTCAGAGAGAGAGGGAGACACAGAATCCTAAACAGGCTCCAGGCTCTGAGCTGTCAGCACAGAGCCCGACACGGGGCTCGAACTCACGGACCGCGAGATCGTGACCTGAGCCGAAGTCAGATGCTTAACCGACTGAGCCACCCAGGCGCCCCTGTAGCTGTTTCTTAAATGTAGTAACTATGAAATACAATGGGGGTGTGAACCAACACCTACCTCCCTGAGAACAGACAATGTTCTGTTTTGTCTTGTTTTGTTTTTTTGTTTTTTTGTGGGTTTTTTTTTTTTTTTTTGAGAGAAAGACAGAGATTGAAAGGGAGCAGGGGAGAGAGGTAGGGTGGGGGAGAGAGAGACAGAGACAGTCCCAAGCAGGCTCCACGTCTGACACAGGGCTCTATCCCACACCCTTGGGATCATGACCTGAGCTGAAATCAAGAGTCAGATGCTGAACTGACTGAGCCACCGAGGTGCCCCCAGATAATGTTCCTGAATGCCTAAATCAATATCCACTGAGTACTTTGACTCATTCAAATCAATAAATGATAGGCTCTCGCTATGCCAGACATAAGTTTATGGTATTCATAAAAATATTAAATAGTGAAAACAAAAGAAAATGTTTTTGAATGCTGTGGAAGTAAGCCCTTTCCTATGCAATTAAAATGGAGAGCTACTCACCCTACCCTGGTCTTTGATACTCTAATGATGAATGTTATTTTTTCTTTAAAGTAGGACTTTTAACAGTCGCTTCATTATTATTCTAGAAAAGTAGAATATTAGCATTTTGAAGCTAAAAGGGACCTTAAGGAACCGGCCTAAGTTCCTTTTTCTTTTAATGTTTATTTTTTTTATTTTGGGGAGAGAGCGAGAGTGCGAGTGAGTGAGCACAAGTCGGGGAGGGACAGAGAAAGGGAGACACAGAATCTGAAGCAGGCTCCAGGCTCTGAGCTGTCACCACAGAGCCCAGTGCGGGGCTTGAACTCGTGAACCGTGAGATCATGACCTGAGCCAAAGTCAACTGACTGACCTACCCAGATGCCCACCAAATTCCTTTTTTTAAAGACGAAATGGAAGGGCGGAGGGGTTAAGGTGAATCGTGCACATTTTCAGCACTGCATTTAACTAAAAAGCCTATTTGAATTATTTCCTGATTTAGATAGGCCTCCCCTGTAATTACTCTGAATTAATAGGCCTTTCTCTGTGAATATCCCCTTTCAGATGAATGAACATTGCTAGAAATAAAGCAAATGACCTACCACACCAGTGTTTGGAAGCAAAGTTCCTGTTCAGGTCTGTTCCGATGCAACGATTATTTTCATGAAAAGACCGGTTCTTTCTCCACATTCGATTCTAAACAAACAAAATACTGATAACCAGGATGGCCATGTTTGCAGTTCAAGCAAAGACACAACTTCTAAAGCCTAAGTGACCAGAGTTGTGTGTCTGTCCTGCAAACCCATCACTCTGCTCTGCCACTGTCCTCACAGCGTTCCTTTCGCACAGCCCTCTCTCTATCCAGGTCTCCACCATGTTCTCTCAAAGCTATTTCAGTGTGAACCAGATGAAATGGGGATATTTAATCAATTTTGACCCATACCAACAGAAATTTCATTTGGCTTTGCAAGGCTGCTTGCAAGGCTGGTTACTGGTTCTCTTTAAATCTTGTTTGCTTCCATTTTAATTTCTTCCGAGAAAAGGAAAATAACTTGGTGTTTCAACGAGAATGAAAATGATGACTCATGAGTCTCAATGCTCTCTTTATTTTTTTCATATTTATACTTAATTTTTATCTTTATATTTCTTTTTATTTAAAAAAAATTTTTTTAACGTTTATTTATTTTTGAGACAGAGAGAGACAGAGCATGAACAGGGGAGGGGCAGAGAGAGAGGGAGACACAGAATCTGAAACAGGCTCCAGGCTCTGAGCTGTCTGCACAGAGCCCGACGCGGGGCTCGAACTCATGGACCGTGAGATCGTGACCTGAGCCGAAGTCGGACGCTTAACTGACCGAGCCACCCAGGCGCCCCTATATTTCTTTTTAAAATAAAGTTTATTTATGTTGAGAGACTCTGTGTGTGTGTGTGTGTGTGTGTGTGTGTGTGTATGAGAGAGAGAGAGAGAGAGAGAGAGAGAGAGAGAGCGCGCGCAGGAGCAGAGAAAGAGGGAGAGAGAATCCCAAGCAGGCTCTGCACTGTCAGTGAAGAGCCCGATGTGCGGCTCAATCGCACAAACCGTAAGATCATGACCTGAGCCCACATCAAGAGTAGGATGCCCAACTGACTGAGCTACCCAGGCACCCCTCAATGCTCTCTTTAGATTGAATTAAACTCTCTCATTTAAAAGTGTCAGGAGGGGGAGATGTGAAGACACTTCTAGCCTGATGGTTCCTTTGATTGTACCGATTCGATCCCGGTGTGTGAACACAAAGCGAATTGCCCCATTGGGTTCTTGGGGACAAACTGAGAAATTTGATCATGTACACAGTTGCGCAGACTTTGTTTAAACCTGTAGTTGAGATGATGTGGCAAATTTACCCCGCTGTCATCAACCCAGCTTCCCGGTCCGCTTCCAGCGGGGGGCTTATGGTTTAGTAGCAAGAATTACCCTGGAGAAATTAGGTTCTCACACTGCAGGGACTAACTGGCAGTTTTAAGACACAAAGACAGTGGGAGGGTAGGAATAGCTAAGGATGGCCTAATTCTACTGTGATTCAAGTAAAGGAACAAGTCTATCATAACATCAGTCTATGACTGTGATCGTTTATTGGACACAAATTTGTTAGGTACTGTTCTAGGGATTTCTCATTTACTTAGCTCAGGATTTGCCCAGTCCTCCCTACAAGCTTTTATTCAGTGTTCCTTTCACTTGCGATAACTTTCTCAATCAATCTCCTTCACCATTTCCAGCCATTTCTTCTGCAAAAATTACCTCTTCCTCTTCCACGAAACAGTTTTTGTCCAATCCTGTATGTTTCCAATCGCTCTGATTATTTTCATTCCCCTTAGTGTTTACATGTGCGGCTCAGGAGGCTTTTCTGAGCTTATATATGCTCAAATATGCTTTGATGTGCTTCTCATTAAATTAGAAAGGACTGCACTTCCATTGCTTGAGTAATTTTCCTGAATCATGTTGATGGGCTAGAAATACCATTGATAATGGTTTCCAGTATAGATGAGATTGACTAGGAAACTCACGCATATTAGATGTTCACGATTGAATTAAAGGGTCCTAAGGTTTAAATTCACGTATCAGTTAGAATGTGATTCTGTCACAATGTAAGTGCAGTTAAAATGCTTCTCTCAATCTTGCAATTTATGATGTTATGAGTCAAAATGCTATTCAAATGATTCCTAGTAAGAATGGATGGATCTAGGCATTGTGCATTGTTGTAGCTAATGTCACAAAAGGAGATACAACCAGACATTATGCAGAACACAGAATCACTATGAAATAGTCCTGCCAAAAAAGTCAAATCTGAATCTGGTTTATCCCCTACTATCCAAATTTCAAATTTTAGAAAATGCAGAGGACAGAGGAATGTTAAATTGCAACACGCCCATGCAATTAGCAAATCCAGACAATGTGAAACCTTGTCTTCAATGAATAAATTGCAAAGAAAAATTTGAGAAAGAGAGAGAGAGAGACAGAGAGATGGAGAGAGAATCTATGGATTAAAATAGAATTAAAATATACCTAAACCAATCACAATATATTGGCCTTAACTGGATCCTGAATCAAAGAAAATTTTTCTAAAAAAGTTATGAAACAATTGCAAATTTAAATTTGATTGGACATTTTCTGATATTCAGTATTGTTAATTTTTAGGTACAATTGTACTGTGTTTTTTTTAAGACCTATTTTAGAGATGCATCCTGAAATATTTTTGCTGAAATCATATGGTATCTGAGTTTTGTTTCAAAATAATATGAATAAGGTAGAATTGGGTTGGGGATATAGACAAGAAAATATTGGCCATGAGCTGATTATTGACGAAGTTGTGTGGTAGGTACAGAGGAATTTACTATACAATTATTCCCACTCATATGTTTGAAGTTGTCCATAATAAGAATTTAAAGATATTTATATCTTAAATAAAACCATTGTACCAAGATCCAGGATTCTATGAATAATTCGATCGGTGCATCCTTTATCTCCAACTAGGGCATGTTTTGTTTTCTTTGCCTTTACCTACCTTTTTCCATGTGAAGTCATAACCATCCACATTAACTACCGGCATCACATAGAAATCCATTTGTGTCAGAAGACTGGTGTATAGGGTTTCTTTCCCATAGAAGTGAGTTACCTACAAATTAAACCAAGTATGTTTAATAACATCTCTCTTAAGTCCTTCTAAATTTAGTCTGTTTCCTTTATGCATTATATTTTTTTAAAACGTCATTTCGCATGTTTAGATTTGCATCTTTAACTTTCAGGAAGAATATTAATTCCTTGACAAGTCTGAACTCAGGGCACTAGACTGCCAAATGGTGGCGAATGCCTTGGATAGGGGACAAATGGTCCTCTTATTTATTGGAGGCAGAAAATAGCACCGTATATTTTCTAAAATTTTCTTCTTCAAGAAACATAGAATTCTACCTTAGATGTAATTCCATTCCTTTTTCAATAATCCATATATCAATCAGAGTTTAAACTAACTTTGTCTTATGCCCAGATATGACTACATAGTTTCTACTTTGTCCTTATAACTTGGGGAGTCAAAATGTTCATTTTAATTCTTTCAACAAATCTATGAAACACGCATTCAAACCCTCACTTACCCATTCTGTTTGGAGTCCTGCTTATTGGACAAAAAGCTCCAGAGCTAATATGGATCATCTGTCAGAACCTAATACTCCCCCTTTGACAATCACTAATCAACTTCCTATCTCTGTGGATTTACCCATTCTAGGTATTTCATATAAATGGAATCATCAAATGCATGGCCTTTGTGTCTGGCTTCTGTCACTTGGCATAATGCTTGCAAGATTTGTCCATTTTGTAGCATGAGTCAGTATTCCATTCCTCTTCACTGCTGAATGATGTCCCATTATAAGGATATTCCACATTATTTTATCTACTCAGAGGTTGATGGGCACACTTTTTGACTATTATGAATAATGATGCATGAACATCTGTAAACAAATGTGTCAGCTTCTCTTGGGTTTGTACGTACTAGTGGAATTGCTAGGTCACATGCTAATTCAATGCCTAACCTTTCAAGGAACTGCCCAACTGTAAAATAGTGGCTGCACTGTTTTACGATCCCAACAGCAATGAATGAGGGTTCTAATTTTTCCACAGCCTTACCAACACTTGTGATTATCCTTTTTGAACTTTAGCCATCCTGGTGGGTCGGAAGTGATATGTCCTTGTGGTTGTAATTTGCATTTCTCTAGTGACTGATGATGTTGAATACCTTCTCATATGCTTACTGGCCATTTGTATATGGCGAGTTATCTTTTCAGATATTTTGCCCAATTTTAAATTGGACTATATGTCATTTTATTGTTTATTTGTAAACATTCTTTATATATTTTGGATACAAGTCCCTTATCATATATGTGATTTGCAAAAATTTCCCTCGGTTATATGGGTTGTCTTTGCACTTTCTTGATGACATTCTTTGAAAAGCACAAAGGTTTTTGATTTTGGTACAGCCCTTTTTATCTCTTTTGTCCTTTGTTGTTTATGCTTTTGGTGTCATATCTAATGAATAATCGCCAAAAGGCACAAAGATTGACTACTTCTATGTTTTCTTCTAAGAATTTTGTAATTTTGCCTTTTAAATTTAGGTCTCTGACCCATTTTGAGTTAATATTTGCACTTGGTATGAGGTAGGGGTCCAAGTTCATTCTTTTGCATGTGGATAGCTACTCGTTCCAGCAAAGGATGCCTTTTTTGACCTTTCACAAAGGTGCCATCTGGACTAGTGGTAGGCTTGCTTGGGTGCATTTAAAGAAGATGAGGGTGCAGAATAAATGGGAATTGGTGATCTGAAGAGTAGCAGCAGGACGAAACCAGGACCTCGGGGGAGAGGTGTAGAAAAAGGAAAGACAGAGGGAAACTGGGCATTAAGGGGACTTCTCAATGCCTACCCATAAAAGGAGAAGTGAACCCTAACGGGAGGGTGAGCTGAATGGATCGGCTAGGTAAGGTTAGAGCACCCTCAGGACTTTGGATATTTTCCTGATTGGCTAAAGGGTGAGGCTGGGTTGTACCTGGTATTGGGCAAACCTGTGTTCTTTTCTAGGCATTGTGTGAATTAAGGGCAGAGTTCCATAGATACAGAGAAATCTAAGAAATATTCTCACTTAACCTTGTAAATGATGTTATACTCATTAAGATATTTTCAGACTTGACATCTACCCAGTTATTTATATGTCAAAAGCATACAATCTAGGCATATAGTCATATCACTGAAGTAATTTAACCTCTAGATTTCTATAAGCCTTGTAACATGACTTAATAGATCAACTGTGTTCAAAGACATGATGTTTTAAAATAACACTTCAACCGAGTGTAACGTATTTATTCATCTAATAATTTATTATCAATTTGTGATTTGTGTATCCTGGGGCTCTCCAGTGAGTTTTCATGGTATTTTATAAAGATATATACAGTCATGGTTTTATATTTAGCGAATGAATCACTCTTAATGAGGTAGGTGGCTGAAGACAAAACACACACAAAAGACAACAAATAAATATTTGTCAAAGGGATGGTTTACCAACAAGATAAGTAGCAAAGTTGAACTCACTGTCCTAGTATAAAAACAAGACAAGAAGAAAGAGGGTACCAGAGGACAGCACAAGAATGAGAGATTAGGGGTGGGAAATAAAGGCTTGACTGATGCCTATTAGCTTGACCTCTGGCAGATAATTACTCACTTCTTTTTTCCTGAGGTACACCAAAGTTTTGTCCTTATTATGGTCCCCAACAACAACAACACCTGCCAAAAAATTCACCAATAGCCACTTGACAGAATAAATTAGTCCAAAAAGGCATATAAGATGCTATGAATGGAAGATTTTCTTAATTTTTTTTTTATTTTAGAGAGAGAGAGCAAGAGCAGGGGGAGAGGGGCAGAGGGAGAGAGAGAGAATCCCAAGCAGGCTGCACGCTCAGCCTGGAGCCTGACGTGGGTCTCATTCCCATGACCCTGGGATCACAACCCAAGTGGAAATCAAGAGTTGGACACTTAACCGACTGAGCCACCCGGGAGCCCCTATGAATGGAAGATTTAAAAATAAACTGTTACTCCTGCTACCAGTAGAAATACAGCAAAGAGCTTAGGTCCCAGTTTTTCTGCAATGGCAACCAAGTATTTAGCACAATGGTAGGTACTCTCTGAACCCGAGAGCTGTATTTCAGCCTAAAGCTGAAGCATTAATTTAAATTTTAAATGGTATAAGAGATGTTGAGTGCTGATTCTGTGGACCAAACAATATACTGAGTTTTACTGTAACAACAACAAACACTGACTTTAGAGATTATCTTTGTCCTTAACAAGCTGATAAAACTGTTAGGTTGGAAAGGAAACAGCAAGAATTCAATGCTATAAGTACGATAATAATTTCAGGAGGTACAAGGTGGCTCAGAAGAAGGAGAGTTAATTTTTCAGGTGTTTGGTGTTACAATTCCTGAAGAGCAGATTGAGGGGACAAGACATTCAGGATACGGGTGAATGGGTGGTGGGCAGGTGTGAGGAATGACAGAAACAGAAGGATTGGAAATTAAGAAGTCAGATTGTTAAGTGGCTCCTCCTATCCTTCCTGGCCACTGTCCTCAGCCATATTTTGGATCTAAAGGTCAGGGAGAGAATTAGTTTTGAGATCCGAGGAAAGCCATGGGAGAAGTTTACTGACACAGAGTTGAGATTAGGTTTAGTGATGTCGAGTTCAAGTTTCTGAGATTATTCACTAGCTAGATCTCGCACATGGACTTTAAATTCACTCAGAAGGACAGTAAGAATCGGAGAGGAATAAAGAATTGTGAGCCAGGTTCCAGGGAGTTATCTGGAGGCCATTAGATGACAGTAAAAAGAAAACTCAAGAGTGGTTCCATCAGATCAGATCGCGAATTCAGGGGAAAAGGCAGTGACTGCAGATGATTTCCCCGCTGTCTGAAAGCAGAGGGTGACTCTGAAATCTTTCCATAAGCCAAAATGGGATAAAGTGAAGAGTATCCCCTACTTTCCCAGCACTTTTACATCAGCACCTGTTTTTGCTTACTGCAAGAAGGAGAGTTTTTGCTTTTATGAAAAAAGCCATCACCATCCTAATGCAGGTCTTTCATAAAAGTGAATGGCATAATGCGAACTTTAGGAAAGCAGGGGACACCTGTAGCAGGACAGGAGAATGTCGATCCACTCCTCTGGTCCCTTGGCACATGGAGATATGAAAGAAAGAGCAGGCTGTCTCCTTGATGGAGCTTCTATGAAGCAGTGCCCTTCACAAGTCACGTGTCAGCTAAGGTAAGGGGCAGCAGAAGGAAATCTGCGGAGGCCATAAGGTTGCAGGGTGCCCACTTTGTGTGCAGCTACGTGAGCATTCTCCTGGGCAGAGGTTCACAGGGAGGCTAGCACTGAGAAAAGCCAGCTGGCAGACAAAATGCTAAGCAAGGTGCGATGCCCCATACGTGTTCCTTGGGCTCCTATGACGGGCCAGGCGGGTGCTTGTCATGCCCGAGCTAGCCTTGGCCCTGCCTTTGCAGAAGTGGAAGGGATCTAAAATTGGTCTCTAGAGGATGAATGAGAGGCATAGAAAGAAATGACTGGCCTCAGGCTCCCCAAAGTGTAGAGTAATGGGTTTCTCCTAAGCTGAGACTGCACCACACTGAGTTAGAGAAAAGAGTAAGAGAGTACGATATATATATATATATATATATATATACACACGTGTGTGTGTGTGTGTGTGTGTGTGTGTGTTTGTGTGTTGGTCTCTGCCCCACACCCACTCTGGCTCCTGGCACAGACCTTGTAATGCCCTGAATGATAAGAGCAATGAAGGCATCTTTTGTTCTAGTATTTGGTCCTTGACCTCAGTTCCTGACACAGAGCTTTGAAATCCCTTGAAATTTCCTGGGTGATAGCAGCGTCTTTTGTTCTCACGAGGTGATCCTTGGAGGGCTCCCGGCAGGAGCCTTATCAACAGAAAGACCAAGCCATGATTAGGAACTTGGAGGTTCCAGCCCCAACCATATCCTCCAGGAAGGGGAGTGGGATTAGAAATTGAGTTAATGATCTCTCATGCCTACAAGGTGAAGCCTCTATAAAAACCCCAAAGATAAGGGGTTCAGGGAGCTTCGGGGCTGGTGAACACGTGGAAAGTGCTAGGAGAGGGGTTCATCTGGAGAGGGCCGGGAAGCTCCATGCCCCTTCCCACAGACCTTATCTTATGCATCTCTTCTACCTAGGTGTTCATCTGTATCTTTTATGACATCCTTCTATAATAAACTGGCAAACAAGAAGTAACCTGTTCCTCTGAGTTCCCTCAGCTACTCTAGCCAAATGAAGCAAACCTAGGGAGGAGGTGGTGGGAACCTTTGACTTAGAGCTGATCAGTCAGAAGCACGGATAACAGCCTGGACTTTCAACTGGCATCTGAAGGGTGAAGGGGGGCGGGGGGTGGCGGCTGAGCCCTCACCCTGTGGGATCTGACTCAGTCTCCAGGCAGACAGTGTCAGAAGTGAGTTACATTGTCGGACACCCAGCTGGTGTCACAGAATTGCTTGGGATGGAGAAAGTCCCCATGCATCTGGTGTCAGAAGTGTTGTGCATGTGGTAGTCGTACGAGAAGAAAGGAATGGTGTAGGTTTTCTTTATAGAGACTTAAAAGCTAAGACTTCCCTTTGTCTTTGAGTTCTTTACTTTTTAAGTATAAAAATCTGCCACCACAAAAATCTGAAAGCTAAGGATTTCATTTTTCCTTCTACGGTTGTTAGAATCATTACGAAGGGCAGATGATCTACATTAGTTTTAGGCAGGCAAGGATGCAGCTTCTTAAATGTCCATTAACAAGAGTTTATTGAACTGTGTTGCCTTGGGCTACAAAAATCAGCCTCATGTTTGTCGGGACAAAATACTTGACTGTAAGGTTTTGGAGCCGTATCTTATTTCCCATGGTATCTCCAGAGTCTGGAACCTCATAGGCAGTTTATAAATATTTGTGGAATAAATACTTTAATCTTACAAAGATTCAGCAATTGGGGGTGGGTGGAGGAGAGCATGTGTAATAGGAGACAAGAGATGTCAATCGGGGAGGGATGACAAGTAGGGACAGCTTCACTAATATGAATTAGCCTTTCTTTCTGGTCCTTTCCAGGTTCAGTGATGGAAGGAAAAGAAGCGTGCTTTCCTGCTTGCTTTGCACGTTTCTTCCTCCACTAACTGCTGCTTCATTCATTACCTAAAAGGAATAAACCACCCAAGTTGAGGAAGGATCACTAAATGGCTGAGCTGTGTTAACGATCTAGTCCATTGAGAACTATCTTCATTTGGTCAGGGCGGTACCAGTGGTGGCTGGGAACTTTCCAGAAGGCTCAGGGAGGCTGCAGCTCCCATCAGAGGGTAAGAGCAGATGGTGAGGCAAAGGAAGAGAGGTAGAGGTGTTGTATCTGACAAGACCCAGTGGAGGCAGAAATATTTTCACTTTTGATGTACGTCATGGGTTAAGACAGATCAATGGAAGTGACTATCTTTTGATTTTTTTTTTTAAACAAATCTATTTTGTGTGGCTGTATCCCTGTGAATACAGAGACAATCACCATTAGCAGAAGGACATATTTTAAGTTAGTTTTCCAGTGGTAACGGCTCTTTGTATAAATCAATATAGAGAACATTTATGCCCATTTTATGGGAGCTGAAGCATAATTTTTACTGTATTCATTTATTATACAGCTTTATAGCCATTATAATTTTTGGTTTTATGCCATACTCTTTGTCTTATATATGGTTTTTTTGCTGCCAAGGCCTCCTTCAGGGACAAAATCTCCCATTATAACATATGAGAAAATAGGATCTGCTCTGTAATGTTGTACTTCATGTTCAATTTCCAAGGGCAGAATACAGCAAAGATGTCTGGATTATTCAAATCAGAAGAGTAAGAAATTAATTGGGACTCAATTTAGGTAATTGCTTTAGTTCTTTCTTCTACTTAGTAAACATACTACAATTGCAAAATAATTCTTAATTATTTTCCAGTGTTTAGCCCTAGCCAGAAATACAGGAAGAAAAAGGTAGACAATCTTTAGGGTGATTTAAATGCTTGAAGTTACAGTTACCAAACTTAAAAATATGCACAAAAGTCACCTGGGTAGCTTGTGGAATTTGTAGATTACCAAACCTCACCACCAGAGAGTTGAAGGCAAGAATCCTAGGATGTGACCTGGGAAAATGCATTTCATAAACAGCCCAGCGGATTCTGACACAGGTCGTCTTGGGCCACGAATTGAGAAACCCTAGTGTAAGAGAATGTGAATACTTACATAGCCTATGAACCACAAGCAGAAAGCAGGAGAGATCCATTCTCTGGCATGGATTCCACAGTCAATCCATATGGCATTTTTGGCTGTTTGTTCTTTTCTAGAAACCTGCCCAAGGAAAACCAACAACAATAACAAGAAACTTCAGGAAAATAATTTCCATCTATGTAGTGCTCGCGTTTAATTCTTTCAACAAATCTATGAAACACCCATTGTTCTCTGCATTCCTTTGAGGATTTTCAAGGGACATTAAAAGCTGGTGTAACTAAAAGAGACTAGTTAAGTTCACGTAGCTGGTGAGAGGCAGGACTGAGGTTTTCAGTCAGGACTTCTGATCTCAAGTCCTCTTTGTTCCTCCACAATTACTTGTCATTCCACAGGGTAGAAAGGGTGGAAGGCAGAAGGGTAGAAATAAAGACCAGAACACTAGTATTTCAGGCTGTACCTTGACACTTCCGTGGGGTAAAGGGGTGTGTACAAGGTGGGCAGCTTTCTGTGGGAGACTAGTACAAAGAAAGATGGGGAAAGGGAAGCCAGTGATGGGGTACCTGGGTGGCTCAGTCAGTTAAGCCTCTGACTTTGACTTCAGCCGAGGTCATGATCTCAGGGTTCATGAGTTTGCGCCCTGCATCGGTCTCTGTGAAGACAGCTCAGAGCCTGGAGCCTGCTTCGGATTCCGATTCTATGTCTCCCCCTCTGTCTGCCCCTCCCCCACTCATGCTATGTCTCTCTCTGTCTCTCAAAAGTAAATACATGTTAAAAAAATTCTTTTTTAAAGATAAAGGGAAGCCAGTGATGCCAAAGACAAACTTGGACTCCCTGACCGCTTTCCCCAGGGTGCATACTTTTTACATATAGACTATTCCCCTATTTCACACAAAAAGAAGCATACATCTAAGTTCACACAAAATTATTACCACCAGGTCGAGGGACAGAGACCTTGCTCTGATTCATGGTATAGGGAGCTCGTGCAAGCTGCCAATTCTGGAATCAGAACTCCCAATTTGCCCTCAGTGATAGACTTTGGTGTCTTCAGAAGTATTCCAAAAACAGCTCCAAACAAAATGAATCATGGTTCATTTGCTTTTAAAAATTAGTCCCCACGCAATTTTAGGGTATGGAAGGGAGAAGAGTGTCATTAAGATTAAGCAAATATGCGGAGTTGAAATTTCAAAACAAGAAAAGGAGAGAGTTACATTTTTATTGCCAGGGGGGTCTGGGTGGCTCAGTGAGTTAAGCATCGAACTTCAGCTCAGGTCGTGATCTCATGGTTCATGGGTTCGAGCACCGCATAGGGCTCTGTGCTGACAGCTCAGAGCCTGGAGCCTGCTTTGGATTCTGTGTCTCCCTATCTCTCTGTCCCTTCCCCATTGGCTTGCTGTCTCTCTGCCAAAAATAAATAAACATTAAAAAAATTAAAAAAAAATTTTATTGCCATCTATAGCCCTCAAAGAGGCTTTGTTCTTAACTAACCTGGAGCTAGTGATAATCCAGTAAGAAAGCAAGGGAGAAAGTCCAATGGCATTGACTGCAAAGACAGAAATAGTACAAAGAGAACTTTCTAGCAAATTTAACCTACTCAATTTAAAGGGAAACCTTGGGTTGTCTGGACTAGTTGCCTGACTCAACTCTCTGTCTAACTGTGCCAAGCAAACTCTCTTGGTACCAGTCCCGATGCTGGAAAGATGAAGGAACCCCAAAGACTTCCAGTGTGTGCACACCCTTGGTCAAGTAAGACTGGGACTGAGGCATGCGGGAAGCATGGTCTTCCAACATATAAATCTAGGACCCAGAAACACAAGTCCTAAAGAGTACACACAACATGTCTGAAAGCAAATGTCATGGGTGTGTATACCACAATTACATGGATCCAATCGGATCGACCAACTCAGCTGCCAGGAGGACCCAACATTTCATATGTCTGCCTTGAGTCTCTACTGTAGGTACTTGCCAAAACAGATGAAAACCCAGAAACCCCAACTCAAAGTCTTAACTTGAGATGACAAAGACGCCCACCTATCACAATTTAGATAGGTAATGGTGGGAAACTCTATGTAAATTAAATGCTATTAAATCCAATGTAATTTTCTAATGCTTAATTTTTTTGTCTAGACCTTCTTTTTAATTATTTTTTGAGGAAGGGTTAGGGGGAACAGCTAAAACAAACAAACAAAAAAGAAATGCAGAATTAGAAATTAACAGGCAGGAATTAGTATGATTTCATGGCTCCCAAAAATTCTTTCTGTGGCCATAGTCGCTGACCTTTTACTAAGACCAATTTATTCAACTAAAAATAAATAACCAAATGGACAGCGATTGGAGCAGAAGTTATCACATTAGTCCTACTGCCCAGGCCCCCGACATAGCCCTGGTTCCTATCCTTCCCTTGGTGTGGTTGTTAAGCTGTTTCTTTGGTTCCAAAAACTACATCCGGGTCAATTCAATGTTTGTCTAACAACAGATTCCTCTGTATTTGTTTCCTCCTAAGTAAGGCAGTCAGAGGTGCTGGTGGTAGTGGTGGTAAGTAAATAACAGACTTGAGAAAAAATAATCCAGATGACTCCCTTATTTTATGAAGGTAGCCACTGAAGCTCAGGAAAGGTGGGGGCCAGAAGGGCAGGGAAGATGGATGATGGGCACCGAGGAGGGCACTTGTTGGGATGAGCACTGGGTATTGTATGTAAGCGATGAATCACAGGAATCTACTCCCGAAGCCAAGAGCACACTGTATACACTGCATGCTTGCTAACTTGATAATAAATTATATTTAAAAAAAGGAGAAAAAAATAAATGGCTTATCTATGTCACATAAACAGAGAGAGTGGATTCTGAAAATAGGCTTTTCACTCTCCCGTCCATCCTGCATTAGTAAAGGAAAAAATGTAAGGGTAATAACTAATCCCCAAATAGCTGGATATTAAAACCGAGGAAGACCCATAATACAAATATTTCCATAGCTCAAAGACAAATATGCAAGTTATAACAAGCACCATTGGAGAAGTAACACATTCTCCAAAGTGGATAGATCAGCGACTGCCCCCACAGCATACCTTTAAAACATAAAGTGGGTACTTCTCGTATGAGGATCCAATGTGGATTTTTTCAACCATATCAGGATAGTTTTCAGTTATAACTTCAATCCAAGAATAGATCTATCAAAGCAGAAACCAGCAGTCAGTCGCAGAACAAGTTCAAAGCATTTTCCTGGCCCAAGGAAGGAGACAATTTCATCAAGGTAAGGCGATCCCTTTAAAACCTTTGCATAAGGAAAAAATAAGGAACAAAAACAGTTGGGGCAGGGTGTTTCTTCTGCTGTTTTGGAAAATAGATAAAATTAAAGTTTTGAAAGATATCAAGGGTTAGAGAAAGAGTAGAAAAGGACTGAAAAACTTAGCACAAAGTAGGAAAAGTTAATCTTAAAATTTTTTTTTTAATATTTATTTATTTTTGAGAGAGAGACAGAGACAGAGACAGAGGGTGAGTGGGGGAGGGGCAGAGAGAGGGAGACACAGAATCATAAGCAGCTCCAGGCTCTGAGCTGACAGCACATGATGTGATTCGGGGCTGGAACTCACAAACTATGAGATTATGACCTGATCTGGAGTCAGACACTTAACCAACTGAGCCACCCAGGCGCCCTGAAAAAGTTAATCTTTAAAGTGTATCTCCTGAAAGTGATTTTTAAAGGCTCATTACATTGAATCCCTGCCTCCATGTGTGAAATCTTTCCCATTCATTCATGAGTTCACATTTATACAGAAACTTTTTATTTTTTTTAATATTCATTTTTATTTTTTTTTAATTTTTATTTATTTTTGAGAGAGAGAGAGAGAGTGAGCGGGGGAGGAACAGAGAGAGAGGGAGACAGAGAATCTGAAGAAAGCTCCAGGCTGAGTTGTCAGTACAGAGCCTGACATGGGGCTTGAACTCACAAACCGTGAGATCATGACCTGAGCCAAAGTCAGACACCTAACCGAATGAGCCACCCAGGTGCCCCTAAGAACAGTAACCTAAAGAGGCCCTGGGCACTGTCTTTGTACAGGATAAATCGCCGTTGTTCCCCACTAGAGATCTGTGCCCTCACAACAAGATGTGTAAAATGATAGGAGGCAGGGGTGAGGACAATCTGCAGGAAAAATAGTCTCTCGTTTGATTCAGGACATTTCTCCTGGCTGCAAGTCTAGTGGTGTTTGTGATTCTGTCCAGATTACAGTGGAAGGAAGAGACAAAAACTCCCGGACCTGACTTTAGGCTAGCGTCCACTTCAAATCAGGGTTTGAATGACGGAACTCGGTCATGTTTGCAGACCAACTTCTCAGGGGCCATGCTTGTATTTGTATACCTTCTGCAATGGGAGCGACCAACCCTTGGCCTTATTTCTGGGACCTTATCTAGAGGTAATTTCAAGTTGACGGGACCTGGAGCACCGTGGATCCTCTCGAAGTAACATAACTAGGGTAAGTGGTTGTCCTGTGCTGGGGATTAAGATGCTCTCCGAAGGCCCACCTGTCACCAAATACCAATGCTGTCCGTGCCTGCAGTGTTGGGCATCTAACTGTCAGAGATTTCCTCGCTGGGCCTTTGTTTTGTTTACCATGCTACTCTTCTAAGGCATGAGTGCACCTGAGACAACTACTACACGAAACTATTTTGTGTTTCAGTATTAATGGTTCGGTACATTTCCTCCAACCAGAGAGGCTGTGTTGTGTGAAGGCAGCTTTACAGGAAACTGTTCATCTCACAATCTAATCTGAGCTAGTGAAGGTAACACCCTTTGAATAACTCTCTTCTTTTGCCATTTGTCTTAAGAAGTTATTTTTTGGCCGGGGCGCCTGGGTGGCTCCGTCGGTTAAGCGTCTGACTTCGGATCGGGTCATGATCTCGCAGGTTCGTGGGTTCGAGTCCTGCGACGGGCTCTGTGCTGACAGCTCTGAGCCTGGAGCCTACTTTGGATTCTCTGTCTCCCTCTCTCTCTGCCCCTCTGCTGCTCTCTCTCTCTCTCTCTGAAAAATAAACATTAAAAAAAAGAGAGAGAGAGAAGCATTTTTTGGCCCTTTGTTTTTCTCCCTACGGTGGATCCTAGTAGGAATCAATGACAAAAGAACTCTCCTGCCCACCAGGTGACCTCGCGGTGAGGGCTGAAGGAGAGATCAATGCCGAGGGCGAGGGCGAAGGAAGGACTTGGTGGAATTTCCTGAGGGCCAGATGGCCATGGATCCTATGAACCCTAAGGATTGAGGGGGGGAGGGAGGAGAGGTCTGCAATGTTTCCTGGATTGTCACTGTTATGAACTGAATTGTGTTCTCCTCCGAATTCATACACTGAAACCGTAACCCCCAGCGCCTTAGAAAGTGACTACATTTGGAGATAGGGCCGTTAAAGAGGTAATTAAGTTAAAATAAGGCTGCTGGTGTCGGCCCTCACCCACCCTGCCCGGTGTCCTCATAAGAAGTGGAGATCAGGACATAAACATACAGAGGGAAACCAGGGATGTGCACACAGAGAGAAGGGCATGTGAGGACACACTGCGAAGGCAACCGTCTACAAGTCAAGGAGAGACACCTCAGGAGAAACCACCCCTGCTGTCACCTTGATGGTGCACTTCCAGCCCCCAGAACTGGGAGAGAATACATTTCTGTGGTCCAAGTTACCCAGTCTGGGGCACTTTGTTATGGCAGACTAATAGTCATGTCCTTCCCCCCCACCCCTGCCCCATGTCCTTCCCACTCACTCCTGGAGACAAGGTAAGAAAAAGTCACCTTTTTGAACAAAATCATGAAAAAATATTCTTAAAATATTTAAAAGTACTTTTTTCAGGCATTCCCCTCTTCCCATCGAATTCAGCACAGCAGTGATTTTGTAAATCACACCCACCAAGCGTCTCGATCTCCGGCATCAGATTGGGGACACTGGAGGGGAGACGTCTCAGGGGAATAGAGACAAGGGAGGAGAGACAAAGGAGGGGATGCAATTTTAAGATCCCCATCAATCAGTCAGGCACATGGATTCTAGAAGCCGACCGAGTTCCGGTTTAACTAACTGGAAAGGAACAGATGCTTTTGAAGATTAAATAGCAAATTGATTCGTATTTCTTAAGTCTTAGATGTCTTAAAAACATGGATATGGTCCTTAACAGTTTCTGGGCACCTAGCCAAAAATGATAAAAATACTTAACATTAGGCAATACAGCAGCATACTCCGATGAAGGAATAAAAGGTATCAAGGGATTTTTATTACTTGGAGCATACTATATAAAAAAGAAAGTCCTCTAAGGAGTTTACCCTTTCAATTAACAATATGAGGAAACGGTTCTGAGAGTGTTACATGAAAGGTTACAGCCGAACAGCAGCATTTTTCTCAGGTTCCCTGTAGCAAATGGGAACCTATAAGTACTGATAGGGAAAAAAATCAACTTCTTAAAGATTAAAATACAGCGGCGCCTGGGTGGCTCAGTCGGTTAAGCGTACGACTTCAGCTCAGGTCACGATCTCACAGTCCGTGAGTTCGAGCCCTTCGTCGGGCTCTGTGCTGACAGCTCAGAGCCTGGAGCCTATTTCGGATTCTGTGTCTCCCTCTCTCTCTGACCCTCCCCTGTTCATGCTCTGTCTCTCTTTGTCTCAAAAATAAATAAATGTTAAAAAAAATACAAGTGGTATTATCATCAGTAACATTATTCATTTAAATAGATTCCGCCTAAGGGGAATAAAACGTACGTATTTACCATGTACTAAGTATGAGTGAGTAAATTCCTCTAATTCAGTGAGAGAAAATGTAGCAATTATTCAGTAAGAATACGATCAGGGTAAAAAAAAAAAAAAGAATACTATCAGGGTAATAGTCCAAAGACACATGATTAATTAGACTGTTAATTTCTTTGGGGCAGTGTCAATAAAAAGGCCCTATTTTTATTTCCTGTTGTTCCTTTACGTGTAGTGTTACTGCTAGCAGTTAGAGACACTCTCAACTCTGGACAAACAGCCTGCTTACAGGCAGGGTCCTAATAGAATGCAACCTCCCCAGGGAAGATATCCACAAGAGGCTAGGTTACCACCGTATAATCAACCTAATCGTAATTTTTTTTTACTCTCTTCCACTAATTCTGTTTTTTAATAATATCCCATGGTTGAAATGGCCATGCTAATTAAATTAAAATAGTGATTTTGGAGAGCAACGTAACGGCTTACTTCATTTAGCGAGTGATACTGTTCGTAGTACGAGGAAGAGGTCCGGGGGCTGACCGTGTCATTGGCAGTCTGCTGTTGAATAAGATCTGCCACTTCTTCCACCAGGATGCTGGGGGACGAAACAGAGGGACAGCTGATTTCCAAACAGGACTCTGATTCTCCCACGGCCCACTGCGGGTACAGCAACAGGTGAGCATGGGGGAAAAAATTCACTGAGAAATTTAACAAGGTAAACTTCATCAAGGTGCAAACAATAACCCCTCACGCGGTAGCAAGCTGAAATTCACAGACCTTCTTGGTGGAACCCACATGACAGCTGAGAGAAAGTGGCTCCTGTGTGATGTGTTTTGAAGGCCCCCCCAAACTCACCCTTTCCTCACCATTACCAAAATTCCTTGACTGTGATTCGTCAGTGTCTTTAAGGTTAATGGACAACTTTCTTAAATCCAGACTAACATTGTATTATTCTGTTTTCAGTTGAGGACCAAGGAGAAGCAGAAAGCCTTTTCTTTTTGTTTTTCATCGTGACAGCCACTGACCTACACCAGATGTTCTGCATAGCCAAAGATGATCAAGTCTCTAGAGAAACAGAAGCACAGGGAAAGAGAAGGTACCAGAAAGGCAGCTTGTTTAATTCTCTTGAGAATTGCCACACTGTTAACTAGGCAAACATTTTAAGTGAATTAAGCTGTTGCATCGCCTGGGATGAACAGTTTGAAAGTTAGCTATCACTTTAATGTTATTCCCTTTTTTGGAGGGGTCAGCGGATAAAAGCCAAGGCTTTGACATCAGAGAAGTCTGAGTTCAACTCTTTGCCCTGCTATGTTCTATGTGTTATGATCTTGAGAAATTCCTTTGTGAGTATGAAACAGTTTTTTCATATCTGCCTAATGAGGATAGTATCTATCTTACAGAGGTAAATAAGAACTAAATGAAGCAATGTGTAGAAGGGCTCAGCACAGTTCCAGGAAGGCGGTAAACACCTATAACATATTACTAATAATCATCATAGTGTCTTATCCAAAGGCTGCCCATTGATAAGCGGGAGAGAGCTTGGCCTCCAGGAATGCTAGCATAGCAGGTGGAATCCTGGCTCTTGAACAGCGGACATAGTATGGAGACGTTTAACAGGAGCATCCGAGAGGAAGGGGGTGTGGCGTCTGGACAGAAATTGCCTCTGATACAACGTTTAGTTTGGCCCAGACGTTCAGGAATGTTCACTGACCTTGCGAAGCAAGGAAGGAAGCAGAATCCCCTTCAGCAGCTGCTTTTTCAAGAGATACCGCAAAACCTGCTAAAGTGAATGACAATTTTGCTCCCCAGGTCTAGGCACAGAGCAGAGGAACTAAAAAAAGGAAGGAATAAGGAGGAACTATAGGAGGCTCCCCAGATCACTGAGTCTGAGTCATTTTCAGGCAAGAGACCCAGGTTGTGAGAGGTGAAGCCACTTGTCCAAGGTCGCAGAGCTGGCCACTTAAACTTCATCACCGGTCCACTTCAGAGATTTCCGTGTTGTCATGTTCAGTGTAAGTATTTATTTTTTCCAGAAAGCAATTATACTGGCTGCTAATACAATGCCTCATAGGTGCGTCTAATGGCTGCTCAAGAAATACTGAACGATGCCTACCTGAACAGAATCGCGTTGTCATGTAAATTCGCTTTCACGTTGCTTACATCAGAGGCATTCACAAAAAAATGGACTTCTTTCTTCTTCTCAATAAATTCAGCTGTTACCGGCTGCCAGAGAACAATCTGCATTTTTCAAGGGGAAGAATTGATAAAAACGAAAACAGTTGTTCGTATCCTTCTCATCTATAGCTAAAGCCATAAACCATGTATCGATAGGAGAAATGAAACAGACATTTCCTAGCCGCTGGTCCCCATTCACACACGGGGCAGTGTAAACATTTATTTTGCAGGGAGCTTGTCTTATTCTTTTCTGTGACCCCAGTAGAGAGGCCCTGGAACATGCAAGGCACTCAATAAATATTTGGTTAGACAAGAATGAATGAGCCAATGAATATATTTATGACCCAACTCTAAAGCTGGATGTGTATGTCAGTTTAAAGGAGAAATGAAATTCTCTCTAGAAAGAAAGTTAATTTACTGTTGATCTTCTTTAATAAAAATTCCATGTCCTTGATATTGTTATCATGTTGATATTCCTTTTCTTTAATCTAATTATGGGCTTTGGGCAATGACTTTTAATAGTACTGACTTTTTTTTTTTTTCTACTTTACTGCACTTTTTTCAAGCATTTTCACACCAATTTCCTTTGACCATTATAATTATGCTTTGATGTAGGCGAGGCGGGTGTTGCTATTTCCATTGTGGAAATAATGAAGAAATTAAGGCTCACAGCCAGCATGTCTAAAATCATACATGTAGGAAGTGGCAGATTAAGAACTAAGATTCTAAATCTCTAACGCTTCCTCCAGAGGTATGTCCTTTGTCCATGGTGTGATGGCCATCAAAACGCACCACTCGGTGCTTCTGTTGAGAGGAGCATAGTTGAAAGGCCTTCCCAGCCACTGCCCCCTTGATCCACCCGAGCCTGATGCCGTGCTGCTCCGGGGCTGCAGCCAGCCACGGACCAGGCACTGAGGGCATATTCTTGCAGGACCCTTCTTGCGAGATATGGGTTTCCAAAGCCCGGTGGCTTTGGCTTCAGGACTGACCACTGGTCTAGCCAGACCTTCATCGGAACTGCCCCGGAATCTACAAAGTCTCCATTTCTGCAAAAGTGTCAGAGCTGTGTCTGGTCTGAAAGTGCCCCCTGCCATCTCTGACTTCCTCCTCTTCGTCCTTCCCAAGCATTCCTCTTAGTACACATAGCTGGCATCTTCAATCTGGTTTTGATGTCTGCTTCAGGAGAACCTTCAATGACAAGCAGGGGGCCATCAATTTTCTACCATGACATCTTGTAACTCTTGTCAGCTTTCTACACCTTAGGCATTCTGGACAGATGGGTCCCAAGCATGAAGAGTTTAACAAACGCTCCCCTGTAGTTTTGCTGCCTATTCCTTTTTAAGAACCATTATTTTGTAAGCAAAGTTCTATTGGACTTCTGTCATCATAACATCTTTGTAAGTACCAACTTTCACTCCCAAAGTGCTACTATGATGAAATTGGCTGAAAAGCCAATAGCACAAATGAAGAATGTTTTGATTTTAGCACTGGCAAAATCATGTGATTATGGGGAGGGGGAGAAGGCTATAAGAAGAGGGGTTTATGTCAGCTATATTTAAGTCAGACAACATATGAGAGAACATGGCACACAAAATTTAGACACCATGAAGCTGATATACAGTTGATCCTTGAAGAATGTGGGGATTAGGGGTGCTGACTCCTGTGCAGTTGAAAATCTGTGTATAACTTTGAGCTCCCCAAAATTTAACTACTAATAGCCCATTGTTAAGTGGAGGCTTACCGATAACATAAACAGTTGATGAACACATATTTTATATGTTGTACATATTATACACAGTATTTTAATTTAAGTTTGAGAGATTTTTATTAAATAATAAGTTATTTAATAACAATGAATTATGATTTATTTCGAGAGAGCGAGAAAGTGCAAGCAGGAGAGGGGCAGAGAGAGAGAGAGAGAGAGAGAGAATCCCAAGCAGGCTCTGTGCTATCAGTGTAGAGC
The DNA here is from genome assembly GCF_018350195.1 of Panthera tigris. NCBI lineage: Eukaryota > Metazoa > Chordata > Mammalia > Carnivora > Felidae > Panthera > Panthera tigris. Next base: position 24,602,381 of record NC_056660.1, on the reverse strand, counting down.
CCAAAGTGGGGCTCGATCTCACAAACCAAACCGTGAGATCATGACCTGAACTGAAATCAAGAGTCTGACACTTAACTGATTGAGCCAGCCAGGCACCTGAATATACTGTATTTTTATAATAAAGTAAACTAGGAAAAATCAAATGTTATTAAGAAAATCATAAGAAAAATACATTTACAGTACTATACTTTTCTTTCTCACATATCTGTGTGTAAGCGGATCCACGCAGTTCAAACCCGTGTTATTCAAGGCTCAAATGTAAAGATAAATGAGGGAAAAATTACCTCATATGTTGTAGTAAGATTCTGCACAATCTGAACTTGCCTGGAGGTTCTAGGAAAAGCTGATAAAACCTGGCCACTGGGAAAGAATAAAACAGAATTTTGAGGTTAAATAAAAAAATTAAAATGAGGTTTATTTTTAAATAATCCTCTAGGTAACTGTAAAAAGGAAAAACAAAAACTTTAAATAGTAAAAGAAAAGAGGATCTTGCTACAGGCTAAGGGTTAAAAAGAGAACATACACTTTCTCATTCTTTCTGCTCCAAATCGACTGCCAAATCAATAGTTCTCTTGAATGGGAGTCAGTCTGCAGAGTACGTACTTCTTTCTTCTGTGTGTGTGTGTGTGTGTGTGTGTGTGTGTGTGCGTGCATGAGTTATAGTTTTAAAAATTAAATATTTGATGCATAAGGGAATATTAATGCTAACACTAGCTTATTACATAATAAAATGAATGCCTGGGAACCCATTACACCACTTAAGAAATCCAATGTTATTGGTGTCCTTGAAGCTCCTTGTGGGTTCCTCCCCGCTCTGCCTCCTTACCATATCCCAAAAGGTACCCACTACCCTAAATTTTCACTTGGCTCATTCCCTTACTTTTTCTCTGTACTATGGATTCTTGAACACATGATGGATTCTTGAATGTGTAGATTCTTAAGACATTCTTAGGTTTGCTTGATGTAACTCTATAAAATTGGTATACTGTACGTGTCCTTCTGTATCTTATTTTCTTTCCCTCAACATTGTATGTTCAAGGTTATCATCTGTGCTGAAGAATATATTGGGCTGGAATTTGTCTACAAGTGGAATTGCTACTTCTTTGGGGTAGACACATTTTAATTTCATAGAAATTGGGCAAGAGCTCTTACCACACAATACAGCACAAACCTAGAAGGAAATGATGCATAAAAAAATACATCATAAAGAGAAAAAAGATAAACAAACAAGATATTTTCAATATGTGTAACTGATAAAGGATTAGTATCTAGACTACAGAAAGGAATTATAGTACCCAATTGTCACAAAAAAATAAATGAATGGAAATACTGTACTTTATTAGTGAGTCAGAAAATTAAAAATTAAAGTTGTAAGGGGATTCCATTTCACAACCACTCAATTGGAAAAATTAAAAAGTCAGACAGCATCCAGTGTTAGCAAGGAGGAAGGGCTTTAGGAAATCATTTCCACTACTGGTGAAAATACAAACTGGTACAAAGTTTGAGAAATAATTTGGTACTATTCTATAACATTGAAAAAAAAAACATGTAACAAGAGCTCTGGAAATACAAAAGAGGTTATGACAACTTCTGCTTGTCATTATTAGCAAAGGCTTCATGGAGGTGATGATTGGGTAACTTAGAGTGTGTAAAGGCACTGTGGCAGGAGACAAAAGGGCACTGTTGGGAAAATAGCAAGCTGCTCATTGTTGCCAAGTGTAGGATAGGAGAGTAGCTAAATAGAAATGAGTTTGAAAACTTATTTCAGTCCTTCTCTAGAGAAAATTGTGAATGCACGCTGAGAAATCGGTCTTTATGTTGTAGGCAATTAAAAATTAGGAAAAGACATCACTTGACTTGTGATTTATGAGAATAATTTTGATAGAGTGGAAGATGGTTTTATTTTAGAAAGCCTGATTGAAAGATTTTAAATTCTGGAAATAAGCCTGGAGATTTGATTTTCAGAAGAAGGAAAGACTGGCTCACAGAAAAAAAAAAACAGACTAGGAAATTTTGTGTCAATCTCTGGAACGGTTTTAGCATTAAATTATTCAACCAGTGCTTAAGGAAATATGTTCGAGGGCAGATACTGCAGGACCATTCATAGTAACAATAACCAGAAACCCCACGAATGCTTGTCAGTAACAGAACTGTTGAACGCTGGTGGTGTCGGTACATTCTAGAATGTTCTATAACCATCATAAAGAAGGAGTTAGATTTACCTGAGGGGGATTTACATGATGCACTAAGGGAGAGAAGCAAGATGTGGGGAAGTCTATACAATATTATCCCATTTTTGTGAAAAGTAAATAAATTATAAAAAGGAAAATTACCTGTGTCAAAAGCAGGAGAAAACTGATGAACGAAGAAACAGCACAGAGTTAACATTGATTTGGGTGGTGTGGAATGGCATTCGAAGGATTGGGTAGGTGAGGGAAGTGGAGAGAGGAAATAAGATTGCTTTTTAAAAGAGGGGTGCCTTGGGGGCTCAGTCAGTTGAGCGTCCCACTCTTGATTTTGGCTCAGGTCATGATCCCAGAGTCATGGGATTGAGCCCGAGCCCCGTGTTGGGCTCCGTGTTGACCATGGCGCCTGCTTGAGATTCTCTCTTTCTGCACCTGTCCCTCTCCCTCACTTGTGGACTCTCTCTCTCTCTCTCAAAAAATAAAGGTCTCTGTGGTCACGGGGTTTATATAAATATACAAAGAAATGCTTGAAAGAATGATCACCAAAATGTTAATGATGTTTTCTAAAGGGGTGATATCTCGGTGTTTTTCTCCCCAATTTTATGCCTTTCCAGATTATTTATTCACCAAAAAAGAACTCTTATTTATAAAAAGCTACTCTGTGAAAAAGCCACCCTTTTGCTAGCACATTCCTTATTGTTTTCCAAGGTGCTCTGAGCCCATCAGGGGAGTGTGGTGGGTTTTCTAACCCGGCACGTCCTGTTTGGGGAATTTTTTTTTTAGTCTTTTCTTTCACCATCTGCCATAATAGCTCTGACATTTCTAGTTCACTAAATGCAGGCCACTCTTTTCTCCAAGCTTCCAAAAACCGTCCTAACAGCAATTAGCACCACCTTCCAAGGATCTAACTAAAATGTCAAATGCTGTGTCATGGGCAAGTGTACCTCTCTAGGGATATAGTCCCTTTCCTTTCTTAATATACTCGGCACTTCCACAGCCGGATTATTTCATGACTTAACCCTAGCTACTAGTTAAGAGGGTATGAGAAGGGGCACCTGGGTGGCTCAGTCAGTTAAGTGCCCAACTTCGGCTCAGGTCATGATCTCATGCCTCATAGGTTCAGGCCCCGCATCTGGCTCTGTGCTGACAGCTCGGAGCCTGGAGCCTGCTTCAGATTCTGTGTCTCTCTCTCTCTCTGCCCTCCCCCACTTGCGCTCTGCCTCTCTGTCTCTCAAAAATAAATAAACAGGGGCGCCTGGCTGGCTCAGTCGGTTAAGCCTCCGACTTTGGCTCAGGTCATGATCTCGGTGTTTACGGGTTCGAGCCCCGCGTTGTCGGGTGTGGGGGGGTGCTCTGGGCTGCTGACTGCTCAGAGCCTGGAGCCTGCTTAGGATCCTGTGTCTCCCTCTCTCTCTGCCCCTCCCCCCTCACGCTCTGTCTCTCTCTCCTTCAAAAATAAATAAACATCAAAAAGGAAAATAAAATAAAATAAAACAAATGAACACTAAAATAAATTAAAAAAAAAAAAAGAGGGTATTAGGTGGTAGTAGATCCTGAGAGCTGACGGTAAGGGATGACATTGTAGAATAACAATGGGGATGTTGAAAGAGGTACACAATAGAAGCCAGGTGGCAGTGTTTCACCACCCTTGACTAGCTGGGCCCAATTATTTTAATGAACAGCAAGGTCGGCGTGGCAGCCAGAAGGGCATGACCCACGGAAATCTACGGGGTTAGTTAAGAGTACACAGAGTTCCCAGAAGCAAGGTAAATACCTGTCAGCAAAAGTATTGCCCAACCTTTACAATCAAAATAATCAAGGATGAATATGAGAGGAGCTAAGGGCAGCTCGCCCAATCAAGAGTCACAACCCATCGCCCGGTTTCCAGGATGCAGGCCAGTTCGTAGACCCGGAATCTCTTGCCTGAAGTGGGGAGCCAGGTCCCCACAAGGAAAGACCCTGCAATGGCATAGAAAGGGTATATGATCGTGACTTCCTCTGTCCCTTCCCAAACAAACTTATGGCAAATGTACTCAGGTAACTCTGAGCCATACTAGGGAAATTTTTTTTTTCAATTTTTTAATGTTTATTTATTTTTGAGACAGAGAGAGACAGAGCATGAACGGGGGAGGGTCAGAGAGAGGGAGACACAGAATCTGAAACAGGCTCCAGACTCTGAGCTGTCAGCACAGAGCCCGACGTGGGGCTCGAACTCACAGACCGCGAGATCATGACCTGAGCCGAAGTCGGCCGCTTAACCGACTGAGCCACCCAGGCACCCCCATACTAGGGAAATTTTAAAGGTCTCATGATCTGGGATAGCCTGGGGAATTCCCTCCCAAAGGAAGCGCACATCTTATACTTCTCCTGATAAGGAAAGGAGCATGATTCCTGGGAGGTCTCGGGTTCTGGATCTACCTCACCTGGAAATACTGTTTCCACCCATTTCTTGGGTAACAGGAAAGAATATCATCTTTGTGACTGAGAGGCCCAGAGAAGAAAGTTTCAGGCTGTGGCATAAGAAGCCCTGACACTTGGACCATATGGCCTGCCAGACTACAAAGGATTAGAGGCCTCTGCGGTGGGAAAAGATGCCATTTAGAGGTTTTGGCATGTCCCAACAGGAGGGTCACAGCATAGATACCTACAGCAAGGCCATGACATCTGCCAAGGAGAATTATACACCTTTCAAAAAAACCAGTTCCTGGGGCGCCTGGGTGGCTTGGTTGGTTAAGCGTCCGACTTCGGCTCAGGTCGTGATCTCACGGTCCGTGAGTTCGAGCCCCGCGTCGGGCTCTGTGCTGACAGCTCAGAGCCTGGAGCCTGTTTCAGATTCTGTGTCCCCTCTCTCTCTGCCCCTCCCCTGTTCATGCTCTGTCTCTCTCTGTCTCAAAAATAAATAAATGTTAAAAAAAACAAAAACAAACCAAAAACAAAAAACAAAAAAAACAGTTCCTGACATGCTACTGGGCCCTGGTAGAAAGGGAATGCCTGACCCTTGGGTAACTCGTGGTCAAGGAGTCAGTCTCACCCATCATGACCTGTGTCCTGTCATATGCACTCTGGCAGGCGGAATGATGGCCCCCTAAAATGTCCATGTCCTAGTCCCTAGAACCTGTGAGCCTTACATGGTGAAAGTGACTTTGCAAATATAGTTCGATATTTTGAGACGAGGCGATCGTGTTAGATTATCCGGGTAAACCCAGTGCTTTTGCAAAGATCCTCAAAAGTGGAGAGAGGAGACAGAGAGCGAGGCAGAGGGAGACTTGGCCCAAGAAGAAATCAGAGTAATTCAATGCAAAAAGGACTCAACCTGCGTCTGCTGCCTTTGAAGGTAAAAGCAGGGGCCGCAAGCCAAGGAATGAGGGTGTCCTCTAGGAACTGGAAAAAGCAAAGAAGCAGATTTTCCCCTCGGAGCCTCTAGAGAAGAACACAGTGGTGGCTGACACCTTGATTTCAGGCCGGCGAGACCCATTTTTAATTTCTAAACTACAGAAAGCTAAGAAAATAAATTTGTGTTGTTTTAAGACCCTCCCCTGTGCTCATTTGTTACAGTAGCAATAGGAAACTAATACAGTTGTCACGTCGTGAGGTTGGGTGGGCCGACCAGCAAACCATCCTAAGACAGAAGCGGAACATCCGGGATCGGGCGCGAGTAGGGTTCGGGGACACAAATGAGGTGCCTGAGCAGGTGGCCCAGACCCCTGTGGCATCCCCTACTGTTACACCAGGACCTCTCTCTCAGCTCATACTGACACCTGCCACATGTGGAGGTCCCTTATGACCAGCTAATGGAGGAGTGGAGTGGCCCTGAGAACACCTCTAGGATCACCAGCTGTAATATGTGTAATTGATGGAAGGCCCCAGCTGCTGTGCTGGAAATCTGTCCTCATGTTAGTGCTAAGGCCACAGTTTTCACTGGCTGCATCCAGCTAATAAGTGAGCATGGCGGGGATACTAATGCAGGCTCACTGCTGAAAGATGAGGGGCTCTTCTGATGGGTGACGTGAGCTCAAGAACTGTCTTATCAACTTTGCAAAACCTTTCTTAGAAGTGCACTATGATCTAAGACCTTCTGTGTTCCACTTTGCTTTGTCCTCTTTCTCCTCCACTGCAAACCTGCACTGCAGTCTCACATCTCTCCCTAGAACCTCTTCTTATCCCCTTTTCGCTTTTTTCCTCTCTTTTCTCAATACATCTCTTGCATGTCTCATCCCACCTTGGCATCTGCTTCGTGGAGGACTATGGAAGTGGGGAGAAAGTACAATCTTTGTAGCACATTGTAACACCTAACATGGAGCACCCACAAAACAATAGGCGCTCAATAACTATGTAAACAAAATAAGTGGGCAGTTGATGTCAGTCGGCCTCTGTCAACAGTCACCCCAGTGCTGGCACAAAGGGTCCTTGAACAGAATAGCCATGATGGCAAAGGTGAAGCTATGCGTGGCCCCGCGGGATGGGTTCTTACTCACCAAGATTGATAGGGCAACTCTTGTTGCCAAATGTCCAACTTGCCAGCAACAGAAGCCAAAATCAAGCCCTTTAATCAGCACTATACCTTGAAGAGACCAAGCAACCGCTTGGTGAGAAATTGCCTACTTTGCTCCCCTTCTGCTCTGGGTCTTGATTTGCCTCTTCTACCTGCAGGGCCACAGCTAATGTTACCATACAAGGACTTACATAGTGTTTGGTCGATACTGGATCTCACCTAATACTGTAACCAATTAGGGGATCCACTTTACAACAAGGGATGTGCAGAATGGGCACATTACTGTGGGATCCACTGGGCATATCACCTACCACACCACTCAGAAGCCGCCAGCCTCATACAGCCATTAGAATGGATTAGCTGAGGTGCTAGCTTGGAAAGAGGCAACATCCTCTTAGGATGCAATACATATTTTAAATCAATAATCGTTATATGGTGTGGTGTCCCCACAAGCTAGAATACATGGTTCCAGGAGCCAGATTGAAGTAGCTTTCTTTACCATCATTCCAGGTGAATTTGGGGAATTTGTACTTGAAATCTATAAATACAGCTCTGTAAATTTAAAATTTCTGGTTCCCAGAGAAGAAAAGCTTCTTCATGGCAAGAGTCTTGGCAAGAGTCTTGTTAAACAGACAGTTATTGCAGTCTCCTTGTCCCCAAAGATCATCAGGAAGGAGAAGAGTTATTCTGGAAGGTGTAAGTGACTTTGACCATCAGGAGGATATTGAGGGGTGCATGTACACAATTGAGCTGGCAGGGAAGAATACATTCGGTATTCTTGATAAGCTTAGGCATTCTATAATACTCCCTTGTCCCATTTTGATGTATATGGACGAGTGCAACAGCCACGGTTCAAGAGGGCATGGTGATGGGAGGCTGAGACCTTTGAAGGTCAAAGGTCTGGGTCATTTCACCAGGTGCGTTGCCTAGACCATGGTAGGTGCTGCTGGGGGGAAAACAGAATGGACTGTAGAAAAGGAAAATGGTGAGTATTGCTTATTGTCTCAAGACCAGGTATAGCTGTGGCGGGATGCAGTTCATTCCACTAATGCTCCTCTCGTACCTTTCCTCCAGGGGAAGAGAGCACCCAGAATCCCAGAGGAGCTGCTCCCAAAGCTGATTTTTGAAGCAGATTGATCTGAATGGCACAAAAACTGAACTGTAGGAGGTGGCATATTGTGCTCCCCAGGTCCCCATCCAGGAAAGAACTTTCATTTTCCCAGCTCTGCAAGTGTTGGCAGCTGTCACTCGAGTCCCTTTCCAGGACTCTTCCTTGACCGAAGAAGGCCATGCTGCCAAGGTCATGCCCCCTCCCAAGTACAGTCCACATCCCACTAATAAATATGGGTTATAGAGGCATATGCCCTTTGCCCCAGTTTGGGACAGCTCTGCAAGGACAACTCAGCTCTGCAAGGACAGCTCTGCAAGGACAAGTCAGTTTCCTGACTCCAGGCCTTTGTGTGACTGTGTCACCGTTCAATCCCTTCTCTGCCCAGTTCTCTTTCCTTCATTCCTGCACAAATGTTGGTCCCTAGATCACTTTCCAGTAAACTTCCTACCTGCAAAATCTCTATCTCAGAGCCCGCTTCCTGGGGAAACTATTCCACAACAGATACAAACATCTAATGCGTGGGATAAACCATGTAAGTGCTCTCTGAGATTGTATTCTCTGTTACAAGAATGCAAAGTCAAAAGTCATTTGGGGCTGAGGTCGTCAGAGAGGGGAGGCACTCTGAGTTGGACTTCTGAGGTGGGCAGGATCTGGCAAAGAGAGGGAAGTGAGGCCAGATGACCGAGACAGGTGGAAGTTTGGCAAATGGGTCGGAGATGAAATGGTATAAGTGTTGATGTGTAAGTGGAAAGGCAAAATCAGACCTCAAGGAATGACAAGTGATCCGGGTGGGCAGGAATATGGGGCTTATGTTCGAATGTACCAGGAAGTGAAACGAGTAAAACGGGCAGGATGGGACCTGACCTGAATCAACGGTCTTAAAACCTGGGGTCAGGATTGTGGCCCTTATTTACAAGGTGGTTGGGCCCCATCTGGGGAATTGAAACCAAAGAGTAAAAAACTCCAAGCCCCCTTTTGATGTGAGGTACAAAAAAGCGGGCAGTCATATAAGTAAATCCTTATCATTAGAATTATAATTCATTATAACGAACTTCCTGACGAGTGACGCTAACAATGGGATGGGATGCCTTACAAAGCGATGACCTCTCCATTATTCAGACAGGCCGAATTCCAAATCCATGTAAGGGAAGTGTTGTGTTGACTAGAAGATGAGGGCATTTTTCCAATGTAGTTGACCCAAGTGAGTCAACAGAAAGAGAAAGAAAAAGAAAAGGTAAAGGTAAAAACGTGTGTTATCCCAATGAGTTTCTGTGTTGAGAAAAAAAATTGAGAAAATACAGAAGCATAAATTGGGAAAAGGGGAGGGCTAACATTATGACAGTAAGAACACACCATAAAATATATTAATGTGTCCAAGTGTCCAATGTGTCCAAGTTCACCAGCTGTGATGAGCTACACTCTTCTGTCGCCATCTGTTTGGCTAACGTGCCAGCACCATGGAATCAGGGAGTGGGACGAGGGTCCTGTCAGGTCACCTAATGGAGAACTTACACAGTTCCTGAAAGTCAGCTTCCTGACTCTATGCCCCCTTACTTGATCAGAAAGAGGCTATGAAAAGTGGTCTGAGCAGAGAAAGGGAGGAGAGTGGTGCAAATATTTCTTTGGAGCAAATTGTCACAGTTCGGTCAGTACCCCTTCTCCCAAAGGGGATGAAGTTTGGGGGCGTTACTTACTTCATTTCCACCTAAGAGGGAGGACTGCCGAGGGGTAATGGCACAGTCTGAACATGTTCCCTCAAGTTCAGAGACGCAAGGACTCGTGCCTGGCTTGCTTCCGAGGAAGCTAAACCTGAATGGACCCGGTCTCTAGCTGGCTGGAGAGTAATTAAAGCCAAACGAAGAAACCCCTCATGGTGCTTAGTTAGAACTCAGATGTTGACTGATAGTGTCACCCACAGGGCAAGAACCTGGGAGTGAATGCAAGATTCCTAGGGGTGAAACATGGAGTTGCCAGAGATGCATCTATCCCTGGTCTGGAAAATTCCTCAGCAAAGGAATCTTAAACATTCCGGAGAAGTTAAAGCCCAGGAAAAGGACTAATGAGAAAAAGGGTCAGGTGTATGTATGGAGAGGGATGAAGGGTTGTTTTCCTCTAAAGCCTGACATTTGCATAATATCTAGAGTGGACCCAATATTCTAGTCTCTAAATCGAGATTGTCTGTGCGTTAACACGACCCCAAAATTATCAGTTACTTGAGAGCGGACTAAAAAGTCAGAATTTGCACACTTTCCCTGCAGGGGCAGAGAAAGATTATTCCGTCACATGGAATGTAATGGGGCAAAGGGACACGAAAACATAAAGACATGTTTTGATTGCATCTGTGAAGTGATACAGTTACAGGATTTAACTAATAGCCGTTTGAAAATTTAAAAAAACCCAGTCTTGCATTAAATATAGAATTAAAAGTGTAAGCACAGTGAAATAACAGGTCGTTTTACGCAAAAAAATAAACCAGTGCTCAAAGAGGACAAGTAAATCGTCCAAGGCTGCATAACTTGTAAGTCGCAGCTCCGGGGCTATCTCCAGATTAATACTAGACAGCATTTCCTCTGTTGCTTCCCCTCTAAGAATATGATTATTTTCATCAAGCTCTGTCCCCTGCTATGGTTTACAAGGAGAAGGTTCACATTTGCCCTCGTTCTGAAAGATTATGTTTGAATTTGAAAAGCTGGGGAGACGCCTCTGAACAATGGAACATAGCTCAAGGCTACAATTTTGTTTTATGCACTACAGCTTTTTAAGGCCAATGGTGCCCTGCTCCTTCAGATGAAAATAATATATCAGGGGGAACCAAGGGAAAGAGAATAAACTGCTCTCCAGGCGGCAGATAGTGTACGAAGTCGACAGAAGGAACAAGTCCTCTGGTCTATTAATAATTCAGAAGCCCTGTCTCCTCAACCATCCTCCACTCTCCGATTCTTTGTCCTCCTTTTCTTTGCACTTTCCCCCACTTGTCTGTTTCAAATAAATAGCCTCCGCTGACAGGCTGCACTTAGGTAATCAGAGCACAACACAATTAATGTCTCTGTTTAGAAGGTTCTTGCTAGTATTTCATTTTTGCCCTTTCCGGTGTTTGGCCTTTAATAGCAACTGACTACGGAGACCTGTTTCGGTTTTTGTTTGTTTGCTCGCCTGCCTTTCTCTCTGGCATATGGCATTTATGCCTTTAAAAGTTTTTTTGTTCTCTTTCCGGGGGCGTTTCACTGATGAGACGTATCAAAATGCACCTCCAAATCAGCCCCTAAGAGGTTGCCCGAACACAAAGCGTTATTAGGAAAATGATCCCGACAAGAAAACGGTAACAAAGAACAGCTTTAGGGAAAAGCCAGGCTGTTAGCTCTTTTTAGAAGGGGTTGTATTCTCGCCCCCAGAGATAATTCATCAAAGTCTCTCGCCCTGAATGAAATTAGATTTCCCTTTTAGCTTCGATAATAGGCCGTAAATATATGTATAATTTAGGCCGTATATAATTAATAGGCCATAAATATATATATTATATATATATATAATATATAAATATATATATATAATATATATTTACTCACGGAAAGAAAAGTTTGGAATGTTTTTTTCTAGTGGAGGGCTGGGAGGGAGGAATCAGATATGCATCCGCCCACAAAGCTGCAGCTATCCCCCCATACACAGGTACCACCACGGTATACGCAAAGAATAAAAACATTTTCAATACCATGTGATCGGTTAAAATATAATCGCAGTCTCATTCCTCTCTTCGAGCGTAAGTAGCTATCAGACACCAGAGTGTATGCTGAAGCGAAAAGATAGTAAGAAAAGCCATGCATGAAGGAATTTTCTCATTCATTTCTTCGCTATATCTTTTTGCGTAAGTCCTTTATTTGCGTAATATTTAGTTCCGCTAAGCTGTTATATGCTTTCGCCATTTTGAAGTGACATGGGAAAGCTTTTGGAGTATCTCGTCAATGATTGTCTTATCTAGGAATTCAGTTCACGGTGTGACCCAGATGGTGGCAGGCAGGTGAGCTCACCAAGCTCCACGGCAGCCAGCACCGCCCCCCCCACCCCCCCACCCCGAGGATGCTGGTGAGGGGCTGGCCCGGCATCAGCCCTCACCCACCGCAGGTGAGGACCGTGATACTGGGCTTCCAGCCCGCATCTCTCCCAGGCTGCACTCCGGACCACCTGTCTTCTCTCTGCGAACTCACTATGACTAAGTCCGACCTCCATCAAATTAGCTCTCTTCCTAATTTCTAGACTTTTTAGAGGCGGTACTACGCAGTGAAACGAGTTGGAATGAGGGGAAGGTGGCTTTGAATCCAAACTCTTTGCTTCCTGTTTGATTTACCCTTTCTAGGGCTCAGTTTCCTTCTCTTTAAGATGGCATCACAACGATTCCTAGGGTGTAGGAGATGACATTTCCAAGTCGCCGAGCCCAGCGCATGGGGCAACACAGATGCCAAATAACCGTGTGTCCCCTCCCTTTCTCCTCTCTGTAGATGACACTGCCAATGTCTACAGTACCCAGCTGGACACGTTGATATCAGTTTTCCTCCTTCCTTCTTGCTTACCTTTAATTAAAACCAACCATCAAGTTATGGGATGTTAGATCTGGCAAGGATTTTAGAAATTATAGTCATCTGATTCATTGATAACACATAGAGGTATGAGTTACCAATTATTGTAGCAATTTGATTCCCATGTCAATTCAATGACAATCGTTATTTGGTGATGGAATTTGTTGCGTGACACTTGATAATCATATTGAACAAAAAAGAGTCAACCAAGTACAGTTAGATCGGTGATGATGTACAAACACAGTGTCAGGCTCTCAAGCTCTGTTTTCTTAAATGCTGTCCAGCGGCTCTTTCTGACCTAGAAAAGTTTTTTTGGTACACTTTTCCCTGTCCCTAGTATGTCCTTTCTCTCTTTACCATTCACTAAGTGGGGAGAGGCATTTGTCTCAGAGATAATTAGAGAAGAAAAGAATCATAGAAGCGAAACGAAGGGGAAACAATAAGGTAATCCCAAAGGAAACAGTATCAATTTTTAAAACTTATGAATTCACTAGTTAATACATTACAATCTTACACATAACTTGGAACTATTCGTTATACATTATATTCTATGTGCTGGTTCATTTGTGTTCTGCTAACTGGTTTTAGAAGAAAATCTCTAGGGAATCACGCTCGTAAGCAAAATAAGAATTAGATATGCCTCTATATGTGTTCTTTATAACACAACGACTCTTCCTTTCATATCCTATGTAAATACCCTTGCTCAACCCAAACCTCATATTTCATACCTTTTACCTTCTTCTCCTTCCTATGTTCCACGTACAAGAGGAAAGTATTCATAGCTACCCATAGTTGTCTTATTCCTAGTTAATGCAAATTACCCGGTTCATATATTTTGGACGTGGAGACCAAAAAAAATGTAAATCATGTGATGTGTTAGAGTGTAAATAATTATTTTTATAAAAAGCTTCTGTTTCTTTAATCTCCCTAGCCACTGACCGTACATATCATCCAGCATTCTCCCAGTAATGAAACTTGAGCCAGAAACGAAAACAAGACCCTGGCTCTAGTGAGATCCTTATTCCACTGAAAGGTACTATTTGTCGGGCAACACGGAAAGTTTCTGAAAGAGCTGACCTTCAAGCTTTTAACATTTTGCGCCCCAGGTTAGTGCACTGACTGGAATCCACGTGGGGCAAACAAGTGAGGAAAATGGCCCCCCACCATCGACGATTCTCTTGGGTTACCTCTGAAAAGCGAAGACATACAGCTCACACGAGAGGAAGATGGCTACAAGGACTCCAAAGCTATAAAGCTTCATCCCAGCAGCGATTTGCTGAACAACAAAATTCTCTGGAGAAATGGGCCCCGATGCCTGGTTACATAAGAGCCTTCTTTACACACTGGTTAAAATATAATGCCACGGTCCCTCTCATTCCTGCGATCAATTGACTTAGCCTCTATTTCCGCCCTCAAAAAATAAAGTATGATGAGAGTTCAACCAAATAGAAAATATTTAACTCCTCAGGGACGATGAGGCCAGGAAAAACAGTGTAGGAATGTTGCAGAAACATGTCTGGTTCGTTGAAAAGCCATAACCCTGGAGTCTTGACTAATGGCTCATAACCCGTGCTGAGGGAGGTCTCCAGTGGAGTACTAAAGAGATCTTCCCTTGTCTCTATCTTTGCAACATTTTCAGCTTAGATGAAGACGTAGAAGGTGAGTTTCTGAAATTTGTGACTCTTACAAAGGTTGAGAAGGAGAACTTGTATGGAGGATTACAGGATCTCCATTTAAAGAGATGTTTCCTTGTTCATATGAAGTGATGGGCCCACCTGTAAGAGAATAAGAATATTGTGTCCCAGAGAGTTCTTTGAGCCATAAAGAAAAATCAGGTTGCTTTGAATTCATATTTATTTAGGAAAGGCCACCAGAAGAGCCATTATCTAAATTGAAGCTATCACATGTCATTCTGAAGATAGTATCTTAGAACATTTTGTCTGGTTTAAGGCCACATCTTACCTCTGTAAGTGGACGAAGCCTAGGTATTCTCTCTAAATTCCCACTGGTCTATGCATTTCTTGAGGTCAGGGCAGGCAAATTTGCAAAATAAAACAACATTCCAACAGTAGACTTCTGAGAAGGAAAGGATGAAGATTTCAAACGTCTCTCTCTGAGAGTCAAAGCTATTAAAACTTATTTAATGGATTAAAAGTGATCTCCACTGAAACTGCCTTTTGTGTAAGAAAGAAGAAGAAAAAAAAAAAAAAAGAACACGCAAGTGTATCTGATCATTTTAGAGAAAGACACACAGGTAGAACAGACCAGAAATCCACTAGGTTATAGTTACCTACAGCAGGTGGGTAGAAAACTGAGTGGAAAAGATGAAAGAGTAAGAACGGGGAAGAAGAGATGGGAGAAAGAACGCTTCTTGGAGTAGACGTTTTTGAATAGTTCGGAATTCAAAAACACTACAGAATTTTTAGGACCACGTTAATTTTTCACTTACTCGAAACAAGTAAATAAAGTGACTACAAGCAAAAACACATGAACTGAATTATGTTTTTGAAAGACATTTTAAAAAAATGTATTTTTTTGAGAAAGAGAGAGAGAGAGACAGAGAGAGAGAGAGAAAGCGCATGGGGAGGGGCAGAGAGAGAGGCGGACAGAAGATCGGAAGCAGGGTCTGTGCTGACAGCAGACAGCCCGACGGCCTAAGTCAGATGCTTCACCAACAGAGCCCCCCAGGAGCCCCAAACTGAATTATGTTTTTGATGAGTAACATAACTACACTTGAAAGGGAGAGAGGAAAAACTAACCCAAGGACTTTGACTTTGTTTTTGTTTTAAAACACAAAAAGTAACTTTAAAGTAACAGTCAGTGGTTAAAATTTACTGAAAAAAAAAAATTTACTGACAAGGTTTTCCGGTTTCTGTAGTCCCTATTGATTTGTATCCGATGTCTCCTTTCCAGGTTTACGTTTCTTCGCGCCGAAGCAATCTTTCAAAAGTTGCTTTAGTGAAGATCTGTTGGTCGTAGAGTCTGTTACACTTTGTATGTCTGACAAGAACTTCATTCTACCCTCACCTTCAAAGACTAGTTGAACTGAACGCAATGTTCTAGAGCGACAGCTCTCCCATCGTCTTTTGGCATCTACTGTTGCACGGTAGGAATCTACCGTCAGGTCTTGTTCCTCTGTAGATCGTCTGTTCTCTCCACTCCACGGCTTTTCAGGAAGTATGGATTAGCTTTATCTTTTATACTTTTCAGATCCATTACTCCTGTCTAGATGTGAATTTATTTTTTATTATCTAGCTTGGAACCTAGAATGTAATTTTGATCGGAGGATTTAGACATTTCTTCAATTTGGGAAAACCATTTTCTATTTCTTCAGCGATTGTATCTCTGTTAAGTGCTCTGGAGGGACTCCCTTTGGAGTTCCTTGATCTACCTTCTCTGTCTTGCGACTGTCTTTTTCATGTTTTTAAAAATCATAGTCTGCGTCTCTGTGTGCTGAGTCCTGGGTTAGCTTCTCAGTACTACCTTCAAATACACAAATTCATTCTTTGGGTCTAGTTTAGATTACATAGTCAACTGAGCTGTGTGGGTTTTTTTTTTTTTTTAGTTTCAATAACTTTACAAATATTTTCCAACCTTTACAATCGCTTTTTACACATTTATCCATTTTGCTTTTATATCAGTATTGTTAAATATCATTTTAAAGCATTTATTTTAAAAATTTTAATAGATATGTTTCTTTCAGCTTGCTGAGAATCCTTAGAATACTTATTTTAATTTTTTTTTTAATATTTATTTTTGAGAGAGACAGAGTGTGAGTGGGGAAGGGGCAGAGAGAGGGAGACACAGAATCTGAAGCAGGCTGCAGGCTCTGAGCTGTCAGTACAGAGCCCGATGCAGGGCTCGAACTCATGAACTGTGAGATCATGACCCGAGCTGAAGTCAGATGCCCAACCGACTGAGCCACCCAGGCGCCCCAAGAATACTTATTTTAAACTGGTTCTTGGAGTTTCTACACCATGATAGTATCATGGCTTTCAAAGATCCAGTCATCAGTCAGCATGACTTAACTTAGTTACTGGCTTAGTTACTCCTCTGTCTCTTATAGACCAGCAGATACTTATGAACCAGTCCTAGGCAGCAGTGGGCACTTTTTAAAACTGAAGTACACAGGGGTGCCTGGGTGGCTCAGTTGGTTAAGTGTCTGACTTCACCTCAGGTCATGATCTCGTGGTTTGTGAGTTTGAGCCCCAGGTCGGGCTCTGTGCTGACAGCTCAGAGCCTGGAGCCTGCTTCCGATTCTGTGTCTCCCTCTCTCTCTGCCCCTCCCTCACTCATGCTCTGTCTCTCAAAAATGAATAAATGTTAAAAAAAAATTTTAATTGAAGTACATACATTGAAATACACAGATCTTAAGTGTATGGTTAGATTAGTCTTGAAAAATACATACGCTTGAGTAACCCACACCCCTATCAAGGTATAGAACATTTCCATCATTCCAGAAGTTCTTTGATATTTGTCCCAGTTTCCCTTCTACTCTAGCAGCCTCTCTTCCTATTTTATCACCAGAGATTAATTTTGCTTGTTTTAGAACTTCATGGAATCATATACTGTCCTAACCGGTTCAGGGTGTTGTAGCAAAAATACCATAGACTGAATGGCTTAAACAACAAACACTTATTTCTTACAGTTCTGGAAAGTGGGAAGTCCAAGACCAGGGCAAAGATTCAGTGCCGGTGAGAACCCAGCTCTTGGTTCATAGATGGCGGCCTTCTGGCTGTATCCTCACATGGCGTGAAGAAAATGAAAACGAAATGATAGAGCCCTCTGGGATCTCTTTTATAAGTGCAGTGATCCCATTCATAAGGGACCCACCATTATGATCTAATCATCTCCCCAAGGCTCCATGTAAATACCATCGTATTAAGATTAGGTTTCAATATACGTGTGAGGGATGAGAAGGACACAGACTTTCAGTCTATGGCTTGTAGCCTGTACTCTTCTGTGTCAGGTTCCTTTTGCTCTTTCACATTGCTGTGTGTGTCAGCAATTTATTCCTTTTCGTTGTTGAGCAATATAACAGTATTTGTTTACCCATTCTCCTGTCAATAGACATCCGGGATGTTTTCAGTTTGGGGCTATTATGAGTAGAACTACTCCGAATATACTTGTGCGAGGCTTTTTTGGTGGATAAGTGTTTTCATTTCTCTTGGGTAAATATCTAGAAGTTGAATTGCTAGGTAATAGGGATCCTTCGTGTTAAAAGCAACTGTTGTGCCTTTTTCCAAGGTGATTGCACCGTTTGACGCTCCCACGGACACCCTATTAGTTGAGCCTCTAGTTGAGCCACATCCTTGTTGTTACCTGATGCAGTGTGTTTTATTTCAGCCATTCTAGTGCAAGTGTGGCGCTAAGTAATTGTGATGTTAATTTACATTTCATAATGACTGATGATGTTAAGAATTTTGGCTGTGTGTGTGTGTGTGTGTGTTCAGATCTTTTGCCTGATTTTTTTTTAGTTTATTTATTTATTTTTAGAGAGACAGAGATAGCACTAGTGGGAGAGGGGCAGAAAGAGAGAGAGAGAGAGAGAGAGAGAGAGAGAACCCCAAGCAGCACTGGCACTGGGAACACAGAGCCCGATGCAGGGCTCAAACCCACAAAGCCATGAGATCATGACCTGAGCTGAAACCAAGAGTCAAATGCTTAACCGACTGAGCCACCCAAGCACCCCATTTGCCTGATTTTTAATCATACTGTTCGTGTTACTTCTGATTTGTAGGAGTTACTTATATTCTGGACATCAGTCCTTTGTCACGTAGAAGTGTTATGAATATATCTTCCCGAAGAAGACTCTTGTTAGAGTCTTTGGACCATTTTGGAAAATTCAATTGTTTCTCTTTTTGTCGTACCTTGTAGGAGTTCTTTATATACTCTGAATCTAGCTCCTTTGTCAGATATATGTTTTGTGAATATTTTTTGTTACTTGGTGGCTCACCCACTTTTTATTGGTGCCTTTTGAAGAACAGACATTTTTAATTTTGGTGAGTGCAAGTTATCAATTTTTCTTTGATTATTGGTATGTTCTGTGTCTTGTTTAAGAAGGTTTGGATGAGTTCAAGGTCATGGAACTGTGCTTGAAGCTTTATAGTTTGGGCCTTTATTTTAGGCTTATGATCCATCTCGAATTAACTTTTGTGTGTGGTATGAGGCAGAGTGTGAGGTTGTTTAGCCTTCTAGACACCCAGTCCTTCTAACACCATCGACTAAAAACTTTCTTTTCCCTGTGGAATCACTTTGTCAATGTTTTTGCAAAAAGTCAATTGACTGTGGAAGTGTGAACCTATACCATTAAGTGTTGCAGTGATTTTTTTTAATGCTATTTATTTATTTATTTATGAGAGAGAGAGAGAGAGAGAGCAGGGGAGGGGCATAAGGAGAGGGAGAGAGAGAGAGAGAGAGAGAGAGAGAGAGAGAGAGAATTTTAAGCAGGCTCCATGCCCAGCATGGCACCCCCTGTGGGGCTCAATCTCACAACCATGAGATCATGACCTGAGCTGAAATCAAGAGTCGGGTGCTTGACCAACGGAGCCACCCAGGCACCACTGCAAGGATTGTTTTTTTTTGTTTTTTTTGTTTTTTTTTTTTTTTTAACGTTTATTTATTTTTGAGACAGAGACAGAGCATGAATGGGGGAGGGTCAGAGAGAGAGGGAGACACAGAATCCCAAGCAGGCTCCAGGCTCTGAGCGGTCAGCACAGAGCCCGACGCGGGGCTCGAACTCACAGACTGTGAGATCGTGACCTGAGCCGAAGTCGGCCGCTCAACCGACTGAGCCACCCAGGCGCCCCGCAATGATTGTTTTTTTAAAACAGCAATAATAACTAGAAAAGTTCTACATTTTATTTCTTTTTTCTTAAGTTTTTTAATTCATTTTGAGAGACAGTGAGAGAGCACGAGTTGGGGAGGGACCGAGAGAGAAAGAGAATCCCAAGCAGACTCTGTGCTGACTGAGGTGGGGCTCGATCTCATGAACCTTGAGATCATGACCTGAGCTGAAATCAAGAGTCGGGCGCTTAACCGACTGAGCCACCCAGGTGCTCCTAAAAATTTCATCTCTTAAAGTTAGGTCACATGTTCTTGTTTTTTTTTTTCACGTGCTTATGATTTTTTATTGAATGTCAGATATTATGTATAAAAGGATAGAATAGACTAACGTAAATAGTACTTACGCCCTGAATAGTCATATATCTTCTTCTTCAGGCCACTAGTGTGAGGGATTGAGTTAATCTCGGCTACAGCTGAGCTGGGTTTGGGCTTTGCTGTTATTTTCATGACATTTTATTTACCAGAGTCTCAAATTACTTAAGAACAGGGGCAAATCGTCTTTAGCAGGGTCTGACTGCCTCAGGATTTGCTCTCAGTTCTCCTGTTCTGCCCTCAGCGGTCAGCTACATAGGAGAGGGCTCCCAGATCTCTTGCCTCTTCCCCAGTCACAGGTAATCGCTCTGCTACTTTTTTAGAATGTTTACACCAAAAGTAGAACAATCTATAAAATCTAAAAATAGAAGGTATGTAGAACGAGACATCAATAAAACAGAAACAAAAACTACCGTGGAGCAGTCAAAAGTAATGAGCTATCACACCATAGAAATACATGGAGGAAACTTAAAAGCACGTTGCTAGCAAAAGAAACCAATCCGAAAAGGCTGCCTCCTGTAGGATTCCACTTATATGACATTCTGGAAAAGGCAAAACTGGAGGCAGTAAGATCAGTGGTTGCACTGGGCTGAGGGGAGGGAAAGAGGATGCACTGGGGGAACACAGAGGGTTTTTAGATCAGTGAAACTGTCGTGTATAAGAAATATTGATGGGCACATGTCATCATATATTTGTTAAAATCCATAGAATGTACCAAAGAGTGAACCATAATGTAGTCTATGGAATTTAGTTAATAATAATGTATTGATGCTGATTTTCATCAATTGTAACAAATTGTACCACACTAATATAAGTTGCAAATAACAAGGGAAACTGTGTGGTGAGGGAGAGGTATGTGGGAACTCTGTGTTTTCTGATCAACTTTTCTGTAAACCTAGAACTGCTCTAAAAAATAGTCTATTAATTTTTTAAAGGTGGTAGTGTTGAAATCAGACAAAGTTAGCTCAGTCAATGCAAAAGCATTAAACTGGACAAAGATCAATTGGGATCAATAACAGATATAATTAATATACAAGAATCATTAAACTTTATGAATTGAAAAAACACCATGAAAACATAAAGCAAAATGTGACAGAAATTCAAGCATAAATACATAACAACATAGTGAAGATTTTAGCATACTACCATTTTTCTGTGATAATTTAAATAAACAAAAAAGAGATACAGAGAATATATAGTCTGTGATCCAGCGGGGAATGAATGTTTTTGCATGAAAATTTGACTTTCACTTATCTTTCTCACTCTGTTCCCCTGAGAACTTGATAAAAGTAAAGAGCCTAAGTTTTAGGCAATATTATTTATGATAGAAATAACCCCTGCTGGGTAAGTTGTTTCTGGACTAGGAGATGCCATAAATGAGCTGATTGGGACATCATAGCCTTAAGCTTCTCTGAATGTTGTGACTTTTGTAACTGGGCATGTCTCTACAGGGACCCAGGAATCTGTGCCTGTGAAGTGATTATAAAAGGTTGGCTACTGGGGGCATGGGGCTTCTAAGCCAGGGTGATTCTTATAACTTCCTGACATAAATCTCATTCCTTCACATCTGAAATGTCATTTGGGGAGCCTGGAAAGCTGTGTAGAGTGTTTCATTGACTGTTCCAAGAACTACTCAAATGCAACAGGAACTCCTGACATTGCCTTGTGTCAAGCTTTGGTTTCTATCTTATATATTTCTGAGTGAATGGTGCCGAATGAGGTGGGTCAAGGTTTTTGTGAATGTTGTGTTTTCTGAATGTTTTGTTGAACCTAAGAAGACTTCCTGGTGAATATTGCAAGATGGCACACTCAATTTGGTTAATTTGTGGGGAGTTTAATAAAAGTATTGTTTACACTGATGTGGGCAGGGTATAGGGAAATAACAAAAGACCAGTGAGTATACCAAGACTAGTAATTAGTATCTGAAAAGATAAGAACATGGAAATACACAGAGCCATATGCAGAGGGCTGACTGACAAGAACTGTGAGTTCTCATCGAGAAACTCAACCAATTTTTCCTCATCTTGCATGGAAGGAGCTAGAAGAAAAAATATCCTGACCTCACTTTCCTCCTTTCCTTTGTTTTCCTGTGGGGGCTTCTTATGGCTGAGCCCAAAGAACTTGGGTCAGGCAAAGATTTTTTAGATGGAGCATAAAAAACACAAATCACAAAAGAAAAATTTGAAAAACTGGACTTCATCAAAATTAAAAGCACTTATTCTTCAAAAGATAGTTTTAACACAAATAACCCAGTGAAGAAATGGGCAGAAAACATGAATAGACACTTCTCTAAAGAAGACATCCGGATGGCCAACAGGCACATGAAAAGATGTTCAACGTCGCTCCTTATCAGGGAAATACAAATCAAAACCACACTCAGATACCACCTCACGCCAGTCAGAGTGGCCAAAATGAAGAAATCAGGAGACTATAGATGCTGGAGAGGATGTGGAGAAACAGGAACCCTCTTGCACTGTTGGTGGGAATGCAAATTGGTGCAGCCGCTCTGGAAAACAGTATGGAGGTTCCTCAGAAAATTAAAAATAGACCTACCCTATGACCCAGCAATAGCACTGCTAGGAATTTATCCAAGGGATACAGGAGTACTGATGCATAGGGGCACCTGTACCCCAATGTTTATAGCGGCACTCTCAACAATAGCCAAATTATGGAAAGAGCCTAAATGTCCATCAACTGATGAATGGATAAAGAAATTGTGGTTTATATACACAATGGAATACTACGTGGCAATGAGAAAAAATGAAATATGGCCTTTTATAGCAACATGGATGGAACTGGAGAGTGTGATGCTAAGTGAAATAAGCCATACAGAGAAAGACAGATACCATATGGTTTCACTCTTATGTGGATCCTGAGAAACATAACAGAAACCCATGGGGGAGGGGAAGGAAAAAAAAAAAAAAAAAAGAGGTTAGAGTGGGAGAGAGCCAAAGCATTAGAGACTGTTAAAAACTGAGAACAAACTGAGGGTTGATGGGGGGTGGGAGGGAGGGCAGGGTGGGTGATGGGTATTGAGGAGGGCACCTTTTGGGATGAGCACTGGGTGTTGTATGGAAACCAATTTGACAGTAAATTTCATATATTAAAAAAAAAAAAAAAAAAAAAAAAAGATAGTTTTAACAAAATGAAAAGACAAGCCATGAACTGAAAGAAAATATTTTCAAAACACATACTGGGTAAGGGATTTATATCCAACATACATAAAGAACACTTAGAAATCAGGAATAAGACCAAAAAAATTTTTTAGTGAGCAGATTATACAGACACTTTCCTAAACATACAAATGTCCAGTAATCACACACTCAACATCATTAATTACTAAGGAAATGCAAATTAAACCACAATGATATATCACTATCCACCTGTGGAGTAACTAAATGAAAAAAGGCTAATAATATGAAGTAATAGTGAAGATGTGGAATACCTTGAACTCTCATACATTGCTTGCAGGAATGCAAAATGGTACAGTCATTTTGAAAAAGTTTGGCAATTTCTTATGAAGTTAAACATACTTACTATATGTCCTAGTCATTTGCTTTATGTATTTACCCAGGTGAAAGGAAAACAGTGTCTATGCAAAGACCTGAATGTTCATAACAGCTGAATATTCAAAACATTGGGTGTCTCTAGCAGTTTTATTTATAATGGAAAGAAAGAAAGAAAGAAAGAAAGAAAGAAAGAAAGAAAGAAAGAAAGAAAACTTTGATACAAACCAAATGTCCATTAACTGGGGAGTAAATAAACAAATTATGGTACATCCATACAAAGAAATGCTCTTCAGCAGTATAAAGGAAGAGACTACCGATCATGCAACAAGATAGATGAATCTCAAAAGCATGCCAACTAAAACTGGCAAATACTACAAGATTTATATTGTATGATCCCAACTATATGATACACTATACAAGGCAAAACTATAGAGACAGAAAATAGGTTGGTTGTTGCCAGGGACTGGGGCTGGTGGGGAAGAAATTAACCCGCAAAGAGGTACAGGAGAATTTTTTTGGAGTGGTAGAAAGATTCTATATTTTGACTGTGGTGGTAATTACATGATTGTTTACAGCCAAAATGTCTCAAACTTGACACTTAAAAGTTGGATTTATTTTTCTGAAGAAAAAGAAAAGAAGAACAGAAGAAAGGGAGGTAGGAAGGAAAGAAAGACGAAAAAATGGAGACAAGTTTTCTTCCTTGTTCTGCATCTCTCCCTGAGATTTCTGACCTTGATACCTTTCATGAAGAATAAAAAGAACGTAAAGTTTGATCAGATGGACTCCACCCCTAGTTCACAGGCAAATCTCTTAGCCCCTCAGAGATGCAATTTCCCCTTTTGAAAAATGAGATTAATAAAAACCTCTGTCAGAGGGCTGTTGTAAGGATTCAGTAGGATAACATTTGAAAATAACTGGCAGAAACAAGTGCTCGAAATGTCCCATTTATATAAAAAACATAAACCAGCAAGGGCATTGGCAGGGACCAACATGTTCTATGCCTGGAGCCTTTTCCGGCTCATTGTGACCTTGCTACAACTCGTCCTCTTCCTCTGATGCTCCCAGAGCTAGGTGATGAGTCACCTCCCCAGAAGAGAATCTAGTTCTGGGAGACCTAGCTGACTGAGCATGTCCCGCGGGACTCAGCTAATTTATACATTTGTTCTCCAGCCAATTTGGAAGATCAGCTGGCAATAATAATATGGCAAGTTCTTTTTCAAGAGCCCTAGCCCTCAATTTTTATTAAGACTGTGTAAGAAGGTAATTTCCCCTGTGAGGACTGGTCTGCTTTGCCTTTCTCTCGGTTGGAGCAGCCTGAGGATAAGGGCAAGTGCCACTGAGATCTTGGCTGGTCTCACCTGGATACAGAGCTCAGGCTTATTGTTAGGTAAGCACTAAGAGAGTCAATTAATCTATTATTTTTATTATGAGTTCAGGTGCAACTCAAGGTTTCCTTTCAAAACCATTCAGCCATTAAAGCTGCATAATCTTGGGAGGTTTTGAAGACACTTAGTTGATAAATGTTTTTTCCTTCCATATGTTCTCTCTCATGTTTATTCACGAAGAGTGAAGCAGTTTTATAATTTGCACAAAGGTTTGGTGTATGCGGGCCCTTGTGTTTCAAGAGGGGAGAAAGGATAATGCCATCTCCGAAACCACTGAAGAGGGGGATTTGAGGCATGAAGGCAGGGAACTCTCTTCTGGGTTCTGATATCCTTGCTTTGGCCAGCAAGAGCCTGAGACCTGTGCCACCAAGAAGCTTACGTGGCACCCAGACAGGCAAATGCTTGTTGGCTAAATTGTGAACAAAGCAAGGTTTGTCTTGGGAAATTTCCACCCCCTCTTTCCCCCTTTCTAAATCATCATCCCTTCTATTGGTCTCCCCACTTTCTAACATGCTTCCCCCAGTCCTGCCTTTGAAGGGTACACCAGGCTATAGATCTGTAGTTCTGAAACTTGACTCTATATTGGAGTCATTTGGGGATCTTTTAAATATTTGTCTGCCCAGGCTGCCCCATCGGATCAGTTACATCAGAATCTCAGAGGAAGGGGTATAGGGCATCAGCATTTTGTTAAAACCCCCAAGATAATTTCAATGTGCAGTTAGGGTTGAGAACAGGTGTTCTGGAACAGAGCTTCTCCAAATGTGCTCTGCGAGTCACGGACTCTCCTAGGTATTTGTGGAAAATGCAGGCTCCTGGACTTATCACCTCTATAGGCATTGAATCTTGTGAGTTCTGGGAAATTTGTATTTTAACAAGCTCCCCAGGGGATTCTTAAGTGCCCCAATGTCTGAGGACCCCTACTAACCCTTTCACTAGACCATTTACTTCTCGTGGTATGGTGGGTCTCACTCCCCACCAGCCATACTAGTCTTTCTTTCAGTTTCTCAAAGACAACCACTGGACCTTTGCACATTGTAGTTGCTCCCTTGGAAGGTACTTGCCTCTCTCTCTTTGCCATTAGAAAATTTCTAAAGAGGGGCACCTGGGTGGCTCAGTAGGTTGAGCGTCCAACTTCAGCTCAGGTTATGATCTCGCAGTTCACGAGTTCGAGCCCCATTTTGCTGATGTCAGCCTGTCAGTACAAAGCCTGCTTCAGATCCTCTGTCTCCCTCTTTCCCCCCCAACCCCTGCTTGCATTCTCCCCCACAAAAAATAAATATTAAAAAAAGAAAGAAAGAAAATTGGTGAAGATAACACTGATGAAACTATATCCCCCAGAAAGTCATTTCAACGTTCATGTTTTGAGGGAGAAAAGAGTAGGCTCTGGAGGGCCATGATCCCTGTCCTTGGGACAGTTTGGTTTACTACATTATTTGCCGTCACTGGAAATCATAGAGAGATTGCTCCAGAGACCATGAGAGAAAATCCAGGAGGCTTGATGTAGGTGGGGAAGAAACAGAAGGGAAGAGCAGTGTTATGGTGCCGGGTTGGATGTATTTAAATGGCGGCTCTAGGCGTTCAGTGAGAGAAGGCCAGGCCAAGAGACATATTAAAGGTATCCGGGAGGACCAGGAGATAAAGCTTGGGCCTGTGCCTGGGAATGGGTGCCACAGGGAAGGGGGGGGGGTCAATGGAGAGAGGAACAGCAAAGGGCAAGGCTGGGTGGTGGGGGATGCATCCAACTAAAGGGCAAAACCACTCTAGCTACTTTGAAAATTTATTGATGATGGGAAAATGTGAGTAGAAAGTTGTTTTAATCTCTCAAGTCTACTGTAATTGGGAAAGTGGAATTTAATTGAAAGCTGATTAAATTAACTACCTATCAACTGTAGATCTTTCAAGAAAGCTTCTATTCTTTTAGGACAGTGTTTCTCAAACTTCAATGTGCACGTGAATTAACTGGGAATCTTATTTAAACGCAGATTCTGATTTAATAGGTCTATGGCAAGGGCTGAGATTGTACATTTCTAACCAGCTTCCGGTGCCTTTGGCCTGTGTACTACCCTTCGGGCAAGAAAGTTTGAATATTTGGGACTCATCATTGGGACCTTGGGATAGCCAAGTCCAGAGAAGCCTACTGAATTATCAACTTTAATGCTACATTACACATAGCTTTATAATTATTTGCATGCATTCTAATCCTCTAAAAGTTCCTATTCCAAAAATGATATATGATAGCTCTCTATTAACCAAAATACCCATTTAAATGGAAATCCCCCCAATAAAATGGAAATCCCCAATTTTGACATGCTAGATAACAAAACTTACTGCCATTTTGTTGACCTGCCCCTGAATTGTTTTATTATTTATTTTTGAGAGAGACATAGAGTGTGAGCAGGTGAGGGGTAGAGAGAGAGGGAGACACAGAATCCGAAGCAGGCTGTAGGCTCCAAGCTGTCATCACAGAGCCCCACACGGGGCTCACAAACTGCAAGATCATGGCCTGAGCTGAAGTCAGACGCCTAACCCACTGGGCCACGCAGGCGCCCCTGCCCCTGAATTGTTAATGGTGAAATAGTGGGGATTGACTAGATTATCTATGCTTCTGTGCCTGACACAGATGGATTATTAAATATACGTAGACTTCAGACCTGAGAAAACATTTACACAATTTTCTTTTCTAACTTTGTTTTTTTTTGGTCACTCCTGCACAGACTCATTTGGTAAATCTTCCAGAAATGGCGAGAACAGGACCCTGAGTAAAGCGTTGTCTTCGGCAGCTGCCTTGATTACTGGAATTTTATTAGGAAACTATCAAAGGAACTAGATTTCACAAGATCAGTCAATGCTAACTTGTCATGAGCATCACCTCTGGTTTCTGGATCATGAGGCTGGCAGTGACGTCGGGTCAAGTTCACCAAGAGTCCTGCCAGCATTTAATCCACGTGTATTGGTACACCGGGTAGACGGAGAACAAAAGTCCATTACATCTCAGCAAACGCTGTGTTGACAACAGGTACGGTAACTTGTGCAGCAGGTTGGAACGGGAGCCATCCAGGGACGCTGGGAGCACACGGAAATGTGTCTTGTGCGGGAAGCATCAGTCCGAGATGGGCTGGTCTACGGTGGGCTGAACCTATGCAGCTTTTACAATCAAGACCGCAGCTGTGCTTCCGGGAACAGACTAGACTGTGTGCGTGTGTGTAGGTGGATAAAATCACTCCGGCTGAGACTTTAAAAGTACATCTAGTCCATCACATTGCATCAGACAGCCTCTCATAATTTCCACACACACAGGAACACCTTCCGTTCTGAAACCTGAGTATGCATGTCGGCTTTATCATGCCCCGCCCCCCCTCCCCCCCCATGACCTTCTCTGTTTGGCGTCTCTCATGGTCAGGAAACACTTATGTTTAATATGAATCAATTTTGAGAGCGCTGAGCTCTTATTAAAAGTCTGGAAAAATGCTTGGTTCTGCAGGGAATTTTGACATGTATAAAGCATGGTTCTTGCCTTCCCATTCATTGGAGGACAGCTCTTCTCCCAGTTTTGGCAACCCTTCATTCAGAATTAATTTTCCCCTGAGCTCCCATACCTTATTTACAAATTTGTTATAGCGTTTATCACATTATGCCTTTTATTACATTTTGTGTGTGCACGTGTACACACATTATCTCCTTGGATCAATATGCTTGTTTTTGTTTGTTTGTTTTTTTGTTTTTTTTTAAGTAGGCTCCATGCCTAGTGTGGGGCTAGAACTCACGACCCTGAGATCAAGAGACGCGTGCTCTCAATTCAACATGCTCCTTTAGGTATAAAATGGAGAAGTTGGGATCAGCTTAAGGATCCATTTTGTCAGATAATTTGAAGGAACTTAAAAGAGGACCTATGCTTTACTATCCGACGTTAATACCTTTGATCGAGACGGAACTTGATAAATTCCTGTCAAATTAGAATGAACATTCTGTGCACAGGAAGTAGATATATTATTATCCACTGTGGCCTTATTTGCTGAGGCAAACAATCAAACAGCCTAAATATCTGTTTATAAGCCACTGGTTAAATGCAGTTTGGGATATCTAGATAATAAAAGACTGTACCCTAACGAAAGGATGGAGGCAGGTCTATGCATACCAATATGGAACAATCTCCAAGACACGGTGTTAAGTAAAAAAAAGTGAGATGCAGAATTATGGGTATGGTATGCTAATATTTGTAATAAACAAGGGGTGTCTGTGTGCACGCGCGCGTGTGTGTGTTATGTGTATAGAGTATTTCCGGAAGGATACAAAAGGAATTAGTAACCGTGGCTGCTGACCAGGAGCGGAACCGGGGGACGGGGCAGGGGGGTGTGGTGAGTTGATAAACCAGCCCTCTCGGGATAAGACAAAGAGCCCCATTTGTAGAGTTGGATCACATATGTGGCGTGAACACCTCCATCGCGGCCATTTTCGAACAATGATTTAACAACAGGCTCCCAAAATTGGCTCCAGTGAGGTGATGGGAGCTGGCTTCAGGGCACACACCTCTAGACCCAGAGGTGGGAAGTTGGGCCCCTCTCCACTGTAAATCCTCTGGTACGATTTTAACTTCTGATGCCATATTTGGATTGACTAAAAAGTGACAAACCTTGAAATTTAGAAAAATTATCACGACTAGCCTGGTAGACTCCGTTAGCCTTCTCCTCCCCAAGAGGCTGAGTTTTCCTTCCTGGTGCCTGGTCGGGCTTTGTCAGGTGAGCTATCGACTCAGCCTTGTACGAAAAGGAACCATTCCCATCTGTAGCCTCTCGGTCATACAGGAAGGCGGCTACCTCCTGAGTGTGAAAGCTGCAGGAATGTTCAGGCTGGGAAAGAGCCACCTCCAGAAAGAAGCTGTTGGTGAAGCCGGGACTCCCAGCTTCCGGGCAGCTGTGTGCGTGTGACAATCGTCTGCTGGCCCTGCCACATAGGCGCTTCTCCATCACAGTGGCTCACCTGAGAGGATCCGGGCTGCAGAGAAATTCCTCAGCATTCTCCCCACGCTCCTTCCCGTCCTGCATCCCGCCGGCCAACGTGCGGACAGCCAGGCTAGAGAGGGGACATCAGACACGGCCAGCCAGAAAGGACTCCCTCTTGGCTCATCCTAGAAGCCATCTTGCACCAAGTTCCACGTCTGGCTTTTGCTCATGACTGGGTTCAATGTGTCCAACTCCAACTGACTCTTCAGTTTTTAGCTAAAATATTTCTTCTAAGGCTGTCTCCCTCTGTTGTTACTTACCACTTCTGCCAGTTCAACCTCAGTCTTTCCTGATGGGCTGAGCACGATGCGACTTATTTGGCGGCATATTTCTACCATCTGGCACAATGCCTACCACATCTATTAGGCCCTTTAGTGCATGTTGGCTGAATGAAATAACAAGTTATACTACATGCCCACAAAACTTTCAAAAGGAAACATCCGGAGACATCTAATGAAGGGAACATTTTATTTGGAGAGATCTGGATCACTATTTTATCTTCATTTTCCATTAAGGCAGTAACAATCTTCCAGGAGGCAGGCGGGGGAGAATCATCTGAGGCTACATTAAGTTCAGTCTAAGATAAAGCCAACCGCTTTGTGTTCAGATGCAGCAGAAATATAGATTATGGGCCGGGAGAAGCCACATACTGGCTTCTCGAACCTGCTGCCAGGGAACAGATGTGGGGCGAGGCATTTCAATTGCTTTGAAAAATGGCTAAGTTCCATTACAAGATACCTCGTTGATGAGCCTTGTCACCATGACGGAGGGACCCTAGTGTTGGTTCACAATGCTCTGTGGCTCTTTAGCCTTCAGTATGCTTTCACGGAAATCGTATAACCTATTCAGGCTGCTCAAATTCACACTGTTCCTGTGGTTTGGCTTCAGAATTCTTTAAATGTCATTAGGTGTACATAACGCTGTGGAGGGTGGCACTGTTCATTGGCACACATCGGCCCCTTGAGCCCGGGGGTGACAAAAAGCATCTGAAGTACCAAAAAAGTAAACACTGATAGTATGGCCTTGCGGCAACCAGATGCACTAAGATCTAAGAGAGCAAACGAAAGCAGAGCTGAGTGGTTAGTTAGCCGTACCCCAGGCGGCACCCCGGTGGGTGGGGGACAGAGGCTTTGCTATGGCTCCACACTTCCCCCTAGTGGTCGGATGCTCAATGACACCCTCCTTGGACGTCACCTGTCTGGAGTTCGCAATCTTTCTGAAGGCACAGTATTGAAGATGTTAGACCTGGCCCGAGCCCAAATTCTAGAGTTAAAAGCAGAAGCTTCCTATTGGTTGACAAAACCAAAACTTCACGACATTTGGGACCCTAGTTCTGAGGGAAGGCTCTGACGATGTTTTACTTCTGCAGGTCTCCAGAGATTCTGGGGACCCCACCAGCCTGACTGGTTCGTCAGATGCTTCAAATGGCTCAGACATGACGACGGGCAGCAGGGGTGGGCCACAGAGAAGGTATAGTTTGGAGAGAGTGTGGAGCAAAGCCGGAGGAGACAGAGTGTAGGAGAAGGGGAACAGAAGGTGAGGCTCGTAACAGAGCAAATGTTGCCTTCCGGAAACAGGCTTTAAGGACTGGTTTGGTGATATCCCCCTCTCCTGGTTCTCACCTTGAACAAAAAAGGCAGCTAAATTAAGCCAGTTGGAAGTACTGTTAAAATTAATAACACCGCAGCTACTAAACGTGACTAATGGCAAAAGCATGAAGGATGCCTGGAAGATAAGGTTTTTTTTTTCCCCTCCAAATTTTCAAAGAGGCAATAAATTCAACCATAAAAAAATATTTGTAAGAGGTTGCGTTTGTTTGTTTGTTTGGTTTTTTTGCAAAGAATGAAGCATTTTTGTTAAATACCGGACAGGCTACCTGGCTGAACAAACATACACTTTTTGGAATCCTGTGTCGTGTCACCGGGTTGAAAACTCTGGAATGGCTTGAATCGCCCCCCTGCTTTTTGTAGGTGTCCCGTGCTCAGCCAGTGTGTGTGTGTGTGTGTGTGTGTAAGGCCCCTCTGGGCCTTACACCCTCTTCATGCCTTTCCCCATGAGGCAAGCAAACACTGTCATGACCATTTTGGGATTCACTTCAACCAGGTCTTCTGGAAGGGCGTACACTCTTGCTCCGATTTTTCGAGCCATAGAGATGGCATACCTAAAAGGAGAAAAGAGGAAGGATGAGGGGAGCCTGAGGAACAGCGGATGAAGGGGACCCCTCAGGATCAGAGTTACAGTCGTACCACATGCTACAGACCACACGCCATGTGCCACATGCCCTATGCTCTGCAGGACTCACGGCTGGGACAGCGGGAGCCAGTCACAGCATCCTTCCGCTTTGGGGAGCCGAGCTCGGCTCCACAGAGCTCCGGGCTCCACCAGACGTGCGGTCTCCGCTCACGACAATTACCAAATCTCTCATCTGTCCTTACGGACCTCCCTAGCTCCTGCCGCTTCTGATGCCTTCCCCAAGAGGATCCGCTCGGGCTGCAGGGCAGCAAAAGAGGTCACAGGACTGAAAAGGATGGGTGCTGCGACAGGTCTTCGGACCGCATTGCAACGACAGAAACACTCGCACAAGGGAGAAAGGAGGGGAGATGCGTCTGTCATACTTTGACCTCACGCGTCAGTTCTATTCTTTGCCCCGTTGCAATCGTTGCCCACGGAGGCATGCATTTTTTTATGCTACTCTAACACTAGAATAGCCAGAGTTTCACAGTACCCATTTTTCACGTAAAATTATCACAGCTCCAGTGGAACAGTTTGCTCTGTTTTTATAATTATATGAAGATAATTTTTATGAGTTATGATCTCTTTTCAAATGAGCCCACACTACTACCTGGAAACTCTTTTTTTCACCTCGGCGATTACCTCTCAGTAATAACCTGTAAGTAGTAACCTCTTACAATGACGACTCCAGAGATTCTCCCTGCCACCCAAGGCCCCATTATGCCCTCTGCTCTGTAAACCAACTTAACTCTTACTCTATTGATCACATTAAATTAAGAGCCTCAGGCAGGAGTGGTCCCCATTTTTTGCTCCCTGCTCATGTCTCAATCACTGCCTCTACATTCATGATCAATGGAATAAAAATGTATTTCCCCATTATAAAAGGGAGAGGGGAATCGTTGAAAAATTAGAAATAAGAGCCTCAAAAAATCATGCAAATCTTGCCACCATAACATAGCCATTTTTGGGCATTTTTGCAGAATTCCTTTTACCATTTTTCTCAGTAATTTTGTATCCTGTCCTTAGAGAAGAGTGCTCGAGAGCCTGGGCTCTGAAGTCTGATTTTGAATCTAAGCTGGACCACTTAGTAATTCTACGACCTTGGGCTCTGTAAGTGAACTTGAGGAGCTTCAGATTCCTTCAGCCTCATCACATTCCCCTTGAAAAACTAGGCCCAAGTCTTTTTTTCTTTTTTCTGGGCCTTCACACATATTCCTCCCTTTAGCATCCTTTCTGCCTCCTTCACCTGGGTACCCCCACCTCTTTATTACTTGCCCTTTCAATTTATCTCATCTTAGATGTTACTTGCTCCGTAGAGCTTTGTTTCCCTTCCTGTCCCTTCCATAGTACCCCGTACCCCCTCCCCCCACCATCTCTTGTAACTGCCATTTGTAATTCCAGCATACAAGGAACAAAGGACCTACACTTCCCCAAACTGTGAAAAGAAGAATACTATTGAGGTTATGAACATACAGGGCTGCTGGGCACTACTCAACTTGTTAATTCTGGAACTTTCTGATGGGTTGAATTGTGTCCCCCCCCTCCCCTGCCCAAAGATAGATGGAAGCCCTATCCCCTAGTAACTCAGATTATAACCTTCTTTGGAAAGAAAGTTGTTTCGGATGTACTTAGTTACGATGAGTAGAGTGGGGAGTAGAGTGGGGCCCTAACCCAGTATGACCAGTGACATAGAGGTCATAGAGGAGACACAGACACAGAAGGAAGACAGCCACATAAAGTCATAGACACACAGGGAACAAGATCACCTGGAGGGGAAGGCAGAGACTGCTGGCCAAGGACTGCTGGCCATCACCAGAAGTGAGGAGAGAGGCACGGGACCGACCCTCCCTCACAGCCTCAGAAGGAACCAACCCTGCCGACACCTCAGTCTTGTCCTTCTAGCTTCCACAACTGTGAGACAATACATTTCTGTTGTTTTAAGCTGCCCTGTTTGTGGTATTTGGTTGCGACCACCATCGGAAACTGATACAATCTGTTCCGAGAAAGACACTCCTCCAGAGGATGGGTCAGCAAACTTGCCACAAAAACTCACAGAGTCCACATTTTAGGCTTTGTGGGCTTTGTCGCAATGACTCAAGTCCACCCTTCCAGCAGGGAAGCGGCTACAGAAAATATATAAATGAACAGGCACGGCTATGCCAATAAAACTTTCTTTACAAAAGCGGACAACAGACCAAATTCGGCTCACAGACTATCATGTGCTGACCCTCACTCTACATGCCAAAGCTGCCCTCAGGGAGCCGCTCTCAAGCTGGTAAAGACTCTGGTCTTGAACCCCACCCCCTGCCTATTCATATGCATGGATAATCACAAATGGGATGTTTATATTTGGGCCTGCCATGTACTTTATTTAGGAAGTCTCCCATAGATTATGATTAGGACATTGGTTTTATGAAACTATAGGCTTGCTTCTCAACTGGAAGAATATTCTTGTTGTTCTCGGTCTTGCCCCCATGCTTAACACTAGGACTCTTCAGCTACTATTGTACAGTATCTAAAATAATGATGATGGGACACAGTAAATAATGAGAACAAAAAGCATCAGTAGTGCAACAAACTGTGCGAAGGCACAAGCAATAGACTTTACAGCTGTCCAGTTGCCAGCTGGGTCCCCCGCCTCCCCGGCCTCAGGTTTGTTTACGTACTTTGCATTGTTGAGTTTCTCTTCATCATTCAGGTTTTCCGTCTTCAGAAGGTCATAGTTAATGGAACCCGGTTGAATGGCATCAATGAGATCCAGAACAGGTAGACTTGTGCTAATCTTTGGGTCCTGCGCAGAGAGAAAGAGTTGGTCCATCAATATGCCCCCAAGTTACTTCTGTTCAGCTCAAGGGAAATGGCTGGTTCTTTCGTCTTTTTTTTTTTTAATTTTTTTTTTTTAACATTTATTTATTATTGAGAGACAGAGAGACACAGAGCGTGAGCAGGGGAGGGGTAGAGAGAGGGAAGACACAGAATCTGAAGCAGGCTCCAGGCTCCGAGCTGTCAGCACAGAGCCCGACGCAGGGCTCGAACTCACGAACTGTGAGATCATGACCTGAGCCGAAGTCAGTCGCCTAACCAACTGAACCACCCAGGCGCCCCATCTTTCGTCTTAAATACGAAATAAATACAGCCTACACTGGGAAATGCCACAGTGTTCCACACGGTGTTGCAAGTCAACTGTAGCTTCTGTAGGGGCACCACCAACTTCCTGGCGCCTGCCTCACTAAGCTGAGGAAACCCACTGTCTGCCCACAGGCAAACAGTGAATGGAAACAGGTTCATATGACATCCCGGAAGTGACTGGCAGGGATCATGATGAGGCCCCCGCTGGGCAGGAGTTTCAGAGGACGCCCCTTTCTTGGAGACCTCAGGGAAAGAATAGAGTCCATGGGTCTAAGGAGGTGGTTGTGGCAGTTGTGTGATTAAATGCAGTGACGGTAACTAGCACTTGTCGGTGCCTCACTGTTTGCCCAGAACTTTCTCCTAGGCCACCTCACGTGTCACTGCAAGCCCCAGGTATAGGCATCTTGTCTTAATTTATAGCGAGTGAAGAGAGTTTCTGAGGTTAAGTGCCTCACTCGTAAGTGGTGGAGCTGGGATTTGAACCTGGGTACTCGGACTTAAAATCCTGGGCTCTTTCTCTGGCACTGTGAAACACTGTGATTTTCACACATAGAGCCGTGGATGCTCCCACGTGCTCTCCCCCGTCCTGGGGACCTGTGAGCACACATGGCGAGGCAGCTGCCCACACCATCTGAGCACAGTCAAGTCCAAACACTGCACACCTGGAGGGTCCAAATCAGAAAAATCTCTTTTTTTAATTTTTATTTTTGAGACAGATTGAGAGCATGAGTGAGTAGTGAAGGTGCAGAGAGAGAAGGAGACAGAGGATCCGAAGCGGGCTCTGTGCTGACAGCAGACAGCCTGACGTGGGGCTTGAACTCACGAACCGTGAGATCATGCCCGGAGTCAAAGTCGGATCCTTAACTGACTGAGCCATCCAGGCGCCCCTCAGAATAAATTCTTAGTAAGAAACAAGCTACAGGACCCCTGCAAGATGCTAGGTCTCTAGGATTGGTCCTCTGGATAAGACGAAGAATGATATTTTTAAAAATATAAAGGGTCCATTTTTATTTACTTCTTGGTAATAGGAGAACTACCACAAAAATAAATTACTATGTAATCACAACCATTTCCAGCGTTAGCCTGAGCCTTGATGAACAGCCGCAAGGGAAACAAAATGGAAGGGTCTGAGTCTGGCCGTCTCTCCTACTTTCTGCCCACCATCTTGCCGAAGCGCCGATGGGCAGAGATGACCAGCACTTGGCGGCATTCACAGATGAGAAGGGGACCAGGGCTATTTCCAAAATGGTTCATCAAGAGTGAATTGTGTTCAGTTTTTTAGGGTTTCACTTAAAAAGAATGTGGGGCTAATTTGACTTCTTCCGTGTGTGTGTGTGTGTGTGTGTGTGTGTGTGTATGTTTTACTTCATCAATTCTATAATGACTTAGTGAGAAGACAGGAGAAAATTAGCCCAGAGCAACACAAGAAACCAAAGAGCTGTCAAACATTCCCAGGAGTGAGTCCCAGGAGAAGGCCCCAGAAGCCCCAGGGTGACCTGGCCGGCCCCAGCGGCACGTGTGTTACAGAAAGATTGCACTTGGGGCTATCTACCCAATCCCTGCATAGTAATGGTTAAGCGACCTAGAGGTACACACTGCTCGGTGACCTCACCCTGCAGGTAAAGGCGCATTCCGCTCCCTGATGGATCCTCTCCTGCAATTACTAACTATAACCTCGATTACTTGAGTTCCAGTTTCCTTACCTATAAAATGAGGAAAACAGTAAAGCCGCCTTCACAATGTCTGTGAGATGACCTGAGACATCATAAACAAGGAGCCCCTGCTACTCAGGGCACGCTCCATACTGAGAGTGCTCCCAAACGTGGCCCGTTGTCTGCTTTTATCAATAAAGTTTTATTGGAACACAGCCATGCCCATTCCTATATATACTTTCCCATAGCTGCTTCCCGGCCACCACAGCAGGGTCCAGTAGCTCTGACAAAGCCCGCCTTTCCAAATCTTCTTTCGTTAGACCTTGCTTGCGCCTCTCACCAGCCTCTGCTCCTGCCTCTAGTAAGTTCTCCAGACGGAAGGGTCAGCCGTTATCTGTGATGAGCTCACAGGGAGTGGGCGCTCTTGGTATAGCACAACTCAGAAATACTTCCTACTCTTTTCGGTGGGGTGAAACTTTAAATTTTTTTCTTTATTTTGAAGCAGAAGGCTGTTTTCCTGATTTTGAAGCAGAAGACTGAATGGTGACAAACTGCCTCTGCAATCATAGAAATACAAACGCTGAAGGGGTCCCCTGCCCTAATTCCTGACCTTTAAACCAAAAAAAACATAGTTAAGACGGTCCAGACATTATGACACGAATCAGGTGTGCAAGTCCCTAGGGGAAGGATCCAACTAATGTATGAAACACGAGTTAAGAAGTTTAATAAAATATAATGCTGTTTTTAATAAAAATGGGATTTGGATACAAGTACACAACTACTTTTCTCCGAAAAAAATATCACACGGGAGATCTTTTGGCATTTTACATTTCACCATCATTATGCTAAAAATCTGAATCACGGAGCCATGCACATTTAAAAAATATTATATTTTATGTTACTTTGGAAGAAACATGCCTAAAACAAGGTGCTAAAATGATGGGTTTTTTAAATTAATTATTTCAGGAGAAAGCGACAAGAAATTTGTCAATGAAACGGCCTGTGACCGTCAAAACAATAATGGGCCATTCAAGCAAAATCAAAATTGGAGAGGGAGACTCAGATACCTCACACTGAAGGTCACTTTAAAATGGAGTGAAAACAATAAAGATTAGCATAGAGCTCAGGTGGCTGTGAGCGGTAGACTAAGATTTTTACCTTGAAACTGGAGATGGATGAACTTTTCTCCGCTTCCTTCAATGTTTCATTCACCCAGTTGACAATAATGTCATCATTGACCTTCTGCCCGCCTCCAATTTCTTCAAGAATATTCAGGGTGTACCTGAAAAAAAAAAATCAAGAATGATTTCTGGAGAAAAGTTGCTAAGGAATTCAATGACACCGAAAATAGCCAGGGTAGAAATGTTCTTTTCTTTCTAGAAATGCCGCGGCACGTAGCCTAGATACCGTTAGGTTTGTGGGGAAAAAAAAAATAACAACATTTGTTCCTTTTAGGAAAATTTAAAACGTAGCTTTATCGTTATTATAGTGAAATGCAGAACAAATACATCCTTCTAAGCACAGTCATTGCTCTGGGTAGGAAGAGAAAGCACAAGAGAAGAGAAGGAAAGGAAAACAGAGCAAAGGATTCAAAACAGTGACAGTCTTCATAAAGGAACCCTAAAAATTGACAAACAATTCAATGTTAAAAAGACCCCAAGGGCCAACATAATAAGGGAAAAAATATAAAAGAGTCTCCTTCTTCTATCATAAAAAGAGAAATACTAGGAATACACGGACTAAAGTGAATCTCTAGTCTGAGCGTAAGAATCACCTTTCACACACACTATTACGAGAATTGGGTTTTGGGTGTGTGTGGGGGGGATTAAAAAGATGCTTCAAGCTCTAGTAAATGAGAGACTGGACTGATAGGTGCAATAAATAAAATGACTTCCTCCCACAGAAAGCAAGGAGAAAGTCAAGATGAGAAATGCTTAGTCTGGGCCCAGAGATAGGATCAAATGCTAAGGAAGTAAAGGATACAAATGGGGTAAGTCTCAGGTAGCTTTTCAAAATGATCCTCTCTTAGAACAAGGCCCTAGTTTTTGATCAGTTCATGAAGATGATGGTTTTTGGCATAAGTGGCTTCGTGTTCCCTGAGAGTGAGCAGGGGTATTGACTTACGAGCATTTACTGTAACATTTAGGAATTTCTGCCGGGTGAACGTGGTAAGAGAAGGCAGATGAACTCATGCTTCATCGGGTCATGTCTATATGCAGCCTCATGGGGCGAACTGAGCTCATCTGCTGGAGTTTCCACTCATCTCAGGGATGTGTTCTCACTTCCCTTTGTCAGGAGGCCCATACTGCTTTGTTGACAGTGTAGAGACCAAGGGCATACAGATTATTTTGAGTTAAAAAGCCATCAAAACCCAACAGATTCAGGAAAAGCTCTTTACCTCCCTCTAGGGGTGCCTTAAAAAATTTAGATAGAGGACCTGCTCCAGGAAGAGGGCCAGCATCAGAGATAATTGATTGCATTACACTATGAACTAGGTGCAGTAGATTGGGAGGAAACTAGAAAGTTCTTTTTGATCAAAGTTCTCCATGTCCATTGTTTCTGAGTGGCCCACCAAACATTTGTTTCCCAAACATTTACTTTTTTTCACCTTCCCGCAAATTGCGTTTCTTCCCTCCGAAGTCCCAGACCCCTAACCCCGTCTCTTTATTTCAGAAGGATGTATATACCTCATTTTGCCTGACCATCTTTGGAATTTCCATGTCTGTGTGGATTCCTGTTCCTACAAAATTAAATTTGACTTTCTCCTATTAAGCGGTCTCACGTTAATTTGGTTCTTAGGTCGGCTGGAAGGATTGTGAAAGGCAGAGGAAGTGGTGCCTCCCTGCCAACACCCTTAAGTGGACAGAAGCTAGGGAAGGAAGTGGTACACACAGGCTCACCTCTACACAAAAGTCTATCTGTGCAAACACAAATAGCCAGCCACCAAGGAACAAGGAAACTTAGGGACGCGCAGAAAATCGTGGAGGGCGGCTGACTGCAGTCAGGGGTCTGAGTATGGCCCCTCGGGGTGGCCCAGAGTTCTGCCAAGTACAAAACTGCCTTTCCCCCACCTCAAGGAAGGTGTAGCGGTTTAAATGGAATCATATACCCACCTGGAAGTAAAAATGGTAAAAAGAAAGGATAGAATTAGGGCAGAGTCTCAATTCTGGACAGTCCACAGAATACTAACTGTAGATTCAAAATTTGAAACAAAAATCAATTTGGCCCATGTCTGCCTAGGATTTTCCTTGGTAGGAAGACTGATTATCTTCCTCCACGCCATCAAACATGTTTGATGTTGAACTGGAACTTCTAGACAGGATCCCAGTATCACTGGTGTTTGCAAACTGTGCGGTGCTGAAAAGCCCTCTGTCACGGCGAAAGGGTGCCGTGAGCTCTGGCTTCAGCCACTGCCTGATTCAACAAAAGAGGATTGATGAGGTGGGCATGTGCAGCGCTGGAGGGTCTGCGAAGATTACTGGCTTGCTTTCCTGCCTTCCGATGCTTGCTTGATTTATTTAACGTCTGACCCAGAGGGACAAGCCCTGGTGTTCTGTTTCGCAAGGACCTAACCCAAATTCACTGCCCACGGCCTGTTTGATTTGGGGTGAATTCCTCATTGGCCTGCCTCTTTGGTCATTTGCTGGAGTCTAATTGTCATTGCCGTCTGCCGGCAGCTTACTCCTATCTAGCTTTTGTCTCCAAATTTATACACACACTATTTGCCAGCTTTCTAATCTGAGAACAATTCCCAGGCTACTGAAGGGGAAAGGGAGGTTTAAGCACACATCTATCTCTCATTTGTTCTTGGGGGGGGGGGGGGGGAGGGGGGGGGGAAATGACATGCCATTTATTGGCCAGATAAATGACCAAATTAGCACATCTGTGCAATCCGATGAAATAAATTCCGGCTAGAACTAGCTCTAAATTTAACAGATCTGTGAACGTGTAGCACACAGAGGAAAAAAAAAATCCCTTCTGGTAGCATTTACATAATTATCGGTCATTTCATCGCCTTCAACAGAAATGCATTTGTCTGTCCACTTTCTTATATGCACCATGCTGTAGTAAAGGCTCAGGAGAAATGTGACTTATTAACCAGGTGGGACAGCAGCTGCAGTCTAGATTTTATCACATGTACACCAGCCATAAAGTACGGCATCGGGCCACATTTCTATAAGATGTACAGAACAAAGATGCTATTACAAAGTGATTTTCAGGTCTCATAAAACTCACAATGGCCTGAGTTTTTTTTTTTTATCATTAAAACAGAAAATATCAAAGATTATTTTCATATTCAAACCCAAAAGTCAACTTAACCATTGTAACTAAAAAGACTCGTTTTGTTTTTTAAAGCAATCAGGGCACCTGGGTGGCTCAGTTGGTTAAGCGTCCACCTTCGGCTCAGGTCATGATCTCATGGTTCGTGAGTTCAGACCCCACGTCAAGCTCGGCGCTGACAGCATGGAGCCTGCTTGGGATTCTGTCTCCCTCTCTTTCTGCCCCTCCCCTGCTCACTCTGTCTCTCTCTCAAAAATAAATAAAACATTAAAAAAATAAAGCAATCAGCAGCTGAAACCAGTCTATTACAAATTAAAAACACACGCGAAAGACCATCGAAAATAGGTCACGCGTGTTTCTGAAAATATGCTGGTTAGGGCAGCCCTTGGGCACTTCCAGTGACGTTCTAAATGCATGCAGCAAAATCAAAGATGGAGCTGAAGTTTCTTTAGTTCTGAAGTCTTCTGGGCCAGAAGGGCCTTGTAACATCTGCCTTTAAATTTCAAGGAGACCTCGGGTTAGAGATGGGTAGTTGAGCACTACACCAGGTAAAGCACGCGTGAATCGGGTAGCGAACTCCATTATGATCATTTCTGACTATACGGCATCGCCTGGACACACGGACATACTTATGGGGCCATTATGAGTATCAGGATCCATAGACGGTGGCTGGGGAATAAAGCTGGAGTGCCTAGAGATGCTACATGCCTTATCTTTGTCATTCACTTGTTAGACATAATGTAATGTGACATGTGGCCTCTGGAACTTCCTTCCAGGTAGAAAATGAATTAAGCCACAGTAACATAGGTTCTAATTAAGGGTTGTAAGATTTCTGCCTGGTCAAGGCTATCAGTATAGGGGGAAAGTGTGAAGCATTTTAAAAGTAAACTATTTTATATTTACAGATTTGCTCTCTTAAATTCTTCCCAGGCTCATGATTTTGTACCAAAAATTGATGACTTTTCTGATAATTTATTTTCTACTTACATATCATATTCTACCTTCTTCAAATAACATTGCCACATGGCTCTCACATTAATTCAGTTTATATTAAACTCTAAAAGGTATCGAAAATTGTCCTGTGAAGAACTAACAGGAAATTCTGCTTCTGGCCATGGGCTGGTAACGGGGACCAGATTTCCTTTTTTGCCTTAAACACCCAAACACAATGAAAAACGTATGAAACAATGTTGCTCAGACGATGGATAACAGGAAGCACAAAACAGTCTGCCCCTGAAATAAGGAAAGCAAATCTGGTGAGCCCTAAGATTATCCCAGTGTATTACACGAAGAGTTTCCAGGCTGCAACGCAGGGAGAGAGAACCCAAACTGAGCACAGTAGTCCCTCTGAGTTGAGAGGACAGGACTGAAACCTCAAGGAAGCCAAGGTGCCTGGAATTTGTGGGGCAGAATACCAG
The DNA here is from genome assembly GCF_018350195.1 of Panthera tigris. Taxonomy (NCBI): domain Eukaryota; kingdom Metazoa; phylum Chordata; class Mammalia; order Carnivora; family Felidae; genus Panthera; species Panthera tigris. Next base: position 24,560,257 of record NC_056660.1, on the reverse strand, counting down.
AGAGGGGAGAGCTGCCTGGAAAGGACAGATTCATCTAGAAAGAAAGCTCCAGACATTTTCAGAGGGTTTGCCACAGGTCTTTAGCTGGGTAAAGTGAGTTAACTCAGCACATGTGTGTGAGAAAACTACCAGAGACTGGGACCAGAGCTGTCAGAAATGAAGGGGCAGAATGATTCTTGGAACTCACACAGCACTGTAGATAATTTGGTTCCCACCAGTTGGAGTGTTAAAACCTCATGATACATGGAACCTGAAGTTCAGTACTCAGAGGAGATTATCTCAGTATTGAGAGACAAAATTAGCTCAAGACTAATTGAACTTTTAAGTTAGCCTGCAAAGGATCAAACTGTGTTTAAGTAACTTAACTGCATCCCAGGACAAAATTTAAGAATATTTAAAGGCATACGGATGTATCCAGCCCATAGCAAGGTGAAATTCACAAGGCCTCACATACAATAAAAAATTAGTAGGCATGCAAAGAAGCAGTAAAATATGACCTATAATGAAGATAAAAATCAATTAATAGAAACAGACTCAGAAACAACAGTTACTATAATTATGCTCTATATGTTCAAGAAGGTAGAGGAAAGAGATACGGGAGATGCCTAAAAGACCCTCCTCAAATTTTTATACATGAAAACTATAATGTCTGAGATAAAAAAGAAAAACTATACACACTGGATGGAACCAATGTAAGATTAGACACTGCAGAAGAAAGAGCTCAGTGAATTTGAAGACAAAGCAATAGAAATGATCCCAAATGAAACGTAGTGAGGAAAAATGAAACGGGAAAAATGAGTAGAGTATCAATGAACCCTGGGACAACTTCAAAGGACCAAATATGTGTGGATTTGGACAAATATGTGTCCCTCAAAAACAAACTGCGCTGGGTGGTACAGGAAACGTACCTGAGGAAATAAAAACCAAAATTTCCCCCAGTTGATGAAAACTATAAGCCCTCAGTTTCAAGAAGTTCAACAAACCTCAAGCATGAGAAACACCAAATCCCATCGTCATCAATTTGCTTGAAACCAGTGATAAAGAGAAAATCTGAAAATATGCCAGAGAAAAAAGACATTATGTACAAAGGAATGAAGTTAAGAATGACAGCAGATTTATCAGCAGAAACAATGCAAGCCAGAAGACAAAGAACAGTATCTTTAAAGTACTGGAAGAAAAAACTACCAACCTAGAATTCCATACCCAGAGAAAATATCTTTCAAACATGAAAATGAAATAAAGACTTTTTAGGCATGTGGAAGCTGAAATGCATCCTCACCAGTGGAGGATTTCACACTGCTAGAAATATTTCAGATAGAAAGCAAATGATATCAGATGAAAATCTCGATCTGCACCACGAAAAGAAAAGCACCAGGAATGGCAAATGTCTAAGTAAGTATAGCACCTTTTCCCCTTATTTTGAAAGCCTCTTTAAAAGATAATTTGTTATTTATACAAATCTAAAAATAAGATTGGAAAAAGATATGTCATGTTAAAATTAATCAAGAAAAAGCTGGAGTAGTTATATTAACATCAGAAAAAGTAGACTTCAAAGAAAAGAATATTACCAGGAATAAAGAAGGTCATGCCATGATGAGAAAGGAGTGGTTCATTAAAAGGACAAGCCATCTAAAATATTTAGAAATCTAATAAGAGAGTTCCAAAATACCTGAGAGAAAATTTAAAGACTTGAAAGGAAAAAAAAAAATGACAGGAAAATAACAAAACACAACTTTGGTTTTAAGCTTAGCTTAAAATGTAGTTTTGCTGGTTTGTGTCACATTCTTGAAAATTTGCTAGTATTTTTCCAGGTTGATAATACCCTCAATAAAAAGCCACTTCCCGAGTTACGTTACCTTCTCATTAACTGCCATATCAAGGCTAATGTTAGAGTACGATTTCCTTCATTGAGATCTTGTCCACCGATGCCAACCAGGGAAAACTTAGCTTGATTCTTCCCCAGCTCCACTGCATAGTTACAATTCTCAAGCTGTTAACGAGCAAGAAGGAACACATTCTAATGCCACCATCTTTATGAGGAGACATACCAGATGAGATAATAAAAATAAAGACACAAAATGAAATAAATATTGTCACCCTGAACGATCTCTCAAGACTTGCCTGGTTCTGCGATTCTGGGATTCTAATTAGTCAAAGAATTTTCCATCTTTTCTTAACTAGAACCCCTCACTTCCACCAAAAAAAAAATATTTCTGGTGTACTCCCAAGTGCAAAACCAAAATGAATTCATTATTATGAATACTGTCATGGCTGTATCACACTACAGAAACAGAGGGCCACGCTCCGTTACCTGTCCATAATATTCCTAAAGCAACTGAATTTGTGGAGGCGGACACAGAAAATCCGGATCCTCCATTTTACGTGCACGTAACGGGCTGACACGTGGGACAGGTATTCCCATGGCTACGCTTGGATCGTTAAGAGCCAAAGGGACAAGAAATGGTGAGAAATATTTGTGCCAACCCCACTTCCGCTTTTACGAAACAACGTGTCCCCGCTGCGCTGACATGAGACAAACTCTTTGTACAAGTCAAACTGCCCGTAGAAAGCTCTAATTCTTTAGAAAATAAGAATAAGGATCCTGCCGGTGGAAGAGCAACCCTGTAGTCCTGCTCGCTCTAATTATCTTAATTAGAATTTATACATCATCATGTTTAAAGACATCCGACGTGGAATTATAAATAAGTAATCAACTGAAATAATGGGCTCACTGTAATGAAACTATTCAGGCTTCTGATTGCTGTACTATAATTTAATCCCTGGATAAACATTACTTATCTAAGTTTGGCCCCCTAATCAAGTATTCACAGGGTGCTCCTGCAGGCTTATGGCTTCACCTGCCCGTTGGAACATCGCAAGAGTCACTGTTTACCTTCTTCATGTTGCCTCCCAGTTTGGGGTATGGTGGTTTGTTTACTCTGTTCCAGTCAACAGGGACTTTAATCTTTTCATAGAGCTGGAAGATGACCAGGGCATCTGATAAGTCACTGAACAAAAACAAACAGAAAAGGATCCTCAGATCGCCACCCTTTAGTAAGGGCCCGCAGTGGGCGGGCACTTCTTCATACATCAGCACAAGGGACATCTGCGACAACCTGGCAAAATTGGTATTAGCAGCTCCATCTTTAGAGGCGAAGAAACTCTGACTCAGAGGAACTGAAGAAACTTCCTCAAGGTCTCTCCCAGGTGTGACTACCTATGCTCCCGTAAGCCGGAACACGCTGCCTCCAGGAAAAGAAATGCGGCTTCAACAAATGGCATGGGAGACGCCATTAACTTCATCACCGTGAACTTAACTTTTTTGTTTGTTTGTTTCGCCTGCTTCTGAGCGGAGCGCAGGCTTACAATATGTAGTAAATCTGTCCGGTTGCCGGCTCATGATTTTCTAGGGAACACACAGCAAAGATGGTAGATGGAAGTTTCTCGGCTGAAGGTTCAACACCTGCGGCTCCATTTGGGACCATCCCCCTTCTCACCAAGATGCACACATTTGGGAAAGACAACTGCATGGCACAGAGATATCTGAGACCCCAGGGATCTTCCAAGGTCTCGGTGTCTCACATTAAAGATGAGTCCCTCCACGGGGCGCCTGGGCGGCTCAGTCGGTTAAGCGTCCAACTCCTGGTTTTGGCTCAGGTCGTGATCTCACGGTTCACGGGTTCTGGCCCCGTGTCAGGCTCTGCGCTGGCAGCGTGGAGCCTGCTTTGGAATCCTCTCTCTCTCTCTCTCTCTCTCTCTCTCTCTGCCCCTCTTCCTCTTGTTCTCACTTTCTCTCAAAATAAATAAACTTAAAAAAAAAAGATCTGTATGTTTAAAAAAACAAACAAACAGGATGAGTCCCTACATATCCTTACCTGTACAAATGGTTGACTCGAGGGTTAACGCCCAAGGAATTCATCCAGTTCCTAAATGTCCGCTCTTCTCTTGTCTCACCTAAATTAATGAAGACCCGTTATCTTTCAGGTCCCTAAGAAGAGAGGCCTTTTTTATGATCAAAGTTTAACTCAAGAGGCTATCCGAAAAACGAAACGAAGAATGAAGACAATTTACTCAATAAACCTTAATAGATTTGGGTGACACTTGTTACGCGGTTAATTTTTTTCTCTCTTCCAATTCCATGAGTGTGTGTCTGTACCATCCATTAGTGGTGCACGAGCTCCTGTGTGGGGAAGCGGTTCAGAGCCGCCACTTAAGAGGCTAACATTCTTTCAAGGTCAACAAGGCTTTCAGGCCTCAAAGTGCGATCACGCAAGCTAGACGGCTAACATGGGAGGCAAACATACTTGCCCCCTGAGCTCGGAAAGGAGAGAGAACAGCGTGGGCTAAGTTTGGAGGGAGTGGAATCTGAGCTTCACTTACAGGACCAGTAGAATCTGGACAGCAAAGAGGATTTGAGGGACGAGTCAGGGGTGGGGAGAGGAGGCGGGGTAGACAGGAACACAAAGAGGAGTGGCAGGCAAGGTCTGCGTCAAAACCATTAGGAACTCATTTTTCAGGGATCTGTGTTCTCTGTGGAGATAAGGCTGCCTAGTGGCTGGAACCAGAATCGGGGGTCTCTGAATGCCAGCTACCAGATGTTGGTTGATATATTAAACAATGCCAGTCATTATGGGTTCTTTTTTTTTTTATTATTATTACTGTAATAAATTCTTGAGCAGGGCAGAGATATAATGAAGGTGATGTTGTGATGTGCCTGGCAGCAGTGTGCGAAATTACTGAAAGGCAATGTGCATTTAAATTAAATACGCAGAGGGGACAGTGTGCGCCATTGGCACATGGGCACGTTCAAATGCTTGATAAACAGAGGACCAGGCCCTTAAGACCTACTGAACTGGGTGGTGTATGATTTAATAAGAGCCCAGAAAGCAGTAAGGGAAAACAATCTACAAGCCATTCTGCAGGAAGAACTATTAGTATTTACTAATTCAGTAGATTTAGAGGTGAAGAAGAGGAAAATATCAAAGCAGGGTTTTGGGGAGACAAAAAGTGGTATGATTAGTGAAAATGGAGTTTCTAAAGGAGAGTGGGTGGGCTGGCCGGAGGGCAGAAAGGCGATGCTGGGAGCGGGTGGGGGGCTGGGGGGATGATCAATTCTGTTTGGCGCATGCTGAATTTCAAGCGATGGCGGAGGGACCAAATGGGGATGTTCTAGACGCAGCTGGAAGTGGCTGATTAGAGGCCTTGATATATGTACTCGGTAGTCAACAAAATGCCTGGACCCCTGACCACAATTTATCAAATGATTCAAATGCACCACTGTTGGAATACAGATTGATTTTGCACATCCAGCTCGGGTAAAGCATCGCAGAGAAAAACAAAAACCAAAAAACAAAAACAATCAATACTTCAAATCTGGATTTCCTTTCTTTGGTGATATTCATTTAATATCAATTTTGTCTTGATTTTTTTATTTTGGTCTCAATATTGAAACTAATTCATGATGGAAAAAAGAACCAGACTATAGTTACATGTTCAATCTTAGGGCACTAACCGCCAAATTCCAACCGTCAGAGATGCTGCCTCAAAACTTTACTCTTCTCCACACCCCCCCAATCCAAATCGAAGTAAGAAAACAAAAACAAAAACCTCACTAAACACCTCTTAGCATTAAGTTAAATATTTTCAGATGAAGAGTGACTGCAACCTCTTGCCTCCAGGAATTAACACTCAGTCCATTAAGTACATAAATTAGGTTTTTGGAACTCAGAATTTATTTCATCCTATAATTAAATGCACTGTCTTCCGTAAAACATTTAATTCTGGTAATGGATGAAGCCTATGTATAATGAATGTGACATAATGGTACTTGATTATTTCTGCTAGGTTGTAATTGACTTGGTTAATCTATTTATTCTCTTTGTTATATACCAGAGAATTGATGACCTTCCCCAACGTGTGAGGGGTTCCCATTTGCTTAGCAGGTAATTTCAAACTGCCCTTGAATCAGAATTGTGAATGCCTTTCTGAACCTGTAAGTGACAGGTTTCCAGTTACCTTCAAGGGCCCCCCAGTCGATGTCCTGGTTCTCTGGTTTGTGCAGGGCAGGGTATCTGTTAAAGAGGTTGGCGATGAAAGCCAAGTTCAACTTGGGGTTCCCTCGAACAACGTCTGTGGCTGTGACAAACTGCCGGCAGCCCAGTCTCTCTGCCTGCTGCAGCATGCATTCTGCCCTCTGGATGTCATCCTTCTCCTGTAACGACAAAAGTCATGTCAAGGCTGGGTCAAGACCCTCCATGCACAAAGTAGGCAGGGAACATGAAACAGTAACGGGAACCATACTGAAACCCTCAGGGCTTAACCTCAGATAGACACTTAACCACAGCATATTATTACTTACGTTTGCCTAAACTGAAATCAGCAAGTTACAAGTAAAATGAATCTCAGAAATTGAGTAACTGAATCTCTCATCTCTATACAGAACCACTTCAGATGAATGCTTGGTTGTCCTGTCTTTAAAGAGAGTCTACTATCTTATCATTTAAGTTGATCTTAATTATTTTCTGTGATTAAGCTTCCTTTTATTATTTGCTTGCACAGAGTCCGTGAGATTGTGTCTACCAGCAGTGTTCATGGGATCATCAAAAATTATACTCCTATTCTCAGTTCATCGAAGACATTTACACCTGTCACTAAGAACTTCTGATTAGTGTAACCACCTTTCCCAAACTGAGTTGGCATACTTGCAACTCGAACAAAATAAAATGTGCTCAGTTAGGTGAGCCACATAGTTATCATTGATAGGTGAGCGACATAGTGTCACTGATAGGCAAGCTATATAGTGTCATTGAGAAGGACATAAGAGCAGTTTGGCTTTTGTAAACTTCATTGAGGATTTGATATATTAAAAGTCTATTCAAATAGTTCTAGAGGATCTTCAGTCCTTTGTAAGTAGACGCTTACTAGAAGGTAAAGTTCCGTTGAAATGCGGTCCACCATTCTTAAAATTCTTAAGAGTCTATGAAACCACCAGTTTTCAGAAAACAGAACTTAGATTGATTTAATATAATGCTTTACTAGATGACACTGTACATGATACATTTCACGAGCTCCTCATTCAGAAATGAGTTAACTTTAACGTTAACTGATTGGACTTAACTCTAATGATAGCAAATGAGGCACAAACATGGATAAGGTAACCTCTCAAGGTCAATACCAAAGTGGTGGAAAAACTAAAGTCTGTGTTGACTGTTTTTAAGAATCCTCAAACCAGACACTTCTAAGAACTTGTACAATCCTACCCAGCCCTTTTCTCCTATTATCCCCACTGATGTAGTCTGTCCTTATTATTACCAGAGGAAAAGGACCCCAGCCTTGGGTCCGATAACTTCCAATAATCTGTCATATATATGATCTCGGACATATTAATTAATCCTTCTCAGACTCGGTTTTTTCAATGACAAAGTGATAGTTTATTTATCTGCCTAAATATCCCCCTGGTTTCTAGAAAGAATACTCAGGTACCTAAAAATGAACCTAATGATCCCTCTTGGTGCTGTTGAGTGCTATTCAATGACGAGACACATACAGAAGTGTGTGGCATTGGATTGGTATTAGTTTCTTTCTTTCCTTAACGTCCATTTTCAGATTCCATTTCCCACAATTGTTATCCCAAACCATTAACTGTTGTTAACGGCCTTAGCAGGGCTTTATGCAGAGATATCCACTCGCGGAGCCCCGGAGTCAATGTCATGCGGGGCGACAGAGCTCCCAACAACAATATCATGTCCTCTAAATGCAACTTTGGACACGGCCTTACCCTGAGTCCTGACATGTCAATAACAACAGCGGGAATACCTTCTTCATCTCCTTTCGGAGCCACCTGTTCAAGCAGGTGGTAATAAGCTTTTGAGTCCTGTGAGAAATTAAGAAATTACAATTTCAAAACAGCGCAGCTAATTACATACTTAGCACGACAATAATTTCCCCAAAGCAAACATATTCTATTTTCTTATTGGACTGTCATTCGAGAATGCAACTTAATTAACAAAGCTGGAAACATTCACTAATTTGAATTTTCGATTTGTCTGTTTACATACCATATTGGACTTTCTTTGTAAAAGGAGTGTAACAAATATACGACATACACACAAGGCAATCCAAAGAGGCAAATGCCACTCTGTTGTTCTTAGGGGAGAAAAATACTTTATGTATATGTATTAAATTGTATACAGAAAAATATATATACCTTTATATTGCTGTAGAAGTCAGTCAGCTAAGGTTTAATTTAAAAAAAAAAAAGTGACAGGAAAAGGAAGCAGAAGTTTAAAGCAGAGTTTAAAAATACATTTAAATGGACAATCAGCAAAAGAAAAAGAAAGATTTCAGAGACAGAAGGTTGAAGCATTCACAAACAATCTTTACATAAAAGGAGATATTACTACGACAAGTGCATTTAACGTTTACCACGAAGTTGAAAAAGACGGCTAAATTTTTAGCAGATTGGATATACTAATAAACCTTTCTCACTCACTCGGGGGCGGGTGTTCTCCCCACCTGTGCTGACTTCGTATGATTGAAACCCCCCAAAGTTGCCAGATGCTCTGACATACGTCACAGCACTGACCTTGGATGGGATACAGCTGTTCTTTGATCACAGGCACAACCCTTGTATATGCTCAGCTTGCTAGTTCCAATGGTTATTATTCTAAAAAATGCAGTTTTTAGTGATGGGAAATCAGATACATTTATGGCTCAGATAAAGCAGCCTAATTTTGGGATGAAAAGCTTGAAAATTCTGGCTGAAACAGGTGCAGAGCTTAACTGTTGGGACGAAAGGAAGATAATGCTGCTGTCCGGCTCCAGTTAAACCCCTCTTTGGTTGGTGGTAGCTAGACTATTAATAACTAGTGAAAATTGTAGAGTTAGAAAAATTAATTTTGCATGATTAGCTTAGGTCCTAAAGAATCCGGGACTTCCCATCTAGAAGCTTCAGTCTAACTGGCACCAGGCCTGGCAGCCACCGAGTCCACAGCAGGGGGAAGCTGTCACTTAAAGAAATATAAACCTGGGTTGACTTTTGGTGAGCATGTGACCTTTCCTCCAGCTCTTGGGAGAAAATTTCTTTAGCTTTTGAGAAGGCGGAGACCGAAATGTTTTTCTCATGCTGCACCCTAGCATCTCACACCGTTTACTACTAGGGAGTGCCTTATGATCTTCCTGACATCTCCTTAAGCTCTTTCTACCTCAGCACATCCGTCTTCAATGTCAACACCTGTCCTTCACCTTGACGTGGAACTTTTCACCAAGTTTTGAAACAGTGCATGCTTCCCTCAGCCTTTCCCCCCTTTGGAGCTCTGTTGTGGGACTGCCCGCCCTTCTACATGCCCTGGGGTAAATTCTCATTGCAGATGGTTTCCAGGATCATTAGCTTCTAAAAACCACTCTGGTTTCTGCAAATGAAAACCTTTCAAGAAATCCGCAAGTTGTTTTAGAGAGGCGGTATGTCCGATGGTCAAAGGTGGGGGCCATGGAGTCCCCATGACTGCCGGATCTGAATCCTGATCTCGTTCCCCAGCTATGCGAACTTGAACCATGTACCTAAATTCTCTTTAACCTCAGTCTCCTTATCTGTCAAATGAGAAAATAGTAATTTTTATCTCAAAGGTTTATTGTGAGGATCACATGAGCCAATGCATGTATAAAGCAGGTAGGACGGTACCTAGCGTGCACGAGATACTGTGTTTGGTATTCTTCGCGTAATTCGAAGAGTAATCCTCATTTTTTTTTTTGAAAGGCTTCTCATCTGATGCTCCCACTGGTAACATGAGAAAGGCATCACAGTCCTACACGTACCCTCCTCCTTGAAAAGCCGTCTTACCTCTCGCCCTTCCCTCCCTCCACTTGCTGACATTCTGGCTCCGGACAGGCCCATCTCCCTTGGAGGCCGCTGCATCCAAGTCACTAGGACCTTGGACAGATCTGCGTGGGGCCCCAAGGGAGAGCGGCACAAGGACCCTGGACAGGATCGAGCAGTTCCCAGGACACCAGCCACCCTCTCACTAACCCTAGCGCTTCTGAAGTGACAGAAGGTAGCCTCGAGTCTTTGCCTTTTCTCCACTGACGCCCAATCCCCCTTCCCTGCACACGCCTCCTACCTTGATGTCTGTACTGAAGTTGCTGATTTTGTTGCAGCCTGCGTTTTCCAGGTGGTAATTAGCCCACCTCAGCAGGAGCTCCTCAGGGGAGAGTTTCATCAGGTCTTCCAGACTCTCCCCTTCTCTCAAAAGAGCAATCAGAGCTGAAGAAGGACAAAAGCCGAAGAAAGATAAATCCAGGGGATAGCTCAGGGGGGCAGTTACAACTCTCACTGGGCTCTTCCGGAAAGCCAACGTGGCAATGTTATTTCTCTGGGGTAAAGGTACTGATAAGCCTGTCCCATGGAATAAACGCTTTATGATCATTCCCTGAAAAGAAAGGTAAGGTATTGCGAGCTTATCTATTGTCCTCATTTTTCAGGTGGGAAAGGCAAGTCGCCAGTGAATCTCGAAGCTGTGCCTAGGAGCACCAGGGCAGGGACGCAGAAATAACCAAGACCACCGGCTCAGAACACTCCTCTGGCTCCATCGGACCACGTTTCACAATATGCCAACAGTTTTGCTTTGAAGAGATCGATTTCATAATAATGACAATTGTGGGGCACCTGGGTGGCTCAGTCGGTTAAGCGTCTGACTTCGGCTCAGGTCACGATCTTGCGGTTCGTGAGTTCGAACCCCGTGTGGGGCTCTGTGCTGACAGCTCGGAGCCTGGAGCCTGCTTCGGATTCTGTGTCTCCCTCTCTCTCTCTCTGATGCTGTGTGTGTGTGTGTGTGTGTGTGTGTGTGTGTGTGTGTGAGAAATAAGTAAACATTAAAAAAAATGTTTATAATAATGACAATTGTCCTCTCGCTATTCCCATAGGTGTTTTGTATTTCAAATGCTCACCCAAATCATTATTAGCCTCTCAAAAAGTGTAATCAACTCTTTCCTCTATTTTTCCCTGCTGAATAAATGGGTTTTGCTCGGCTAGAAGGTCTAAATGCAGTTGAGGTCATAATTTGCAAATCAATATTCTTTCTCGTGGGTTCTAAGTTTCCTATTTGCTTTTTCTACTCTATATCATGCTGAATATATTGGTTTAAAAATAGCAACCCAGGATTCTTCAGGGGTTATTATGATTTGGAGATAGAAATTAGAAAGTATATATAACTAAAGATTAGAATCTGGCTACAGATTTCATATTCTTGGGATCTGTACCAGAAAACTAAAAGGTAACCCTGTTTTTTGTATGATTCTTTTTTTTTTTATTCAATTTTGGGATCTCCTTTACTTCCAGGAGGATTATACTTCCCTATCCTTTTATTTTATTTTATGTTAATGTGAAATTTATCGTCAAATTGGTTTCCATACAACACCCAGTGCTCATCCCAACAGGTGCCGTCCTCAATGCCCATCACCCACTTTCCCCTCCCTCCCACCCCCTATCAACCCTCAGTTTATTCTTATCACAATCTGCTGCTTCTGTCTAAACAACGGGGCTGTGATTGTTTAAATGAGAGAGGGTGCCGAAGCAGACAGGCTAAGACTGACAGCTACAATATTTAGCTGAGAACTCTGAAACCCTCAATGCAATCCTCCACAGTCTTGGTTAAGAAATAAGACCACGTTTCTCCTCATCTGGTGCTGTCACTGCAGTATATGAATGAGAACTGCTTCATAAAACACAAGTTAAAAGAAGTCGTCTATTTTGTTACAAAGTATTCTAAAGGCAAAGTGAACCCAGAAAAGCTCTTGAGGTTGGATCCCAGACAGCCAGACTGAGCTCTAGGTTCTAAACAAGCATTATTATTAGCCTGTGGTCTTAAAAAGCTTTTGCTCTGTCCTTTTAAAAAGCCTGGTCAGTGTGGACAGAAACTGTTACATTAATGCAACAGATTCAATATAACCACAGTTTTCAAAAACTGGGGATTCTGGGCTTGAGTATTCCTGACATCTTCCTCCTACAGCCTCCCGCGCATCCATTAATAAAAAGCCACGCCATTAATAACATCTGTGGCTTAGTTCATACCTTCATTTCTGCTGAGTTCGATGTCCGCAAACAACCCAATCTTGATGACCTGCCACAGAAGTCCCAGGACCAGGTAAGGCTTCCCCTCCTTCAAGTCCTCAGCCCCGATGTTAACCACGTGGCATCCAATGGCTGAGGCAGAATTCAGAGCCAGGTTCAGATTCTCCTGAGGGAGGAAAGTTGTACAAATTTCAGTTTTGACTTTGCAGATGGCAAAACGGTCGACAACAATGTTTTGCTTCTGGAAAGTTCACAGGTCTAGAGGCCTGGTCTTCACTAGACTTTAACATCGAAAAAAAGCAGTAACACCTGAAAGAGGAAATCTTTCAGAGAAACCCAGGCACTGGGCTTATAAGCGGTGTCTGTTCAATCAAACCGGCTCCCTGAGTTGAAGGCCCACCCTGGGCCGGAGGAAACTAAAGAGTGTTCCATTTTTCTATTTTGCCCTGTGATGGAGCCTACCCACTCAACATCCCCACTGGGCCAGACAGAGAGGGGTACCTTTGAGGGTGGTCATTGTCTTGTCACTGGCTATCATTAATAGCACAAGTGTTGATGTAAATCAAGGTCATAAAAGAGAGTAACAAAACAGCTTTTTGACTTTCAGATTGGGTATTAAGGGAATGAAAAAGATAAAAATCAAATTCCTGGGAAAGAGAGAGTGGTGTTCACTAAGACAATTTACTGAGTATCCATAATACTAGGGACCTTAAGTACACATACACCTACACACACTCACACACACATGCACACATACAAATATAGACCACCTGTTCTTTTTTTTTTTTTTTAATTTTTTTTTAACATATATTTATTTTTGAGACAGAGAGAGACAGAGCATGAACAGGGGAGGGTCAGAGAGAGGGAGACACAGAATCCGAAACAGGCTCTAGGCTCTGAGCTGTCAGCACAGAGCCCGACGCGGGGCTCAAACTCACGGACTGTGAGATCGTGACCTGAGCCGAAGTCAGCCGCTCAACCGACTGAGCCACCCAGGCGCCCCTAGACCACCCGTTCTTAGAACTAGCAACAACACACGTGATGTATCTCAAACACGGTTGGAATAGAATCAATGACATTTTCAGCCTAGAATCTATATCCTCTTCTTGGGTCCGCAAAGGAGAAGATTTTGAGGTGGGGATGTACAGAAGTCGTTTTTATGACAAACTAAAAACGAAACACAGGCTACCGGTGACTTGGAACTATTGGGGGGGGGAATAAAGTGGGGTTTTGCCTTGGTGGAGAGCTCAAATGATGAATAAAAACACCGTTTCTATTTATGGCCAAGATTAAAATTTAACCTCAAGGTTAAATTTAACAGTAAGCACGTTCATATATGGTTAATCATCGTTCTCACTTTGGTTACCCCTCGCATGTTAAAAGTACACGGCGTTGCTTACGCCAAACGGCATAATATATTGTTCATGATTTAAGTAGTGAGACACGGTTCCAGAACGAGAGAATCACAATAATGTTAAAACGCTGGAACAGAACATAGAAATACGGCTTACTTAACCACTGGTTACCGTTCCAGTTAATTCACAAATTGAAGGCATAAAACCAGGTTATATTTATCACACCAGTGGCCGTGGCCAATACCACTGGGAGGCTGCCAGAGCATTTCCCGTCTCTCAGCCCTTCAATTCTTAGAAAGGCTTATCTTTTCAGCTAAAATGCTGCATGTTTGGCATCAGCTCAAAGATAAACTGCTAGGGAAAGTCTGAGTTGAAACTTTAGCCAATGTGAATTGTATTCATAATTGCCAAAACAAACGACGCCCGGCCACTACTGCTAATGTCCTACCAATGGTCCCCCTCCCCGGCCCCCCTGCTCTGTTAATGAAAGACAAAAACAAAATGTCTTTCTCTGTCCCGCTAGTCATGACAAATCACCAGCTGCAAACCTGAGTTCTGGAATAATGGCCAAGCCCCCGGAAAAGGCTGACTCTGCAGTTCCGGGGCTCACGCATCCCAAACACAATCCTATAGTTCGGTAACGGAGAGAAGACCTACCTGAATGGTGAAGGGGGTGAGTTTCTTTTTGTTGATTGTTCTTTCATCAATTGTGTCTGGCACTGAGAGGTTGATCATTTTACTGAGAAAGAAACAATTAAATTAAAGAAAGCTGGCTTCCGAATGAGAGTCCAGTAATATTGAATTTGAATTCTAGCAATACCAGAAACACGTAAGACCACGATATAATTCGTGTGACCCAGTGTTTCGATATCAAATCAGTTATGCGATTTTGACTAGATTCACACTATCTATGGGAAAGGTTAATGTTCCTGAAATCATACTAATATACTGAGGCAGGCAATAAGGACCCCGCTTTATTCATGTACCTAACAAGCTGCGAAATCATCCTGGTTTCTTTAGCATATTAGGAAATTCTGGGTAGAAAGCCAAGGCAAATTCACCAGGAGTGCTTTGCTTTCTCAGCTGTGAAAATTGTCCCCACTATATAAATGACCATCTATACACTTCTGAGCTCATGTAATGTCGAAATTTCTATCTGACACTTGGTGGAACTCTATACTTTTAACTAAGTGGATGATAAAATGTTTTATACTCTGCTGTACCTGTTACACCCACTGTTGTATCAATGCTGGAGAAATTTCACCCAGTGAGGTGTCTAATATATTGATCAGACATCTGCAGTGAGCAGTTATTATTTATGAAAAACTGATTTGACTCATTTAGCATTCATTTAACAACTTCAGTGGAGCATAAAAAATACATTTCCTTAGGTCACCTCCACTTTATTTAAAGAAAGGAAGTTGAAAAACCAAATCCAAAGGAACAACAACAAATTCAAAGACTTGTAAACTTGACCCTGGCTATTTGTGTCTAATGAGAAATCAGCATTAACATTTTTTCCTAACAATTTTTATGCAACTGCCTTTTTTTGGGGTGGCCTTTAAAGATGTATTTCCGTAACTTTGTCATGTGTGTGTGTGTGTGTGTGTGTGTGTGTGTGTGTGTGTGCGTGTGTGTGTGTTTCCATATATTTAAATAAAAGATACTTTACTGCGATTCAGGCAAAACCAACCCCTAAATTATTATTTGAAAAATCTGAAGCTGTTGGTGAACTAGAAGCCTTGGGAAATGGTAGGAGGGAGGGGTGGTTCAGAAAGTATAAGGTAACCTTGCTCTTGAAAAGCTTATGGTCCAATTATAGAGACAAAATATATCGATATGAAAAGTTACCCAACAGTCCAAAAGAAGAACATTATGATGGCTCCCAAAGTACCACGAATATGCGCTTTAAGAATCCAGTGAAGGGAGAGACCACCGGAGGATTGGAATAGACCAAAAACTATCATGGTAAATGGATTTCCATAGGAGGAGATGATGGGAAGGGCATTCTTTTTTTTTTTTTTTTTAGAATATGTTTATTTTCAGGTAGAGTGTGTGTGAACAGCGAAGGGACAGAGAGAGACAGGGAGAGACAGACAGAATCCCAAGCCGGCTCTGCACTGTCAGCACAGAGCCCGACGTGGGGCTTGATCTCACGAACCATGAGATCGTGACCTAAGCCAAAACCAAGAGTCAGATGCTTAACCAACTGAGCCACCAAGGCACCCCCATGGAAAGGCATTCTTAAAAAGGAGAATAAAAGGCAAAGCCACAGTTACAGTTATGAGCAGGATGTGTATGGGGAAGAGTAAGTATGGTTGCTGATGTAGCCATTCCCGCAGCCATTCACTCAGTGTCCCACGCTGGGTCCCTGAGTCATGGGGGTCTTGGGAGGTAAAGCTAGCAGGAGACTGAGGGAAGATGATGGGGTGCTTTGTGGGCCAACCGAAGGAATTAGGATTTGCTCCTGCCTACATTTTGTATGTCTTTTTTTTTTTGGCAGTTGAAATTTTTAAAAATGAAGTCTCATGGTGAACTCTAATAAATAAAATACCAAAAGCAGAATTGCTCTGCTCAGAGCAGGGAAGAGGGGGTTTTAAATCTTGCCCATCCATCCTTCCCTTCAACTCCTGAGCTCACCTGGGATTGGCTATTCCAAGCCCTTTCTTTCATTAATACGGTGTCTTACAATGGCATTAGAAGCTGCTAAAGCAAGAGCTACAGAAGTATTTCAAAGACACCATGAGGACCAATTGTTGTAGAGGCCTTCCGCAAACAGAATGCATTCCTCTTTTTCCAGGTGTCCTCAGCATTTGAATTGCGTGTTTGTACGTACCACTCAAAAGTCTCTGCATAAGGACTGGCACTGGGTTGCTTCAATCATCACGCTGCTATGCTGAATCTAGGTACTTTCAGATGAAGCCAAGTGGCATATGTTCCAAAAGTAATTGCTTTTGACCTTGTATTATTGTATCTCCACCTGTGTTTGTCTGTATACTGTGCATCCCTCCCCTCCAACCAAGCAACAGCAGCTTTACGTGTCTCGTTATAAGTTGCTTTTGAAATTAGTTTGCTTTCCGGGACCTGCCAAGTGCAAGTGCAGAAAGCATTTCAAGTCCCGCTGAGCGCCAAAGGACGCTGGCCTAGGATAAAGACAATCAACTGCCGGTATTCCAGAAAATTCCAGGAAGGTCTTAGAAACCAAGAAGGAAGCGTTATTTACCAAAGGACAATGCCATCTCCCACGGCACTGAAGAGATCATTTGTGTTTGGATTCATTGGGATAACATGTCGACAGTCGGGGTCATTTTCCAGGGCTTTGTTTATCCAGTTGACAAAGGCAAACTTCTCTTCCTCTGCAAGTAAATGATAAAAATGGCTTATTTGCAAAGTGAAAATCTGACATAAAATTATGTACATGGATCTCAGATTGCCATGCCCAGGAGAGCCATTGAGATGCTATCTGGTCCCTTATCTTATCATCTTACGTTGATTGACACTGAGAAATCTCAGTGACTTGGGGACCAGGCACAGGACCTCTATTCACTCCAAGTCATTAAACATATGGCAAGCAGATTTAATAATATCTAATTATTATATATTAGATATAATAGATATATAACATGTAACTATATTTGTAAACGTTAGAGATGTATTTTATTTATATTTAGATACAATTTAAATATGAATGTGATCTAATGCTTACAGGATAAAACTCAGCGGCTGCCTTCAGCCCAGCCAATTTAAATGTGAGATGATCACAGATAATCCCTACAAAATCTTTGAGCTTCTGTATATAATTGTTATGAAATAAAATCCTGTGTGATATAATCTTTCTTTCTTATCAATAAAGCTGCCAGAAGTTGATTTCAGAAGTTTTAATGAAACCTCACGCTATGCCTTACAGCCCAGTACGGTGTTTCCCAAATTGTGTGTCACTGGAAACACAGAAGAATCCCGAGACACCAAAGTTCGAGTCTTCATTGTCTTGAATACTCATAATGCATATTTATGTGATTTCTGTATTTAAAAGTAAAAGGTTAAACACTGCCTTCACGATCACAAATGGTACTTAACCATGAACTTATCTTTAAGATCCACTAACGTGTTAAAGAACTCAGTTTGGGATTCGTTGGATTACTGTACCGTTTGAATTTTTAATAGTTTCCATTAGGGCTGTTGGATGGCAGCCTGTAAAATAAATACACAGCTTCCTTCCAAATCAGTAAAAACACAATATTCTTGACCCATCAGTGGGCATTGAGAATAATCATGAAGCGTGGAGGAGATACAAGCCTGAGTAGTTCATTTTATCCAAAAGATTTATAAAGGAATTCTGGCAGCCTCAATGTATTATTTATGTATGTATTTATTTATTTATTTAATTTTTTAAAATTTACATCCAAATTAGTTAGCATATAGTGCGACAACGATTTCAGGAGTAGATTCCTTGGTGCCCCTTCCCCATTTAGCCCAGCCCCCCTCCCACAGCCCCTCCAGTAACCCTCTGTTTGTTCTCCATGTTTATGACTCTGTGACATTTTGTCCCCCTCCCTGTTTTTATATTATTTTTGTTTCCCTTCCCTTATGTTCATCTGTTTTGTCTCTTAAAGCCCTCGTATGAGTGAAGTCATGTGACATTTGCCTTTCTCTGACTGACTAATTTCATTTAGCATAATACCCTCCAGCCTCAATGTATTTTTCTTTCAGTATATGAAGTTTATTGTCAAACTGGTTTCCATTCAATGTATTTTTTCAATGCTGTTGAGATTACTTGGTGTTGGACTCTACCTAGAACTAGGTTTGCTCCTCCCCCATCACGTGCCTGGAATTAGCCCGCCAACCACAGGCAAACAGGCAGTAGTCAATACACTCGCGTTGGCTTCTGTGTCGGTTTGCACCCCTTAGGTTTCACACCGAGTTTAGAAGGTGGAGCCCCAGAAGGCACGGATCCTTTCCATATGGCCCCCTCTCCCGCTACCCCCCAGTCTCTCCTCGTGCCAGCACCCTCCCCACTTCCGCTGGGACAGCGCACCTGAATACGAGTGCTGGGTGCCGACGCTGGACTGCTCCGAAGTACCACCGATCGCACAGATGCCTTCCTTCTTGTTGATCGCCTTCCTAAAGGTCTTGGCAACCTCTGTGCTTTTCAGGCCATGGAAAACCTGCAAAAATGGAACGTATCTTTAGAAACCCAATCTGTGATCAAGAGAATCCCAAAGGGAAGAATACGTAATAGTGAGGCGGGGAGGGTGGGAATGCATTTCTGGATATTTCTCAGGTTGAGGCTCTAAGCTTCAAACGCATCTGCGTGCGTCCTGCCTCGTACCCACCTTGATAAACTCATCAAAGCTGATCCTCCCATCCTGGTCCAGATCACCTGTAGCCATCAGGTTTTCTGTAATTTCTCTCACTTTGTACCCAGGCAGAGGCAAGCAAGCAGCCTTGAACAAATCATTCAACTCGTTGCAGCTGATGTACCCATTGCCATCGGTATCTGCAAGGCAAGAGAGGACTTGAAGTTTCAGGGCAGTTCAGGAAACAGGATAAAGAGGTGGGGGAAGGCGAGACGGGAGGCGAGTGGGCTGGAGGGGCAATCATTCGGGGGTCGCAGCCTGACCCCATGCGAGAGTCAGAGTCTCGCAAGAGGCCTGTTTCTACCGGGGAGGGGCACTAGCGTCACTTCCAACATCCACGCGTCATAACGTCACAGCAGAGGTTCTGGCAACAGAATCTGAAGAGACTTTTACAGAAAGAGACGGGAAAATACATCACAAGCTTAGAGATACAAAGCCAGAGTATGGAATAGCAGAAAAGCAAAGGAAACCAAGGAAATCAGACCAGATAAGAATATGAGAAAAGCGGCAGGGGTGAGAGGGTCCATATTCCATGTTTTGATAGAGAAAGAAGCCATCTTCCTAAAGCAGATGTTTCAAAATTAAGTTCCCTCAGCTCCTCTAACCAATACCGCTGTATTCCTTTCACTTCCGCTATTTGGCTCATGTTACCGATTCACTGAATCTGTCCTGAAGCTACTCAGCAAAGAGGAGAATCATGTGACTCGAGCTGCAGGCCTGCTCACCAACTTTGGCAAAAGCTTCTCTGAGCTCCATCATTTCTTCATCGGACACCGATCCTCTGGCCATTTTTATTGCTTTCGGCAACAGATCTGAGGAAGGAGAAGAACATAAGGAATGACTTCCGTGCGTCTTAACCCTTAAAGTACCACAGTAAGCAGCAATTTCCATTTATCAAATGAAGAAAATATCCCTCCGTATCCCTCACGATTTATACATATCTTCCCCATATGTCTCCATATCTTCCCTTATTCTTAACCGTCCACGTGGCCTCCAATTGGCCCTCACCACTCCCTCCTCTCCCTGGGTCTACAGACTGTTCCACATCAGGAGCCGGAGCTGATTCCCTCCCCCTTGAACCCGGGCTGACCCTGTGTCTGCTTTGACCATTGAGGAGGCAGCAGGAGCCATGTCTGGGACTGGAACCTTCTGGCTCCTTCCTTTGGGAATGCTCAGTCTTAGGATATTCCCTCTTGGAAACCAAGTGCCATGCTCTGAGATGTCCAACCCGCATGAAGAAGCCAACGAAGGACCGGGTACTCTGCTCACCTGTCCCTGCTGGGCTCCCAGCTGACAGCTAGCCTCAACCGCCAGGCACCAGAAATTCTACACGCGGATCTTTTACAATCACACACGGAGTAGGCCACTTTGGACATTCCAGCTAATTTGAGACCCTAGATGTCCACGGTCCCCCGTCAAATCACACAAAACAGAAAAACCACCCAGCTGTGCCCAGTGAACAGAATCGAGAGATACGGTAAAATGGCTGTTGTGGTAAATCACTAAGTCTTGGAGTCGTGTGCTGCACGGAAATATACAACTATAACACTTAACTTTTACATAAATGCCTTTTTTAGAGATGATGTCATGTTCACATTTACAATTAGTATGTTTGGCCAAGCCAACAGGTAACTTTTATAACTTCAAAGGGAGTTTTCAAAGTTCTCTCAATATTGAGGGAAAGGGGAAGGGAACCTGACCCTCTAATAATTCGTATGTGGGAATCTCAGGGACTTTTTAGGTGTTCTTGTTTTCGGAAAGGCTAGTCTTGCTGGGAAACTTAAATGCCAGCGCTGGAGTTAATTTCCCCTTCCCTGTGCTTTATTGCTGCCCTCTAGTGGGTAGAAAGAGAATGAAACAGAAAATGGATTATATTCTCCATGCCCCTAGCTAATCCACACCAGAATATTTCAAATTGCAGTTCCACTAAAGCTTGCTGGATTTCCTGGTGGTGAAGGGATAAGCAGGGTGGGAGTGCGGATGATGGGGTATTTTTACATGTAATTATAATTTGAGCATTTCAGTGAAGTTACTGATGTTTTGCAAATATGTTACATCTGTGAAATGCCTGGGTGGCTCAGTCAGTTAAGCGTCTGACTCTTGATTTCAGCTCAGGTCATGATCTCATGGTTCATGGGACTGAGCCCAACATCCGGCTCTGCCACGGACACTGTGGAGCCTGCTTGCGATTCTCTGTCTCCCTCTCTCCCTGCCCCTGCTCTGCTCTCTCTCTCTCTCTCTCAAAAATAAACAAACATTTAAAAAACATATTTCACATTTGTTACAGGATATTACTTTAAATGAATTTCCTTTTCTATGTTTTCACAGCATTTTATAGTGCTATACTTGTTCTCGGTGCCAACCAATCAACAACCACATAAAAAGGGAAGCAAGCTTAACACTTAGATCTATAGTTCAAAAATGCCTTACGCTCAATTTGGCTTATCCACCAACTTACTCTTTTGTTATGTACACATATTGGTGGCGTCAAACTTTGGTTTCCCCCCAAATCCTTTGTTAACAGAAGCTTTACATGTAGATTGAAGCAAACAAGACAAAATAACAACTCTGAGAGGCGTTGGCTGAAGAAATTCAAATGTTCCCCTGCATCTACTATCCCACTTCCTGTGAGCTTATGTACCAGTAGGAACTCCAGGGAGCATGATTTGAAAGTCAAAGGCTTAGAGGTGCCTGGGTGGCTCAGTCGGTCAATCATCCGACTGGGGCTCAGGTCATGATCTCGAGGTCCGTGAGTTCAAGCCCCGCGTCGGGCTCTGGGCTGACAACTCAGGGCCTGGAGCCTGCTTCAGATTTGTGTCTCCCTCTCTCTCTGTCCCTCCCTTGATTATGCACACACTCTCTCTCTCTCTTAAAAATAAACATTTAAAAAAGAAAATCAGAGAATTAGATACTGTTGCGATTTCAATTCCTCTAAAAATATGTTTTATTATCAATAATAATTTTATTAGTTGCCTCATGTATCTAAAAAGGTTCACTGGGTTCTCTGAAGGAAGGTAAAACTGCACAGAACTTAGCTGTAATAAGCAAATATTTACACAGCACAATAACCCTCAGACACAGGCAATGGCTATCTGACTTTCTTGCCTTCCTCACTCCTCTCCTTTCCTTTTGTTCTCTGCCTCTCTCTGTCTCCCTCCCTTTTTTAAAAAATGTTTTCTTCCTTTCCTTCCATCCACTCATCCTCCCTTCCTCCCATCCTTCCTTCCTTCTTCCTCCCTCACCAAGCCTTGTTCCAAAAACAATTTGAGCCAGCTTACAAAGTTACACCCAAGCGTAAGAATTAAATGAATAAAATCATGTAATTGTTAAGGAGGAGAGCCACGCCTAGGTAAGACAAGATAATGGCAGGGGGGCTTTAATCCTTCAAGTCCACAGTTAAGACTGCGTATTTTGCTAGAAGCAGGCTGAAAATCTAGTTCCAAGTTCTCTAGAAGCGAATGCAAAAAGGGAAATGTCATCAGTTACATACTTCACTCCATCTCTAAGAGCCAAACAAACCAATGTTTTTTTAGGACCACAGAACTGAGGTCTCATAGCAATACCTTCACCCAGGAGAGGACACTTGTGAGGTGCAGTAAACACTAGCTTCGTGTTTATTATAATGTCCCTCAATGAAATCTGATGGCATAAATATAGATATATATTCCCATTTTGTAGAACAGGAAACAGAAGCTCAGAGAAGTTAGGACACATATCTCAGATCACACAGCCAGGGAGAGGAACAGCGAGGATTCCAATTCTCAGTCTTTTCTCTTCCCTCATGCTGTCTACTCAGGTTCAATGCCTCCACACTTCTGCTAGACATTCAGTTTGTCAACCCATATGCTCACTCAGCAATTATTAACCATCTAATATATATACTCCATGGGAGATTTTAAAAAATCCATAACACAGAGAGCCTATCTAGGTATTCTAGCTTAGGAAGATTTTGCTTTCATGTGTGAGGGAAGCAAAGCTTCTGTGCTAAGAAATTCGTACATAACTTTGTACCCTTTTCTAAATCCTTATTGAGTAATTTGGCCTAGATTTCCTTTATGCCTTTACAAATATTCCATATACACATCAGGAGAAGGTTCTCCATCACGTTTCCACAAGATCTTTGATAAAATCCAAGGGGCTTTAGACCTAGAGGTGGCTGGCCTTTCTTGTTCTTAGGTGTCTTAATTCACACTTCCTGGTTCATGGATGTTCATGGGGTTGTTATGAGATAAATTCATTCATTTACCAGTATTTTCTAAATGCCTGCTACAAGCCAGGTGCTGTTCTCATTTCAGGTGAGGCATGTCTACACTGCCCTAGTTACGCGAAAAGCAGGGAACAATGTTAAAGGTAGAAGCTTGAATGGGATCTCTGAGTCTGAACTTAACCCCATCCTTTGACATAAGCGTCTCAGACCGTCGAGCACTGTAAGGGGCTAGGGAGAAACACAAGTGAAGACAAAAATGAGACTGCGTCTTAAGGGTCAAGAGCAGGGCCAAAGAAGCAACAAAAGAGTCATCGTATTAGATGAGAAAGAAAATCTCAAGACCACAGTGCAATGGAAAAGCTGAGAAAATGAATGGCATGGCCCGTTCAAATTAAAGACCGAGAAGGGGTGGGAGAAGCGTTATTTTAAAACCATGTGGTTTTTAAACACCATTGCAAGTAGGTCAAGATGAAAAACCTGGGCATCTGGAAAACTGTATTTTTTCAAAGAGATTTATAAACGGGGAAGATCAACTTAGAGAAGCCGTAGAGTGAGACAGCCCTCACATTTTAAAGTTCCAAAATCCCTGAGTGGTTTGCGAGCCAGAGGAAAATTCCTTTAAAAGGTACATTGGAGAAGCAACAGTCAACAGCCCGAGTTACTATGATGCTGCCTTGTGTGGGGGCCCCAACACAAATATACACCTGGAGAGGGTCTCTTGTTCTGTCAAAATGGGCAGTAAGTCTTGGAGACACAGCCAACTCGTAGAGGCAAGAGGAACTTAAGGAATAATTCATTACAACTCCTTCGTTCTCGAGATCAGAACACTAGAGTTTCAATGAGATTAAAGGCCATGTCTCTGTCCAAGTTCTAGAGTTCTAAATGTAGTTGCTGGTGAGCACAGCGGGAGAAGGATGAAGGGACCATCAATAGGGCCTATTAAGGTCCATAGCTGAGAGGAGACCCTTTAACTAATTGAACTGAACGTGCAAATGGCACCATGTTCACAAAGCCGAGGAGCAGGAAGAGGAGGTCATTAACACCAAGCAGATCAGACCATTTCTAAGAAGGGTATCGCTGGGGTTAGAATCAAATCTGAGGTACTTTACACAGTCTATTGATGCGTTTGCCTGGAAAAAATATACCCACTTCGTGCCCACTTGAAGGCACGGGTGGTATTAACATTTGTCAGATTCATAAGGATAGTAAGTTAGGGTTTCAGTTTGCAAATTGCTGGCCCCACACTGGCCACAGTCTCCAGAGAGGTCGCTGCAGGAATGGGATGTACTGAGGCATTTAGAGCCTGAAACGAGGGTTTGAGGAAAACACGTTCCTTCCAGTTTCCACTCTACTGCTCCTGCGTTAAGTGGGGCCCCCCTTTCGTTGTTTCCAGTTTTATTGGGAAATACTTGACATAGCATCACTGTGTGAGTTTAAGGCGCACAGCAGGACGGTTTGATTGACATGTGATCAGAATAGGTTCAGCTAACACCCATCTTCTCATCCAGACGCAATAAAAAGCAAAGAAAGAGGAAAGCACACAGGGGGAAATTTTTTCTCCTTGGGAGGACAACTCTTAGGATTTACTGGCAACGGTTCTCCTATATACCATACAGAAGGGCTAACTGCAGCCACAGGGTCGTCTATCACATCCCTAGGACTTACTGATCTTCCAGCTGGAAGTTTGCCTCTTTTGACCACCTTCCTTCAATTCCTCCTCCCCCACCACCTGCCTCTGGTAACCACAAGTCTGATCTCTTCTTCCATAAGCTTAGTTCTAGTTGTATGTATATATGTATTTTAAGATTCCACAAAAAGTGAGATCAGGCAGCATTTACCTTTCGCTGTCTGACTTCTTTCACTTAGCATAATGCCTTCAAGGTCCATCCACAGTGTCACAAATGGTCGGATTTCCTCCTTTCTATGGCTGAATGATATTCCATTGTATATACGTCACAACTTCTTTCTCCCTTATTAATGACGGCATCATCTAACTATGCCCTCCCAGGAACCATTTTAAGGTATCTCGCAAATCAGGGGTGAATTATGGAATCCTGTTTTAGAATCACTGTCCAAATCATAAATCTAAGAGTACAGACTCCCACCATTCATCTAAGTCACATCCGGCTGCCAGGTTTTCTGTGAGCACTTAAATGTATTAAATCAATAGCTCTAAAATTCCAAGACATTTGGCTGAAGAAAGTACCGGTTGTTCACTTTTATAAGATTATTTCCAAAGTCCTAAGAACGCCAGATTACCCCCCAAGTTGCAGAAGCCACAAAACCCGCTCATTTCTTTAGGTCAATGAGTTTTGAGTCTCTGCTTAGAGGAGGCTGGTATTTCCCAGGTCGGCAGTGAAAGAGAACTTCTGATAATGACTACTTAAGAATAAAAGCACCTAAACTCAAGTTCCCTAAAGTCTGAATACAGAAACTATTTGTGGGAGGTTGTTATAGAACACAGTGCTGTAGGATTTACAGAAAGAAATATAGTACATTCTCTAAAATAAATGCAACCGTGTAAGCTGAATTTTCTCTGAGGGGTTTCCTAACTGGTCATGAAAAGCAGCAGAAGGGATGAGGAAAGGTGACTGGCTAGGGTGAGATGCCCGTGGGCTGCATTTACTCCTGAGAGGTGGTAATGGTGTGCTGGTCAGTATTTCGGTTTGATATACTGATGCCCAGTTATATAACTGCCAGGATCAGGGAGGCATCTGTGACCCGGCATCACATTGCCAAGGGACTCTTTTTGAATGTGTCCTACTTTTCCTGCAACTTGACACAGTGGGTAAAATAAAACTGGAAACTCAGGACCCAGATTCCCAGCTTTGCCTCAATAATTTCAGGACAGCGCCAGGAGAAAGCTGTACAACTTCCGAATACGTGAATGAACAGTTAATAATCCAAAACAACGCGTAATCGAGAACGTCACTCATATTGCAATCTTTAGTGCTAGACTACACTTACTGAAGAGGAACATAAAACACCTAAGACTCTGAAGCAAAATAGCATACCCATAAGTTTTTAAGAAGCCATCATGATAAGCTTCTACGAGACAAAGAAGCAGGTTTGCTTCACACAACTCTGTCCTCTTCATGTTACAAAGTAGGGGATGTAACCACCAGTGATTTACTGTAAGTTCTCAGGACCATTTTCAGGACGTTCCAAAGCTTAACGTAAAGGATGATTCTGAAAATGTAGTTTAACAATGACTTTGTTTTTAAGAAGCCATATAATTATAAACAGCGTCAAATATAGAGGACCATTTAGAGGAACTCTTACGAATTCTTTTTGTCAAGTCAAAATCTCCTTTAGATTGTCTTTTGTCCCCTCTCTCTCGATCTCTCTCTCCCTGCAGATACACTGATTTGCCTAAGGGCCTCCCCAGAGCACAGAACTGGGATCTCTACCACCTCTGCCCCCACGGTGCAGGAGTGGGTCAGGGGCACTGACCCGGTGGCTCTCTTCTCTAGCTCTCTCTCTCGGGTGGCCTGTGAACTCTCATGGGAAGCTGGCAGGCCAGGTCACTCTAACCCTGGTGAACGTGATGTTCTGGGGGCCTTTGTCGTCTGATCACAGTTGAGGGGCTTTGGAAGCTGTATATAACACAGCACACAGAGCCCAGCTCAGTTACCAACCAAGGAGTGCCCATCTCCCCACTTCCCCATGCTGCCTTGCTTCTCCCCACTTCCTTCCTCCCCCAACACCCCACCCCCACACTGCCTTGCTTCTCTACCGAGCTGCTCACGGCCATGAAGGGTGTGACACAGTGGGTGCCCGGGGGGCTAGGTTGGTTAAACTTCTGACTCCTGATTTTAGCTCCGGTCATGATCTCATGGTTCATGGGATCAAGCCCCACATGGGGCTCTGCGCTGATGGGGGGATTCTCTCTGCCCCTCCCTGCTTGTATTCTCTCGAAAAGAAAAGAAAAGAGAAGAGAAGGAAGGATGTGACACAGAACAAAACTCTTGCAAGCAAAGGGGATGCTCTAAGCTGGGGCTGGGGAGGCCCTCATTGCCTTGTCATCCCTCCCCTTCCCCGGGGTATATATAGGCAGTGACTCTCCTGGTGTTAACATCTTGAAAATCCCTTCATTCCACATTCAACCACAAGGACTTTAAGATCCAGACCCTTCCTTCTTGAAAGTTCAGGGTATCCTTGGGTTTTGTTTTTCAAAAAGCTGAATATTATTATGGACTGATAGATCACCCACTCTTCAGTTCAGTTACCTCAATATCAGACATCATTCATTCCTCGTTTGTTCATTCATCCATACTTTCTCCTCACCTACTAGTCTGTGTGCAAAGCACTGCTCTCCTTGCTGGGCTATAAGCGAGGGGGTCACAAAGCCTCGGGCTCTATGAAGCCCACAGTTACATCTCAGGTTTCAAATGTGACACAGAGACTATCACTCACTTCTTGCAAAACGGTGAAATACGATGAGAAAAGCTCTGAAGATCAAAAATGGACAAGTGAAACAGGACCGCAAGGGGGAAAAAGAAGAGTAAGAAATTAACACAGAAACTTACCTAAACATACAAAGAGCAAACATCTTCACCAGCCATAAAATAAAGAGACCCAGATAATTTACACACTTGTACATCTCCAAGGAAACCACAACCAAAAACCTGGCAGAGACGGGAAGGAAATGTGGAGCTTGGGCTTGGGAGACCTAGGTTACTGCCCGTCCGTGTGATATCAGGCTCTGTTTGGCCTCCCTGGGCCTCCGTTTCCTCATCTGTAAGTTGAGAAACGGAATCCCTTCCGTGTGAAAAGTTCCCAAAGTCTACTCTCTGGCTGGTAAGCGTCTGCACCAGTTAGGGCCCGGAGAAGGTGTGCTTCAAAGGAGCCTAGAAATAGGGGCAGGGGTGATCAGGAGCTGGGGCTATCACCCTGGTGGGTCCCACTCTGCCCCTCCCGGCTCCTGCTCTTACCTCAGCGGCAGGGAGAGCTCTGGCCTCGTGCATTGCCCTCACTGAGCAAGGCAGATGCCCACTGCTCGGCCGCTCAGCGCAGAGCAGGGCAGTTGGCGAGCTGCACGTGGGATCTCCTTTCTGACATGCCTCCGTGTACAGCTCAAGGCACGCCGATCCAGTTCCCTCCCAGTTTCTAGGCAAGACGGTAGGCAAACTGTCCCAGAAAGAGAGCCATCTACTATTTTCTTAAAAATATCTGAATCGTGAAACCCTACAACCTCTCCGATGTCTCAAATCGCTACCCTGTAACCTAAATCTTTTCTGATACGATGAAAGCTTTCTCTCTCTCTCTCTCTCTCTCTCTCTCTCTCTCTCAGGCTATTCTCAGGGAGGAATTAGAGAAGCTGCTCATTTCATAACGATTCTGTCACCTGCCTTTAACGACTGCCACCAGGCCTTTCAAAACAATTCTTTTAACCTGCTTTTGGGGGCTTGTCGTCCAAGTCTTTAACAGTTTTCTTTGCTATGGTCTGGGTCCAAGCCCACTTTCTTAAATGACAGAAGGATAACTGAGACACAGAAGGTGGCAGTGAAGGGACCGCAGAGATGACCTATCTGGCCATGTTCCTCCCGCCACAGAGGAGAGAAATGACACCCAAGTTAAGAGATGCTCCCTGGCCCCACCCTGCCAGCCACCAGCTCTGCCTAGGGTGGCAGGTCTCTGCCTAGGGTGGCATAGCCCGGGGCTGGGCCTCCAAGCTGTCTTATAAACCCTGCTGGCCACTGTGATGCCTGGCGGTGGGGTCTCCAGATAACTGCGTGCCTGACTCTGAGAGGACAGGAAAGGAACTGTGGAGACAGCAGTGGCCGAAAGGAGGGTAAAACCGGCCAGGATGCTCTAAGCCAGTGAACCAGGAGCACAGAGGAAATAACAAGGAACGGGTGCTAGAGTTCACCTGGATGTAATCTGCATATCACCATCTGGACTATGAAAACCCTCTGGGAATTCTAAATATCTGCTACTAAACAAATGTATACATCTGTGCATGTCTTGATTTCCTTATTTTGAGAGAGTCAGAGACGGCGTGAGCGGGGCAGGGGCAGAGACAGAGGAAAAGAGAGGGAAAATCCCAAGCAGGCTCCATGCTGCCAGTGCACAGTCCGATGGGCGGCTCCATCCCACGAACCGGAAGATTGTGACCTGAGCCGAAACCAAGAGTCGAACGCTTAACTGACTGAGCCACCCGGGTGCCCCCACATTTCCTCTTTCGGTAAATATCTGCCAAATACCTACTATATGCCAGGTCCTGGGCTAGATGCTGGCAACACAAAGGTAAGATGTGGCCGTGGCCTGGTTCGTAGGGAAGAGAGACACCAGTCATTAGAATACAGGGGGCAATTTAGAGCCACAGGAAGTGGGGAAATGGCTCTCTCCCGGAGAGCCAGGCACGGTTCCCACAGGAAGTGACAGGTGACCTGGAATTCCACAGATGAGAAAATGCTTAGAGTTCAGTCAGTCTTTTTTCTTATTCATGCCGGATGATTATGGATTAATCTCCACTTTTGTTGGAGTCCAAGAAAACAATGGCTAAAAGACAAATGAGAAGGCCAGGTAATGTTTACTGAGTGCTTCTTCAACGCTAAGTGTTTTATATGCATTTACCTCGAGCCACAGTCCTAGGGAACACTGTTATGATTTGCTCTTCAGAGACGAGGGAACTGAGATTATAATAACTGGCCCAGGGTTACCTTGCTGTGAACTAGGGAAGCCTCATGCTGGCACAGAGCCTGGGGGTCGGCTGAGGCACCCTACACCCCACTACAGGCCAACACGATGTAGGTCTTCCTGGAGGCAGCTTTCCTCGTATCTGGGGTCACTGGATTTCTGTACCTTAAGGTTCTCTGCTCTCCTTCGGGGTTACTCAGCTCTGACCTCGAGTTCACTGGGGATACACACGCTTGGCAAGGTTTTACCTATGGCTAAAACCTTCCCGGGCTCTTTGGAGAAGTTCCCTTCAGTTCCTCAACATCTTCAGGGGAGAGTTAGGAGCAAGAACACCGCCAGGGTGACCATGCCCATTCCTGCCTGTGCCTCCTGTCTCTGCGGGACAAGGGGTGCTCTTCCTTAGCAGCCCCACACCTGTCATCCCATCACATTGAATAAAGCCCTGGCCTTCTTCTAGGGCTGGAGATGCAACGATGAATAGCAAAGAATCCTTGCTCTTGAAGGACACACAATCCTGTGAAGGAAAGTGCCGACTGCCACTTAGAGGCCACGCTGACCTTCACGTTCTAACTGTGTTATTATCACGGCGCTGTGGGAGCAGAGAGGGAGAAGCACTTAACTCTGCCCCAGAGGAGAAGGGAGACGTCTCCAAAGAAGGCAATATTAACTTTCCTTGAGCTACATCTCAAAGAACCAGTTGGAATTTTCCAAAAAGACAAAATGGAGAGTGGCACTCCATTTCTCCACACCGTGGTCCCCACTATCCACAGGGGCTATGTTCCAAGACCCCCAGCGGATGCCTGCGACCACGGGTAGTACCAAATCTAATAAATACTATGTTTTCCCTTATACATACACAACTATGACAAAGTGCAATTTATAAATTAGGCACAGTAAGAAACTAACGATAATTAATAAAACAGAACAATTCTCACAATATTCTGCAATAAAAGTTATGTGAATGTGGTCTCACTCTCAAAATATTTTTTTGTACTGTACTCACCCTTCTTGTGATGATGTGAGATGATAAAATGCCTACGTGGTGACATGAGGTGAGGTGAATGATGTAGGTGGTGGGACGTAGCATTGGGCTACTGTTGACCTTTTACCTTCTGATAAAATGTCAGGAGGAGGATATTTTGCTTCTGGAACGCGGTTGACCGCGGGTAACTGAAACCGTGGAAAGCGAAGCCGTGGATATGGGGGGGGACTACTGTATAGGGGAAAATAGCCCTGCAAAGGGAGGAGTCAAGCAAGAGAAGGTCACCAAGGAAGCCGTTGGGGGTTTAGTATGACTGGCCCAGGAGGCAGCCCCTAGAAGAGTTTGGGGAAGTGCCAATGTGGTTGCCTTCCTCACCAGCTCTTGTTTCCAGAAGAAAAAGCCTGGTGATCTAGGCTCTCCCTGCTATCTTCAGCCACGATGCTGACGACATCCCCTTTAGGTTATACAAATACTCTGCAGCTTCCTAATGCAACAAAACCACTGTGTCTAGAGGCCATTTTGGGTTTGTTTATATGGACAGGGATTCCTCCTTCTATCGCCATCTCCCATGTAGAAAATACAGCCCTACAAAGTGAGGAAGGAACTGGATATGTTAGAAAATGGGAAATGGGGCCCTGAAAAGTGAAGTTACTCCCCAAAGTCTCAAAGTGAGTCAGTGATTGGTCTGAAAAGCGAAGGAGAGCCTTGAGAATTGTCGTTTGGTTTAGCCAAGGTATGGGAAAAACAGAAGTCAACTAAACACTTAAACAACGTAACAGATTAAAAAAAAAAACAAACCTAGGGATGCAAAATCCATGAAATGTACTTTATACCTCGGAGATGTCGATGGAGAGGAAAACAAGGGGAGAAGTTTCTTCAACCACGTCTTTCAGGAATGGCCTAGGCTCCACAGTTTACAGCCTCACCTATTGCAACAACACAAGCTGCCTTTCTCCTAGTCCAAGCCAGCAAAAATCCATTTCAGGCATCCAAAATCCTCATCCAAATGCTAATGATCCTGTCTTCCTTTGTGAAATTACATATACAATTGTATATCGATAATAAAGTAGGAAGCAGCTTGGTATGGTGAAAAGATGATGAGTTTTCTATGCAACTCCTTCTTGCTATGTGTTTTTGTACACATTCCTTAAACTAAAAAAAAAAAAAATTTTTTTAACATTTCTTTCTTTCTGAGAGACAGAGCACGAGCAGGGCAGGGGCAGAGAGAGAGACACACACACAGAATCCGAAGCAGGCTCCAGGCTCTGCGCCGACAGGCTGACAGATGCAAGCCTGACACGGGGCTTGAACCCATGGACCACAAGATCATGACCTGAGCTGAAGTCGGACGCTTAACCGACGGAGCCACCCAGGTGGCCCTCCTTAAATTTTTTTTTAAGTTTATTTATTTTGAGAGAGAGAGAGAGAGAGAGAGAGAGAGAGAGAGAGGGAGAGGGAGATTGAGCACATGCGTGTGAGTCAGGGAGGGGCACAGAGTGAAGGAGAGAGAATTCCAAGCAGGCTCCAAACCCAGCACGAGCCTGGCATGAGGCTGGAACTCATGAACTTTGAGATCATGACCTGAGCTGAAATCAAGAGTTGGACGCCTAACTGACTAAGCCAATTAGGTGCTCCTTAAATTTTCTGAGCCTCAGTTTCTTCATATGTAAAAAAGCGATATTAGTAATGCAATTTACAGTGCTCACTCCATAGGGTTGTATTAGAATTCAATGAGACAGAGGATTTAAATTGTATACAATGGTGCTTAATGAAGGAAGGAAAGAAGAAAGCAAGGAAGAAATGAGTGGGGAAATAAAAAAAGAAGTTTCACAAAATCATCTTGGGGAATAAACGCCATTTCCACCATAAACTGTATCAAGTATTATGTAGAGTCACCACCTAAAATCCACACTTAATTGTATGTATGTTATATGTAGGTCTGTGCGTATGTAAATCTATATTTCACATCTGTTTTCTACCTTCAAATGGTCTTAGTGTGGCTCATTTTGGTTCTTTTAGCGCATTTCTCATACAGAGTTCTTGAAGTCAGTTGCAAAAGGTATTGCAGAAGTGCTAACTGACATAACCAGAAGTCAACAGCATTGGTATTGGCTGATCTGAGGTTGAGTGGTCAAGGGGCTTAGTCTTGCCTGAAATACTGACGGTGGAAAGTACCTTCTAACAGTTGAGGAAGTGTGGCCAGAGTGGGAAAATGTACAGCAATCTTAAGAAAAGCCTGACCACATCTCCATGAGTCACCAAAAGAAATGAGATCTATGAGTATCTGTGATGGGGACCATCGGGCAATGTCTCCTTAATCGCAGGTGTCCAGGGGACGGATTCTGTGAGCTTGTGCCCTACTTCTGTCTGCTCTCCACTCCCTCATTGTCTAGGCATTTTCTCTATGATTGTTGGAGCTGGAAAAATACCAAGACAATACGCAGCACACATTTGTATGTTCGCAATTACAACGGAAGCTTCTATTTATTCTTAACAATGTGACCTCATTTTCTATAGGCTCATTGGGGTCGTTGTTCTAGAATCTCTAATGACAAACTCATTCTCAAAAAAAAAAAAAAATGAGGACTAACAGATACATGGAGGCAGGAAGTTTGTATTAATTTGATGGGCTATACATATCTTCAGTCTGTTGGAAGCCACAGTTTGGTTGGCAAATATTTACCGATACCAATTTATACTGGGATATGTGATACATCTCATTTCTTGTGTCAAAATTTTAAATCACCTTTAAGAAACTGTGACTATAAAATGGGAAAGAGGCAGGGTGTAAATCTTGGTTCTGGCACTTAACTGGCTCTGGGACCTTGGACTTAATCCTCCACGAACCTCAGTTTGGTCATCTGTTAGAAGAATATGACGATATCAACCTTATGCATCTTTTGTGTTGAAATGTAAGAGTAAACATATGTCAAGTGTTCAGCACAACGCCCAGCAAATGGCGAGGGCTCGGTCAGTCCATAGTGATGATGAGTGTCGTGGAGTGACTGTGCAGACAGACTGATGGCATGGGGAAATGGGAAAGGAAAATGACCCCAAGAACAGTTCTAGGAAACAGACAGTGCTTTCTCTTATTTTATAGATGAGGAAACTGAGACTTGCTCAGGCTCCACACTTAGTAAAAGACCAAAATACGAATCCGAATTTGCCTCCAAATTTGCTCTGTCTTCTGAATATCATACCTGTTTGTTTCATGCACAGAAATTACAGACAGTCAGACTCACAAACTTTAAAAAACTAAGATGATATACAATATTAAATACATTCTATATTGTATACTTTATATATGATCGGACAGATTAAGTATCCCAATTGCCTTTACTCTGTTGTCAGAGGAAAGAAACAAAGGATCAAGGATATGTTGATGAAAAGACTTCATCTGAAAGACAACAAGGGAAGGGAAAAATCTGAAAAATTTCTCAAAGGTGACCATAATATTCTATCTTTCCAAAGGGATTTTTTTTTTAATGTTTACAAAAGCATTGGAAATGACAAGGAAAGTTCATTTCACATTGTCAAGATGAAGAAGGGGGGCGTAACAGCATAGGCGTTGCTCATTTTTTTTCTTACTTTCACTTTGCATGTATCGCCCAGATTTCTCCCCTAAGGACCCCCCACCCCCACCCAGTGAAAATAACGTGGGCTGATGATGTCAAGGAGGTGTAGAGGACCCACATTTTAAAATGTTACACCAGAGATGAACAAAGATGCAATTCTAACTCTAAATTTTGTGGGAGAAAAGGAAGAAGATGCAAATTTTATACACATACATTTGTACACTTCTTTACTTCATATATTTGGGTACACAGCTTAGATAAATTTCGGTACTGACTACCCGACTGAGGGATCAACATGCAGGGTGTTGTTTAAATGCAAAGTAATTATTCCATTAATTCACTTCCCCCCTGAAAGTACAACCAGAGAAAAAAGGAAAACAAATTATCCGGAGATTGCAATTCACATGCATAATTAATTTGCCTGCAGAATTCGGTGTCTTGGCTTTTCTGCCTGTGGAGAACATAATCTCTTTTCCATTTTCGTTCAGCCACTCAGAAAGATGTGTGCGTGTGTGTGTGTGTGTGTGTGTGTGTGTGTGTGAGAGAGAGAGAGAGAGAGAGAGAGAGACAGAGACAGAGACAGAGACAGAGTCAGAGACAGACAGAGACAGATAAGACAGATAAGGCAGAGAGCATCCACTGGCTATGTAACTGCTGCTGGACTAAAACACGAATCAATGCTGCAACCACAGGACTGTGGCTGTGTGAGTTCCTCAATTTAACATTGCAGCTTTTCCTTCCACCAGAAAAAACCCAATGACCATATTTGAGAAACAAGCCTCCTTATAACTTATAAATGGGGCTGACACACAGGCGTGGCTCTGAAGTTGAGCAAAACTCATTTTAAGCCCCTAAGTGGGTCACTTTTTACGTCTATTTTTCAACTCACAATTAAAACAATCTTGCATTCTTTCACAGTTTTTAGGACACCTATGTTTGGCCACGACTGTACAATTAGAGATATGGGTGTTCCAGTGTAAATACTAAATTGTCTAATTTATTTGTGTCTATCAGTCACAACAGTCAAAAATGTGAATAAAACTTGACCGAAAGTATTCTAACCTTTTAAGACTGAAAACTTTTCAAAGCTTTTGAGGATAGAAATCATATTTTGTGACCCATGCAGAGATCGATAAATGGGTAAAAACTAAATAGTCAAGTGCAGAGAGGTGCTGGGTAGATACTGATGGTGATGGTGATGAAGGAGAAGGAGAAGGAAAAGAAGAAGAAAAGGAAGAGGAGGAATCTGTTTGATAAAAGCAATTGGAATACAGATCCTTTTATTTGGGATAAATTATCATTATTTGAGCTCAACTCCAGAGCTTAGGTACAAATAAGCCCCATGGTCTGCTGCCTGTTTATTCCAGGAGAATATTATTTCTCCTGGAATTCAGCAGTTATATAAAAAACTGATTCAAATGTAGAAAATTAAAGTAATAAACCATCTGAATGGATTGACTTTCTTCACATATGAAGATAACACCAGTAACTACCTCACAGGATCGTAGGGATGACTAAATATATCAGTATTGGCTAAAACACAAAAAAATACTCAGTCCCGAGTGAGTAGTACCCGAGTGTTAGCTATCATTATTAGGGTGGTAAATTGAAATTCTTTCTTCCCCGCTCTATTGCTTGCTGTAGGTTACAAGACGAAGCGATGATGAAATTACTGGGAAGACTGATGTAATCACTGAAACTTGGCAAACCCAAAACAATGGGGGCAGTCAATAGTTTAAGGAAATGGACTCAGAAGGGAACTGAGGAAAGCCACGGGAGATGCCATCTGGGAGCAGCTGTAGGGAGATGCCCCTAAAAATGTGAACGTCTAATCTGGTGGCAACTTCTCAGAACTTCAAAATGAAAACAGCATGAAACATGGACGCTTTTGATGTAAGTGCCTTGCCATCTGGCAAAACAGGGAAACTTGCAACTCTTGGAATCTGTTGACACTGGTTAGTTTGACATTTCGGTGGAGCTCTAATGCTAATGTTTATTATGCCCGCAGGGCTCAATATGTAGATGGCATAGCATCATTTTGGTTGGTGGTTTCTGTGAGTTGGGAAACTAGCTGACAAAAAGCCCTAAAGAAACAATTAGACTACTATAAATAATGTTACTCTGCCACAAAATCTATTAATCATAAAGTCTGGTGCCTTTACAATCTTGCTTTATAAATTTTGACTCTTTGTTAATGGAATCTTATGAGCAAGTTTGTTAATTTTATTTCACCTAGACTGATATCAAAATGTGTTTGCCCTCTCTCCTCTATATATGGAGGGTCTTTATTCTACAAGTAATGAGAAGTTGACTTGAGAACTTTCTAGAATAATCCAAAGTAACTAAGCAAAAGTTACTAATATCTGTTCTTAGGTTCTCTGTCATCAAAGAAGCCCATTATCAAGTACAATAGTTTCAGTAAGTGTAGCTAAGTTTGAGGTCATTGACTGTGTTTAGGCCAAAATAATAAGATTGTAATTTTGTCTGTTTGTGATGGTCATTGGGAAATTTCCTAAATACCTTGAACTCAATGTCCATTCAGTGCTTTGAGGCTAAAATGAAGAATAGTGCTTTGGCAAAGAGGAAGCACGGTAGAATGCAAAATACCGTATGATTACTATATCTTCTTTCACAGCCATCACTGTGAGGAACTCAGTAAATAATAAGTTCATAAGTGAAATCAAAGAAAAGACCTCCATGCATCTCTAAGTAGCTGAGAGAAAATACGTGTGACAAATTTTCAATTCAATAAATATCATTAGTGCTGACCACGTGCTAGGAGAGCTAAGAAGGAGCTCAGGCTGTCAAACAAGGAATTGAAACTTAAGCAATTATGCTTACTGCTATACTTACTCTAAGATCAAAACGTTAAACAGACACACACACAGAAGAAACTGTTTGTGGGGCAAGGAAGATGGCCGAAGGGTTCCATAGGGAAGACTTCCAAAAGGACTCGTTTCTTGAAGTGAGTCTTGAAAACTGACTGTAAGTTTTATAAATAAGAAAGCAATCAGAGCAACAGTTGGAGCAAAAAGAAGTGAAAGCATGGAACTTTCTGGCGGCTTGTGGTCTTGTGCACCCAGAACATGGGCAAATGAGGGGGGGGTGAGAGGATGGAGGGCAGCCAGAGCAGAAGGAAGTGACAAGAAATAAGGTTGGGGAAGTGGTTGAGGCAAGTTTGTGAAGGCGTACAATTCTTTGGTAAAATTATACATTAATTAAAAGAGGATACTTCTTCATTCTCTAAAAGAGGATTCTGCACTCATTACATGAAACCCACAACGGTATCTCTTACTTATAAAGACAAAAAAAGCTTCTGGGTTTATTGCAAATTTTTTTCTTCTCTCTTTCTCCCCCTCTTTCCTTTAAAATTATGAGCACCAAGGTCTCCTCAGTCAGCTTCAGAAATAAAAGCTTCTAATGATCTACATCTGGGAAAAAAATATGCTGGTGTGGAAGAAGGGATCTAGAAGAGACAGATGCTTATAGAGAAGCAATATGGAGCTGGAAATCATGACTATCTAACATCCCTCGACCCCTCCAATAACCCAGTGACAGTGGGCCAGTTGCTTCCACGGTGAGCCCCCCCCCCGCCTCATGTCTAAAGGCATTATGTGAGATAATGCTTAAGGAGTGGCTACATGTTGTAAGTAGGTATAAATATTATAATATAATAATATTGTTATTACTTGTCCTCTCTAAGTAGGTCGTATTTGAATGGGACTTTACTTGTTGGCCTCCCTTCCTCACAGGGACCAGAAGAAGGTTTATAAATGGTATTAAAATACTGAAATTGTTTCCCAAATTACTGATTGTTTCAAGGCATACTTTGTAAGTTAAAGGAAATAAAATTTTAAATGTGACCAAGAAAAGCATCCTTCAGATAGCTAATGAAATGTCCCACCATAACAGTGCTTGATCAATGGGTAAGACCCAGAAGATTCTTCCCTGATGCTACTGGGGGTGAGCTAGACAGAAGAGAAATGGATATTTTATAGCGTATCAGGTTGACACTTTAACAGTCTAAACTTGATTTAAATCAAGAGACTTTTTTCTCTACTTTGAATTAACTTTTTCATATTCCATTTTATTTCCTTCCAAAGTAAGGAAAAGACTGACATACCTTCACACTCTAATTTATTTCATTCTCATTAATATCTTTACTGGAAAGAAGATAGAGCATTTTTTGAATTTGTTCTTTTCTGGGGCTCAGGTCCTCCTCCCCCAATTCCACATTTTTGCTAGTTTAAAACCACTCACGAGAGATGTGTAAATATCGATGCCCACATTTTGCAACTTTCAGAAATTCACATTTATAGGTAAATGGCTAATTCCATTCAAATTTGCCTGTGCAGATGGTTCTTTGAAATGTTTTATTTAATAGAAACCAATTATGATAAATTTATGTAAATTCAAAACTAAGACACGGCGAATAAACCAGCGTTGTTGACTGATAGGTTTTTTTTTTTTTTTTTTAAGTTGCCCTGGGGAACTAACTTGAAAAAATGAGTTGCTATCCTTGAATAAGAAAAATTGGGTTTTGATAAGTACCCTGATAAATTAAGCCATTTCCAGTCTGAATGGCTTTTATGTTTATCATCTGTCAATGGTTGTTAATACTGTTGGATAATGATAATTAAATGAATGCCGACGCTACAATATTTAAAGCCTATGTTTCAACAGAGCTTCTGGAGTAAATATTCCATGTCGACTTTATCAGAATTTCTGATGTAGACAGAAGCCTTTCATCCAGAATTTAACGGCCATTTGTTTGGTCATCAGCCTAAGCAATAGTTCAAACAATTCCGCAAAAACAGTACAATTAAGCCACACAAATTGCTTTTATTTTTAGAGAGTAAATGAAGAAAAGGCGCCTCCGATTCCTTGTGGTTATTAGACATACACATTAAAACCACTGGCACCAAAATCACTCAAATAACCAGTAACACACTCAGCAACATATGACTCAAGGCATTAATACATCCACTCAAATGCTGTAAAGAAACTTTTTAGAAAAACAGAACCACGGGAGCTAAAATTAAACTACTCCCACCAGGCCAATGAGCAGCACAATCTAAATGATCAATACCCACTTTCCTGAAAACATTTTAAAGTAGATCAAATCACAGTAAATAGCATCCCTGAGATAAAGCAAGAGAAATAAATCAAAACATGGTTTGGTTTGAAAGGGGGAAAAAAAAAAAAGGGGGCACCTGGGTGGCTCATTTCGTTGGGTGTCCAAATTCGGCTCAGGTCAAGGTCTCACTGCTCTTGAGTTCGAGCCCTGCGTTGGGCTCTGTGCTGACAGCTCAGAGCCTGGAGCCTGCTTCAGATTCTGTCTCCCTCTCTCTCTGCACCCACCCCCACTCATGCTCTGTCTCTGTCTCTGTCTCTCAAAAATGAATAAACATAAAAAAATAAAAATAAAGTAAAAGGGAAAAAAAGAATCCTGGTTTTGGGGGTGCTAGCTGTGGATAACTAGAGAAGAAGCCACCCCACAGAACTGAGCGGTCCGACCCTGGACAGCCACATGGGGTGGCTACAGCTTGGCTGGGCAGTTAAACGGTGACATGGTTCACAGAGGGCTCGGGTGACAGGTGCTCAGATCTCAGTCCCCTGAAGGCAAAACCCACAACCCACAGAAACAGAGCCGCCCAACCAGGAAAAACATCATGAGCACTTAGAAATGACAAAAAGACATTAAGAAATTTTACCTTGTTGAAAAACTGTCCTCAGTGGTACTGGCGTGTGACCAGAAACCCCCTCCTTTCTGATCTGCAGAACAACTTTGTCAAACCCGGGTACGCGGTCACAAGGCAGGAAGTGACTAGAGTGACAAATCATCAGGCAGGAAAGAAATAGATTTTGTCTTTATAAGGACATTTTACCTAACTTTTTTTTTTTTTTCTCGTGTCTCCTCCCCCACAAGAAATCACCTGACAGAACAGGTCACACTGAAATTCAGAAACGTCTTACCACTTCCTTTTTATAAGCATTTTTCTCTTCCCTTCCCTTTCTTTCTTCTCTGTCTCCTAAGCTCTGGGCTACTTAAACCTGTCTGATTTCAGATAACAAGGCAAGGTCAGCCTGCTACCTTTACTACTTGCTCTGACCCCACTTGCAAATGCAAAGCCCAGGTGCCTGGCTACTTAGAGCAAAGACAAACAAATGATTCGTTTTGAGTGAAGTAGCCAAGGGAGAAGGTGGAAATCCACCTGAAACAAACTAAAAGGGATTTCTTTGGGAAAGCTCCGCCCCAGCCGAAACCTAACCTCTCTCAAGTGTCCCTGAACACCGATCTTATTGGAGCAAACAAAAACAAAATGGTCTCTTTAAGGGGAAGGGCCTAAAAAGAATGGCCACTATATTATTTACTCACTTTTATTTATAGAACATCTATGTGCTAGGGATCTCTTTAACCCAGTTAAAGATTTCAATTATTTAGACGTTTCCTATAAAGAGCACCAGTGGACGACACAGGCAGCTGCTGTAGTTAAATAGGTAGCTGAATTCCTTCTTACTGACCAGATTTATTTTTTGAATGCACGGTTTATAATGTTAGCAAGTAATTAAAAAAAAAAAAAGGCTCTATTCTATGTGCAAACCCTGGATGCTTGTCTTGAGGGCAAATTCCCATTGTCCAAAGTAAGTGCTCGAGTGCTCATGGCCTCACAGAGGCTGTGAAGGTTGTGTAGTGCCCTGAGTAATGTTAACTAAGTATAATCTTCACATTTGCCCCAAACTGTGTATGGCTCCAGCGGTCAGCTACTGAGGAATGAAGATATACGGCGGTGCTTTAGTCTGACAGTGAGTTGACCATGCTTGATCATTCTACATGCTTCTGTAGTTGCTAGGAGCCTGGAATCCCCCCAGTGGGCATTCCGGTCGGGGAGCTGCTCTTATGCACCTTTTGCTTCTTTGAGGTCTCCTCTAGAAAGTTCCTGCTTCCAACCTCAAATGTTAAACCAAGCTGTTTCTAGTTTATCTACTTCATTGGCCAGTGATGGGGCAACTTCTTGGTCAGAACCACACAGAGGCCATCTTGAAGAAGAGCATGGGCAGAGTAATGGGAAGAGATGGTGGAGATTCGGTCCATTTGAGAAGTGGTTAACCTCCAGAGAACTACCAGCCCTCCAGTGACTTCCAAGGAAGACTGGGAGGGCGAATCAGACCCTGTTTGCTCCGTTCCATCATTACTCCCAAGTAAGAGATTGCAGAGGGATTTCAAGAAGCAACTAAATTCCTCTGGGACACCAAGGAAACACCTACGCACCACTGTGACAGTACCCGTCACGCTACAAAGCAGCTGGCGGTTCCTACTCTGGTGGGAATAATCACCATTCTGAGCCCCGCAGCAGGATTCTCTAGATAGTGTCCTGATGGTTTAAGGATGAAAACCATGTGAAACGTGGATCCCTCTAATCTGGTTCTACGTCCCAGGTTGGTCTGACGAATGGAATAAAAACACCCCCGCAGGAACATGTCAGAAAGGGAAGGAGAGACTCCTTTCGTTTACCTGGGAGGAGGAAAGGGGCAGCATCCTGTGTCTACCGGTGCCTGGTCATCGGAGACCTGAGGAATCTGTAAGGAAGAGCCATCTGTTAGGAGAAGGGGCGAAAGGGCTGTGAAACACCGAGGCAGGTGTAGATGTGGGGCAGGGCGGACGCGTGAGGACAGTGAATCACATACGGTTATGACTGGCAGTCAGACGAAGGATTTAGGGTTCCAGACAGCATCTAGATTCTAGAAGATGAAAGCCATTGAATTGTGCCGCTTAACCAGCGGGGCGAGGGAGGAGTCTTCTCTAGCGGGAGCTCAACTTGGGCTCCACCTTGGCCGCCCACCAGCACCTCACCCACATCCTGGACTGCTCCCTCCAGAGAAATCTCTTTATCTGCCTCCCAGGG
Organism: Panthera tigris; assembly: GCF_018350195.1. NCBI lineage: Eukaryota > Metazoa > Chordata > Mammalia > Carnivora > Felidae > Panthera > Panthera tigris. The sequence goes on along the minus strand of NC_056660.1, from coordinate 24,518,168 downwards.
GCGTGTCTACCCAGATACAGGCAGCTGTTTAGACGTGACATCCAGGCTTCTTCAGAGGGCAGGATTTTATCACTGTCGGTGTTGAGAATTGCTGGGGCATCACGGCCAACATGCATCAAATGGGACTTTCCGTTTTATTACTATTTCTCGGTTCTCTACAGACCACGAGCTTCGGGTGGCCCACACCCAGAGAGGACCCGTCCCACCCGCCACCCTCCACAGTGCCACGTCTGCCACTTCTTGGCTGGCCCATCCTTTGCCTTCTCTCTACCCCTACTGCCCTCCCCTACTCCTCCCCCCCCCCCCCCCCCCAGCCCTGGGCTGCTCAGAAACCCGCAGCCTCAGTCTCTAATTCCACCTCAGCCGCTATTCTGCTGCCATTGTGTGCTGTTGAAGTCACAGAAACACAGACGTAGAAGGCTATGAATTCAAGCTGCCTGCCTTCAAATTCCTTCTCAAAAATACTTTTGCTCGGTTGCATTAGCTTCCTGAGAGCAGGCAGTTCCCAACCTGGGGTCCCTGGACCTCGAAAATTATTATGCACAATTTTGTGCGTATGTTCTTTTTTTTCCTGGGTTCATCGTATTCTTTACTGTAATATTAAAGAGATCACGGGAGGTGCCTGGGTGGCTCAGTCAGTTGAGCGTCTGACTTCGGCTCACGTCATGATCTGGTGATTCGTGAGTTCAAGCCCCACATCGGGCTCTCTGCTGTGGGTGTGGAGCCTGCTTCAGATCCTCTGTCCCCTTCTCTCTCTGCTCCTCCCCTGCTTGTGCGCTCTTTCAAAAATGAACATTAAAAAAAAAAAACAGATCACAGACCCCAAAAGTTAGGCATTTATTCCAAATTTTCTCCTCTTACCTCGATCTCCCGCTCCAGCCTCCAGCATCCTCTCCCGCCCCTTATTTACTGAGATGATTCAAGTCATCCGGCCTGAGCTTCCTCATCTAGCCTCCTCTGCTCTTACAAGACCCACTTTTTCCTTCTCTTTCCATCTTTAAAGGAAGAGGTGTCCTTCCATCTTCTCAAGGTCCATACTTCCTCATTTTAGTCTTAACCTTCTATCTTCTGCTGACTTAAATACCTTGGTCCATCAATGACTGCACACTTTTCTGGCATCTTTAATCTCTTGTGCTCCCTTCGCTTGCTTTCACACACTGTGGGACCGGTACAAAGGGAAGAAGACGGTTGCATCACTCCATGGCCATGTTCGATGGGTAGGGAATGAAAGGAAATAAGATGGGCACAATCCCTGCCTTTCCAGAATGCCCATCGCAGTTAAGGACGCAGACAAGTGAAAAGGCGAGTGGTACCCAGAACCCTGAGATGAAAAGCAAAATGCCTGTGGGAACACACAGCACTAATCCAGACTTGGGGTCTGGGAGGTGTGCAGAGGGAGCAGAGAGCATGGTTAAGAGTAAAGATGCTGGGCTACTTGTCTGATGTCAACCCCCAGCTCTACAGTTGTACTAGTCGTGTGACCTGGGCAGATGACTTCATTTCACTGGCCTCGGTTTCCTCATCTAGAAAATGGGCAGCAGAATAGTGTGAGGGTTGGGTTACATGGATAGGTATAGAGAACACATTAGAGTGCCTGGCACATGGTAAGTGACATGGAAGTATTAACTAGTCTTTTAATATCTGTACCAGTCTCCGGACTAGACTCTGCACGTACATTGTTTCATTTCTTCCTCACAATAGCCCTATGAGTTGGGAATTATTTTGTGTTTTTTTTCCTTCAAAAAACCCTTTTTTTACTATAGTGTTCTTTTTAAAAAAAATTTTTTTTTAACATTTATTCATTTTTGAGAGACAGAGCATGAGTGGGGGAGGGGCCGAGAGAGAGGGAGACACAGAATCCGAGGCAGGCTCCAGGCTCTGAGCTGTCTGTCCGCACAGAGGCCGATGCGGGCTTGAACCCACAAACTACGCAATCATGACCCGAGCCAAAGTCAGCCGCTTAACCGACTGAGCCACCCAGGCGCCCCTAGTATAGTTTTCAATTCTTCATGACTTCCATGGAATTCTGCACTGCCATCTTTCCTGTGAGACCTTTCAGGACCCCCCCGCTAAAGCAGGTAGACTATGCTTCCCTCCTAGCCAGGCTTATTTCATTGCCTTGCTTGGAACGGAGCAGTGGCAAGTTAACAGACAAGACACAAGCAGAGGTCTTGAATATACATCCATGATCTGACATGGTCTCCTTCATGTCTGACATTTACCACGAAGGAAACACACCCTTGTTTCAGGGGAGTGACGAGATGCTTGGGACCAACCTGAATCCAACCCACAGCACAGGCCAAATCTAGCTGACCCACATTCTGACGCAGAGCCACCCCGGCTGACCCAAAAACCTAGGTGTGTTGTAAACAGGTGAGATTCGGGAGTCTTCGCTAAGTAGGGTTGTCACGGAGACACGTGACTAGCAGTGCCCACCCCTCCCCCCAAGCAACTATTCACAATTCTGCTGCTACCAGAATTTCCAATCATCCTTACTCTGGTCTGTTTTCTACAGAGTTAACACCTTCTAGCATGCAATATGTTAACATTAAGTTTACTGTCTCCTCCCAAACCCAAGCTCAGCTTTGGGTAGATGTTTATTGGATTTTTTCTCAGCCATATGCCTGGCTCGTGGAGCAGTACCACCGCTCAGGTAGGAAATGGGATGTATGGGTGAAAGCTTATTGTCACTTTGCTTGATAGCAAAAATATAAAGGAAGCGGCAGAGGGAATGTATAAATTGGGGTTCCATGTAATATGTGGCGGTTATAATGAGTGGACTAGAACTAGATCACCTAAGCAAGAATAAATCTTAAGAATATAAACTTGGAAGAAAAGCAAACGTTGCGGAATACTGCTAATATTCATACGCATTTTACCCAACTGTTACAGTGTGATTTGTGGATGTGTGTGTGTTTATAACAAAAACATGTCTAAGCAATGGTAAATGCCAATTTAGGAACAGAGTTACCTCCGGCAAGTTAGGGAGGGAGTGGGATCAAGGAGGGTGGACAGGAGAATTCAACTATGTCTGCAGCAAAATGTTCAGATGTGGCAAAAAAAAAAAAAAAAAAAGTATTGGATACATGAGTGTTGGCTCTAATATTCTCTTTTGTAATGTTTTAAATATTCTTAAGTTTTAAAAATTTTAATTTCATGATTCATAATATATTCACACAGCTTAAAATTTAAAAAGATGCACTAAGATATACGGTAAAAATTTTGTCTTCCTTCTCTGGCCCCTGGTAACTCATTTCCTCTTCAATTTTTAAATAATGGCTTCGTTGAGCTATGGCTGAAATGAAAATTCACCTTCTAAAATTGAAATTCAGTGGTTTTTGGTATACTAACAGAGCGGAGCAACCATCACCCTATATTATTCTAGAACATTCTCATTACCCCCAAAAGGAACCCGACACGTACCTATCAGCAGTTACTCCCCATTTACCCCCACCGCTCAAACCCCCAACCACTAATTTACTTTTTGTCTCTATAGTTGGCTTGCTCTGGACATTTCATATAAATGGAATTATAGACTACATGGTCTTTAATGAATAGTTTCTTTTACTTTGCAGCATGTGTTCAAGGCTCATCTGTTGTAAGATATATCATGTATCGGCACTTCATTACTTTTTAAAAAATGTTTGTTTGTTTATATTGAGAGACTGAGAGAGAAACTCACAAATCATAAGATCGTGACCTGAACTGAAATACAGTCAGACGCTTAACCTACTGAGCCACCCAGGTGCCCCAGTACCTTACTCCTTTCTATAGATGAATAATATCCCAGTGTACAGATATACCATATTTTATTTATCCATTCATTAGTTGATAGACATTTGAGTTGTTTCCACTTTTTGGATACATGAACAATGTGGCTATGAACATTTATGTACATGTTTTTGTTTACGGACATATGTCTGCCTTAATATTTTAATCAGTATAGTTGACCCTTGAACACCATTGGGGTTAGGAACACTGCCCCCCCCCCCCCAAGGTTGAAAATCCATGTGTAACTTTTGATTCCCCCCAAACTTAATTACTAACAGCCTACTGTTGACCAATAACTAATGACTGATAACATAAACTGCTAGTTAACACACATTTTGTATCTTATATGTATCGTATACTATATTCTTACAATAAAGTAAATTAGAGAAAAGAAAATGTTATTATGGAAATCATGAGGAAGGGGAAAGACATCTACAGTATAGTACTGTATTTTTAAAAATCCATGTACAAGTAGAGCCATGCAGTTCAAACCCATGTTGCCCAAAGGTCAACCACATACGGTTTTAGAAGTCACTGGGGCACCTGGGTGGCTCAGGTGGTTAAGTGTCCAACTTCGCTCAGGTCATGATCTCAAGTTCATGAGTTCTAGTCCCAGGCTGGGCTCTGTGCTGACAGCTCAGAGCCTGCAGCCTGCTTCAAATTGTGTGTCTCACTCTCTCTCTCTCTGTCTCTCTCTCTCTCTCTCTCTCTGCCCCTCACCTGCTCACTCTCTCTCTCTCAAAAATAAAGACATTTTTTAAAAATTTTAAAAAAAGAAATCAAACATTACCCTTGGGCTTATGAAGAAACACGAGTCTCCTGACACACTCCTTCTTTACCTCCAATTTCCATTCCCCAGAAACAATGATTTTCAACAGTCTATTTCTTCTGCTACTCCTTATTTCTTTTAAATTTTGTTTGTGTGTTTGTTTTATCTTAAGTTTACTTATTTTGAGAGGGAGAGAGAGAGAGGGGAGAGAGCAAATCCCAAGCAGGCTCCAGTGTCCGCGCAGAGCCCGATGCAGGGCTCGAACTTGCTACTCCCTATTTCTAAGATGCTATGTTCATGCTGGGTCTGGATGTCCACGTTCAGTTTTTGTGTTTGGTTTTTTTTTTTTTTTTTTGGTTTTTTTACATCTTACATGGGAGACGGAGATCTGACCCTCTCACTTCCCCCAGTGTGTACACACGAGCTCCCCCACCATCCTCTAACACAGGCATGACACCTCTTAGTGAAATCAACATTCCGTGTTGACAATGACTGCATAAATATTCACAGCTCGGTTATGTCGGGCACAATGTTTACATCTCCCTTTTGTTTCTACCCTTCTTCCGAGGGTCCTTTGTCCTCCTCTCTGGTCCTGCTGCCCAGCTGCCATCCAGAAGCTTCCCTCTGCCATCATCCCGGGATTCCCCTTCTTCCCCCTCTGGGTTGAAGCTCCTGTTTCTGCACCTTCCATTTCTCCATCTCCTTCCTTGTTTGGCGAAGCACATCCTCTAGGAGATTCCTGAGAAAGACGGCATGGGACATAAATTTCTCGAGACTTTTTTTTTTAATTTTTTTTAACGTTTATTTATTTTTGACAGAGAGAGAGAGAGAGAGAGAGCGAGAGCGAGAGAGCGCTTGAGCAGAGGACGGGCAGAGAGAGAGGGAGACCCAGAATTCAAAGCAGGCTCCAGGCTCTGAGCTGTCAGCACAGAGCCCGACGCGGGGCTCGAACAGACCGCGAGATCATGACCTGAGCTGAAGTGGGTCGCTCAAGCAACTGAGCCACCCAGGCGCCCCTCTCGAGATGTTTTTATAGCTGGAAATATGTATAGTCTAGTCTCATTCTTGGAAGTCCACACTGGAAATCATCTTTGTCAAAATTCTGGAGGGATTGTTTCAGTGTCTGATACCATCCTGACGTATGATCCCTTACGTGCCATTTTTTTTCTTCCTGGAAATACTTAGGATTTTTATTTTGTGCCTGGCATTCTGAAATTTTATGATATGCCTTAGAGTGGATATGTTTTCATCCACTGTGCGCTAGGGATTCTGTGATCACTTAATCTGGAAAATTCAAATATTTCAGTTCGGGAGAGTTCTCTCTCTCTCTTTCTCTCTCATCTCCTCTGTTTTCTGTGTTCTCTTTCATTGGGATTGGGTTTGATTGTTGGGCTACCTGGCTTGACCTTCTAATTTTATTTTTCCTTCTATTTTCTGTATCTTGGCTTGCTTGCTTGGTTAGTTAGTTATGGTTAGTTAGTTAGTTAGTTAGTTAGTTAGTTAGGAGAGAGAGAGTGCGAGCAGGGGAGGGACAGAGAGAGGGGGAGACACAGAATCCGAAGCAGGCTCCAGGCTCTGAGTATCAGCACAGAGGCTGGTGCAGGGCTTGAACTCATGAACAGTGAGATCATGACCTGAGCCAAAGTTGGACGCTTAATCGACTGAGCCACCCAGGCTCCCCTGTCTTTTGGCCTATTTCTACTGTCACGGAAGCATGTCAACTTTTTCTTCAAGATTTCCATTGAACATTTCCTTTCCTTCTTCTTCTTAATAGCCAAAGCCTCCTTCTTTTTCTCTGAATACTCCTTTTTAACATATAATAGCAATGTGGGGGGAGGGGGGTCAGGACAGAGTGAGGACGGTCTTACTGCTCCTCGTATAACCTGTCTACCAATCCTCGTGTTTTCCAGCTCCGTCTTGCACAACAACCTTCAAAAGTACGTGGTACCTCAGAGTTTTGAGCTTTGCTGAGTCCATGGTGGGATTTGAATTGTTTCTTCTTGGTGTCTCTCATTCCAGGCTTGGGGGCCAGCTGCTGTGTGGGCTTAAGCACTTTCTGCAATCCATCTATTCTATGGCCTCCAACATTCTGCTCACATCTCTTATCGACTATTACCTCATTTGATATTGGGCTCTCCTACTAGACTGGAAAGCCCATGAAACCAAGGGCTGTGCATGTTTTGTTAGCTTCTACACACTCTATCTGGCATTTCAACAATAATTTGTTGAATAAAATGAATGCAGAGGACTCTGCTGACTGGAAGAAGGAGATAGAAAGGAAAGGCAGAAATGTACTTTGGCCACAAAGGAATGTCATGGGGGAGCTAAGCACTCCTGCTGTGAGGAGTGCCAAGGTGTAGCTTCGGAAGGGGGGCGGGGTGCCAAGAAAGAGAAAAGGCCGCGGAATCCAGCAGAGACCAGATCGTGGTGGGTCTTTCAAGCTGTGTTAGGGAGTTTGGTCTTTACTCTGAAAAGAATGGGGAACTATTTTCAAGTCTGTACTAGTTTCCTAGGGCAGCTGTAACAAAGTACCACAAATCGGGTGGTTTACCCGTGGCTTTTCCAGTTTCTGGTGGTCTGCTGACAATTCTTTCTGATAGAGGCATCCCCCAGATCTCTGTGGTAGCACATTTCCCCTTTTTATAAGGAGACGGCCATCCCGGATTAAAACCTACCCTTCTGACCTCATCTTGATGTCATCTTCTACAAATATCCTATATCCAAATAAGGTCACATTCATAGGCACTTGCGGTTAGGACTTCAGTATCTTTAGGGGAGGACACAATTCTTAACAGTGTCTTAACAGGAAGTGACACCTTATACCCTTACTACTGTCTCTTAGAAAAACCTCCCCACCTCCAACGAGAAAGAGTGGGCGTGGAGAGGATAAAGATCAGACCATTCCAGAGATCTGTGGCTTCAGGTGGGTGGAAGGCGAGGGCACGCAGTGGTGGGACAAAGACAGGTGGGCAGATGCAAGGGACGCTTGGTGGCTTGGTAAACAGAAAGGACAAGAAGGAACTGATTGAATACAGAGGAAGAAAGAGACTGAACAGACGAAAAAAAGCAGTCAAGGATGACCCCATCTCTTAACTCCCACACTGTCTTTACTGGGCTGCTCATCTCACCCCTCTTCTAAAACTGATCTAAAGGACTTTACGTAGCGTTAATGTGTTCGCTGTTAATGTCATGTCTTTAAGTGACATTTGATGCGTTAAGCATCTTCTCCACGAATGATTATTTACACATAATTGCAAAACGAGCAATTCTATTTTGAAATCCCGCTGTCATTGCAAATATCTAAAGCTCAACTCCTTCTTCCTCTGACAAAGAAGCTCCCGGGCACCCCGTCCTTAGTTCAGCCAGGAGTGCATCACTGACCCAGGATGGTCCAGAGTACTTTTTGACTCCTCCTTTTTCCTGTGGCCAAAGTTGCATTTATTTTTCCCTGATGGTCTTTCCCAATTTTGTGCTTTCTATGCCTCTTCTACCCTATACCCTTACTACCATAGCCCTGGGCTTCGGGTCAACTTCCTGATTCACTACCTCCTACCTCACCGACCCTTAATACATCCTGCACGTCACCACCATACTCCTCTTCATCAAGCTGCACCTCCCTCCCCTCATTCTCCTGCTCATTAATCATCGGAGAGCACCCACCACTTGCAGGATAATGTCTAAATGCTGCCTCGATCTATCTTTCAGGCCTCGTACTGACGGCATAAGCCCTCTGGTGCTCTTGAGCAGGTCTGTTAGCCATCTGACAAAACCGGAACACTTCTCATACGCCTGTCAGACTCCTGTGCGCTCTCTCTGCCTGCTCTTTCACTCCCCATTTCTATAAATCTGAATCATTCTCCCGGTCCCAAGAACAAGACTGGCTACGTCATTTGTGGGCCCCGGTACAAAACGAAAACGTGGGGCTCTATGTTCAAAAACGATCAAGGATGTTTAGACGCTGACGACAGAACATGAAGCCAAGGGTGGAGCCCTTCTGAGCAGAGGGCCCTGTGTGACACGCGTCACAGGTCCACAAAGCAGTCCCTGCTCCTTGACCACCAATTTACCTTTTGTTCTCTTCCTAACACCTACAGTACTTGTCTGTAAGTCATCCTTGACATTTACCGCACGCGACCTTTCTTGGTCCATTAAGCTCCGTGTCTGTATTGTCCATTAATCTCTGTGTCCATCTGCATGTCCGTATGTGTTTGTAACATCTTGATTCATTCATCAAGCTCTTAGGAGGAACATCCTCCGTGCCAGCCCCTTAGAAGACAACACCAGAAGACTCATCTCACACGCTCAAGGATTTCACAATATGGAAGGTTACTAAATATCCCAACAATTATAACGCCCTTTGATCAACACGGTGAGAGACAGATGCCCAAGGTACCAGTGACATGGGGGTGGCGCGGCGGGCAGGAAGGCATCTTAGAAGATGTGGAGCTGGGCCCCCAAGAGTCTATGGAAGCTGGCCAGGCGAAGCAGGAGAAAGAGAGTGATGAAGGGCATTTCAGAGGGACCGGCACATACGTACAGTGTGGGACTGTTACGTGCCTCACCCGGCCAAAATGTCAGCTTCTGGAGTAGAGGAATTGCACCCTCACCTAGCACCTAATCCAACTCATTGCTCATAGTACAAATGCAATAAATATTGGATGAGCTGAGAAGGCAAATTGATTCCATAAACAATGTGGGACTGAAAAGTTGAACAAAAGGATAAATTTTCCATTCTTATCTAAAATTTACAAAGCATGAGAGGTCTTCCGGAGAATTTATATATATGCAGCTGCCATATAAAGACTGACTTTACATCTGGTTAGTGCTAATTTTACTACCCCTTTCTGATAACAGTACAACAAAAGCTAATTATAGCTATTATTGCCAGGTAGAGTATAAACGGAAGAGGGCTGTTCACAGCTGCGAATTTTATTTTCATAAAATGTCAAGTGCAATAAAATGTTAGCCCTGCAATATTTTTAAGTATTAAAAAGTTAAATCTAGCAAACGATGCAGGCTCTGACCATTTCCAAGGTAGAGAATTTGCGTAACTTGAGTTGATAGCAACTCCGTAGATACTCACTGGCATTTTACAACCCATTTGCACTAACAGAGTCATTAAAACAGATGCGGGCCAAAGTGAATGTAGGCCACTTACCTTCGGCTTCCCATGCTGGAAATACAGTATTTCCTCAACTTTTGTGAACACATATGCTGCTGTTGCTGAGACAGTATTGGATATCCTTCCAACCACCAAGAATACAAATACACGGACCGAGATTTTAAAATAAGCACATAGAAAACAATACAAGAAAAAGGGTGTGTGCATCAAGTCTTAAGATGCAAAGTCATGAGCCTTTTAACGATGCAAAACTAAAAATAAAAATGAAAAAGCTACTAAGAAAAATATTTAGGGAACATGGTGTGCAGGAAAAGCAAAAGACCTGAAATTAGAAATCTTAGAGATAACTCCCGATTCCAGCATATGCATCAGATCTTGGGTAAGGAGTTTCCCCTTTACTCAGCTGAACTTATAGGTAAATTGGAGACACTCCCACCTATGTCGCAGGGTTACTCTGAAGAATAAAGATTATTCCTAACACAGCTAACACAGTGGTCCTAGCTAGTGCCAAATTTTAGCTGAATCTGAGTTGGTAACTTGTGGTCTACATAAAATACCTAAATATTTCATTACGCCAAGTCCGATTCATTCATTCATTCATTCAATCTTTTCTTTAAAATTCAACTGGAATTTATTGTGCATTTACTAGTGCCCTGTGCTGAGGGCCTTAACACATCACCTTTAAGACTTCCGGCAACCCCATGATGTAAGTGGCATCTATTTCCATCCGAAGGTAAGGACACTGAGGCCCAGATGAAAAGTTGTTGTTTTTACTGTGTATCTGCAGCAGCAAAATGAAAATATTTCTGGTCAAGTTCTCCATTCCTTAAATAGGAATATGAATCAGCTGCTAATTCTTTGCAGAGTCGGCCAAAACATAGTCAGTGCAGCTTCAGTCGGTTCATATGACACAGCTTCCTTATTTCAATCACTCCTTTATTAAACAAGCATTTACTTCATGGGTCTCGGGAAGAATTTATTGTGTAGAAGACACAAAACAAACAAAGGTACAGAGGATCAGAGGAAACATACGCAGTAGAGAGTAACACAATGAAATAGATTAGTCTGGTGGCAGAGAAATGGAATGGAGTGGGCAGTGACTGGAAGTAAGGAGAAGGGTAGGAGGCCACGGCCACTAGGTACTAAGTACCTAAGTACTAGGTACCTAGGTACTAGGTACTACCTCATACTAAGGTATGAGGCAGGAACTGTCAGCCTGGGATCATGGCAGTGAGCGACAGAAGCAAGAGGCACACAGACTATCTCTGAGACTATGTGTAGAGGATAAATGAGATGAATGAGTCAAGGATGACTGAGGTCAATCAGCTAAGGGACTGAGGGGAGAGTGATAATGTCCTGGATAGATATGTGACATTTCAGGGCGGCCAAGAAGGAAATCCATTGGATCACACTGACATTAAGGCAACACTGAAAATGCTCAGGAGAGCCCACTGGTGCAAAATGCAAGCCACATCACTGAGGCTGGGGGGCTAGGTCGAGGCGGAAGACACAGATTTGCGCCTCATCAGCATGGAGGTCGTCAAAACCATGCAACAAGGTCAGCTCTCTAGGAGGAAGCACGTAGGAGCAAATCAGCAGAAGTTCAAGGTCTGACAGCTAACATCAAGAGAGGGAGAGAGAAGAAAGGCCAAATTTTGATCAATTTTTGGCATGTAATGGAATATACTAATATTATATTAGATTTCAGATTATTTTAGATTGTATTAGACAATAAAGGACTACATTTTATTTTTGTTTTTCTGTCCCAGTAAAGGTTAAGTGTCAACAAAGGAAGAGGCATGTGCACTGCACTTTAAATTCTGTCCATTTTGAGAAGCTTCCTATTCAGGGAAAGGAAATGGCTCAAAATGAAGTCTCTCAGACCGAACAAGAAGATTAACAATCCATTTCCATTTCCAATAATGTGTAAGATCTGCTTCCATCGGCGAGACCCTGGAAGTGCCCAGAAAATCTCAAAACTTGTTTTTGCCTGCAGTGACCACAATGTCCAAGTTCATTCACCGTTTTCCTCAGTCAGCCTACTTTTGGCGGGACATTGAGTATACAGCGGTGGATTAAACACACATTCTCTGTTCCCATAGACTGCAGAGCCGAAATCCTGACAATTTGCATCCTTCCTTCTTGCTTCCAATCCAAAGTAAACAGGATTGGACCTCAGTGACATTTAATGAGTTCTACTTGCTTTTCCCATTGTCCTTTGGCTACGAACATTTTACAGATGAAGGCTGAGTGTTTGCTAACCAGCAGATGGAGGTCTTCTTTTAGATGGACTATTTTAGATGTGACTGTTATACGTGCCCGAGTGGTCACACATTTTAACCTCAGTAGTTGAGTGGCCCTCTCCAGCGGGCTCTGTCTGCCGTCTACACAGTGAAGGTTTTGGCCTTCACAGGCCCCCTAGTCTTTTACAAACTCCAGCCAGAGGAATGAGAACATGGGAAGAAGGGGCCTCTGTCGTCTCATCTCCCTCCTCACTGTCCTTTCCTCTTTAAATCCACAGAAATGAAGGGTAAATGGAAGATGGACAAAAAATATGCATTTTTTTTTTTATTAAGAATTTTAAAAAAGCCCCTGAATGAATGAAGCATGAACTCTCCCAAACTGCTGGTGGGAGCAGATTTACTGGAGCTAGTGAGTTTATAGACTTTTCATTTTGTTAAGTGTTCAGGACAGAAGACAAAGCTTCAGAATAAGTGGGCCAGTTCGGCCAACCTTAGCAGGTGGCTCTGCTGGGCGCACAGGGTTGTCTTCATCTCTAAGTCATTTCCCTGCCTGTGGTATGAGTCACTGTCAAACACCCACAGGGACCATGCAGGTAGTTAAACTGGGTGACACGGGCTGAGTATAAGTAGCAGAAACTGACACACACTGGAAAACGTACGTCTTGCCCAAAGGTAGTAGCACAAGGAATGCCAGTTGGATCGCACTAGAGAAACCAGAAGTCCAGATTTTTATGTGAGATCATCTAATTTTTAAAATATTGTCAAGGAGTTAAAAAAAAAAAAATTAAATGTCCTGTCACTAATTTGCAGTCTCTGGTCTACAGAGTTCGTTATGCTTGTAGAGAACACGGAAGGCATTTGCAGATTTACAAACATCATTAACCTTATCATGTGTAACCAGGGCAAAAGACTCAAGAACATTGAGATAACCTGACAGCAGAGGCACCCATTTATAATCAAAAGACTTAGTAATGGTGGTAACATTAGTGACTACCACTGTACATATGGGGTGAGTGGTTTGACAGTTAAAAATGACACTGAAAGATGAGAACGAATCACGCAAAATGTTGACACGAGCTTGACCTGTTATCCTCATTGTTGTTATCCTCATCAGCTGGAATGAGGGGAAAATCTTCGGTTGTGTAAATACTGGGTGCCTGAGGTCAGTCCGAAGAAGGCTCGGAATCTGAGCAATTAACATACCGTGGCAAACTGCTTCTGAAAGTTGTTGCCGGGCATGGAACCATTCCGTGGGTTCCAAGCCCATTTCACCAAAATTTGAGGCTCCAGTGCAACTTCATGCATCCATCCATCCATTCATTCAACAAATACTTACTGAGCACTTACTATGAGCCAGGTACCATCAGAGGCACTGGAGATACAGTCGTGCGTGAATCACACAAAAGTTCCTGACCTGCTGGAGTCTACATTCTAGCTGTCTACATACATAGAACAAGGTACGTGATATATTAGCGATAAATCTTAGGAAGAAAAAAATCAGGGAAAGGGAACAGCTGTGTGTGTCCTTCTGGGGAGAGAATTTTGAGTTGAAACGTGAGGGAAATGGGTGCTGACAGCGAGAAGGAGAAGTGGAGTAAGCCCTGCAGATTCCGGAGGAAGAAGATTCCAGACAGAAGCAACAGGGGCAAAGGCCTTGAGGGAAAGGGGCATCTGCCATTTGCAAGGCCCACGTGATGAGGCATAGATGGAGGGGTGGAGTAGCCACAGATGAGGTCGGAGGGGCCTGACTGCACAGGGTGTTGGCTTTCACAAGAAGTGGCATAAGAAGCCATCGTAGGGAAGGAAGTCTCCTGACTAAACCAAGGCAGAGAAAGCCGGGTACAGTAAGACCAGCGGGGGCTGCTGCAGTAATCCAGGAGAGACGGTGCTGGCTTGGACTGAGCCCTTAGCAGTGGAGATGGCAAGAAGTCATCAGATTCTGTGTATTGTTTTGCCAGCAGAGCTGAAACAAGTTCCTGACAGATTCCGTGCAGCATATAAGAAAGTGAAGAGTCGAGGATGAATTCGAGGCCTTTAGCCTGAGCCACTGGGAAGATGACGTTTCCACTGATGTGGAAAGACTAGATGAGAGTCGGCTTGGGGCTGGAGAACAGCACAAGCTCAGTTTTAGACCAGTCGTATATGAGGGACCCAGTTAGGAGATCTGCTCAGGCAGTGGGCTGTAGGGTCCAGAGGCCCACACTGAAGTCACTGGCATATAGACGGTATTTCAAGCTCTGAGACCGGACGAGATCACCTAGAGAACAAATACAGATAAGGAAGAGAAGAGGTCCACGCTCTGAGCTTTGAGGCACTCCAACACAAAAGGTTGGAAAAATGAAGAGGGACCAGCAAAGTATACTAAGAAGGAGCACTCAGAGGGACAGGAAATGAATCAGGTGACCGTAATGAGCTGGAGGCCTGGTAAAGATAAATCTCAAGTTAGGGAGTGGGATCGGTCTCTGAAAGGCTGCTGTTAGTTATACAAGATAAGGATAGAGGACTGACCACTGGGCACAGAAATATGGAGGCCATTAGTAATCACACAAGAAGAGTTTGGTGGAGAGGAGGGGCCAAAGTCCCACTGGAGTACTTTCCCAAAAGAATGGGAGAGAAGAAATTGGAGACGGAAACTATACACAAACTTCAAAAGCTTTACTGTAAAAGGAAGAAAAGAAAGGTTGTGGAAGCTGGCTCAAGGGGGGAAGGGGGCCCAAGTGTCTTTTTTTAAGATGGGAGAAGTTAACAGTAAGTTTCTATGATTCTAGGGATTACCCATCAAAGAGAGGGGGAGGGGAATAATGCAAGAGACAAGAGGGACGGTCTGCTGGAGCAAATTTCTTGAATAGGTAAGAAAGGATGAGCTCTAGTAAACAAGTGAAGGGCTAGACTCCTTCCAGAGCCCATCCACAAAGACAGGAGAGAAAGCAGAACAGATGGTCCCAGGCGCCGGGCGGTGGGCCTGCACAGATTTTTCTGACTGCCTTTACTTCCACAGTGAATGAGTTTGGGGAAGGAGCTATGGAAGGGTTGTACAGAAAGGAGAGGGTACAAAAGGGTTGGCTAGGAGTTTGGAAGCGGATGCTTCAGGGGCATATTGGTAAGACGCCTGAGCAACATTCAAGGCTAGGGATGACACTTTAAAAATAGTTTTCTCTTAACGACTTAATGTTTCATTTTGAAATCATTCCAGAATTACAAAAAAGGTGCAACAATAGTTCAAAGAATTCCCATATGCCCGTCACCCAACTTCCTTAAATGTTCCCATCTCATATAACCACAGTACAGCTGGCAATATCGGGACATTATCGTCTACCCGCCACTATTAACCAAAGTACAGACCTTTTTCAAATTTAGCATATTGTCCTACTGTTCTTTTCCTGGAGTAGGACCCAATCCATGATCCCATTTTCCATGCAGTTGTGGGGTCTCCTTAGTCTTCTGTAACCTGGGACACTTCTTCAGTCTGTCTGTCGTCACCTTGACACTTTGGAAAAAGCTAGTCGTAGAATGCCACTCAGTTTGGGCTTGTCTGTTTCCTCACAATTTAAGTCAGGTATGTATTTTTGGCAGTAAATACCACATAAGTGACATGTCCTGTTTAGCGCATGATATCTCGGAGGCCCTGATGTCTGCCACGGTCCTCCACTGGAAAGTTTGTTTTTTTCTCTTTGTAGTTAATAATTAGGTGATCGCGAATTCATAACACAAGCATTCTGCATGGTTTTTCTCCCACCCTATTCATCTCCACCGGGGCAGGTACCGAGTAGGTAGAGAACTGATTTAATACTGTGGTTTATCAAGTGAGCACCTTAGCTAAGGTTTAACCTAAAACAGTTGCCGATATCATCAAATACAAAGGTTAACTGCTTCAAAAGATTTTCCATGTAGACCAAGATAATCAATTATAGAAGAGGAAGTTTGATGGATTTTATGATTTCAAAGAAGAAAAATAGCCCTGATTTTCAAGTTTTGTGACACTGATTAATTTATACCCAGCTTTTGTGGAAAGACTTCCGGGTACTTCCTGGAAAATACTTCTTAAATCAATTTTTGTCACTACGGACTTACATACATTTGCATTTGAAAGCAGCCTATTGAAATATCAGTTATTTGTAAGCAGAAAGAGGTTCTAGATTTTTATTCGTCCATCCAACAGATACTTATTGGGCCAATATCTGGTCCAAAACCTGAATAACTGGTGTGTGCTACAGGTGATAGGGAAAATCAAGTATGTATCAAATAACTAATTACAACATTCTGGAGACTCCATGAAAAGTCAGAGTTTTTAATATTCCAAAGCTCTGATAGTATAGATGTACCTAATTAAACATTTTTCTTACAGTGGGATCTTGAACTACTCTGTGGTTTCAGCCATCTATATTCACAGCCACGGAGGCCTGGGGTGAGGTGGAAAATATAGAACACAAATCCCGAGATCTGGAATCTAAAGTTGCCAGGGTGTCAACTTGTGTGGCCAGCTCAAGCCAGTATAGCAAAGCAGCTAAGAGCACGTGTTCCGGAGTTTACCAAGGCTTGGCTTCCGAACCCGGGTCCTGCATGTATGGTCTTTGTGAGTTTGGATAGGCTTCTTAATTCCTCTAAGCCTGTTTCTTCATCAAAACAAGAAAAGTAAAGTAAACAGCACTCACATCCCAGCATGGTTACAAGGCATTCGTGAGAAGATGCACGGGCACAAGAAGGGCCAGTCTTCACACTTAATTTCAATTATGGCTGCTCTTATTATTAGTCACCTTTTGTGCTTCATTTTACATCTTACTTTCTTTAAATACTTATTTAGAGAGAGAGTCAGTGAGAGCAGGGGAGGGGCAGAAAGAGAGAGAGAATCCGAAGTAGGCTCCCCGCTCTGTGTGGAGCACGACGCAGGGCTCGATCGCAACAACCGTGAGATCCCGACCTGCGCCAAAATCAAGAGTCGGATGCTTAACCGACTGAGCCCCCCAGGTGCCTCTCATTGTATATTTTAACTGTAACTGTAAAATAAGGGCAGTCAGCTAGACCGGAACGTCTCTAGCATCTGGAAATAAACGTCTGGAAAAATTACCCGACTTCCGCAGTTGTCTCTAACGACTGCTATTACACAAGCAAGCATAAAACTTGGTATAAACTGTTAATGCAATTAGATCCTAGCTATGGATCCAAAATTAGCTTAAAAATTAAATTCAAAACAATAACAACAAAATCGAATTACATCTGTTAATGAGGAGAGTGGTGACTTCCTGGAATTAAGTCACCCTCTGCCCTGTGAGTGGGTGCCGATCCCCATGGGCACAGGGCACAGGTTATTCTGTGCTCACCGCCCACACCATCTACTGTGTTCTTCCAGGAGATCAATTCTCTACTTCGCTTGCTTTGAACTACTGCAGCCTTCAGTGACATCATTTGGCCTTCACTTTGCACAAACTCGTGACTTATTTGGATCTGGTTCTTTGCTCACTAGCCCTTGGAAATTAAAGGAGTAACTTGGCATCAATTCGAGATTCATTTCTTAATGCGGACCTCATTTTGCCAAAGATCTGCCCAGCTCCAAATCTTTCAGTGACTCTCTACTGTTTCAAAATCCTGACATCTAAGTCCCTCTCCGACGTACGTTGGCAGTCATCCCTAACCAGCTTCTTCCCTTGTCAAACTAGGACACCTGCTGCCATAGACTGAAATGTCTATTTCCCCTCAGATCTCATATGTACAAACCCAGTCCCCAGAGGGATGATATTGGGAGGTGGGGGCTTTGGAAGGTGATTGGGTCACGAGCGTGGAACCCTCATGAAAGAGATTAGTGCTCTGGTATAAAAAAGGTCCCGGAGAGCTCCCTTGCCCCCATTTTCCTGGCTTGGGGCGTGGGTTTTCTAGTTTCAGGGACAGGAAGCAGGGTATTTTGTTTCAGTTCTCTGCCTGCTGCTGACCAGAGAGCTCTTGCCTACACCCCACGTACGTGCCACCATCCCAGCGCCTGGCCCCTAAAAGCCCATGTCCTAATCGGATAACTCGGTGGATTGTCACAGCTTCACCTCAAGCTTGGTTCACTGCCACTGACTTCTTTTTATTTCCAACGCCAGGATTTCCCTTTCTGTTCATCTCACCTACATATTTTATCTGACGTTTCTATGTATTTGGGTAGGAGGTCGTCCACCTCAGCACTGGCGGCCACGTAAACTGAAATTCCTAGCATCGATTTCTAACCAATTAAACAAACTACACATCCTCATAACTTTATGACTGGTCATAGAAAATATGTAAATATATACACATATATACATGTGTAAATACATATGTACTTCATAACTTTGCTCATATAAGTATAGATATATAAATGCATATGTACATGTATACCTATGTATTTGCATATATACATATATTTTTTTTTAAAGAAGAGCACAAGTTCCATTTTAGTATAAATTAGCAACAAAATCACTGTCAGATGCAATTATAATAATAATGGTCATGGTGTGACATTTCCTTTATACGATTAGGTTCTGAATTGCCACTGAGAAAAATAATAGTTGACATTTAGTGAGCATTTTCGATACTCCAGGCACCATTTAAAGCACTTCAAGGATCTTCTCATTTAATTTTCACAGCTCTTTATGGGGCAGGTGCCATTACTGTCCCAATTTGACAGATGTAGATATTAAGGCTTAAAGGGTTGAGTAATTTGACCAAAGTCATACAACTAGGAAATGGTGGGACCAGCAATCGAACCGTGTCTGTTTGGCTTTAGGGTCCCAATAGATCATCACATTACATCTCATCTTAAATGGCTGAGGTAGACAAACTGGGTAGAGTAGGTATCCATAATACACAAAGATCCCTTAAAAATCACTGGGGGTAAAGATAAACACTATGATGCAAAAATAGGCAAGAGACTAGGATGAGTCCTTTATAATAGATAATATTCAGTAATAAACAGAGGGAAAAGATGTTCAAGCTCATTAATAATCAAATACAAATTAAAATAAGATGCTATTTTCTACCTAGAAGAATAATGAAGATTAAAAAAATGATGAATTCCCAGGACCAGTTAGCTCCCATGAAGGAAAATAAACACTTACACACAGCTGGTGGGAATTAAATCAGGACTCCAGAAGACAAATAGGGAATATTTTGTCAAAAAGCTTTTAAATGTTTATGCCATATGGAAAAAAATTCTTACATGTTTGAAAGAAACAATAAGGTTATAAAATAACAATGAAACAATATTTTTAAATTAAAATACAGATATATATATATACATATATATGTTTATATATATATACATATATATGTTTATATGTATATACAATGCTTTTATTTATTTTTTTATTTTTTATTTTTATTTTTTTTTTAACGTTTATTTATTTTTGAGACAGAGAGAGACAGAGCATGAATGGGGGAGGGTCAGAGAGAGGGAGACACAGAATCCGAAACAGGCTCCGGGCTCTGAGCTGTCAGCACAGGGGCCCGATGCGGGGCTCGAACTCACGGACCGCGAGATCGTGACCTGAGCCAAAGTCGGCGCTCAACTGACTGAGCCACCCAGGCGCCCCTACAATGCTTTTAATTATATATATTATAGCAAAATATTAACAATAACTATCTCTATATGAAAAGGATTACAGGAAGTTTTTCTTTTTTTTTTGTTTATTTGTATAATTGATTTTCCTATAGTAAACACGTTGCTGGTTTCATCACCCCTAGATTCAGTATTTCTTAACAATACCTGGGCAGGTTGAAAAAGCAAGGTTCTGAACCTGTAAAATCAAAGGCTGGATTGGGAAGAATGAAGTGGGTCTATACATCTGGTCCCATAGGATGTCGAAGATAAAATAAATGAAAAAATTGAGTCACCAAGTAATGCAATGTAATCTCTTTACTTAAATATTATATATTATAAATTAGTAAATATGAGATTGTATATATTGTTTATATATTATGTATTAATTGTATTATATAATAAAGGTAACGGTTTGGGGAGAAGACAGAGAGAAGACATTTACTTTCTGTACATTTCTATTATTTGTTTCCCAACAAGCATTAATTACTTCGATATTAAAACACTTAACTAGTGGCTCCTGGGTGGCTGAGTCGATTAAGGTTGTGATCTCAGGGTTTGTGAGACTGAACCCCACTAGGAGCCCTGTGCTGACAGCACAGAGTCTGCTTGGGATTCTCTCTCTCCATCTCTCACTTCCCCTCCTCCACACACCCCTCCCCTGCTCACACACACTCTCTCTCAAATAAACGTTAAAAAATAAATAACACAAAAATACAAGAGTTGAGGGAGGAGCTGATCAAAATTCATAAAGTGCACACATTTTTGTTAAGTTATGGAAATACCAAACTCAGTGTTAACATCCACCAAGCTTAACGGATATTATTTAATAGCAAACAAATTACCCCTAGTTACAAGTCTAGTACTTGAAAATCAAATAGACTTATAGACATTTTTACTCCAAGATTGGTCTATGTGGGAAATGTTAAGATATTCAATAATTACTTCGCTACACTTAACGGTTATTGATCAATAATTGTTCACGAATGGAAACTGGTAATAACACCAGAGGGCATGAATATGTAAAGAGCCTTAAAGGTGAGGAAACAGGCTTCACAGAAGTTCACCACCTGAGACAACACGGTCCCTGAGTCCCACCAAGTTTAGCTGTAGAAACTTTTTAGGTTGAAAACACACACAGCAATCCCAACAACTCTCTTGGATCTTCCTTTGGAGACTTAGGCTAGAGCTGTCCTGAAGTGACTCAGTAATGATACAACTTACATAAACTTCACGGTCACACTCTCAGGAAACGTGCCCACTGTCTAACAACAAATGGCACACAACTGCCATAAAAGTTGTTCACGGTCTCAGGAGACAGGATCTTGAGCTTACCTCTCATCAGGGCTGTGCGCCCTCCCAGGTGCCAACTTCCTGTGCTTCACCCTGACCCCATCAGAAGTCTGTCCCTTGGACTTCAGAGAGGCGCTATGCGGTACCAGGAAGAAAGGTGCCTGTCAGATAGACGTGGTGACCTCGTGCTCTCCTGGGAGGGCCACAGCCCAGGTTGCCCAAAGCACTCCTGGGGAATGGGACCACTCTTCTCCCCATGCCCGTGGCCACCCTTCTCCTCCCTGCTGGTGGGCACTGTGTGCAGGAAGGGGTGGAGGACTCCCTCCCATCCTCTGCCTCTCGGTGGTGCTGACAGGCCTGGGTTCTCGGACACAGCAGATGCTCTCTGGCCTCTTGTCTGTGAGTCACCAGGGGCTCTCCCCGAGGCAGGTGGCTGAACCGTCACCGTGTTTCTCCAGCCGTGGGGCCGGAGCAGGCTGAACCTGGCCCCCGGTTCCCCTGGTGCCTGAGGCCCAGGGTAGTCTCGCTTCCCGTTCCCAGCCACCCCCTTGGATCACCACTGCTGGTGGAGCATCTGGGGAGCCGGGGTGGGGGTGGGGGTGGGGAAGGTCGTGTTGGAAAAGGAAGCACACCCCTTCCCTCTTGGGGTCAGGTGCCTCCTTGTCCCATTGTGTGCTAGGTGGACTGACCTGGCAAGCTAGCCAGGTGTTACCCGTGCCAGGTTGCAAGCCAGGGACTGAGTGATGGTGGAGGGCTGAGCCAGCCCCCCGGTGCTTGGCCATCTGAGGGCTACCATTGTGCCCATACATGGGTGCCATGGTTCCCTTACCTGTTCTTACTAGAAAGGTGCTGATTTGTGCGGATGTTTTAAGAGGACAGAGGTCATTTGGGGGAGGTCTAGAGGTCAAGCAGGAGAGAAGATCCTTGCTTCCATTTCAGCCAGAGCCCCTCCCTTCTGTGATTCCTGTATTCTCCAGCCAGCTCATGTCATTAACTCATACAGAAAATTCTGGCTTCTTAAATTCCACACCTCCACGACTAAGGGATGTTCTTGCAGCATTTGATGCTCTAATACTTCTACACCTTATGGAAAACATTTCTTTTTCAAAATGACTCTCTCCTCTTGAAAATGAGGATAAATGAGATGAATGTATTAATAAACACTCTGGGCCAGGTCTAGTTCTCAGGTGTGGGTCTGAAAAGCACACTGCTCTAATTCATCACAGCTTATTTTACAGCAGATTAGCAAAACCGGCCCTTCCGGTTCCTAACTAATCTCTACTGAGCAAGAAACGGTGGCAAGGCAGATCTGTTATATTAATGGATCCACTTTCAGTCACCTGTGGCCAATTGCTTCAGCTCCTCACAGACCCCATTAGTGCCACCTTCCTCTTACCTTTACTGGGGACACACCAAGTGTCTCACAACAATGCACTGAGAATAACCAGAGTGAGTGTGCAGGAGATGCCTTTTCACCTCCCAAGTAGGATCACTTGGGTAAAGTGATACACCAAGTTACAAACCCACTGGAAGCAATCCTTTTTAATGCCATGAGTCTGGGTTTGGGAGATGGGGTGGGGCCGGGTGGGGGAGCAGGGAAGAGGGAATGCTATGGTTTTCTTAGCTCCTGCTGAAAGGAGTGGTGACTACAGGCATCTCCTTATGGGTCTGCTTCTGGATAGGTCAGTGAAGGGGTGTGTGGGGCTCCTGAGCACAAGGAAGGGACTTCACCAGCACTGACATATAGGAGTTCCATGGCTCAGAGCAAGGGACCATCCAGTGAGAAGGGACCATCCAATGAGAAGCAGGATGGCAAGGGACCATCCAATGAGAAGGGACCACCCAATGAGAAGGTACCATCCAATAAGAAGGTACCATCCAATGAGAAGGTACCGTCCAAGGAGAAGCAGGATGGCAAGGGACCATCCAATGAGAAGGGACCATCCAATGAGAAGGGACCATCCAATGAGAAGCAGGATGGTAAGCGACCATCCAATGAGAAGGTACCATCCAATGAGAAGGTACCATCCAATGAGAAGGGACCGTCCAAGGAGAAGCAGGATGGCAAGGGACCATCCAATGAGAAGGGACCATCCAATGAGAAGGGACCATCCAATGAGAAGGTACCGTCCAAGGAGAAGCAGGATGGCAAGGGACCATCCAATGAGAAGGGACCATCCAATGAGAAGGGACCATCCAATGAGAAGCAGGATGGTAAGCGACCATCCAATGAGAAGGTACCATCCAATGAGAAGGTACCATCCAATGAGAAGGGACCGTCCAAGGAGAAGCAGGATGGCAAGGGACCATCCAATGAGAAGGGACCATCCAATGAGAAGGGACCATCCAATGAGAAGTAGGATGGCAAGGGACCATCCAATGAGAAGGTACCATCCAGTGAGAAGCAGGATGGCAAGGGACCGTCCAATGAGAAGCAGGAGCACAAAGGCTCATCGTATTTGGTCGTCTGCACGCAAACCTCTTGTAGTTACAGAACCTTTTCTTTAAAGCAAATCGTAAGCAGAGCCATATTAATATGTCAAACAGATGAAAGCGTAGGTGTTCTGCTTGTAAAGGTGTTCCATCCATCTTTCCTCGTGGATGGAAGAGTAAAGAACTATAGTCTGTCTTCCCCATGACTCCTGATAGGAGCTGGACACCATATCTCCTTCCGTTGGAGGATATCACATCACCTGGAAAAACTGGCAGAAGAAATGAAAACAATGTTCTCCATGCCACCGAGGCAGGTCACTACGTGGGACAGGGTGAGGAGACAAGCAGTGTCCTGGAACTTCCTCTTTTCAACCCGGATAAAGTCTCTTGACATCAAAACATGAGGGTGGGGGATTGAGATTGCTGTAAATCCTATGGGACTGTCAAGAACACGCTAATCTCACTGTGCGATTCAGAAACAGTCAACCGCCCTACTTGTCCAGCTGTGGTGTAAGAGATGCAAGTTCCTTGTCAACACAGACAGCACGACACGCCATCACCTGTCCAGGCAACCTGTGTCCTTCCCTACCCGAGTCCCCACATGCAATTTTAGCCTCGTTACACGGAAGGATAAAATATACGCTTAGTCAGGGTTGTGAGCATAAGCAGAATGATAGGTTTGAAGCGCAAATCCATTGTATTTACTGTTTAAGGTCATAAACTGCTATTGGTCTTAGAATGAAGAGTGTCATCACAAAGCATTTCTGCTCACCTGTGGTTCGAAATACTGCATGTCATTTTTGAGGACTGAGAGAGCACGCAGCTCATATACCTTATGCCTATGGCACATGTTTGTTATAAATTTAGGACTGAATCCCAGCTGGTTCCAAGGACTCAGCACATTAGAAAAAACCTGGGAAGGGTTATGTGCTCTTGGAATACGTTTCCCTCTAGCCATTCAAAGGGGAGTCACGCTGCAGCCCCTCTCGCCTTTTCCACCTTTGTTAGGCTCACCAGCTGGCCCGGAGGATGTTGACAACAAGGTGACTTTCACCCTTGGGTTACTGGTTGAGATTCATCATGGATTCAGTCCAGTTCAATCAATCCTGACAGCAGCTCGCGGACCCAACTCACGCGAAGGACGAATCAAGGTCTCCTTACTTACATCACCTACTTGGACTCTTTTGGGTACAAGCTGTCCCACAGATCCTCGGCAGCCCGGAAGGGCATAAGGATCGGAAACCTGTCTAGAGCACGCATTTGTTTCACAATCTGAGATCGGCAGGCTAGGTTTTCTGTCATGACGGAGACATTAGCAAACTAAGTGTGATATTTCATGGACAAATAAATGCCCAGGATTCACCCCCCAATGCTCTGAATACTTTGGTTTACGTCAACTATCATCACATAAAGCAGGGACAACAGGGATAGGACACCTGTACCATTTGTCTTCTAACAATTAGCATCCAGGGAGGACTCATCTGTACCCAGCACAAAATTAAGTCCTTGACACTGATTATTGCTTTAAATCCTCCCAATACCCTGAGTTAGGTACCATTTTACCCCAATTTCACAGGTGAGGAAACTACCGGGGCTTAGAGAGGTTAAGCAATTCAGGAGCTGGTCCAAAGGCAGAGAGCTAAGAAGGGGCAGGCAGGGATTTGAACCCAGCTGAGCTATGTTATGCAGCCTTTGACCGAAACTTGATGCACACTAGAATTTTCAATTAACATGATTAACTGTGGGGTAAAATAAAACAAAATCAACACTTAGAACAGTGCCTTCCACATAGTAAGTAACACGCATGGACATTTCACCATTCACAGCACTAAAGGCAACGTTGCTTAGTCAACCTAACATTAAGGAAACAAATATTATTTACCTTTCTTTGGGGAAGGACACAGTCACACAATATACACAGATATCTAATATCCGCTGGGTATAGATGAACAGTCTAAAACCATCACTGAAGCAAAGGAAGTACAAAATCATTTCCAAGTATTCAGGGTAGTGTGAATAAATAACACTATTCTACCCGAACAACATAACACAAAAAAAGATTTAAAAATGTAAAGACCTCAAGTAGTTGTAATTATAGATAAATAAAATCATTGAGGGGCACCTGAGTGGCTCGGGTCAGTTGAGCAGCCAACTCTTGATTTCAGCTCCGATCACAATCTTAGGGGTTCTGTTCGGGAGTTCCAGCCCAGGATCCGGTGCTCACAGCTTAGAGCCTGCTTGGGATCCTCTGTCTTCCTCTCTCTGCCCCTCCCCTACCCTCCCCTCTCTTAAAAATAAATAAATGTTAAAAAGAAAAATAAGATAAAGTCTTTGAAAATGATTTAAATTTTCATTTCAATGTACAAAATTATAAAGCTTCAAACGAACCATTGTTAAGTTTGAATAAAGTTTAAAGTTCAGCACCTACAAAAGACCTTATGCATAGTAGGTTTCCAATAAATCGCTATCCTTTTCATTATGTCTAGGATTTTTAAAACCTCTATGATGCAGGTTGCATGATATTTTCTTATTAATGATTTTTAAATCATTTCCTTAGTAATGATTTTTTTGGGGGCGAATCTCAGGATCAATCTCTACTTCAAACAAAGATAAGGAAATAAGTGTCATCCTGAAAGACAAAAAGAAATAACTAAATAACTGGCCAAAAATAATTAAAATAATTAAGAACAGAAGTGAAATGTTTAGATATGAGAGGTAAAAAGAAAAGCAGCTTCAAAATATCTTTATTAACATTTAAGAAAATATAAAACTGTCCTGTATGCAGTAGCCTGGAAACACAAGAAATATATGTATACATTTAAGCCACCATGATGGGTGACTAGAATAAAGACATTTTGCAGTACTGGCTACATAATTAAACAGGTAAATTCAGACCAAGAAAATACCTCTTTCTCAAAAGCATTTTGGTGCCCTGGGTTACCATGGGGACTCAATAGCTTAACCAATGTGCACTCAAAAATAACTCTTCATTTTCTAAAAGAACTTCTAAAAACTACTGAGCATAAAAATACAAATTACTCCAGTTATTTCCATAGGGCAAACGTTAGATTAAATCTGCACTGACCAAAATGGTTAGTAAACCTCTGTTCTGTTTAAAAGGAAAATAAATAAACGACAGAGCTATTGGGAAAATGGTAAAGATTTCTAGCAACAATTGCTACACCTTTCCAGCAGACCACGCAGCCCTTTCACCAATGGCAAATCAGAGGTTCCCCAAGTGTTCCCCACCATTAGGAAAATCAAGAGCATTACCTGTGGGCTGCCTAGGGTTTCTTTTGCATAAGCTTTTATCTCAGTTTAGCAACATAAAAAAAAAAAAAAGGCACAAAACACAGGATGTATATAACCTTGGCTCACCATTACTCTGGTCTCCTTAATACAATCTGCTAAAAGAGAGAAGTGTTGTGGTTCAGTTTTTTCTCATCACGTGTTTCTGTCTAATTGCAAAGCTAATGGGACAAGTAAACAGGATGGCTGTACTGTACAACAGGTAAAATAAATCCTTCAAATCAACGACGGAGCTACCGTATTTAAAGAGACATGAGTTTTTTTAAAAGGGAAAAAAATGGAGGTAGTAACATTTTCAAAAATAGTAAAAAAAAATTGATAAAAATAAAATAATCCAAATTGAATGTGATTTGTACTTTCTAAATCCAGCCTGTATTTGTACATCATTTCCACATTTAAAGCCCTGGGTTCTACCTGGTACTTGCTAGAAGGAATCTGCAGGGAATGAAGCCTGGTGCCTGATTCCATATATGACAAAGCATTTTTAAAAAAACTATTGATAAGCACATTGCCTTGATTTTGACCATGCAATACAAAGCATAAATTTTAAAGGCCAAGCATTGGTCAGTAAAACTGAATCTCAGCAGTTGGCACGGTTCAAACAACTTTTAAGAGCACAGGAACCTGACTCAATTTAAATACTGGAACACACATTTATATGAGAAACACACTTTTAGGCCTAAAAATACAAACATTTTTCACACTTACACACTATGCACAACAAATACTACTTGAGACAAAATTGAGCAATCAGATCTGCCTAATGCTGTCAATTTTCTTGTCTTTCTGAGAGGCTTATCAATCCGCGGAGCAAAATCTATAGGCAAAAACGGAATAAATTCATGGTCTGTGGCCGCGGCCTCATTGGGACACATTAATGTTACAAGGAAAAGAAACCACATGCTAATACTGTAAAGAAAAACAAGGTGCCTATTTCCCAGAGTCTGATGAAATACCTTTTTACTTTTCCACTTTTTTCAAGGACTATGCTTGCTTCTAAGAAGAAGGAAGACTTGGTTAGGGAGTAAATCTTAAAGGATCCCCAAAGCTAGACAGATTTATAACGAAGTCTCTCACCTTCCAACATCTGTTACTAAAGTTCCTACACTTGTACTTAAGAAAAAAAAATTAGACTGCGAGGAAGTTCCATCTGCATTACTTTCTGAGTTGGGATTTACACACCTACCTGATGAGTTTTCCTTCATACTCTTTCTCCCTCAAATCTTCAAAGAAACATAGACATACACGCAAACACAGACGATGTACCGAGCCCTGCACGTACAGGATCGTCAACACCGAGAGAGAGAGGAGACAAGCCATACTATGATCAAAACAAATGACTGTAACCGTGAGAAACGGGTGGGTTTCTTTTAAAGCCCCCTTGGACCCTTAATGCCCCTCTTCCTACTCCAGGAACTTCATAGGCTCAGAAAGGCAAAACAGTTTGCATTCAAGTAAGAGAAAGAAAACAGAATGTTCGCTTTTCGGGGGCACTACAAAATCAGCCACGGGACCCCGCTGCGCCCAAGTGCAGCATTAAGGAACGCCAGCCCAGACCCTAGATACATCGTGTAATCAAGGAGAGTAAATAAATAATAGTGGTCAATGTCATTAAGAAGGAGAAAAGTAATAACGATTGTCACCACGGGGTTCCGTACAGCAGCGACACACGCAGCGGGCTTCTCCTCCAGCCCCCACCGCCCGCAACCTCCCGGCAGCAGGACACCGCGGCAGAGAGAGAGGCCCGTGGGCGCCGCGCGCGCCGAGCCGTGGGGCGGGGCCGGTTCCGCGGGGCTCGGCGGGCACGCGCCCCGCCCGGCCCCGCCCTCCTCTCCGGCGCCGACGAGTCCCGCGGGCTGGGCGGGTTTATCGGCTTCCGGTTGCTAGGGCCGGTGCCCTTGGCCTCAGGCCAGGCCTTGCGGCGGGGGTGGGGGTCGAGGGTAGTTAATCTAGGTGCTTTCCCGGCGGACTGCTTCTCGCGGGAGACTGCCTTGACCTTTACCTCGCTGCCTCAATTCCGAGGAAAAGATGAAAGAGGAAAAGCCGGTCGTTTTGAGAAGCAGCTGATTGCCTTGAAGGATAGTGTAGGGGTCCAGCGCATCTTCTCCAATAATACGGAAGGAAAATTACCGGCATCAAGGGGGACGTACTAACAGGGACCATACCTTGAGCGCTTGTGTGCAAAGTTATCTTTGGGGGATAAAACGGCCCATTTATGCAGCTCCAGAGCATTCCCTTCCCAACTGTCAACGGAATCCTGATGTGCCAGGCACTTTGATGTTGCCTTGAGAACTTAGCGCATGTTTTGAGCTTCTGGCATTATTTCTAAATTGTACCAATTGGAACAGAGATCCTGGAAAATCTGATTATATTGAAGACCATCTTAGTTTTGGGTTAAAGAGTATGACCCAACTAGTCGTGGTTGAAACTTAAAACAAGTCCTTTTGCAGAAAGAAACCAAGTTACCTGTGAACTGTAAACAGATATTTCGAGTCTTAAGAGGCTATCATGGAGGGATTTCCTTAATCTTTTTGACCAAATCTTTTCCTAAATATGTAAAGCAATAACAGTTTGAAGGTAGAGGTGAAAAAATGAGTGTTATTTTTACTGTTCGGGAAAATCAGTATCTACTAAATGATCTAGCATGGGCAGATTGAACATTTTGCTAATAGGAGAAATTTTAGAATGATCCTGATTGGTAATAGTGTATATATTTTAAAATTGTGTTCGTCATAAACCTAAATTTTATCTAGAGTCTTTCTAGAAGTTTTAAAGAATTTTTTTTTCCTTATCCTCTTTTTCTTTTATAGGAATTCTGCTTGGACTCAGCACAGTATTAGCAAAGAATGATTTTCACTAAAATGTAGATTCTAATGAATTACTTTTCAGCAACAATTCAAACATATTGAAAACCTTTTCAATTCCCGATTAACCAATAGCTGTGAAAAACAGTGTTCATTGTTAGTTAAAATGCAAAACCACCCACAACTACTTCGAAGACCTTTACCTCCAAAACTCCCTAAGCTGCCTTTACCTAAGAAGAGAGTCTATGCAGGTATGTGTATTAATCAGATATGTTATTAAGTTTATTTATTTTTCGTAGAAATTTCTCAGGCTGCACGGTTCAGAACCACAATAGTAAAAAAGACACTCACTAGTAACCGGTAACTTCCAAATGTTTGTTGTGAGAGGATAACATCCAATTCAATTCTACAGTTACAGTTGACCTTCATTATTTGTGGACTCTATGGATGCAAAGTTACCTAACTGCTACAATTATTTCTAACGCCCAAACCAGTACCTTGTGCTGTATGTTATCTTTTTAACTCAACGATATGTCAATGAAGAAGACTTCAGAGCCGTAGAGACAGCTCTTTTTCTTTTTTTTTTTTTAATTTTTTTTTTAATGTTTATTTATTTTTGAGACAGAGAGCATGAGTGGGGTAGGGTCAGAGAGAGAGGGAGACACAGAATCCGAAGCAGGCTCCAGGCTCTGAGCTGTCAGCACAGAGCCCGATGCGGGGCTCTAACTCACGGACCGTGAGATCATGACCTGGGCCGAAGTCAGACGCTTAACCGACTGAGCCATCCAGGCGCCCCTCTTTTTCCTTTTATCATAGGTGAAACTGTATGCAGGAGAATAGTATATATGGTAACTCTCAGTCATTAGTGGATGGATATGAGGCAGGCAGTGCAAACATACATGTTCCCAGCTGACGTCCAATAAGGAAAATGCTCTGCCTTCTTGTTTCAGCTCTCGTACTGTAAACAACTGCCCTTTTCTCACTCTGTTTTCAGTCTTTTTCCTCTGCCATGTTTTAAAATTTTTTGTGCCTTTTGTTGGTGCTTTTGCCATCACCCCCAGGAATAGTGTTCAAGTGCTGTCTGGTGTTCCTGAGCACAAGAAGGCTGCGATGTGCCTTTACAGAGAAAAGCATGCGTTAGTCAAGCTTCCTTCAGGCATGAGTTGCAGTGTTGCTGGCTGTTTGTTCAATGTTAACGAATCAACAATATATGTTAAGTGTCTTTAAATAGAAACACGGGTAAAACAAGATTATGTATTGATTGGTTGCTGATAATGTTGAGACCAGAAGTTTAGAGGAAACTAACCCTATATTTTCCTTAGAAGCAATGGCTCAGTATTGGATAATTCAGTGTTCACTGAGATTTTATAGAACAGAACGGCCACCAATAACAAGAACTGACTGTACTTCTTAGCACAGCGCTAGGAATTGGGGATGTAATAATGAGCAAAAGAGACCTTGTCCATCTTCTTCATTGGTTGCCCTCTGTTTGGATCACATAATCACATAAGTAATTGTCAAATTACACTGCAGTAAAGTGAAGAGGAGTCCCTCGGATAACCAGAACTTTATATAATACCCTTCATCCTCTATTTCTGTATGTGGTATCTTTTGACTCTGTACAGCAATGATAAAAGCATATTTCCACTTCTTTCCCCTTTTCAGTCTCCTCAGTCACCTGATTGTAGTCCATTGTGTTCATTATTTTATAATGTATTTCATTATTTTCGTGTCAACATTTATACTGTTAACATATGCCTAGTCCATTAGTTGATTTCCAATGCTAAATTATTACCTTTGATTCCTGGCTATTAAAGATGTAGAAATCAACATGCCCGTACTACCTCCAATTTCCTATCCCACTTTCCCTTCAGGTTTTGTTATATCATTTCTACATGGTCATTTCTAGAATGTTCTATATTTCTACATTTACAACCTGTTGTGTAACAATAATGCCCACAGTTACGGGGATTTACTGCTCACTACCAGTTCTTTTGTTGTAGTTTTTTCATTCATCTCTTGGTTGAAGTCTATCCTCTAGTACACAGTTCTTGCTATTGACATTTTGGGCTGGAAAATTCTTTTTTGGGGGAGGGGGCTCTCTTGCTTTTTGGCACCTTGGAGGTTCTATGACCTTGACTGTTAATAATCCTATGTTTCCAAAGGCTCTTGGTGGAGTACTTTGCATATAGTAGGTGTTCAAAATATTTGTTGTTGAAATCCATTAATACTTAAAATGACTGAAGTACAGTTTATAAACATGAACAGTCAAACACTGAAATAAAACCCTGAAATGAATATCTAGAATTTGCATAAGATGCTAGATGCCATAGGGAGTTAATGACGTGAGTGATCTGGTCCCTGCCCTTCAGGACATTTTAAGACCTTTAATCAAGTTCTGGAGATGAGATACACATGAAATAAGAACCTTAACAGTATAAAGCAGCATAGAATTTTGTCCAATTAATGGTATAGGCAATAGTAGTTCATACATGTGAGTGAGCACTGGGGCAGGAATGGGGCTTGAACGAAGACTTAAGGAATTAGGAAAAGTGGAGTGAAATATGTTTTACAGAGGAGACTGGTGTACTTTTTTGATGGCAGCGAAGAGTCTCTTGGAAAAGTAGAAATTTAATATACTAGAAAAAAAAACCATGGAGAAATGTGTCAAGAAATAGAGAAGCATGGACTTGAGAAGACAGATGCCATCTCCATTGGGAAGATATCCCTAAACACCACTTCCCCCTTCACCTAGTCAGGGTACCTTCCTTTATGCTCCCATAGTATTCCATGTTTACCCCTACCAAGCATTTGTCCTTCTCTAGTTTAACTGTTTACCTGCCTAGTTTCTACACTTAATGGGGAGATGTTTGATGGCAGTAAGGTTTGTGCTGTGTGACTGTCCCCTCAGCACTGTGGGTACAGCTGGCATGTGATACATGTTAAATGTTTAGTGAATTAACGAGAACGGTAAATATGGGCTACGTTAATCAAGAAAATTGAATTGAGTAAGGTTTTTAGGTAGACTTGGAAAGAAGAGAATGATTTCAACTGGCTAGTGGGAGAAGGTATTCCACGCAGTGTGGTCAACGTAGGAAACGAAATTACAAATGAGCAGTATGGGCTTTGGGATTGTCAGTAATAAATTAGAGTATCTGGGGGTTTCTCCTGGAAACTGACGAATCGTTACACAGCAAGATTAGGTGAAGTGGGTCCAGTTTGCATAGATTTGTTTTTTTAATGTTCATTTATTTATTTTTGAGAGGGAGAGAGAGAGAGGGAAAGCCCACGTTTAGGGGACAGGGAGAGAGAGGGAGAGAGAGAATCCCAAGCAGGCTCCATGCTTAGTTCAGTGCCCAACATAGGGCTGGATCTCACAACTTAGATCATGACCTTAGCCAAACTCAAGAGTCAGAGGCTTAACTGAGCCACCCAGGTGCCCTGGTTTTTTAAAAATGTTTACAGTTCACATAGATAGTTATTCACCAAACTAAGAAGTCTGAATTATCACTGATAAGATTCAGATAATTTGATGAAAACTTTATAAGGCTGCATCAGACAATCAAGGGTGAAGTTAAATTGATGTAGACTAGGATGATGGCAGTGAAAGTTAGAAGAGAAAATCTGGTTTTTTAAAAATGTCACTTAACTAAGAGAGGAGGTTAAAATGCAATAGCCTGCGTGAAAGCACATTATAAGCTATAAAGTCACTGTGTGGTTGTAAGATGTTATAGTACTTGTAATACTTCTCACTTGGTCTGAACTTACTGGCTTGCAGCAACCTGGAACAGTGCCGAATGCCCTAGAATGAGAATCCAGGGATCTGAATTCTGGTCTTAGCTTCAACACTAATATGATGTGTGGCCTTAGGAAGTCATCCAGTCAACG
The DNA here is from genome assembly GCF_018350195.1 of Panthera tigris. Classification (NCBI taxonomy): domain Eukaryota; kingdom Metazoa; phylum Chordata; class Mammalia; order Carnivora; family Felidae; genus Panthera; species Panthera tigris. The sequence continues at coordinate 24,484,987 of NC_056660.1, read as the reverse complement.
GGTCTTCCCTTTCTATTCTGAAACAGCAGAACTTAATTAGGTCACTGGTTTTCGATCCTAATCTCCACTGTAAACCAAATGAAGAGGGGACATGAATCCATGAGAACAATAGCTCACTTCTTCCGTGATTCTCATGGTAGAAAAGGAAAGGGGAGTGGGATGGGGGATGAAAGGGGTGGGGAATTAGAAACTTTAGAGTTGACATATCTAATTTGAATATAGCCTGGGGTGATTAATTGCATGTGTTAAATGTGAGGAATTAGAAGTATGGCAGACGGAAAAATAACCCCACAAAAGATATTAGCATCCTAACTTCTCAAACCTGTAACGTTATCTTCTATGGCAAAAAAAAAAAAAAAAAGAGAGAGAGAGGAAGAAAAGAAAATGTTATATGGGGTTCCAAATATGATCAAGTTAAGGCTCTTGTGATGAAAGATTATTTTGGATTATTCGGGTGGGCCCAAAATGCAGTCACATGTATCCTTATAAGACAGAAACAGAGATTACACACACACACACACACACACACACACACAGGCAGAGAGAAGACTATGATACGAAGATGGATCAAAGAGAGATTTGAAGGTGCTGGCCTTGAAGATAGGAGTGATGTGGCCACAAGCCATGGCGTGCTGGCAGCCACCAGAAGCTGCAAGAGGCAAGGAATGGATTCTCTACAGGGGAGTCCAGAGAGAACAGGGCCCTGCTGATACCTTGATTTCTGGCTCAGTTATATAACTTTGGACTTCTGGCCTCCAGAGCTGTAAGAGAATAAATTTCTGTTGTTTTATGCCATGAGGTTTGTGGTTATTTGTTACAGCAGCTAGAGGAAACTAATGCAAGAGGAATCTAGGATTCCAGTGTGTGTGTGTGTGTGTGTGTGTGTGTGTGTGTAACTAAATAACAGATGTATCTCTATGAGATAAAGGAGGACAGAAAGTGCTGATGACTTTGGTGTAGACATGACAAGTTTGAGGTGCTTAGGGCTTCCAGACCCAGATTTAGAATTATTACTGTAGATGGAAAATTAGTTACAATTGGGGGAGGGATAATGATAGAATCTTTGGAAGTACTAAGTGGTAAATTGAGAAAGAGAAAGGTTTGCGTAGAGAAGATAAATGGGCAGGGGTAGGAATGAAAAAATGGCTCTCATGAGAGCCAAGGAAAGAGTGATTTCATGGAGAATAGGGTGGATTAAAGTATCGAATGCCAAGAGAAGGTCACATAAAGGTAAATAATAATGTGTACCCGTTAGGTTTAGCAACAAGATATCAACGATCACTTTGTGATAACAGCTTTGGTAGCAGAGGTGGAAAATTCCAGGTCGTTAACGGTTTGAAACGTAAATAGGAGGAAAGTTTCAGTGTCAGCCTCAAAATGTAAAGAGATTGAAAGCGATCACTCATATCCTCATAAGGGGGAAAAGTAAATAAACTGATAATCGGTGACTTTCTTAGATCCATCAGAAAATTCGAGTCACAGAGCAAACCAGCATCCTGAAATCTGGAGAGACAGGCAGCTATAGAGAATCTCAGCTGAGATTGGTTTATTGGGATCAGAAGATACTTAAGCCAGTAAGTGGTAGGAACACTTAAATGCTAATTTTGGCAAATTGCTGGAGGTTGAGTGTGGACTAGCTTGAGAGTTAAAAACTCCTAGGGTCTGGTCTTAGGGGAGCCTCCACACTGCCATGGGTTTTAACTCCAGGAGCCCCACAAGATTCTCATGAAGAGCAGAGAAAAATTTGTTCATCTTTTCCCCAGTATGAGGGAGAAAGTAACCACTGAAACATTCCCAGAGCATGCTTCTGCCCTCTAAAGAAAACTACATCACCAGACCCTTATCTGACCTGGGGTAAGGTCAAGTTAGATAACCCTCTCCCCCTGTAGCCTTTCTGTGTCATGTAAGGGGAAGAAAAAGCTAAGGGTTGTGGAAGCCACAACCCAGGGATTCAGGCCCACTAAAACCCCGAGATTGTTATATAATAAATATATATATGAGGGGGCGCCTGGGTGGCTCAGTCTGTTAAGTGTCTGACTTTGGCTCAGGTCATGAGCTCACGGTTAGTGAGTTCGAGCCTCATGTCGGGCTCTGTGCTGACAGCTCAGAGCCTGCAGCCTGCTTTGGATTCTGTGTCTCCCTCTCTTTCTCTGCCCCTCCCCCGCTATCACTCTGTCTCTCTCAAAAATAAATAAACACTAAAATAAATAAAAATAAATGGGGCACCTGGGTGGCTCAGTCAGTTAAGCGTCCAACTTTGGCTCAGGTCATGCTCTCGCCGTTTGTGAGTTCGAGCTCCACATCGGGCTCTGTGCTGACAGCTCAGAGCCTGGAGCCTGCTTTGGATTCTTTGTCTCCCGCTCTCTCTGCCCCTCCTGTGCTTGAGTTCTGTCTTTCTCTGTCTCTCAATAATGAATAAGCATTAAAAAAAATAATAAATAAATAAAAATAAATACATGAGATTTTTTATAATGAGAATATACAATAATTCCTTTCCCTAATACCTTATCACCACATCAGTAGGGTTCTAATATAAAAAGAGGGGATTACAACTGAAAGAGCTTTAAGATGCAGACTTTATTTAAGAAGGCATCTGTAGGGAAGCACAGAGACAACAAAGGAAGAAAAAAGAAAAACAAGAAAACTAGAAGAAACTTAAATGTCTGACACCAACAGCTACAGTCACCTCCATTCCTATTCCCCAGTACATCGTGCTCAGCTTTTGGCAAAAGAATTACAACTCATGCTTAAAGATTAGAAAAGAACACAGTCTGAAGAGAAAAAGGAAGCATGTAGAACCATACTCAGGACACAGTAACTGAAATTATCAGACAGCAAATTGAAAATAACTGATTGATATATTAAGAACCTTGATGGAAAAAGTAGACAGACAGCATGCAAGAACAGATGAATCATGTAAGGAGGGATATGGAAACTACGGAAAAATCAAGGGAAATGCTTGAAGTAAAAATTACTGCGATGGAAATAAACAGTGCCTTTAATGGGCTCATCAGTAGCCTGGACACGACTGAGAAAAGGATCTGTGAGTTTGACAATAGGCCAGGTGAAAATTCTCAAACTCAAATGCGAGGAGTAAAAAGAATAAACAAAATAACAAAAAAGAATACCAAAAAACCTGTGGGAAAATAACAAAAGACAGGACATACGGGTAATGGAAATACCAGAGGAGAGAAAACAGCCATGAGAGCAGAAGAAATGTTTGAAGTAATAGTGGCTGAGAATTTGCCAAAATTAGTGACAGACCAAACCACAAATCGGGAAGCTCAGGGAACACCTACCAGGATAAACATATTTTAAAAATGCCCTTAGTCATATCTTATTTAAACTGCAGAACACTAAAGACAGAGGGAAACTCTCGAAAGGAGGTGGGGCAGGGGGAGAGGGGAGAAATCCTTACAGAGAAAAAGGATTCAGAATCACATTGGATTTCTTGTCAGAAACATGCAAGCAAGAAAAGAATAAAATGAAAAAGTTAAAAGTGTTGAAAGAAAAAAAAACTCCACCAAAGTAGAATCTGTATTCAAGTGAAATTATCCTTCAAAAACGAAGGAGAGAGGCGCCTGGGTGACTCAGTCGGTTGAACGCTGACTCTTGATTTCAGTTCAGGTCACAATCCCACTGGGGCCGTGGGACCCAGCCCTGCATGGGGGCCCCGTGCTGAGCATGAACTGTGCTTCATGTTCTCTCTCTCTCTCTCTCTCTCTCTCTCTCTCTCTCTCCCTCCCCCTCTGCTCCTCTCCCCACCTTATGCTCTCTCTTAAAAAAAAAAAAAAATGAAGGAGAAATATAGACTTCCTCAGACAAAAACTGTGGGTATTTGTGGCCAGTAGAACTTTTTAGAAGTTCTTTTGTGTTAAAAGAAGAAAAATGATATTGGTCCCAAACTCAGATCTACCTAAAGAAAGGAGGAGCATCAGAGAAGGAAAACTGGAGTGAAATAAAAATTTATTTTTCTTATTCTTCCTTGATCTAATAACTATTTGAATGAATAATAGCCACAATGTATTAGGTGATTACAGCATAAGGATAAATGAAATGAATGGCAGCAACACTATAAAGAATGGGAGAGAGGTCTTGGGAATACTCTGTTAAAAGACACGCACAATACCTGTTAAGTGGCATCCTATTATTTGAAAGCAGACTTAGGGTATGGAAGTGTTGAATTACTACATTGCACACCTGAAACTATTATAACACTGTAGGTTAAATGACTGGAATTAAAGTTAAAAAAAAAGAAAAGAAAGTAGACTTCGATTATTGAAAGGATAATAAAAGAAACTTTTTATTATGAATTAAATATCCTTTCTAAATGCCGCACATCAGACTTGAGTTGTCTTGTTTTTTTGCATAGCGAGATAGTTGTAATTTACAGTTTTGATTCCAATCAATAAAGTACATGCCAATTAAAAAAAAAGAAAATAGACTTAGGTTAACTGTAAATGTATACTATAAACTTCAGGGAAACCACTTAACATTTTTTGTAAAAGAAGCATAATTGATATGCTAAGAGAAGAGAGAAGCTGAGAAACTGAAGGAGAGAAACTGAATGCTTGTAAAATGCTCAACTAAAACCAGAAAAAGAAAAAAAGGAAGGGAATATTAAAAAAAAAAAAGCAGCAGTGCAGTATACATATTTTACATATAACAAAACAACCTATTATAGAGCGAGAGGCAAACCAGAGGAGACTCTTAAATACAGACAACGAACTGAGGGTTGATGGGGGGATGGGGCAGCAAGGAAGATGGGTGATGGGCACTGAGAAGGGCACTTGTTGGGATGAGCACTGGGTGTTGTATGTGAGCGATGAATCACGGGAATCTACTCCCAAAACCAAAAGCATGCTGTATACCCTGTATGTTAGCCAACTTGACCATAAATTATATAAATAAATAAATACATACATAAATACATCAAATAAATAAATAAATAAATAAATAAATAAAACAAACTGTTATAGCAGATAAAAAACAAGACCCAACTATATGTTGTCTACGAGAGACTTACTTTTTAATAAATTATTTGTTTATTTTGAGAGAGAGAGTGCATGGAAGTGGGTGAGGGGCAGAGAGAGAGAGAGAGAGACAGAGAGAGAGAGAGAATTTGAAGCAGGCTCCATGCTCTCAGTGCAGAGTCTGACTTGGGGCTCAGACTCACGAACCATGAGATCATGAACTGAGTCAAAACCAAGAGTCAGACACTTAACCAAATGAGCCACCCAAGCACCCCTACAAGAAACTTACTTGAAATATAAAAACACAGAGAGGTTGAAAGTAAAGGTGTAGAGAAAGACATACCACACTAACAGTAATCAAAAAAATATATAGTAGCTATATTAATTTCAGACAGAGCAGATTTCAGAACAAGAAAAGTTATTAGGGGAAAATAGGAGCAATATTTACGTATAAAGGAGTCAATTCTTTAAAAAGACAACAGTCTTTAACTGACAGGCACCTAAAGGAGAGAGAGGCAAAATCTTTCAGGCAAAAACTGCTAGAGTTGTTTGGAGAAATAGATAAATCCATTGTTATAGTTGGGGAGTTCCACACCCCTTATCAGTAATTAACAGATCTAGGAGGCAGAAAATTAGTAAGGATATAGCTGAACCAAATAGTACCAACAATTGACAGGATCTAATTGACATTTATAGAGCACCTCATCCAACCACAGCAGAAAATATTCTTCTCCCTCACATAAGACACTCATCAAGCTAGACCACATTCTAGGCCATAAAACACACTTAAAAAAAAAACACAGATATTATACAGTGTTTGTTCTCAGAACACAATGGAATTAAACTAAAAATCAGTAACAGAAAGATATGTGGAAATCCAAAAATATTTGGAGATTAAACAACACACTTAAATAGCACATGGGTCAGAGAAGTCACAGAGATATTTTACAATGTTTTTTAACTAAATGGAAATAAAATTACAGCCTATCAAAATATGCAGTGTAAAACAATAGGGCTTAAAAGGTATGTAGAACCTTGAATGCATATTTTAGAAAAAGAAGATTAATCTAAAACAAATACTTTAAACTTTTACTTTAGGAAACTAGAAAAAGGAGAAGAATATAAACCTAGTGCAAGCAGAAGAAAATAAATAATAATTAGAGCAGAAATTAAGTTGAAAAAAGAAAATCAATTGAGAAAATCAACAAAACCAAAAGCTAGTTCTATGGAAAGATTAATAAAATTGATAAAACCCTAACAAGGCTATCTAAGAAAAAAGAGAGAAGAAATAAATTACTGCTATCAGAGATGAAAGAGGGTTCATTGCTTCTGAGTCTATGGACATTAAAAAAAAAAAAAAGATAAAGAAATATTATGAACAACTCTAGGTCCATACATTTGGTAACAGATAAAAGGGACAGATTCTTTCGAAGACATAAACTACCAAAACTCACACAAAGTAAAATATATAATCTGCTATAAATAATGTTTATATTTATAAATAATTTATTACTTTATAGGCTTGTATAGGCCTATTTTAAGAAATTGAATCAGTAATAACTTTGCAGAATAGAGAGCACCAGGCCCAGATAGTCAGTGGTGAATTCTACCAAACATTTAAAGAGTAAATGATATCCATTCTCTACAAACTATTCCAGAAGATAGACGCAGAGAGAACACTTCCTAAATCATTCTGTGAGAGCAGTATACCCTAATACCAACACCAGACAAAGAATTTACAAGAAAACTACATATAAATATCACCCGTGAACATAGGTGCCAAAATCCTCCACAAAATTTTAGCAAATTGAATTCAACAATGTATAAAAATAATCACACATCATGACCAAGTGGAATTTATTCTAGATATGCAAGACTGGTTCAACACTCAAAAATCAGTTAATGTCACCCATCATATAAATAGCCTAAAGAAGAAAAATCACATGATCACATCAGTAGATATAGAAAATCCATCTGTCAAAATCCAGCATGCCTTCATGAAGTAATTCTCAGCAAACTAAGAATAGATGAGAACTTTCTCAACTTGATAAAGAAGATCTACCCCAAATCCCACAGCTAACAACATCTTTAATGGTGAGAAACTAGATGCTTTCCCCCTAAGATGACAAAGGATGTCCCCTCTCACCACTGCTATTCAGCAATTGTACTAAAAAATCCTAGCTAATGCAATAGGACAAGAAAATGAAATAAAAGCTGTACAAGTTGAGAAGAAAGAAATAAAACTACCTTTATTCTATGTAGAAAATCCCAAAGAATCAACAAAAGAACTCTTGGAAATAAAAAACAGTTATAGCAATGTTACAAGATACAAGATTAATATACCCAAATCAATTGCTTTCCTATATACCAGCAACAGTTAGAATGTGAAATTCAAAACACTACAACTTACTTTAGTATCAAAACACACTACAATTGGGGCGCCTGGGTGGCTCAGTTGGTTAAGCATCTGACTCCGGCTCAGGTCATGATCTCACAGTCTGTGAGTTTGAGCCCCGCGTCGGGCTCTGTGCTGGCAGCTCAGAGTCTGGAGCCTGCTTCAGATTCTGTGTCTTCCTCTCTCTGCCTCTCCCCTGCTCATGCTCTGTCTCTCTCTGTCTCAAAAATAAATAAAAACACTAAAAAAAATGTTTTTAAACACACTAGAATTAATTTAGGCATAAAGCTAATAATGTATTATAGGATTTATATGCATAAAACTACCAAATTGTGATAAAAGAAATAAAAAATATATAAATAAATGGAAAGGTATTTCATCTTCATGAATAGGAAGATTCAATATTGTTAAACTTGATCTACAGATTCAAAGAAATCTCAGCCAAAATACGAGCAAGTTATTTAGTGTGTATTGACAAAATTATTCTAAAGTTTATATGTAAAGGAAAAACACAATACCAAATACAATACTGAAGAAGAGGAAGGAAGTAAAATTGTCACCACTCAATTTCAAGATTTTAAAGTAATACAGTGTTGTATTGGCAAAATAAAGGACAAATAGATCAATGGATGAAAACAGAGAGCCAAGAAATAGATATACACAAATATAGTCAACTGATCTTTGACAAAAGAACAAAGAACAAAGGTATAGTCTTTTCAGTGAATGGTCCTGGAACAAATTAACTAGGTACCAACATGCAAAAAAAAAAAAAAAAAAAAAAAAAAAAAAAAAAAAATTAATCTAGACCAGACCTTATACCTTTCACAAAAATAAACACAAAAGAAGCATAGACCTAAATGTACAAATGCAAAACACTAAAACGTCTAGAATATAACACAGGAGAAAATCTAGGTGACCATGGATTTGGCAATGACTTTTTAGATATGACACCAAAGGAACAGTCCATGAAATTGAAGATTTATCAGGTTTATATTTCCGTCTGTTTCTTTTGGAACATTCCCTTATGCATTAAATAGAAATAAAACAATACAATAATAAAAAAGAACAACCCATGAAAGAAAAAATTGGTAAGTTGAACTTCATTAAAATTAAAAACTTCTACTCTGTGAAAGACATCGTTAAAAGAGTAAGAAGACAAGCCACACACTGGCAGAAAATATTTACAAAACACATATCTGATAAAGGACTTTCTATCCCAAATTAATGATCTCTTAAATAATAAGAAAAGAACCTAATTAAAAAGTGGTCTAGGGGCACCTGGGTGGCTCAGTCGGTTGAGTGACTCTTGATCTCAGCTCAGGTCATGATCCTGGGTTCTTGGGGTGGAGCCCCACTGAGTGTGAAGCCTGCTTGGGATTCTATCTTTCTTCCTCTGCCCCTCTCCCCTGCTTGTGTGCACACACACACACTCTCTCTAAAATAATAATAATAATAATAATAAATAATAACAATAATAATAATAAAAGTGAGCTAAATATCTGAAATGTCACTTCACTGAAGATATCCAGAAAGCAAATAAGCATAGGAAAAAATGCTTAACACTAAACGTTAAAAAAAATTTTTTTTTTAAAAAGGAGGGGGGCGCCTGGGTGGCTCGGTCGGTTGAGTGTCCAACTAAGGCTCAGGTCATGATCTCGCAGTTCTTGGGTTTGAGCCCTGCATCAGGCTCTGTGATGACAGCTCAGAGCCTGGAGTCTGCTTCAGATTCTGTGTCTCCCTCTCTCTCTGCCCTTAACCCGCTAGTGTTCTGTCTCTCTCTGTCTCTCAAAAATGAATAAAAATGTTTAAAAAAAGTTTTTTAAGAAAAAATGCTTAACGCCGAAAAAAGAAAGAAATTTAAGAAAAAAAGATAAAAAATGCTTAATATTTGCATTTGTCATTAGAGACTGCAAATTAAACCAACAATGAGATACCACTGCATACCTCTTAGAATAGTTAAAATACACAACACTGACACCACCAAATTCTGGAGAAGAGCAAAACAAACCCCTCTTATTTATTCAAGGCTACATACTGCATGATTCCAACCACTGTAGTATTTTCGAAAAGGCAAAACAATAACATGGTAAAAACTAAAAAATCAGGGGTTGCCAGAAATTTGTTTAGAGAGAGAAGTGTTGAATAGGTGAAGCACAGGGGAATTTTAAGGTGGTAAAATGATTTTTTATGATACTGTAATAGTGGATGCATGGCATTACACATTTGTCCAAATCTATGGAAATGTACAACACAGAGAATGAACCCTAATGTCAAGTATGGACTTGAATTAATTGTATGTCAACATTGGTTCATCAATTATAATAAATGTACTCACCAATCAGGATGTTAATAATAGATAAAATTGTAGGGGGGAATATATAGGAATTGTATTCTTGCTCAAGTATTTTCATATCTAAAATTGTTCTAAAAAGAAAGACTATTAATTAAAAGTTACAGACTAAATAAAGTGAAACAGCAAAGAGAACAGAGAGGAGAAGACATCAAATTGAGTGTCAGTTACTTCACACTCCAGAAGGATAAATATGGTGAGACTGTGGTGGTTGGAAGGAGTTCTGGAGTTTGTTGAGGATTTTGCTTGCGTTATTATGTTTTATTTTAATATGGGAGAGAGGGAAAAAAGTTGAATGATGGTGTGACCATTTTTCTTGAATGAGCTAGTTTTTATTAGTTCCATACAAGCAGGAAGCAAACATTCTTATTCTCCCACTAGTGCCCTTCAAACTCACCCGGGACACACAGCTTTCCTCCAAGGCTTTTCTAGTCAACTTCACCTCTTAGCCTTGTTTCCTTTTCAGATATTAAACGAATATTTCAATCTGAATCATTACTTTTATCTGGCCTGCCCCTTCCCCCAGCTCAGACTAGGTCTGCAAATTTTTAGACACGCCAGAGGACACAGGGGCGTGACAAGGTCTTCCACCTGGCTCTTTACTTCTTTCCCCCAACTTATGGTTTCTGCTCCTCCATAAGTGGGGCTAGGGATGGAGAAGAGTTAAGGAGAGTTAAAAACTAGGCGTCAGTCTCTGTACCCCCTGAAATGCCAGGAGATACAGGTCAAGGAGTTTCAAGGATTCTCTTGCCTTGCTCCAGTTGGAACCCAGGACTGGGTGGGCTGATCCCTTTTTGCTACTCTGTAAGTATTAGTGGGGGAGGTGAGTAGAGGAATGATATGTTATTTTCTCCTCCTGGCATACATTCCTGCTCTCTAAATGGTTCTCTGAGAATTCTGGTCACATTGTTTGAGGTTGGGGAAAAATCATCCTCTTCCACCCACCACAAGGAGGGGAAGATTGAGGAAACACATAGCACTCCAATAACTCTATCCAGGAGAATTCCTCTCTCTACACTCAGGTCAGACTCCAGCCATCTCTTATACGTAGACAGCAGATGGATGAGACCTGGATTTGTTTTGGCATCTCTTTGCAAGCCTTGCCTTGAAGAATCTATTATCTCTTCTTTAGAAGGTAGAAGTCTTCATCATTTAGTACTCAACTGAGACAATGGAAAAGAGTCATTTGACATTCTGTCCTGTAGGAAAGAGAAAGCATATTTGGTGTGGTGAGGTACCGAAGAACACAGGCATTGTGTGTTTTCTGGACCTAGGAGAGAAAAGAACATTTACCTTTTAACCTAACTGAACCTGTAGTATGTTGTACCCAGCATCAGGATGTTATCGTTTCAAAAGACACATTGGTCTGACATTTGGCGTTGAAAAGAATTGTGAGTCTTTGCTCAAGGAAGTTTCAATGAGGAAGGGATAATGAGAAATGATAAATAACAAAACTTCATCAAAATAATATTTACCCATTTTATTTCCAGTTTTAGTAGCAACTGGTCAAAAAATTACCTTTATACCCTTTCTTCTATCAATTCTGTTCTTCCAAGAGTCTCTCCCTACCCTTTCTAAATCTAATACAATTTAGTCTTTTCTCATTTCCATTTGATTACTCAAACTTTACCCCAGTCAGTTAAACAAAAGTCCTCATAGCTGAGCAGGTATATGCAGAAATTTTTAGAAGGTGAAAGAGGGGTGAGCATGAACGTTAAGACATTAAATTTTGTCCCTGGTACCTTGATAAATATAAACTAATTGTGCCTTTTTTTTTTTTTCTGGTTTAGCCAAGACTGGTAAAGCTAAGCCAAAACGTATGACGTTTACTCCAGACGAAACCACTTCAACTGAAAGAAAGAAAACTAGTTTTCCTGATGTTTCAAGAGATCGATCACAAACCCCTATCAGTATCCAAAATCTCTCTCTTGATCATCATGTACAAGAAAGAGTGACGACTATTTCAATACCAAGAAAATATTTTAACAGGGTCTATTGGCACATTCCAGAGACTGCTACCGGTTGCATATTTTTTCCAAGCTGTCATTCAGCCTCAAGTCGAGTTTTTGGGAAAGAAACAAGCCAAACGGAAACTTCAAGAAAATCAAAACGAGAAGTGTCAAAAAGAAAAAATATTTATGTTGATAACATGTTCAAAGACATTCTGATTCTCTCCTCAGAGTTCTCCAGACCTGCAAGTGCACCTTCCCCAGTTATTACTCCCAAACCCAAGGAAGTTCTCTCTGAGTATCCACCTTTATCAAAGAATAAAACCTTTATTTTTAAGCAGGCTCTGATAGATTTAAGTGAAACAGGGCCAAGCCCTCCACCAAGAAGTGTGCCTGTTAAAGCAGAAAGACAGTGGTCTGAACGTTTAAAGCAAAATACTGCGGTGGTACTAACTATTAGTAATTTTCCAGGTCCCATCGCCCTACCAACACCAGTTTTGCCAAGAAAACCTCGAAGACAGTCTTTGTTAGGTAAATCCATGTTTAAAATGATACGTGTTCAAAATGGGCATTTGGATTATTTACATTTTTTCCTATCACAAATAATGCATGCTTTGTAATAATGGGGTCAAGTGGACCAAAGGGAAGAGAAGGCACGCGAGCGAAGGTTGCTTTCCCCTTGGGTTTGCAGGTTGGGATGGCGGGATCACTTTCTGCCTATGCATACATTCAATATACGATCCAGAAAGAGGTAACAGAAGTATTGACCTTGAGGATCTGCCAAGGTCAAACTGGGTGCTCTACCCAGATGGCGGTAGTGGGAACCAGATGAGGAAGCCCAAAGGATCAGAAAAGTCAACATAAAAGAGGAGTGGGAATGAACAGTCATTCAGAAGGCGATCAAGATGAACTCTAGAAGCAGAATGCCAGTGTGGACGGAGCCCTTCACGGGCACGGTTCCGTGGACAATCCAAATTCATTAAAAGATGAACAATTATAATGAAATCATAACACCCTGAACATGAGTGTTCACAAGTATCCAAAAAGTTGTTTCATTTTTTTTCTTTTTTCTAGAAACTCAAGTAACAGAATCCGACAATGTGGAAAGCACGTCAAGGCAAAGCGTGTCAAACCTGACAGAAGGTAAACACTAGGCGTATTTCATTCTTTAAAAAAACTGTATATAAGTTTATCTCTCTACAGAAGTATTCATGATTTTGTGTTGGTGTATGTGTGTGGGGTTCACACATATGTCTCACCTCATTTTCAGCTCTTTAAGCCATTTGCTCAGCAACTATGTTTGACGTATTGACTATAAGTCATAGTTTGTACTGATGCTGGGAACATAAAAGCTGGAGCATTTTTAATCTGGGTAGGTGAGATAAATATGCAACAATGAAAGGTAACTACTTTCCATGTGCCAGGCACTGTTCTAAGTGCTTTAACTTTAGTTACCTAGAAAAAACAAATGAAAAATCATCTCTTTTTTTCTAATGTTTATTTTTGAGAGAGAGGGAGAGAGAGACACAAAGCGTGAGCAGGGGAGGGGCAGAGAGAGAGAGAGAGAGACATAGAGAATCTGAAACACGCTCCAGGCTCTGAGCTGTCAGCACAGAGCCGACATGGTGCTTGAACTCATGAACCGTGAGATCATGACCTGAGCCAAAGTCGGATGCTTAACTGACAGAGCCGCCCAGGAGCCCCCATATCCGCTGATTTCTAAGCTGTGCATGTGCAGGACAGTACTCTAAGAAACACAGCAAAAAACATCAGCAGAGAAGCTACGAGAAGTGAGCATGCATGGGAGACAGTTATTGAAGTTAAAGCTCTGCCAAGATGCAGGGGCCTTGTAAACACATGGGGCTTTTAGTTGAAGACCCAGAGGACCCATGCCTTAGAAATAAGGATGATGTAGGGCGCCTGGGTGGCGCAGTCGGTTAAGCGTCCGACTTCAGCCAGGTCACGATCTCGCGGTCCGTGAGTTCGAGCCCCGCGTCAGGCTCTGGGCTGATGGCTTGGAGCCTGGAGCCTGTTTCCGATTCTGTGTCTCCCTCTCTCTCTGCCCCTCCCCCGTTCATGCTCTGTCTCTCTCTGTCCCAAAAATAAAAAAAAAAAAAAAAAAAAAAGTTGAAAAAAGAAATAAGGATGATGTTTTAGAAAAAAGTACAAAACTAAAATAGATTATCCCTAGCAAAGCTCAAAACCAGTCCCTAATGAATCAAAGTGATACTTTTTCCACTTTTCTTTCAATCAAAGAAAATTTAACACTTGTTGGAGAAATATGGCGTTATCTGGACCCTTTAAAATTTTCATACACAATATCCAGCATTAAATTAAAAAATCACAAGTCATCCTATAAAAACAGGATAAAATGTCTGAAGATCTGTAGAAAGAAAAAAGGCAAGAGAAACAGACACATAGAATCAGATACCAAAGTTTTCAAAGAGGGATTTTAAAAATAATTGTGATGACTATGTTTAAGAAAGGAAAGAATGAGTTAGAGAATTTTACCAGAGAACTAGAAGTTTTGTTTTTAAAAATGGGAGTCAAATAAAATTCTAGAGCAGAAGAAATAACCAAGGAATGATTCAGTTAATGATTAAACACAGAAGGCTCCAATGATAGGACTTTCTCTTTTTCCCAGGTCATCAGCCGAAACAAATCATGCTGCCATTTCTGATTTGTTGACTTTGTCCCACTCTGGCGGTCCCCTTTTGAAAGTTTCCAGAGCCTTCAGGGATCCATCAGGGCATTTCTATTTTTTTCTCCACCTGAATTCCCATTTCCATTCCAAAACCAATGCTTGGGCCTAGTCCATGGGGATGGGTGGGCTGGGAACAGCACAGAGACCTAGGTCTTAACTCGCTCTCCTTTCCTTCTTGATCCACTCTCTCTCCCAAGACAACGACTCTCTCTATCATATCATACATCTCTCTTGATGCTGCAGTTACCTTTCACATCTACTGATCTGAGATGGGCACACAGGGCCTATTTTGGCAGCTAGAAACTGAACATTGCTTTCTTTGGTCTAGGATGCATGATTTCCTTTCACTGAAGCCATGGCCTAAGGCTTTCCGAGATTGTAAAATATGTTGCTGCAAATAATACAGCAAGAATGGCCATGAATGTAAAATATATGTTCCGAGGTCACAAAATATTTTCCTGCTGCATTTGGGTTTATACTTGAATAGGCCGTTTCTGAAGGTGAAACCCGCGAGGGTCATGAGGAAGTAAATTTAGATGCTCTTTGTTTGACTAACTTCTAAGTTGTTTGGATTTTTTTTCTTTTTTTGTGTGGGGTCTCCAAACGGAGACAAGAAAGCCGAATTATATAAGGCCCTTGAAACACAGCAAGGGTGTCCCTTGCGAGGTGATCTCTATCTGACTTACGATTATGTGATGTCCTTTATTAGTTTTGTGAAGCAAGAAGTTGCTTATGTAATTCGTAGTAAAAGTTTTGAAAATATTTGTACACATAACACAAAAAGACTGAGATTGATAGAATCTAAGTTATCTGGAGAGAAATCTATGAGCATACGGTTTTCCTTTGGAAAGGCAAAGGTGCCAGCTAATATTTGAAACACAGACACACATGCACACACACACACACACACACACACACACACACACACAACAAAGCCCAGTTTAGCAAATAGAACCAGTGGGACTAGGTTAGTAAAGGCTCAGAGCACTCTCTCCCAGAGGATGTACACAGCTAACCTACTTACCATGATTCACTGTGACCGTAATATAAATACCTCTTAACTTTCATTCTAAGTGCTAATGCATTTAGGTCTCATTTTTTTCTCCTGTTTATTTAGGTATCGTTAACATTAAACCTATAAAAAGAGAGGAGTCACATGTGATACGGGGTGAAGGTTTTAAGACTATTAATGCAACACGATATGAAACAATAATAGCCATGACCAACCTAGCCATAATTAACTGTCAAATACATGGAAGAAATGCACTTAATCTTAAGGTATGCTACATCTTTTTAATGGCAATTTCTTTTCAAATCAGCCATTATTCTTGCTCTAGGTTTCTTAACTTTGGTTAGTTTCCACGGTATTGAAGGGAGCCTTCCTGTTACAATAGAGATTTTCCAGGAACGCATGCAAATTTATCTCTAAACCTATGTCCTAGTTTGCCTTCATTCCAGTTTTGTAAAATGTTAAGATCCAAAGAAATTATAGTGTATTTTCATTATCTGGCGTGAGTAAAAAAAAGTGAGATTCAGAATTATCATATTTTGAAGTTATGGGCAATCTTTGGCCCTTGTGCCACATCTAGCAACAGGCTAAATTTTCACTGAACACAAGCCTGGTGTGATGAACAGCGATAATAATAGTTGCCATTTATTAAGGACCCACTCTGTGCAAAGCAAATGTTACTCTTAAATCTTACAATTCAGCCGAATAGGTATTATAATCTGCGGTTTACAGTTAGGAGCACTGAAGCCCAATGAAAATAAGACCATCCAGCCAGCAAGTAGCAGAGCCTTAGGTTTGAAGTCAGAGCTCTTTGACCTCAAGATCTAGGTTTCATTTAAAAATGTATTTCGAAATAAGTTCAAACTCATAGAAAACTTGCAAAAATAGGAAAAGCGACAAGAGAGTTTCTTGGGGGAAGGTAGGGCATTCAAAAAGGCCTATGGATACTGGGGAATTTAGAAAGCTATGTGCATGGCCAGGGCAGGACGCATTCTAGAGAAGATCCCATGCAATCACTACCTTTTAATGACCTGGCTAAGCATTGAAAGGGTGCCCTTGCGTAGAGCCAATCTGAAAAGACTGGAAGAAATATTATTCTCTCTCTACTCCTGTCCTGTTGTACAAGGAAATCTCTGTCAAAACACTAACTGAACACTAGCCAACAGAGCAGAGATTTCAAACACAACACATGAAAAATTATAGACTTCACGAAAACAATTAAGAAAAATCACTAAACCAACAGCTACAGCCCACAGCAAGTAAAATTTAAAAAAAATAATGGAAAGGGGGAATAATATGATTTTTAGAGTTACCACATTATAATATGCAACTGTTCAGTTTTCAACAAAAAATATGGAATATGTGACAAAACAAGAAATGTGGCCAGTCACAGCAGAAATTAATAGAAACTGTTTCTGAGGAAGCACAGACATTGGACTTACTAGGGGGGAAAAACCTTTATATCAACTGTCTTAAGTATTCTGAAGTAGCTAAAAACAAAACAAACAAACAAAAAACAGAAGAATGATATGTGAGCAGAGATTTATCAATAAAGAGATAGAAATTACAAAGAAGAACCAAAAAGTAGTTATGGAACTGAAAAATACAATAACCTCACTGGAAGCTTTCAATTGTAGGTTTGAGCAGGCACGAGAAAGAATCAGAGAACTGGAAGATAGGTCAATTGAAATAATCAAATATGATGAACAGAAAGAAGAAGAAGAGGAAGAAGAAAGAGAAGGAGGAGAAAGAAGAAAGAAAAATGAACAGAGGCCAAGGGACCAATCAGACACCACCAAGTGTACCAAGTAATGGAAGTCCTAGAAAAAGAAGAGAAAGAAACGGGCAGAAAGAACATTTGAAGACATAATGGCCAAAACCTCCCCAGATTGATTAAAGGTACAAATCTGTAGATCTCAGAAGCTTGACAAATTCCAAAAGGATAAACACGGACAGTTTCACATTGAAACACATTGTAATCTGTCAAAAGCTAGAGAAAATCTTGAGAACAGCAAGGCAGGAATGATTTGTCATGCATAAGGGATGCTCAAACTTGATAGCCAATTTGTCATCAGAAACCATGGAAGTCAGAAAGGAATGGGATGACATTTTTAAAGTGAAGAAAGAAAAGCAATCTCTCAACCAAGAATCCTATATCCAGCAAAACTATCTTTCAAAAACTAGATGACAAATTAAGATGTTCCAAGATAAACAAAAGCTGAGGGAGTTTGTTATTAGTACACCTGCCCTATATGAAATGCCGAAGAGAATTCTTTAGTCTGCAACGAAAAGATATTAGACAGGAACTCAAAACCTGAAAAAGAAATAAAATCTGGTAAAGGTAACTACATAGGTACATATAAAACCCAGAATTGTTCTATTTTTGGTTTTCAACACTTCTTTTTATGTCCTATGTTATTTAAAAGACAAATGCATAAAACAATAGTTATCAATATATGTTAATGGACACACAATGTAGAAAGATGTCATTTTTGATGAAACAACAAGGACAGGGGTAGATGTGTATAGGAACAAAGATTTTTTTGTGCTATTGAAGTTAACGTGGTATCAGTCCAAACTAGATTGTTATAAATTTAAGATGCCAACTATAATCTCCATGGTAACAACTATTAAGAAACTGTCTTAAAAATATACCACAAAAGAGAACAAGACAAGAATCAATAAGGCAGATTGCAAAATAATTAAACACCAGTGAGGCAGTATCAAATAACAACAATAAAAAACATTCTGGAAAAGGCAAAACTATGGAGATAGTAAAACTATCAGTGGTCGCCAGGGATGTTGGAGGAGGGAGGGAAGGTTGAATAGGAGGAGTACAAGGGATTTTCAGGGCTGTAAAATTATTTTATATGATACTGTGCTAATGGATTCATTTCGTTATACATTTGTCAAGACCCACAGACTATTCAACAAGAGGTTTGAACTCTAATGTAAATTACGGACTTGGGTTGATAATGATGTGTGCAATGTTGGTTCATTGATTATAACAAATACATCATACTGGTGTGTGAAACGTTGATGTTGGGGAAGACCAGGTGCACATGTGTGGAAAGGGTATGTGGAGAAGAAAAATCTTAAATCAACAACCTAACTCTACACCTTGAAGAACCTGAGCAAAAGAGAAAACTACACCCTAAACTAGCAGCAAGAAGGAAGTAAGAAAGATTACAACAGAAATTAATGAAATAGTAGATAGAAAAGCAGTAGAGAGATGGGGCGCCTGGGTGGCTCAGTTGGTTGAGCGTCCAACTTCAGCTCAGGTCCTGATCTCATGGTTTGTGGGTTCGAGCCCCACGTCGGGCTCTGTGCTGACAGTTCAGAGCATGCAGCCTGCTTCAGATTCCATCTCGGGCTCTCTCTGCCCCTCCCCCACTTGTGCTCTGTCTCTCTGTCTCTAAAATAAATAAACATTAAAAAGAAAAGAAAAGAAAAGCAGTAGAGAGAATCAACAAAAAATATAGTTCTTTAAAAAGATCAATAAAATCAACAAATCTTTAGCTAAATGAAGAAAAAAAGAAAATACAAATAACTAAAACCAAAAATGAAAATGGAGACATTACTACTGACTTTACAGAAATAAAAGGGATTATAATAGAATACTATGAACAACTGTATGCCAACAAATGAAATATCTTAGATGAAAGGAAACATTTTTTAGAAAAACACAAATTACCAAAACTGACTCAACAACAAATAGAAATCTGAGTAAACCTATACAGAGTAAAGAGATTGAGTAAATAATCAAAACCTCCCAACAAAGAAAAGTCCAGGACCAGATGGCTTCATGGATGAATTCTGCTAAACGTTTAAAGAAAAATGAATACCTATACCTCTCAAACTCTTCCAGAAAATGAAAGAGGAGAGAACACCTCTAATAGTATTCTGAACCCAGTTCCACCATGGTGGGGGGAGCAGTTGCCCCACACCACTACGCAATTCTCAGATACCAGCTGGGTGTCCTACAATTCAACTCAATTCTCACACTACCTAGAGATGACACCAGATTCCACAGGTAAAGTGCTCACTCCCACAAGATTGCCATTCAACTCAGGATGCCAATCACACGCCCCGGCTGTCACCTACACTTCTAACCAATTGGCTACAAATTAGAGGTTCCCACGACCCTCTCCTTGGGTTCAATTAATTTGCTAGAGTGGCTCACAGAAATCAGGAATCCCATTTACTTGCTAGATAACTGGTTTATTACAAAGGATATTAAATGATATGAATCAACAGTCAGATAAAGAGATACACAGGGCAAAGTATGGAAAAAGTATATGGAACTTCCATGCCCTCTCCAGGCACCACTCTCCCCAAATCTCCACGTATTTACCAACCAGGATGCTCTCCAAACCCTGTCGTTTTGGTTTTCTGGAGGCTTTATTACATAGGCATAATTGATTAAACCACTGACCTTTGGTGATTGAACTCAATCTTCCTCCCCTCTTCCCTCTCTGGAGGAGGGCAGTTGACGAGGCCAAAAATGCCAACCCTCTAATCACATGGTTGGTTCCCCTGGCAACCAGCCTCCATCCTTCAGGGCTTTCCACAAGCCGCCTCATTAACAGAAACCCAGTTGTAGAAAGGGGCTTGTCATGAATAACAAGACACCCATTTCATCTTTATGGCTCTGATGTGGTTTCAGGAATGGAGGACAAGGAATTAAATAGAACAGAAGATGTTCCCATTGCTCTTAGGACTCTAGAAATTTCAAAGATGTGGGAAGCTGTGAGCCAGGAACTTTGGAATGAAGACCAAATACACATATGACATTGTGTCCACACAATATATGACAAATGTCACATATGTGACATTTATTCTTGAAATAAAAGGGTGATTCAACATAAGAAAATCAATCAATATACATTCCTGCATAAGGGGAGAAAATACATAATCATCTCAATTGATGCAGAAAAGGTATTTGACAAAACTTGGTTCTTTAAAAAGAGGAATAAAATTTCTAAATCCATAGTATGATTGGTTAAGGAAAAAGGAAAGAAAATTCTAAACATCAAAATCAAAATAGAAAAGGGGAAACCACCGCATGTCTCACAGACTTTAAAATAGAAAATAATAAAACACTATGAACATTTTCCCAGTGAGTGCCACGGCTATGATGAAATGGAAAACTTCACTGGAAAACACAACTTGCTGAAACAGGCGTAATAAGAAATAGAACACCAGTACAGTTTCGTATCTGTAAAAAAATCTAATTAAAATTTTAATTAAGAGCCTTCACACAAAGAAAGTTCCAGGCCCATAGGTCGTCCCCAGTGAGTCTACCAAACATGTAAGGGAGATACAACCTGTTTACACCACCTTATTTTATGATGCCTGTATAACTCTCATACCAAAGCCACACAAGGACATTGTAAGAAAGAAAAATTATGGGCCACTGTTTTTCATGAATGTATGTGCAAAATTTCTTAAGAAAATATTAGCAATTCAAATCCTGCAATGTGAAAAGTTTTAAAACGAAGGCCAATGTATCATGACTAAATGAAGCTTTTGCAAGAAACTCAAAGTTGCCTTGATATTTGAAAATCAATGTTATTCTCAACAATATCATCTCAATAGATGCAAAAACTTGACAACATTCAACACCCACTGAGGATGAAGGAAAACAAATATACCTCTAAGTAAACTGGAGTTGAAAGAAATTGTAAAGATCGTAATTGTAATAGATCGTTATTAATAATTTATTAATAATAATTATATAATAATTAGAAATAAATTATTAGAAATAAAGTTTTTAGAAATAACTTTACTTTATAACTCTAACTTATTAAATAACTTAAATAACTCTAACTTTATTAGAAATAAAGTTATTAATAATAATAATTAATAATTATTAATAATAATTGTAAAGATCGTTCTAGCTGGTGCCGGGGCTGCCCTGGTGGAGTGGCTTGAGCTGAAGTGGGTATGGGCCCCGCGGGGGGGGGGGGGGGCGCGGGGGGTCTCAGGATTCTCCGTGCAGAGGACACATTGGCAGGACAGCTGAAGCTGAAGTGTGTGCAAGTCAGGTCATCCTGGGACACTCTGCACAGGGTCATCCTTGTGGGGTGGCTGGAGCCGATACAGGGTGCAGGCTGGGGGTTCCCCGGGGTGGTTTTCACGGGAGAGGCCCTGGCGGGATGCTGGGGCCAAAGTAGGCATGAGCCAGAAAGTCCCAAAGCCCTCTGCACTGGGGGTGCCCTGACAAGCCATCTGGAGCTGACGTGGGGGCAGGCCTGGACTATTCTGGAGTGCTTTGCCCCTTGTCACCTTGGCTTGATGGCTGAACCTGTAGCACTGACTGGGAGTGTCCCGGTGTGTACCATCCTGGGGCCATCTTGGAGGGGTGACTAGGGCTGGTGTGGGCTAGGGAACTGGGGCTCGCTGAGACAGCACACCGGCTATGGTGCCCAGACTCTGCTTCTTCCTGCACTGTCAAGGCAGCCGGGAAATGTTAAACGTGGTGTTCACCAGCCCCTCCGACCCAGAAAGAGTTCCAGCAGCCCCCCTCCATTTGGCAGCGTTCTAGGGCTAAATCTTTTCTATTCTAGCTGCTCCTTTAAACCGCGGCTTTTTCTCTGTGTCCCCGGGAGCCTGGGGCTGGTGTGAGCTAGGGGCCTGGGGCCACCAGCGGGGCCTGCTCCCCTCTGCGCTATGGAGGTGGAGGGGGAGCATCAACCATGGCGCTTACCAGCCCCACAAACCCAGAGAGAGTTCCAGAGCTCCAGCGGCTCTCCCGCGGTTTGCCAGGGTCCTTGTGCTGGTTCCTTTTTGTTCCAGTTGCTCGCTTAAACCCAGGCTTTTCCTCTGTGCCTCAGAGCAGATGAATCTGCTCCTGGTCCCTCAGTACTATCCCACTGCAGTGCGTGGAGGGCGCGGGTTGCCTTCCTCACAGTATTTCCATCTCCTTTGACGTTCTCTACGTGGTCTCTCTATCTTTTGTTGTGCAGAAGCTGTTCAGTCAGCCCTCGGTTCTTCTTCAGGAGGAATTGCTCTCTGAGTAGGTGTGTGTAGATTGGGTGTGTGCATGGAGGAGGTGAGTTCAGGGACTTTCTACACTGCCACCTTGGACCAGAAGCTTCGAAAGCTCTTTATTTTAATCTGAGCTTCAATCTTATAGAGCTTTCCTGTTAACCTTTTCTCCTAAGGCTGTAGCCTTTCGGCCCTTTCATACCAAGTCGGAGGCCCCCCTCGTCTTTGGTAAGCCCTGAACTCCAGTTTTTATCTTTCTAGCCCTAATTAGGCTGGCTATGATTCTATTCAGCCTCTTGACCACAGCTTTTGATGAAGCAAATGACTTCGGGAGAAAAGTAGTGTTGAGTGTCGTGTTTACCTCCCTGAGATTCTCTCCTCTCTGGAAGTTTGGTTTATGAAATCCTAGCTACCCTCGGTAATTCCCCAAGCCTTTATTGTGTTGTTTGTTTACCCTGTCGGTTTCAGTGGGAAGGTTGTTTTGAAATAAGATTGTCAACCATTAGAAGTAAAAATATCAGATTATCTGGTTTTGAAGTGAATTACTTTGTTTTTTTAAAAAAATCTTATTTAAAAAAAATTTTTTTATAGTTTATTTATTTTTGAGAGGGACAGAGACAGCATGAGTGGGGGAGGGACAGAGAAAGAGGGAGAGAGAGAGAATATCAAGCAAGCTCTGCACTGACAGCACAGAGCCGGATGTGGGGCTCAAACTCATGAACTGTGAGATTTGGACCTGAGCCGGGATGAAGAGTCAGACACTTCACCAACTGAGCCACCCAGGTGTCCCCGGAGCGAATTACTTTAAATGAGAGGTTGGCAAGCTTTTTCTGTAAAGGGCTGGATCGTAAAACGTTAGGCTTTGAGGGTTGCATGGTCTCTGTCACAAGTATTCAACTGTGTTCGATAGTTCAAAAGCAGCTATATGCAATGCTTAAACTTATGGGCACGGCTACGTTCCAATAAAACTTTATTTAGAAAAAAACAGTTGGCAAAGTGTGGTTTGCTCATCCTTGCTTCAAATGGAGAGAGAATGTAGCTTTTATTTATTTATTTATTTTTAACGTTTATTTATTTTTGAGACAGAGAGAGACAGAGCATGAACGGGGGAGGGTCAGAGAGAGAGGGAGACACAGAATCCGAAACAGGCCCCAGGCTCTGAGCGGTCAGCACAGAGCCCGACACGGGCCTCGAACTCACGGACCGCGAGATCGTGACCTGAGCTGAAGTCGGACGCTTAACCGACTGAGCCACCCAGGCGCTGAGAATGTAGCTTTTAAAGAGCTGGGTGAAGCTAGTCAAGAAAAAAAATTATTTCCACGGCTATAAATATTATTTAAAAAAATATTTGACTCCAGAGTAGAATCCAGAGTTCTGTGGGGGCGACACAGACGAAGCAAACATCATAATTCCTTATTTATTTCAGGGCCTTATTAAAAGAAGTAGATTTTATATGAACAAAATTTACACAAAACAAGTGTACCGAATAGTATGATACAGACTCAGGGTCTAAGCACTTAAAGGTCGCTAGAGCAGCTCGGGAGATGGGGAAAGGCTCCACATTCTCAGCGCTATTTAGTTCTTCGAGACCCTTCCATGATAACCACAGCAAACAGGTTTGGGAGGCCACTATTTATCACAGGTTGGTTAGGGAAGGCCTTTCTGGTCAGCTGCCTTGTGAGCTGACCGCTGACTATACGCAGGCCACTAATGAAGTGAGAAGGCAGTTCATGGAAGGAAACGGGGGAAGCACTTTCCAAGGCAGAAGGAAATGTAAAGGCGCTAATTGTTGGCACAGTAAGTGGAGTGATTGGAGACTACGACAGACACGTTTCTACTACATAAGTGTACCCGCCAGTTCGGCAGAGAGGAGTGTCTAAGGAAAAAAAGAACGCCTCCTTTTTGTCTATATACACGTTTACCAATAGTAATACTTTACTACAAGGTCAGTCTCGGGGCGCCCGGGGTGGCTCAGTCAGTTAAGCGTCGGACACTTGATTTTGGCAGGTCGTGATCTCACAGTTGTGAGATCAAACCCCTCCATGGGCCCTGTGCTGGGAATGGAGCCTGCTTGAGATTCTCTCGCTTCCTCCCTCTGCCCCTCCCCAGCTCGTGCTTTCTCGGTAAAAAATAAAAACGTAAACAAACAAACAAACAAGTAAAATCTCAGTTCTGAAACCAGCACTTTCAACTTCAAGATTCTTTAGCCGTGAACCTTTTCGTTCTTATACGCTACCTGGCGTAGCCTGATGCACTATGGCGACGTCTCCCTTCTCTACGAGCTGAGCAATGGAGTCCCTTGGTTCAGTCAGGTGACCATTAGTGAGTCTCCGATCCTTAAGAAACAAATGTTTCCACTCTCCTGGAGCATTAAAGATATGGGGGGCCAGCAGGCGCGTCTTAATCAAAATTAAGCAGCAGTTCCGGCTGCTTTGACAAAATGCCACGGACTGAACGACTTCAACAGCGAATGTTCATTTGTCACAGTTCCGGCGGCTGGGAAGTCCAGCATTGAGGGGTCAGCTGACTCGCTTCCTGGTTCGAGGTCTCTTGCTCACAGCAGACTTCTTCCTGTATCCTCACATGGTAGAAAGAGAGAGCTCTGGTCCCCTCCTGTTCTTACAAGGGCACTAACCCCATTAGAAGGGCTCCACCCTTCAGACCTCGTGGAACCCAACCCTAATTACCTCACACAGGCCTCATCTCTACATGGCATCACACTGAGGGTTGGGGCTTTCACATGTGAATATGGCGGGAACACAAACATTTAGTTCATAACAGGACATAGTTTTCTTCATTCCGAGTTGGCATATTTCAGTAAGAAATTTTAGCTGTTAGATTAACAGCGAGACTAGGGAGAAATAGAAGTAGAAACATGACAAAATAAGATAAAAGATGTAATTGAATGTAAAATATATTTACTAACTTTTCAGCATATAGTGGACACGCAAGCCATGTTTGCTTGTTATTAATGAAAATAATTCCTGCCACACATATAACACTATACTTCTTATACACATGAATGCTTAGCGGTGTTTCTATTTCGTTTCTGTCCTTCACATAATTAAGAAATTATTATTATGACAGACTAAAATACATGAATGGAAGGTGACTATAGGCTCGTTAGTGTGTTGTGATAAACACCGTCACTCAGATTATGTGCTCGTTGTTTTGCTTGGTTTACTTTAGTATAAAATATTTTGTGCCTTGTTAATGATTCACCTCTAATCTCTTGTCATTTTCTTTCAGGGTTTTTTTATTATGAATTGTCCAGACTTAACACCGTTGGCTTCCCAATTGATATATCTTAACTTATCCTTTAATGAGATCAGTTATTTTCCCACAGAAGTGAGTCCATTTTTATCATTGGTATATATTGCAATAATTTCTTTTAATTTTAATTTTGATTTTGATTTTACTGTCTTTTCAAGAATAATGTCTTACTAATAATAATTATAACCAAAAAATCGCCACTTATGATGCCCTGGAAAAGAGTGAAAAAAGAGATAAATAATACAGCCAGTTAATGTTCTTTTGCTGATTCTACTATGGTAGTTCAAAGGGCTTACAAAATGTAACAAACAGAGACTTTTACACTTTATCATGCCACTCATATTTGTTTCTCTTTTCTGTTCCTCAGATATTTTGTCTTAAAAATTTACAACTACTATTCCTGAGGAATAATCCTATCAAAGAAATCCCTTCTGAAATTCAACAGCTTAAGTTCCTTAGAGTTTTCAACATTGCCTTTAATTTGATCACTACCCTTCCACCTGGGTAAGGTCGGTAGCCTGAGATTATAAACACAGAAAAGAATTTACTATTTAGAAAGCGATCAATTTCCCGTTTGAAAGCAGCTGGCAACTTTTTAGCCATCGAATAATTCGCATTTTGTTCTGATTCACTGATTTACTTCTTGTTATTGTGTTGAAAGGAATCCTACCAGCTACATAGATGTCAACTCTTACGGGGGCTAGAGCGTTCATCTAGAGATCCATTATCTGAGTATAGATTAAAAGAATACATATCATATAAAGAGGCTCAAGTGAGAAATTTGCACCTATCCCTTGACAGCCTTTTTGGAAAGGACACTGTATGTGGAATTAGGAAATCTAGACTTTTAACTTCAAAATTGATAATGACCTGTTTTGTCTGGAGAAAGTCACTTAAGCTTCCTGGTCTCAATTTCCTAATCTGTAAACTAATAAATTAGCTAGTATAATACCGAAGATTCTGTGATAGGAATGTTGATATTTGGGTATGAGAGAGATGGGTTTCCTCCCCCTCCGCCTCCCCCACATAGGGACAGGGAATTATTTAACCCCTAATGAAAATTTTAAACCAAAACTGTAACCAAATGCAAAACAAGATACTTCTTCAAGTTAGAGTTTAACAAATTGAACATGGGTAAAGGGCAAAGGGACAGGGGCTCTTAAATAGTTGAACAACATTTTGTAAAGATTCTCACAGCAATTAAGGAACCGCATCAAAATTCATTTATAAGCTTGTTCACCTAGCATTGTTTATAACTAACAATCTGACAAATTCTATATTCATAAACTGTATCACTATTCAGTCATTTAAAAGAACAAAAAGCATATAGAAGTTATACCATTTCTATAAAAATGTGTATATATGCATCATACATTACACACATATAAAAACACAAACACTAAGAAAGTAAGAATACTGCCTTGTGTATATTTTATTTCTGTTTAAATCATCTATATTTTTTAACAGTAACATAAATTGTATTTTCTCTGCCTTGATACTAGAAGCAGCTATTTCTCTAGGGAAACCCTGTTTCTTTTTTATTGAAAGATGGTGTTTAAAAACTGAGATCTGAGCGCTGGATGTCCCATTGCTATGGTGATGACACTGCTTCTAGACAGTCCCGGTGAACAGAGCTAAGTAATATATGTGTGTACACTAATCTGTGTGTACATATATACATATATATACACACACATAACCCTGCATATGTATACACACACACACATATACACACACACACACACAACTGCATATATATATGTACATATAAAGACACATATATGTATGTGTATGTACCTATATATGCATCTAAATATAAACTTACATTTGATAATCTATAATTAGAATTACAAGCTTTAATAACCATAACTGTCATTTAAACAAAACGTAGGGGCGCCTGGGTGGCTCAGTCGGTTGAGCGTCTGACTTCAGCTCAGGTCATAGTCTCACCGTTTTGCGTGAGTTCGAGCCCCACGTCAGGCTCTGTGCTCACAGCTCAGAGCCTAGAGCCTGTTTCAGATTCTGTGTCCCCCTCTCTCTCTGCCCCTCTCCCACTCACACTCTGTCTCTCAAAAGTAAATAAACATTAAAAAAAAATTTTAAATAAGCAAAATGTAAAAATTCTTTTTTTTAATGTTAATTTAGAGACAGAGAGAGAGGGAGAGAAAGATGGAGGGGGGCACATGTAGGGGAGGAGCAGACAGAGAGGGAGACACAGAATCCGAGCTGTCAGCACAGAGCCTGATGCGGGGCTTGAACTCACTATCCATGAGATCATGACCTGAGCCCAAGTCCTACCCTTAACTGACTGGGCCACCCAGGCGCCCAGGAATATAAAAATTCCTAAAGCAACTACAACTTGTTCGTAAGTAGAGGGTCAACATTATTCACTATTTAGAGATTAAGCAAATTAGTTTGGACTATTGGTTAACCATTGGTTATAGTCAAAAAGTTTTAAGGAGCTCTTTCTCAATAATACTAGTGTTTCTAAAATAAAGCCGTATATATTTTATTAGATAACAGGTTCTGTATGTGTATTAGGGGAAGATTGACAGCACAGCACAAATTCCCTGAGGCCCAATTTTTTGTTGCTACGATTTTGTGTTGAGCTGCTTAGGGCATCTGTTGTAAAGCAAAAGCAGAGAGGAAAGTCTAGGCTCTGGAGGCACAAAGAACGGGGTTCTCATCCTAGCTATGCCCTTGCCGTTAGGCCCCCTACAGTTAGAGTTATGCCCTTGATCATACAACGTAAAGGTGTCATCAACTCTCTCAGGTTAAGTGTTTGAAGTCTTGTAACCACGGGAAGCCCTTCGATGGGTCTATTTAGTTTTCTTGTAAAATAAAGATGATAAATCATTTCAAAAACCCAAAAGGTGTCTTCTTTTCCCCAAAGCCTTGAGATAGCATTGGTTCATGAAATATGTTTTCATTGTTTGTTTAAGGGGTAATGACATCACCAGAATGTCTCCTTTCCTTTCCCTTTTTTTTTTTTTTTTTTTTTTTTTTGCCTCTTTCTTTCTTGGTTCTTGTCTTCTCCATCCCAAAGCCTACCTGGAGGGTCCTCACAGCCTCCGAAAGAGAACTGGCTCCACTAACACCCTGATTTCGGACCGCTGGCCTCCCGGACTGTGAGAGTGTACATGTCCCTTGCTCCACGCCACCTGGCTGTGACATTTGTTATGTCAGCCCTAGGAAACTAATACAGCAACCAAGAAAATAATATATCCGAATGTGCTAGACATTTCTCAGGTGGCTTTTTCTGCGTGGAGCTTTATCCACTCCAAACATTTCAAGGCAGTCTTAAAGGATAAATGGTTTATTTGAGGAACTTGGATTGTAATTGCACTGCCTATAATGAAAAGAAGTCCATAAATTATAAGATCTTAGAAAAATACAGCTTCTCTAATACTTTTACCTCTTTACTCAAATATTTAATTCTTCATTCATGCCCAGTAATGACAAACATGTCGTCATTTTTAATTTCATTTTCTTTTTTCTATTTAAGGTTATTTTCTTTGGCCCATCTTGAGGAACTTGATATCTCCTACAATAGTATTGCTTCTATCCCAAACAAAATCCAGAAACTCAGGTATTTGGGAAGTACTAAGTACACACAGTCATATGCCCTGTAAGGGTATATTTGGTAATGACTGTGTTGGAGAAAATTGAATTCGTTCATATATTGAATGGTCATAAAACATAATATGTGAAAGCATAAAGTTTACAAAAACAGAATTTGAATGATTGGTATTTTTATTTTTATTTTTTTAATATATGAAATTTATTGTCAAGTTGGTTTCCATACAACACCCAGTGCTCATCCCAAAAGGTGCCCTCCTCAAAAATGATTGGTATTTTTAAGACATAACATTTTAAGACATAACATTTTCAGTGATCGTTTAAAAGCTGTCCTGATGGCTACGTAATAGAATGACAAGAGAACCTTGTTCATTTTTCTGTGTGTGTACTTGTGTTCTTATCAGTCTTCACTTATTTTGGGTAAGGATATACACATACATCGTGTAATCTTAACAATACCAAGCTCTGATTTTTTCTCACACTGATTTTTAAAAAGTCTCTGAAGTTCATCTATGTCCTTCTAGGTCAGTGCCATCCTATTTTACTTATGACTTTAGAATAATTTTTATTTTTATTTTATTTTATTTATTTATTTTTTTTAAGAATTTTTTCTAACGTTTATTTATTTTTGAGACAGAGAGAGACAGAGCATGAACGGGGGAGGGGCAGAGAGAGAGGGAGACACAGAATCAGAAGCAGACTCCAGGCTCCGAGCCATCAGCCCAGAGCCCGATGCG
Source organism: Panthera tigris (assembly GCF_018350195.1). Lineage (NCBI taxonomy): Eukaryota > Metazoa > Chordata > Mammalia > Carnivora > Felidae > Panthera > Panthera tigris. The sequence goes on along the minus strand of NC_056660.1, from coordinate 24,455,028 downwards.
GGGCTCGAACTCACAGACCGTGAGATCGTGACCTGAGCTGAAGTCGGACGCTTAACCGACTGAGCCACCCAGGCGCCCCTAGAATAATTTTTAACAATTAATAGGGAGACTATTTTTCAATAATAATCTTTTAACTATTCTCTTTAGGGGGTGTCTGGGTGGCTCCGTCGGTTAAGTGTCTGACTCTTGATTTCAGCTCGGGTCACGATCTTGCGATTCATGGGATCAAGCCCCGAGTTGGGCTCTGCACGTATAGGGCAGAACCTGCTTGGGATTCTTTTCTCCCTCTCTCTCTCTGCCTCTCCCCCCTACTTTCTCTCTCTCTCTCTCTCTCTCTCAGGATAAATAAACATTTTTTAAAAAACCTATTCTCTTTATATCATGAGCTTTAAGATCATTTAATATAATTCCAAGCCCCTCCACCCCCAAAAAATATAAACACAAAATTGAAATTTCGATTGGAATTGTCTTGAGTTTACATATAAATTCTGAAGAATTTATATTTCTGATGTTACTAAATCTTTTCATCCTAAAACACAGCATAATGTTTCATTTGTTTAGATTTTGTTTTATGTCCTTTATAAGAATTTATGACTGGGAGCACCTGGGTGGCTCAGTCGGTTAAGCATCTGACTTCAGGTTGGGTCATGATCTCACAGTTTGTGGGTTTGAGCCCCACGGCGGGCTCTGTGTTGACCGCTCACAGCCTGGACCCTGCTTCAGATTCTGTGTCTCCCTCTCTCTGCCCCTCCCCTGCTCTCTCTCAAAAATAAATAAATATTAAAAAAATTTAAAAAAAGAATTTATGACTCATTTCACATAAGTCCTTTATCTTTATTACTAACTTCCTCTAAGTATTCTATAATTGTGTTGCTATTATGAATGTAACATTTTCTCTAATTTTTATTTCTAGCTGACTATTGCCAGTACAGAATAGAGAAAAGCTATGTCCTTCTTTACATGAATTTAAAATCAAGTTATATAACTCAATTTATCTTCATTCTGGTTCAGTTTTACTGGATTTTCTTTGGCTTTCTAGGAGGATAGTCTTAGCCTCAGTAAAGTGAGATAATTTTGTCTCTGCTTTTCTAATATTTGTACCAATCATTATATCCCATGTGACAATCTTTATATTTTAACAGGAGTATTCAACCTGTTCGCATTTGTTAGGACTGATATATTTAAATTTTTGCCTTCCATTTTACTTTGTATTTACTATTGATTTCCTTCTTCCTTCTCCTATTTGCCTTCTTTCTGTGTGTATATGTGTGTGTGATTTTTTCAAGAAGCTACTTATTCTTTTTTTCTCCCTTATTAATTTTGAAACCCTACTGTACTTTCCCAGTCTATTAATGGCTATCTTGGGGCGCCTGGGTGGCTCGGTCGGTTAGGTGTCCGACTTCGGTTCAGGTCACGATCTCGCGGTCCGTGAGTTCGAGCCCCGCATCGGGCTCTGAGCTGATGGCTCAGAGCCTGGAGCCTGCTTCCGATTCTGTGTCTCCCTCTCTCTCTGCCCCTCCCCCGTTCATGCTCTGTCTCTCTCTGTCTCAAAAATAAATAAACGTTAAAAAAAAAAAAAAATGAATGGCTATCTTTTCCCCCCAAACACAAGCAAACATTTTTCTTTACTATTTTAATACTATTTTTAAAAAATGTTTATCTATTTATTTTTGAAAGAGAGAAAGAGAGAGCAAGCAGGGGAGGGGCAAAGAGGGAGACAGAATCCCAAGCAGGCTCCGTGCTGTCAGCGGAGCCGGATGTGGGGCTCGAACCCACCAACCGTGAGATCATGGCCTGAGCTGAAATCGAGTCAGATGCTCAACTGGCTGAGCCACCCAGGCGCCCCGATCATGTTTTAGTATTGTCAGGAGTCAGAACTGAAGAGTTTGTGTGGACAAGAAACGAGGCTGCACATGAGCACATGACACAGACTCCAGAGCTCCCAGCCCCTCGCTTCAAAAGTCGTCATTTCAACCTCTTCACTCCCAGCACACTTGACAAGTTGGACCAGCCTTTGATTTGTGTTTATGTGACCCTCATAAACAGATACTTTTCTGCCTGTCTCCAGCACTAATTACAAAGGAGATGAGTGGCTGTAAAACACACCATTGAGACAAGTAGTATAAATGAGAAAATCAGTAAGGTTCGTTCTCTCTGAACAAAGAAATCAGGGCTTCAGAAGCAACGGACACGGTAAAAACCAGGGGGACTCGGGTGAGGAAAAGTCCGTGTGCAACATAGCACATGATACGTATGATCGTGGTAATTCCACCGTTTTGATGAGGTTTGGATGAAAAAGTAGGTACTGGTGTTCAATTGCTCAACAAATGTATGTCCTTTCTTTGTATCATTATGCTAGAGTATTTCTTTTTCCATAATGACATGTTGCAAAGACCCAAAACATATGCTTTAACTCTTGCTATTCGCACAAACGCACTTATTGGCATAACATACTGTTTCAATTGCTTTTTAATTCTCTGATTCTAAAGAAGTTCTTAAACACTTGTATGTTATTGCTAAGTTTGATGCTAATTTTCCGGAACATTGGGACGGAATTTTATTTCAGTATTATGAGTTGCATAAACACCTTTTAAATTTGGTTTCCTTTATTTTCAGATTACTTGAAAATCTGAATGTTAACGGGACTGATCTGACTACTTTTCCACCTGCGATTTTGAAGCTTAACCTGAAAAAACTCCAGTTTGAGAACACTTTCACGCATCCTACTCTTTGGAAAGAGAATTCTTTAAATAGCCCCCCGTGTCTGACTCATCTTACTTCCTTGTTCTTCTTAAAAAGTAATCTAGACAAATATTACGATGAGATCCCGGTGGAAATTCAAGAGCTGCTAAAATGGTGAGCAAATGCTGAAGCCCTTTTAGGAAGAATACACCTTTAAGCCTTTAAAATGGTAGTCAACGGAGGCCAGGTGAGAGTTTTACCTTCAACACACACACACCACACCACACCCTCGGGCATACATAAAATTCTTCGAATTTCTCCTTCTGGCTCTTCAGGCATGTGATGTAGTCTGAATTCAGCCCGTTTGCTAAAATTCTCAAGTCACTACTTAATTCCAGTGGGAGTTACACATTGCTGAGGGGTAGCTGGCAATGTCTCTACAGTCCGTAGTCATAGGTCCTGTGAATTACTAAGGACATAGAAGTGGGTTCTTCCAAAAAAGGCTTCTTTAGTCCCAGGCACACTATGCAGAGAAATGCTTTATTCTCTAGCTTCCTAGAGACCAGGCGTATTTAGAGCAACTTCTCCTCAGTGATCCGTGGCCAGTGTGAGAATCATTGCCTAATCTCAGGACTAGGGTTTTTAAACCCCATCCACTGGCGGTCCACTCAGCTTATCTCTTATTTCCTTCAGATGGTATAAATCTGTTGTTACACTCATCAGTGCGTATATTACTGATTTAACAAACATTTGTTGTATGCCTAAGTAAAATTTCCCAGGAGTATATAAATTACCCATATAGACTCAATAAAAGGCAGGAAGCCTAAACAGACTAGTAATCATCAAAGAAATTGAAGAAGGTGATTCTAAACTACCAGTAAAATGGGACCAGGACCCAAAGTTTTCCATTTTAATGCATCGAGATGTCAGTGTTCATGAGATTTGAACGCACATGAAAAATTAAGAAATATCTCAAAAGATACAAAGTTTTCTAAAGAAATAAAACCAAACTAGTGAGTGGTAACAGATGTGGTACAAAAAGATTTGAATTCACCACAAAGTAGGGAAGCTGAACCTGACATTCCTCAAATCTGTACCCAAGAGTGGGCTACGTGTCCCTGGGCAGTAAATACCTTTTTTCTAGCTAACCAAGTGTTTTTGAGAGAAACATCCTCAATTTGGACTTTGAAGACTCTGAAAAAATTAAGTTAAATTGAACATTATCTCACAATTGAAAGAAATGTCCAAATACGTGTGGAAATGAGCCATCAAGAGTTAAAGTCAGCAAAATCAGTCAACAGGTACAAGCCTCCAAGGATCCAAGAATATGAACTTTACAGAATATGAAATACCTATTTTCAGTGTTTAAAGTAATAAAACATATTCATTTTAAAAATGGTTAAGAAATAAAAGACCATCAAATATGAGTGGGCACATATGAAAAAGAAATTTTATTTTCATTTATCAAAAAAATTTTTTAATGTTTATTTTTGAAAGAGAGAGAGAGACAGAGACAGAGACAGAGTGTGAGTGGGCAAGGGGTAGAGAGAGAGAGGGAGACACAGAATCTGAAGCAGGCTCCAGGCTCTGAGCTGTCAACACAGCGCCCAACGTGGGGCTCAAACCCATGAACAGAACCATGAGATCATGACCTGAGCCGAAGTCAACTGCTCAACTGACTGAGCCACCCAGGGGCCCCTATTTATTTATTTTTTAATGTTTATTTATTTTTGGGAGAGAGAGAGTCAGAGTGTGAGCAGGGGAGGGGCAGAGAGAGAAGGAGACACAGAATCTGAAGCAGGCTCCAGGCTCCGAGCTGTCAGCACAGAGCCCAATGAGAGGCTTGAACTCATGACCTATGAGATCATGACCTGAGCTGAAGTAGGATTCTTAACTGGCTGAGCCACCCAGGCGCCCCTGAAAAAGAAATTTTAAATGAAATGAAATTCTAGAAACCAAAAGTGTAACAGTTGAAATTAACTCGGTGCATGGGTTAAATAGACAACTATACAGACACGCAGAGGGATCTGAAGAGATTATTGTGTCTATGTAGACAGGAGGTAAAGCGGTATTAATACATACTCTAACACAGACGTAGAGTCCCAGAGAATTTTGTGTATTTTCAGAAGTAATGAAAGATGTGACCTCGGACGCTGAAAGCTCTATACGAGGGCAGTAACACACCTTATAGACACCAAAGACGAAGGCAAAGACTCAAAATCAGCGAGGGGGAAAAAGGCACTTAGAATAAGAAATCAACTGCTAGCAACAGTGGGACAATGACCGAAAACATGCTACTTTGCCCAGCACAATGAACTTGCAAGAACAAGGGAGAAAGAATGTCATTTCAGAGAAAATAAAACAGAGAATTGACTTCCTCTAGATTGTCACTAAAGGAACTTGCAAAGGGTGTGCATCAGGAGGAAAACAACTCCAGAAGCAAGCTCTGAGATGTAAGGAGGAATGGAGGGAAAGAGATTGGAAATATGTGGATAAACAAACATGGTCTCTAGAATCCATGAAATAATAACAACAATGTCTATGGTGTGGTGTTGAAAAGAAGCTATAACTAAAACCAGATATCAAAAGCAATTAGAGATGTAATATTTAAATGATACTTTTTGTAAAGAAACGTAACGTACCTAGGAATACATCAAGTGAAATATGTACAAAGCATTTACAGAGAGAAAACATCAAATGACAGAAAAATAAAGAAGTTTGAATCAAATGAGAAAGATACATATTCAGGTATAATAAGATCCAGTATGGAAAAACAGAGACTCCAAAATAGCCAAGACAAGCCTGAAAAAGAAGACTAACATTAAAGGCTTCATTGGTTTATATCTGGTCAGATATGAACAATTATTATAAAGTCAGAGAGAGTAATAAAGCTGGTGTTACGTGCAACAAAAGACAAATTAACCAATGGAAGAGAATACATAGTCCAATTACGTTCTCGTGCGGTGCAAAAGCCTGATGTCGGGCAAAATAGCACTGTGGATCAGTAGGGAAAGGAGAGATTTTTCAATAAGTGGTACTGAGATATTTGGTCACCTACCGGGGGAAAAAAAATGTATCATTAGATTCCTGCTATGTGTATGTCACTATCCTATGCAAAACCAGTTCCAGTTGGATTAATAATGTAAATGCGAAAAACAAAACTTCAAAGCTTTCGCAAGCAAGTATAGGAGACTAATATGTATAACTTCACGATAGGAAAACATGCCTTGAGCAAAATGAAAAATATAAACAGTAAAGCCAAGTTTCATAAATTTGACAAAAGTGTAATCTTTCCATGTAACATGACACCTATAAAACTAAGAGGCAAGCCATCAAGAAGATATTGCAATGCATACAGCTGTTGAAACATATATGTATGTCTCCCACAAATCCATAAAAAAAAGATATAACCAATAAAAAGTGTATAAGTGATAGGAACATGCAATTCAGGGGTGATGATACATTGATAGCTGATAAACATGAAGAAGGTTAAATCTTATTGGTAATCAAAGAACTGTGATCTCACATAGCAACAATAGGTTTTTTATGTACCCATTTAATCAAGATGAAGAAGATTGACACTAAATGTTGGCTTTGGATGCCCCAAACTGGATTATCATGTACCATTCATGGCACTGTAAGTTGGTCAAAGCTTTGTGGGAGGCATTTTGACAGTACCCTGCTTACCCCTTGAAAGAGAAATTTAAGTCTTCAGAATTCGTCTTATAGAAATAGTAACATGTGAACACAAGTCAAGCATAGGGATGGTAATTGCAGCCTAAATGTGCATCAATAAAAAAGTGGTAAAATAAAATTACGGTGTATCCATGTTATGGAATATTATGATGCTATTCATAATATGAAGCAAAACAAAATGTATTGCCATAAAAATTTGTCCAAGACATTCTGTTAACTCTTTTGAGATTTTATACGTACATAAAATTTAACGTGTATCCATGTTTATATCAATTTTTTTTTTATTTTTTAAATTTAAAATTGGTAAATCATACCGATGTCTACACCACCAAGAAAGTATGAGTGGCCCCTGATGATTCTCATCCACACCAAACTTTGTACTGGCAGACTTTTCCATTGTGCCCATCTGATGATTATGAAATGGTATCTGTAGTCTCTGATGGCTAATGAGGTTGAGAAGCTACATTTCTCAATGTGCTCTCGACATTCAAGTCTCTTCTTCTGTGAACAGTCTGTTCGTGCAAATGGAATAAGCGGTTGATGTCTTTATTTTTTTTTAACTGATTTGTGAGCATCTAAAAATACATGCAGACACTAGTCCTATACTAGGTTATGGTAGTCCCTTTATTTTTAAAATAATATATTTATTTTGAATTCTAAAAATAATACGTAGTTCTTACAGAAAATTTGAAAACTATGGAAAAACTTTATAAAGACATTTAAAATGTCCTGTGATCACATTGACCAAGAATAAGTACTGTTTTCTCTCTGTGTCTATCCTTAGAGTGTTTTCTTGCTATGCATCTATATTTTTTGTTTTAGAAAACTAGGATTGTTTTGTATTCACATATCTATTTTTTAGCATTTAATTTTTACTTGTGTATGTTTTAGCTCTTTAATTAGATGCTAAGGTCAATAACGATAAGGGCCCCATTTTAAACTACTTTGAGTCTTGCACAGCATCAGGCAAGATGTCTTTTCCTTAGTAGATATTTACTAAGTATTGACATGATGTTTCCTCATTCGCAGCCCGTCTAGATGTGAATGGTGTCACGGTCCCAAGTTTGGTGAAGGTTTTCGAGTCATCCGATCCTGTGATATTTTTGGAGCAACACAGCTTCCTGTTTTGTACCATGTCTGTTCCCCCTACTGCTACAGAAAAGTAAAGGAAAGCAGTTTTATTTTAAAGAATGATCCCAGTAAAAGAAGAGCTCTAAGTTCTGAGTTGATAAGTCATACAATGATTTAGGAGTCCCACTTTAAAAGCCATTAAAGTTTGTGTATATGGTAATTCCTGTCTTTGAGAGTACAGGTTCTGTCTTCTGTGACGCCTCTTTGTAACCCCAGCTCCTTAAGGAACTTTGTGATTGTGAGGGAATTGTTGCAGAATAATTACTTTAGGAAGATTAGTAAAAGGTCTTTGGATTTCAATGAAGATCTAGAAAATTTCTTTTATTGCATGTTGGGCGTAAAATGAGAACTGACAGAATCCTTCGCAAAAAAACACAATTTATCTTACAACTGGCTTTTTTGGGCATCCATTCCAAGTGATAAGATAGCATTTCAAAGTCAACCAGTGGCATTTGTGCCTCCTATGGGTTCAAAGTCACGTACCCAAGTTCTCTATGTGAATTCTGTTCGTGAATTTTTGTGGAAATCTGCCCAGTGCCAACCATCTCCATTGTGGATTGTTTTCAGTAATAAAAGATTTATTCCAGTCCTATATTTAGTTGTCTGAATTCATTACCCAGGCTTTTAGAACACTGGTACAATCTGTCAGTTATCCTGACCTTCATCTCATAAAGCCGGATTCCATAGGCCAGTGCTAGCACTCACCAGGCCTTCAAAGATAGCCTGGCAATTGGGGTGCCTGGGTGGCTCAGTTGGTTAAGCATCTGACTTCAGCTCAGGTCAGATCTCATGGTTCGTGGGTTCGAGCCCCACGTCGGGCTCTGTGCTGACAGCTTGGAGCCTGGAGACTGCTTCGGATTCTGTGTCTCCCTTTCTCTCTCTGCCCCTTCCCTGCTCTCGCCCTCTCTCTCAAAAATGAATAAACATTAAAAAAAAAAATTGAAAGAGAAACCCAAAGATAGCCTGGCAAGAAAATAAGGTAAAACTTACAAAATTACATTGCAAAGCAACATATGCATACAGTAGAACTTGCTTCTTTAAGAATTAGTGTTTGTAACAGGAAGGTAAGAGCATTTTGATATAACAAACAATTGAATTTCAGAATGGCACAAAATTGTTTCATATGCGTCATATTTTTATGTGTATTGAAGTCCAAAATGTCATTGCTAATGATGAAACTTGATGAAATCACATGATTGAAATTTATACAGGGATCTTATCTCTAGAGAATGTCAGAAAACTCACATTATGTCAGGTGTGTGTGTTTCATTTAGTAACAACAAGGGGGTACAGGAGTGATTCAGTCAGCTGAGTGACCGACCTCCTGAGGTCATGATCTCCCGGTTTGTGAGTTCAAGCCCCCCATTGGGCTCTCTGCTGTCAGCACACAGCCCACTTCAGATTCTCTGTCTCCCTCTCCCCCTCCCCCCTCTCTCTCATGCGTGCTCTCTCTCTCTCTCTCAAAAATGCATAAACGACAACAAATGGCAATAACAAAAATGTGCGCTAAATATTTAAATAGCTGTAACAAAATTAAATACACATATATTTTCATCATAGTTATAAGAAGTTATTGCTCAAGAATACTCGCATTTGGGTGCAAATATATATAATAGTGATCACTTGGAAACATTTTAAGTTTTTATCAGTAGAGAGTTGGTTAAATATGGTAAATCCAACAAGGTAATATCATTCAGCCACTTAAAAAATTAGCTCTGTTTTTCCTGACATGGAAAGATAATTATCAAGTATTCTTAACAAGATACTTATTAGGTAATATAATCACATAATTTAAAATTCAAAAGATACCAAAGAGTAGATCTTAAAAATTCTTTAACGCCAATGCCCTGCCGTCTCAGAGGCAATCAGTGATACCAAGCTTTTTGTATTCTTCCAGGATGTTTTATTGTATATGTAAGCTAGTAAGTAAATATATTTCTTCCCTACTATTTATACAATATTAACAGATATATACTCCTTTTTGGACCTTTCCTCTTAACTATGCCATAGAGGTGGTTCTGTATCAGTACATTATTACCTTCTATTATTTTTTACGATTGCCTATTATTCCATTGAGAAATGTATATAGTTTTCTTTACCAGTTCAGTACAAATGAACTCTAGACTTTTTACAACCTCTTGTTATGAAAAAAAAAAAACAAAAAACGTTGCAAAGAATAACATTGTCATTTGCACGTGTTTAAATCTGTTTGCGAGATAAATCCCTAAAGGTGAAGTTGCTAGGTCAAAAGGTATGTGCATTTATATTTAATTGGAGGCATACGGAATATATTTATTTTGTTCACTTTCAAATATGTAATACTAATATATTGTACCCATTTGGAACAAGATTTGGGTCAGAGCGAAAAGTTAGTCTTTCCAATCAACTTCCTTCAGATTCCAATTCTCCTCAGAGGCAAACATTGCTACCAGCTTCTTGTCTTTGCCTCCAGGGAAATTCTAAGCATGTATAAGCACGTAGCTGGATGTAGAAGAAACTTCCTTATTCCAGTAGCTTTTTAAAAGAATTTTTGGGGGTTACATTCTATAGCAGCAATATTGACTTTGGCTGTAAGCTTCTTGGAAATGCAGAATCCCAGATCCACCCCAATCCTACTAGATTAGAATCTCTGGGGATGGTTTCCAGGAATCTTCATAATCACTCTCTCTCCAGATGATTCTAACGGTCACTAACATGGACATTCTCTGGTCTCCAGAGGTCAGAAGACTCACCCCAAGATGTCAGAGAAATAAAGATGCAGGTTTGGGCATAATGCGCTTTATTGTCTTCTCATCTCAGCCATACACTGTCATCCCCGAGATCTCATTCAACAAAAATTATTTAGGAATGTTATCCCAGGACTAGTTTAACATTCAAAAATTGATCAGTGTAAGCCACTGGACCTCCAGACCTCCATGAGCACCAGAGTGCAGAGAACAGAGACAGGCGAATGTTTCTCTTTCTAGATGTTCATTATCCTGGTGCAAAACATCTCAATAAGTAGGTCCTTTCCCCCCTTTCCTTTCCTTCACTTGCCCTGACTTTCATTTTTTCTTCTCACTCTCCCTCCCTCCTTTCATTGCTTTCTTTGGACTTCTATTTTTTCCTATTTTTCGTCCTGAGGTAGGGAGTGCTTAATTAAATTTAAACACAAAGGAGGACTAAGGATCATGGAAACAGTCTGTCTGTAAAATACTCAAGGTAATCCCAGGGTCCCTGGGTGGTGCAGTGGGTTAAATGGTTAAATGTCTGACTCTTGATCTCATCTCAGTTCATGGTCTCGTGGTTCATGGTCTCGTGGTTCATGCATTCGAGCCCCATGCACTGATGGCATGGAGCCTGCTTGGGATTGTCTCTCCTTCTCTCTGCCCCTCCCCAGCTCGCGCGCTCTTTCTCTCTCTCTCAAAATAAAAAAATAAACGTAAAAAAAAATTCTCAAGGTAATCCCAAAGCCATCCTGTAACAACAAGTATGTGTGTGAGCACACATCTGGGTACATGTAGAAGGGGGTGGGAGAAACTGTCTGGATGATAAACAAAGGATTCATGGTGCCCTCTGGGAAATGGAACCTGGGGCTGGGACTACGGTCTTTCACTTTCTATTACGTGATTGTTTCCACTTCTGAGTGTTTGAATTTCAGTTTAATTATGAATTACTCTAATAAACATAAAAACGTTTTAATGGGATTTTAATGGGATCATGTAATGCCGACATTTTCTTTCTGTCTTTCTTCCCTGAGTCATATATTGCAAACATTTTTCTAGGTTGTTTATATCCAATATTGGTAAGTTGCCATGGAAATGCCCCAACTTGCTTATCTAATATTCTCTTGTTGAATAAACTACCTCTGGTGTTTATCTGTTGTAAACAACAATAGATTTCATAAATGTAATAAAACCAAAGATAAATAGTTGCCAAAATCTATTCTTGTTTTTGTTTGATTGTAACAAAAATTTCCGACATTTAAATTGCTAGATGAACGTTGTGCAGAGATTTAAAGCTTTTTATTCTTATGATTAAATTGTTATCCTCATTATCAGTTTAGCTTTTCACCAGCAGTCTGTGAGCTGCCCTTTTCCCCAAACCCACAATATCGTTGATTTTAGTTAATTAATTAACTGTATGCATTGCCAATTAGATAGAAAGTACATACATATGATTATTTCACTTTCTTTTATTACTAATAAAGTTAATTTGGGTTCCATGTTAAATAATCATGATTCTGTCATCTTTTGTAATTTTTTCCTTTACATCTTTTTTCTGATGCTTCTATTGATATGTTCATCTTACTGGTTTGTAATGGTTTATATATGTTGAGAATGTTACCTTCTGTCATTTATGATGAAAGGGGTTTTCTTCCCCCCATTTATGACCAACCTTTTATTTTTATTCAAAGTGGGGGTTTTTTTGACAAGAAGATTTTATTTCATTTATGTATTTACTTTTTGACATAAGATTTTAAATTTTAGGTTGCAAAATCATGGATGAAACTGGAGTTACGACATAACGTCAGTGAATAGTGAAATAAGCCAGACACGGAAAGAAAAATACTGCCTGATCTCCCATATATGTGGAATCTATAGAAGTCAAGGTCAGAGTAGAGAGTAAAACAGTGGTTACCAGGAGCCGGGGTTTAGGGATAATGGGCAGATACTGGTCAAAATCAATTTATTCCCTTATGTTTTTGTCTTTTATTGCTAAGCTTAGCAAATCCTTCTTTCTTTCCAGTTACATAAAGATCCATCTGTAGTTTATTTTACCTTTTAATCTCGATTCATTTCAAAATTACTTTAGTATGGAACATGAGGGGTGGCTCCAAATTTAAATCTTTCTAGAATGCTGAAAAATTAGGTCCCCATCCAATAGCAACTAAAGCTTCACCCTACCAACTTGAAATGTCACTTTTACTATGCATTAAATTCCTACATAATTAGGTCTGGTTGTTTTTTTTTTCCTACTCTAGTCCACTAACTTGTTCTCTGTGATGCCAACACCATACGGTTTTAATTCTTTTAACTGAAACTGCATCTTAATATATCTGGTTTCTCAAGTTCCAACTCATTGCTGTTTTTTGCTCAATACTTTTTAGTTATCCTTATACCTTTATTTTTCTACAATAATTATTAAAATCTTTAAAATTGTTGTGTATTATGTCCCTCCCTTTTACCAAATAAACTACTGTGGATTTTTGTTGGAAACTGAAGAAAACTGATATCCGCACAATATAGAGTCTCCCCATCCAGGCACATATACTCTGTGACATCATTTATGTAGTAATAATGATAATGATAGCAATTCAGCCATTGGGAGATTTTCTTCTGTATGACCTACATTGTTTATGTTAAAATGCTGGCATCTTATTGGGAGCAGTAATCGTGGCTATTATTGCTTATGCACTTATTCAAAAAGCAGAATTTTTAAGCTCAAAAGTTTGATCAATAGAGCTCCGAGGAATATTCTGCCCAGCTCCGAAAAACTGGATGCCAGCTCTGGTCGCTCTCCGCTTTGTCCTCTTGGCCACCATCAGAGCTCTCTATGGAATCAGCATGCTTAGCTGACTGTGGCCAAAGGCAGGGGTTGGGGATGGGAGGGCAGAGCCTCCTAAGCCCCCTTTGTTGTAGATTGTCATTTCCTGCTTGGAATCTAAGGAGACAGAAGTATGTGACATCTCCCGGGCTCCAGGGACTCAGCAGTCGCTTACTGGTATCCCTGTTTAACCATAACCATGACCTTAACCCATCGAGGAAGTTCTTTACTTCCACGTACCTGAATTCATGCATCCTGAGCCTGTACTCTTGATAATCTGTCTCCCATAAACTGTCCTTCCAACGACGCACTGCAAGTGACAATTTGAAGAGATTCCATAGTGTCACTGCTTGCCAGAGACTGCAAGGGTGGAAATGGGGAAGCACCAGCCCTCAACTGAGGCAGCCCAGAGAGCATTCTCCAGCCCCGGCAGGTACAGCTGCAGTGAGCATTCTAGATGGTACCACCCAGGGCCTCCACGTCCTGCAGGCTCAGAGTCAAGGCCTAAGGCCCCAGAGGTGGTTGTTAGGAAGCGGAAGGAATGTCCTGTTCCAGAGAGGTGACTGGGCCATCCAGTCTCCTCTACTAATGCTCCATCCCTACCAAGCTCCCAGACCCTGGGTCCTTACTTCCAATAACGTCAAGGAAAACAGAGGTCAAGTGGCGAGCATTACAGGACCCCACCCAATTCTCCCTTCTCCGATACCACGATGGCTGCCTTCAAGGGCGTTGTGGTTTGTCTTTTTAAATGGATTTTAAACACGGGTTTCTCCAATTTCTCCTACTTTTAAATTACCAACACAAGGACATTTCCAATTGATTGAGGGTCAGTTGAGGATCTCTCATATTTTTTTATTTGTTGTTTTCATTACATTTAGGGGAGGGGGAAGATGTAGAGATTAATGGCAAAAATTGATTCTTTTTTCTGTTTTCTCCAAGTTGTGCTTAGTTAAGCACTTCTAATCTTTAAATAGGATTCTTTTGGCTAGCAAACAATACAAATGTTCCAAATCCAATTAATCTCAGAAATCCATAACTCCACAAATCAAGAGCGCCAACCCATTTTGACCATCCGAGGCACTCTTTCCTAACACGTCAGGAATTCCTGTTTTTCACCAATAAGAAATGCTACACGTTTGATCATAAAGTGGTTGTGGGAGGACATATGTGCAGGAGGCCAAAGGGCCCTTCTGCTGCATACCTCTGGGGACCCCTGAAGATTTGTTGTTTTGTAGCAGAATAAAGAAAATAAATAATGATCACATTAAACTTATTTGAGTAAAACTTTCAAGCTAGTGTTCCCTGGAGATCGCTTCTTCCCCAGGTGAGTTCAAGTTTCGCCAGTGATTTATTGAGTACCTACTACATGCCATGAAATATAGGCTCTTTGGATAAAGTATCATGTGGAATGTTCTATGACAGAGGTGTATCCACAATGAAGTAGCACAGAACCAATTATGGAGATTCAAGAAAGATTTCCGGAGGGCATATTTGTTAAGCCAGATGAACAGGGTTAATGTTGTAAATTGCACAGCAGAGGATTTTTCAGAGATAAGGCTTAAGGCCAGAGAAGTAAACAGGGCTGGGTCTTAAGGCTCTCACATTCCATACGAAGAAGGGTCATTAGCTGCTGAAGAGCCATTGAAGATTTTAATGGAAGAATAATAACACGATCCACCGTGTGAACAGATTGGAAAACTCAGAGAAGGTGCTGGGAATTGCAACAAGTCATGACCGTAGTAATAGGGAGGAAAATTTTCTAGAAATATTTAGAATGTAAAATTGGCAGAAAGGATGTTGAGCATGAGGGAGAAGGGGAGTCTCTGGAATGATTCCCTTGATTTCTACTTCATGAGAGGAAGAAGCATGAGAAAAATCTTGACTGCACTCTCAATTTGCCAAGCCTAACACTTTGTCATAGAAAAAAATAGTTTTATAGAGACGATGTGATACTTCAAAACTGCATATTGGTTTCAATTCATATTCTGTTCTCTTCTGGACACCTAAGTGGAGTTGACTTTATACAAATGTCACATTTCAAAAATCTAGATCTGGGGCGCCTGGGTGGCTCAGTCGCTTGAGCATCGACTTCGGCTCAGGTCATGATCTCACGGTCTGTGGGTTCGAGCCCCGCGTCGAGCTCTGTGCTGACAGCTCAGGGCCTGGAGCCTGTTTCAGATTCTGTGTCTCCCTCTTTCTCTGACCCTCCCCTGTTCATGCTCTCTGTCTCAAAAATAAATAAATGTTAAAAAAAAAAAAAAGTTAAAAATCTAGATCTGTCAAACAAACCAAAGGTGATTATTCTCTTTATAAAAGGATCTTTGTTTTATAAAATCAATCTTCATATGACACCTTTAAATTGTCAGCTCGAGGGGCGCCTGGGTGGCTCAGTCAGTTGAGTGTCCAACTTTGGCTCAGGTCATGATCTCGCGATTTGTAAGTTCGGGGTCCGCGTCGGGCTCTGTGCTGACAGTTTGGAGCCTAGAACCTCCTTCAGATCCTGTGTCTCTCTCTCTCTCTGCCCCTCCCTTGCTTGTGCTCCCTCTCAAAAATAAATAAACATTAAAAATTTTTTAAAATAACATAGCTCTAAATATGATTTAATATTCTGCTCCTCAGAAATACATATATTGTATAGAATCAGACATATACTCACTTTTGAATTGATTAGTCGGTTTTCTTTTCCAAGATAGTTTTTTGGTTTTTTTAGAGTAAGTGGCAGGTATTTTTCCGGATGAACTCATTTATTTGTTCATTCATTCAATTAACAAATATTTGTTGAGTTCTTTTTGTTTGACAGACACTTGTGTAGGACACTTCAATGACAGCAGTGAATGAAAGAGACAAAAGTTCCTGTCTTCATGGAATTTGCATTCTCATAAATTGTTCCTTTTTTTCTTCTTACAAATAGCGGAGGTTGTTTTCCCTTTTGTTGGTTTTTAACGTATTTTCTAGCATGGTGTCTGGCCCACAGCAGGGACTTTTTCTACGTTTGTTCAACTGAATAAATTCTCCACGCAGCAGAAAGTGACTCTAACAATATACTGCATAAGTGACTTCACAATTTTAAATATTCTGATCTATTGTCAGCCTCAGACAAGATGTCAGACTATATATTCTCATTTAAAAAATAATTCAGGTATTTGCTCTCAATCTTCAAGTTATTTATAAGGAGAAAAAGACAGTATGATTTAAATGCTCTTAATTTGCTCACTGAATCTCTCATCAAATAATGTGCTGTCTTCACGACACTTCAGCCCCTTACATACCATTGTAAAGCAGATTACATTGCCTAAATATTTTATAATTTGCAAAGCACTTTCATATACTGAAGGAAAGGAGGGATTTTAAAGCCATTGTTTTTTTAGTATTACCTGTGTGGCACAGAAGACGGATTATTCACATTTCCTTTTTCCTTTCCCTCCTTTGAAGTAGAATCTTGATTTTTAACTAGGCACAATTGTCTCCCAGTATAAAGTACTTTGTTTCCCAGGCTCCCTTGAAGCTAGATTCAGTCACTACCTCATGGCAATGAAATCTAAGTGAAAGTGTTGGTAGGACTCCAGGAGGGCTGGTTAAAGGGAACAGATTGATTTGAGAGAAGACTCGTTTTGCTCTTTAATCTCTCCCCTTGTCTCTAGCCTGGAATGCAGACAGGATGGCTGGAGTTCCAGTAGCCATTTTGGGCCATGAGGTCACCTCGAAAATAGAAGGTAGGAGCCTAGGTCCTTGGTGACACCATAAGCCACAATATCAGACTGGTATGCCTACCTTGTACATGGAAAGAACTCAATTTCTATCTTGTTGTAGCCATCAATATTTTGGGCTTTTCTGTTATCTCCAGCCAAATTTAATCTTAACAGATACAGCTTGTAATACACTACAATCAAAAATACATTAGGAGAGAGTCATATTCCCTCTACTAAAGTAATATGCTTTTAGATCATTTCTTTTTCCCTTCAGCTGGTCTTAACTCCCTTTTGAACCTGATTTCACTTAGGTTTATACATTAGGTTGGGGACAAGGGTAAGCAAACTGATTTACCTGCAAGGCTATTTGTGCAGTAGGGCAGGGAGTCAGGCAGGCTCTCTCACCTCATCAGACTCTGACCTACTTACTGGCAAGGAACAAATCGACCACTTCTGGTCAAATTATTTTCCTTTTTATACCCCTGTATACCTCTTAAAAGAAAATAAAATGTCTTCTAAACCAGCAAGCCAAGAAAGCCTAGGAACAGCATATAAGCATGTTATTGAGTGGCCAACATGCACCACGGTGGAAAATGCCAGCCCCACGTTATCATAGTCCCCAGCTCGCTGCAGACTTTACTAAGCAATCCTTACGCTCTCACCTGCTCAGCCTGTTCTGCTTCTGACTCCTTAATAAAATAATTCCCCAGGGGCACCTGGGCAGCTTAGTGGATTAAACGTCCGCCGACTCTTGATTTCAGCTCAGGTCATGATCTCACGGTTCGTGGGTTTGAGCCCCACGTTGGGCTTCGTGCTGACTTCACGGAGCCCGCTTGGGTTTCTCTTTCTCCCTCTCTCTCTCTCTCTCTCTGCCCCTCCCTGCTTGCATTCTCTGTCTCAAAATAAATAAATGAACTTAAAAAATAAAAAACTCCCCAACTAAGCTTCTCTCTGGGTACACGTTAGCACCTTACAGACGCATGCATCCGAGCTAGGTTGCTAAGCTATTGTTTCGTCCTGGTTAGCAACGATAATAGGATGCTAAAATGTGACTCTTGGCATTCCCACTTTTAAATGCTTAAGACAAAATGATACGTTTCCAAATTGAGGTGTTAGAGGGAACATTCCCAACCAAAGAGCTAGGAAAGAAGAGGACAAAACTAGTTTTGTGACGGCTCGTGGGAGCTGCAGTGGCAGATTCCTGGTGAGTGGGGGCCTCTCCAAGAAACCCACTACATTGCCCAGACGGAGTCCAACTGAGCACCC
Organism: Panthera tigris; assembly: GCF_018350195.1. Classification (NCBI taxonomy): domain Eukaryota; kingdom Metazoa; phylum Chordata; class Mammalia; order Carnivora; family Felidae; genus Panthera; species Panthera tigris. The sequence continues at coordinate 24,437,038 of NC_056660.1, read as the reverse complement.
AGCAAGGCCAAAAGGCACAATGTCTGATCACGGCAGTGCCGGTGACAAAGACCGTGTCCTTTTCTCCCATCCCGTTCGCCCTTGGCATCACTCGGAAAGCATCAGAAACTACAGAGAAGCGATGGGAGAGCAAGCGGGGTGGGGAGAGTAGCCAGGGGGTGACAAGCACAGTTGATCAGAGCCCCTACCCCACTGTGGGTTTCAAGCCTGACCCGGTACTATTCTCACTTGCTTAAGAGCTTCCAGTATGACTGCCACACCAGACTGGATGCTTTGTTGCTGCAATGATACTGGTCATATGACCCAAAGGGGCAGGAAGGACTTCTGGCATCTACCAGAGATTTCTTGCAGAGGCAGGAAAGAACCAGTTCTTGAAAGACGTTACAAAGGGCCAGTGGGGGGGAGGGGTGAGGGGGGAGGGTCAAATTACTCCGTCTGTGCTGCCCCCAGCTGCCTCCCCCCTTCACTGGGTCTCACTTGCTCAGAAAAGCAGCCACACCAGCTTCCCCATCAGGCCCCTCATGACCCACAGGCAATGCTTGAATCCGGGCAGTGGAACTACTCGTCCCTTTTGAGAGAATTTCTACCCTGGCTGCTCCTGAAAATTGGAAAGGATGTCTCCTGACACCTAGAGCATGACAATAGGAGTCTGTGTCCTCAAAGTGTCACATCAAATTTGAAATGTCTAACCCTCCTCAGCATTTCCACATCAACTTGCTGAATTTGTTTCATTGCTGGGAAAATCCAAACCAGTTAAATTTTCGGTATATTTCAAATACAGAAAGCTGACGTTTAGAAATTCAGCAGAAGCCAGGGATATGCCCAGAATAGTATTATGACTAGATTGGTCTTGAGTTGATACTTCATGCGGGAAAGGGGCGTTTTCCTCAGGAACTCAGCCAAGCCACTTACCATAATATTTTAAAGTTCGGTGAAAACCATGGGGTTACTTAAAACTGTAGAAATAATGGCTCGATTTTCTTCTTTTACTTTTCTCTAGCTCAATTTCATATAGCTTACGGGTTGTATCAATTTTTTGTACTAAAAAGAAAGGCACACTAATGGCATTTTTTTTGCTCCCTGAGTCACTCTCACTTCTGTCATATGCTTCTAATTTGAAAAGTGAGGCACTAAAAAGTAAGAATTACCCGAGTAATTTATAGTAATGCAAAACTTGGCTCAACAACCAGATCAATAGTCTCCAGAAGGCCGAGGACAGATACAGAGACAGTTAGAAATAAGTCATTATTAATTGGGAGATACTTGCTTGGGCACCAGATTTCCAATTGAACTTAACTGAGGATTCTCTTGGCCCAAAAGCACGGTAATAAACAGACCTTAAAACAGCATCCAGACAAGGGCAGTTCTTTGTAACATCATACATCACAGAAAGAATTGCCTTAACTGGAACTTTCCCATTTTATTTCCCCTTCTATTTGGCAATATGCCAAAAAAGAGACCCAAAGTGATCTACAGGGTTCCTTTTGGCAAAGCTCAAGGAGCCCTCAAATGTCCCCGTATTTGGATTCCAACCGCATTCATTCCATTACGATAATAGCGTTTCTTATCATGACGATTAGATCTCGCTCCTTGCCTGCGCTCCTTTGAGCAAATGGAATCACAGCTCTCCCGAGTTCTCAGTGGGCACAGTGGAAAGTGTTTCCTGTGTAAAAGGCAAATAGCTTTAAAAGAAGTAGGAAGATAATCTCACATTATAAGGGTAACGGGGATGTCCTTAAGCACTATCCCAGCCTGAGGGTCTAGATGTTGCTCAGTTTGGCAGGACCTGTGCCCAAGCTGAAGACCGGAGCTTCCCCAGCGCCCCTCTTGGGTTTTAGGTATCCTGGGAGGTTGTGGGGGAAGTGTCTGCACAGGGCAGTTGGACAGAAGCCGGCCTATGGCATTGCTGGGGGGGGGGGGTCACACCTGCTAGTCTGGAGGCTGGAAAGGTACAGGAGCAGGTGGAGCCCCATTTCTCCTGTGTGCAGCTCAGAGCTGGACTTAGTGGTTTCCACATGGGTGAAGGCTGGGTGGTCAGTGATAAAGACACCATTCAAGGATGTTCCTGGGATGCATGAGAGGGACCCAGCATAGGCCTAGAAGTCTTCTCCCCCAGCCCTTCCTCTCACCCCCCCAGCCCCCGACAGTCTCCCCTCCCATTCTGACCACTCTCTTTTACTCAGGGCCCAGGTCACTGAGCCTCTATCCCATAACCACTAGAGCTCTGTCTTCCCTATTTTCTGTGACTTCCTGCCATGCACCATTTTTACTGCCTTCCTAAACAGCAGTATTCTCCTTTTATTTCACAACAGAACTTGATTTCCTTATCTAAACCACAGCCCACTCCTTCCCAGCCAAAGCCAATCTGGATCCCCTTTCCGCAGGGGCCCAGAAAGTGCCATCTTCAAAGCTCTTTGCAAACCTTCAAAGAGCCCCATATCATAGCTCTACAGCAGTGCCTGCTGAGAAAGGTTGGTAAGCCCACACTTAACACGCAACTCCAGGAACAGGGCGCTCACCAGAATGTTCCCTCAAGAGAACACTAAGTTGGCCCAGAAGTATCCCATTAAAAATAACATGTGCAGTTTTCTTATGTCAAGGAAGTCCTCACCCCTTTTTATGACCATATGTCTGAATTAAATCAAGATCTCCAATTTACATAACTTTGAGACATCTGAAGAGATCTATTTCAAGAGCTGAATGGCAAGTGGGTGAGCCAAAGCTCTCTTCCTAGAATGGTTTTCAGGTGCGCTCAGGCATATGGTGCTATCCATGCCTGAAATCTCTATGCCATGATGCCGCAATAATTTTTATCTGGAAGGGCTCTTCCTTTTCCATCAATAACGACGCCTAACGATTGCTAAGCACACACTGTGGGCCAGATGTCCGCTATTCTTACATCACTAACAGTTTCTATTAATAGCTTGATTTTACAGGTGATGAAACTGAAGGGATGAGTTTGATTTATTTTTTTTTTTAGTTTACTTTTATGTATTTATTTATTTTGAGAGAGTGAGAGAGAACAAGCGGGGAGAACAAGCAGGGAAGGGGCAGAGAGAAGGGGAGAGAGACAATCCCAAGCGGGCTCCTCGCCCGGCAGGGTGGCGGGTGGCTTCATCTCCCAAACTGTGAGACCGTGACCTGAGCTGAAATCAAGAGCTGGATGAGTTTTACATTTTTTATAACGTTTTTATGTATTTTTGAGACAGAGAGAGAGCCAGCATGAGTGGGGGAGGGGCAGAACCTGAAGCAGGCTTCAGGCTCTGAGCTGTCAGCACAGAGCCTGACTCGGGGCTTGAACTCGTGAACCACAAGATCATGGCCTGAGCCAAAGTCAGACGCTTAACCAACTGAGTCACCCAGGCGCCCCAAGAGTTGGGTGAGTTTTAAAAGGAAGGATCTGAACAGTAAAATTTCAGGGTCACAAACATTAACATGTTTAGGGTTCCTGGTAGAGGAAGTCAATTTGCCCTCTGGAAAATCTGTACCTCCTGCTTGTGGTACATACCACACATTCACCAACACATTGAGGATTATCTTTTGAAATATTTAATCATTTGATGGAGGAAAACCATACTTTACTGTGGTTATTTCAATTGTGTTGATCTTAAATGTCCTATTTTCTTCTGAATTTTGTAGGGAGCAAACATGACAGAAATCCTAAACAAATGGATGAAATGCTTCACTATTCTACTGGGAGCCAGCCTTTGCTATTTTATTTTATTTTTTATTTTATTTATTTTATTTTATTTTATTTTATTTCATTAAAACATTTTTTTAGTGTTTATTTATTTTTGAGAGAGAGACCGAGCATGAGCAGGGGAGGGGCAGAGAGAGGGAGACACAGAACCCGAAGCAGGCTCCAGGCTCTGAGCTATCAGCACAGAGCCCTACGTGGGGCTGGAACCCAGGAACCATGAGATCATGACCCCAGCCAAAGTCGGACACTCAACCAACTGAACCACCCAGGCGCCCCTTTTTCATTTCATTTTTTAGTTTATTTCTTTTGGGAGAGACAGAGAAGATGAGTGGGGGAGGGGCAAAGAGAGAGGGAGAGAGAGAATCTCAAGCAGACTCTGCATGGTCAGCACGGAGCCCCATGCAGCACTGGATCTCATGAACTGTGAGATCATGACCTTAGCCGAAATCACGAGGCAGACCCTTAGCCGACTGAGCCACCCAGGTGCCCCTCGCTATTTTATTTTTAAAAGGAAAACAAAAATTTAGAAAAGGGAGAAGCTAAAAGTAACCCACACTTCCACAGCTTGCTCCAGAAGTAGGAACGGCTTGTCTCCTTGGAGGAACCAGAAAGAAGTTTGCTCCGCTCCCCTTCTCAACAGCCCACATCAGCGCCAGCATCAGCACCGGCCAGAGAGGCTGAGAGCGGCCGACCCACGTGACTGGAAGCGTGTGGGCACGGATGTACCAAAACCAGGTGGAGCTTCACCCTGCGTTTTCTCCATTTCTTATATAAACTCATCACTGGCAATGGTCATGTTATAGTGTCTCTGAAGACAGAGAATTGTATGGAACTTAACGGGCACGTGGTCGGATTGTATGGAATTTAACGAGCACGTGGTTACCCAACGCGCCAATCCTGATACCTGCCCCTGAGTATAAAAAAGTAGGTCAAACAGACACCCTCACTCCTGCTGCAGCGGCTTTCACGCTGCATCAAAGGGTTGTGTCAAACAGGATGGTGGCTGTCGCAAGGGGCAGAGACCACAAACCGTCTGCCACCGCTGCCAGTCAGTGCAGAACCTCGCCGTTGCCTCTCTCTCAACCATTTCCTGGCGACTAGCATCTGACACCTTGCAAGAGGGCAGCACCTTCTGGAAAGACTGCAGCTCTAACTAAAAAAATGTATCATCGAGCAGGCAAAAAACATACCCGATTACCAGCTATTTTCGAGTCCATTTGCATTCACGAGCGCGAGGCGTTCCAAATGCAAACCATTGCTTCCAGTTCAGCTGTAGCCAAACTAGCTAAAAGGACTTGAGAAGCATCAAGAGAGAAGCGACACCCCGCGAAGAAGCAGCCTTTATGATTTGGTTGTCTGATGTTAGAGCAGGAGTTCTGCCCAAGAATACCACTACGAGTGTCCTCCAAAAAGCTGCGTCTAACCAAACGACGATGCAAAGGCCGCTCTGGGGGAAGAGGAACAACATTCAGGCGAAAGGTTGATTCATTTCCTATAGCTGCTGGGACACAAATTACCACGGACCAGTGGCTTAAAACAACATGCTTGTATTACCTTTATCGTTCTGGAGTTCTGAGGTCTAAAATGGGTTTTACTGGGTTGACGTCAAGGTGTAGGCAAAGGTGTGTTCCTTCTGGATGGTCTGGGGATGAGTCCATTTTCTTGCCTTTTGCAGCTCTAAAGGCTGCCTATATTCCTTGGCTCGTGGATCCACTCCTGCATCTTGGAAACCAAGAGTGGCGGGCTCAATAATCCCACAGTCTCTCTGATTCTTTCTCTTCTACCTCCTTCTAAGGACCTTTGTGATTACACTGCTCATCGGCGAATCTGGGATAAGCTCCTCGAGATCAGCTGATTAGCAGGCTTAATTCCACCTGAAACCTTAATTTCCCCATTGCCAGGAAATACCACATAAGGCTCCAGGAGTTAGAATGGAGACATCTTTGGGCGGGGGTGGGGGGTGCAGGGGCCTTTTTCTGCCTACCCCAAGAGGGAACACCAGAGAGTTCAGTTCTGCATCTCTAATCTTCAGAGCCACCTTGGAGGTGGAACGTTTACCAAGAAACTGAGGCTTTGAGAATCGAAGTACTTTGTTACTTTTTCCAAAGGTATTCTGCTAGTGGCAGATACAGCTGGAACGTGACCCAGATCTGTTTTGGAAGCCCGCACCCATCCTCCACACTATGCTCCTACCCGGGAGACAACCTGGCCCTTCTGCTGGATCCCTACACCGCATGGAGCCTGAAGATCCTTCAGCAGGAGTCTCAGAGGAAATTCATCTTCCTTCAGGAATTTCAAGGAACCCTGGTAACGACCAAGAGTCAGGACAACTGGCCTCCACTTCATATTGCTTTGTAACCACTGCAGAGCTGGGCAATGTGCTGAAACTTTCGGGTTCTCAGGATCCTCAAGGGTAAAACCAGATATTGGACTGTATGGTGTCTAAGACACCTTCCAGCTCTAAAATTCCAAAATCGAGTAATCCTATTGGTGAAGCCAGTGCGCTGCAGAACGGGTCCGCTAAGTGCATGGCTAAGTGTTCCAGATGTTCCTTACTATTGTCACGTGCTGCTCACCGGTCACAATTTCTAGGCACTCAAACAGATCGGCTATTTTCAGCGTTTTTCCTTGGAAGCCCTGTTCTCCTGCTCCAAGCTGGACTATCTTCTGCCCACACCTGCTGCACACAGTTCGTCCCATCATTTTCCTCCACTGCCATCTCAGGACTTTTCATGTGCCGTTCTCCTGTGTTAGATCTTCCTCTTTCTTGGTTTATTCCTTTATTTTGGGGGAGGACAGACTCTGGTAGTTTCCCAAGAAAGCATAGAAGGGAGACGATTCTTTTGAGGGCTTTGAAAATGCCTTTAATCCAGCCTCCACGTGTGTGGCTTATAGAATTCGGGGTCCCGCAGCATGGAACCTTGTCTACTAGCTCTGGCATTGCTGTTCAGCTCATAAGCCTTTGTAGATTGTTGTTGCTTTCTCTCTCTCTCTCTCTCTCTCTCTCTCTCTCCCCAGAAGGTTTTAGAATCTTACCTCTTGCGTTGTGCAACTACATAATGATGAGCTTTGGTGTGAGTCTTTTGCGCTGGGCACTCAGCGAGCCCTGCCGCCGGGAACTCTGTCCTTCAGTTCTGAGAACTTCTCTCATTGCATCGCTTTATTTGTTTTCATGACTTCCTTCTGCTTTCTCTCTTCTGCTTTATGAAAGTCCTGTTCGTTCATATTGGACATTCGAGACAAATCTGATTCTTTTATTTTTTTTTCTCCCACATTTTCCACTGCTTTACTTCACTTCTATTTTATGTGAGATTTCTTCGGCCCTTTAATTTTGGGGAAAGGTACCATTTTTAACCTCAAATGTTTATTCCTTTGCTTATTTTTTATAGTACTTCTTTTTTGTTTGGGATGTAATATCTTTTCTTAACTCATTGGGGATATTGGCTTTTGTTAAACTTTTTATTTTGAAATAATTATAGAATTGGCAGGAAATTGCAAAGATGGACAGGGAGGTCCCAAGCACCCCTCACCCCTTTGCCTAGTTTCCCCCATTGCATACTTATAATACAATATCAAAAACCAAGAAACTGACATTGGTCCAAGGCGTGTGCATAATTCTGTGTCATTTTATCACATAAAACACATCACCACGAAGATCCCCCTTGTGCTACCCCTTTATAGTCTCATCCTTCCTCCTTTACTATAGAATATTAATTTAAAGTTATTTGGGGGGGCACCTGGGTGGCTCAGTCGGTTTAACAACTGACTTCGGTTCAGGTCATGATCTCACGGTTCATGGGTTCAAGCCCTGCATTGGGCTCTGTACTCCAGCTCAGAGCCTGGAGCTTGCTTCAGATTCCGTGTCTCCCTCTCTCTCTGTCCCTTCCCTGCTCATTCTCGGTCTCTCAAAAATAAATAAACGTTTAAAAAATTTTTTTAAAGATGAAGTTATTTTTTTCCTGTTTTCAGCATAATGTTTCCTCAGTGCCCCCCCCCTTTCTTATCTTTCATTTTGGAAACGACTCAAAATGTTTGGCAATGTTGCCTATTCATTCATAGTTAAGCATGAAGCTCAGCTGAGAGTATTTGTGGGACCTCACCACAGGAGATCATTGGCAAGTCAGCTTTTTCTTTCCTTTTTTTTTTTTTTTTAATGTTTATTTATTTTTGAGAGAGAGAGGGAGGGAGAAAGCAGGGGAGGGGCAGAGAGAGAGAGAGGGAGACACAATCCCCAGCAGGCTCTACGCTAACAGCACAGAGCCCAACGCGGGGCTCAAACCCACAAACTGCAAGATCGTGACCTGAGCCGAAACCAAGAGTCAACGCTTAACCGACTGAGCCACCCAGGTGCCCCAAGCTCACTTTTTCATTGGAAGACCCACCAATAACAGTACCTGGCCTGGGATCCTTTCTCCAGGTTCATTCACAGGCTCCACCATAGAATCCTCCGATCCTGTCCTCAGGGGTGGGGAAGACTGCAAGCCTGGCTGCCAACTAGAGTGTGGGGAGGGGGCTGAGAGCCTCCTATTTAAAGGGCAGATTTTCACTTAATTGTATCCCATCTCTCCCCACTCCTTTTCCCTGTGATGCTCCCAAGTTTCTTACGTTCAATTTCTTTAGAGAGTAAGCCTCCAACTTCTGAGGATAAGTCTTCGGTTTCTCCAGGGGGAGGGCAGTTGCCTAAGTGCAGAAGACGGGGCGGTATGTTTCAGAAAAGCATCACATGCACAGGGCAACTGCAGTTGTCTGCTCCACAGACAGACTTCCAGGCAATTCCTTGTTCTCAGCCCTTGGCCTCACGGCCCCTCACACCTGTGCAGAGCCTTTCTGTGGCTCTAAAAAGGAATCCCTGACTTCCCCCATCATGCTCCCTCTCTATAGCCACCAACATTAGCTGTAAATGCTCCAGCACCCAAAACTCTGTTGAAATCTCTTTCATCTGATGCTGTTTCCTATCCGATTTACTTTGCCTTCGTGGACTTTTGTATTTTCTTACTTCCTTTATAGTATTTAAAAAAATTTTTTTAATGTTTATTTATTTTTGAGGGAGAGAGGGAGAGAGAGTGAGAACAGGGGAGGAGCAGAGAAAGAGGGAGACACAGAATCCAAAGCAGTCAGCATAGAGCCTGATGCGGGGCTGGAACTCATGAACCGTGAGATCTTGACCTGAGTCGAAGTCGGACGATTAACCGACTGAGCCAGCCAGGTGACCCTAAAGTCATTTTAATAGGATTCTAGGAGGGAGGGGGAAAGGAGCATGTAGGTAACCTGCCATGCTTATGCAGCATTCAATAATCATTTTTGAGAACAATATTTGAAATGTATGATGAAAGCTGAATTTGTGTCTTGGTGAATTTCCAGTAACACGGCAGGGGTGCCTGAGTGGCTCGGTTAGTGAAGCATCCGACTTCGGCTCAGGTCATGATCTCACGGTTCCTGACTCTGAGCCCTGCATAGGGCTCTCTTGCTGTCAGGGCAGAACCCACTTTGCATCCTCTGCCTCCCTCTCTCTCTGCCACTCCCCTACTTCCACTCTCTCTCTCTCTCTCTCAAAACTTAGTAAACTTTAAAAGGAGAAAAAAGTAGTAACATGTTAGTGTATTCCAGAAGAGTATCACACACACAAAAAATTAAAATTACTTCCAACAATCAGAAGACAAGGAATGTTTTTTTTCCTCATTTGTCTTTAAAACTTTTTTGGATGATATATGGCTCTATATTCCACGTATATCAACCCTCATTTCCTGCTGTTGCGATACCAATTTGCGAAATTCGACAGTATATGCGAAGGAAGGCTGAAGTCGAAATGAGCTCTAGACAGTATGTAGCTTTTGCCTCTAGAGTTACTCACCTCTAACAAAAGACGTGGACCCACAGAGATCTTTCTCTGGGTTCTTTGTGGATGACTTGAATACATGACGGTTTTGTTTGCTCTTTCCTTGTCTTCTAGAATCCAGATGGCTTTTGACTGACCATTGCCCCAGTGGATGCCAGGCAGGGTGGAAGAGAGCTGGGTATAGGAGAAGTTGGTTTTGAAAGATATGAGTGTGGAAGCACTTGTGGCAACAAGTGTGGAAGCAAGAGGGAGAGCTTGCCATGAAGAAAGAATTTAGCAACAAGGAGAACAAAGAGAAAAGTGGACAGAAATGGAAGGGAAGACCATGGAGAATGTACGAAAAGAAACTGAAAGCAATGTGAAAGAGAGGCATGAGCCAAACAGGAAGGAAGCTGGCGCCATTAGCCAGCAAATACTGATCTGAACAGAATTGAAGCTAGCCCATTCATTCACTTAACAAACATTCAAGAACTCTATTAAGCAGCTACAGGGCACACACCCTGGATAAGAAGGAATACAAGAGACCGACAAACATTTTTTAAGAAGAGAGAAAAGAAGATATCAGATAGTAAGAATGAAGATAGGGCAACGGAGTTGAGTGGCCAAGGCATTTCAAGGTGGTGATTATTTCATCTCAAATTTGAATCATAAGTGGGAACCAGCCCGCAGGGATCAAGGCAAGTAAGCGGCAAAATGAAAATTAGAAGCATAATGAGCTATCCCTTTCTATCAGATTGGCAACAATTTTAAAGCCACCAGATAGTAGCAAGAATCTAGAGCAACGGGAATTCTTAGTCTCTGCTGAAGAGAGTACAAGTTGGTACAGCCACTTTGAAAACAATTTTGTGTTACCTAGAAAGTGCTGACGTACTTCTATCCTAGAAATCACTAGTCCACACCTAGGCATATACCCTGGAGGAACTTGTACGTGCATATTAGGAGATATGTCTGCGAAAGTCTACAGTTTTGTTGTAATAGCAAAGAGTGGGGTAGGTGCAAATGTCCACCAATGGTAGGCTATAAAACAGATAATTGCATCTTGGTGTTTTAATGCAATAAAATACTACATAGCAGGGAAGAGGAATGCATTACAGCCTCACTCAGTATCATGATGAACCTCAGGAACATAAAGCAGAGTGAAACAGCAGGTTTCATGGAAATGCAATGTAAACACTGTGTTGTTTAAAGATACAAGCAAGCAACCCATAAAGAAAAACAAGAGAATGCTCAATACGAAATTCAGCCATTTTATTTTGGGGTGGGGAGAAGAAGGGCTGGAATCAGAGGAGCTCACAGAGTTGACGGTAAATGGCTAATGACAGATGGGTACATGAACATAAGGTATGTTTTTTTTCCTTTAAACATGCTACGTATTTTACAAATATTGCATGTATCCAACAAAATTGCTTTGAATCAAAACCAAAAAAACAAACAAAAGCAGAGAGAATATTGCAGACAAAGGAAATAGCAGGCACAAAATCTTTAAAAACTTTTTAACATTTATTTATTTTTGAGACAGAGAGAGACAGAGCATGAATGGGGGAGGGTCAGAGAGAGAGGGAGACACAGAATCTGAAGCAGGCTCCAGGCTCTGAGCCGTCAGCCCAGAGCCCGACGTGGGGCTTGAATTCACGGACCTCGAGAACATGACCTGAGCCAAAGTCGGACGCTTAACCGACTGAGCCACCCAGGCGCCCCACAAAGGCTTTAAAGTGGAAAAAGCTAGATGTTTTCCAGGATATGAGAGGAGGTCAATGTGGCTGAAGCACAGCCAATGGGGACAAGATAGAGAAAGATGAGGTCAGAAGATTAGACTACGTGGGGTGATTGATGACGAGAAAGTATGAGGGCTAAGATAGTGAGGGACTCAATAACGTTGAAGACGTGCTGGAGTGAGGATAATAGAAGCATTAGTCAACGTTCTCCAGAGAGAAACAATAGGATGTAAAAGGAATTTATCATGAAAAAGTGGTTCACACGATTATGGAGGCTGAGAAACCCCACGGTCTGCCATCTACAAGCTGGAAACCAAGAAAACCAGTGGTACGATTCAGTCCAAGTCCGAAGACCTGAGAACCAGGGGCGCCCGTGATGTAAATTCCAGTCCAAGGGCAGGAGATGGGATGAGATGTCCCAGTTCAAACATCCAGGCAGAAAAGAAAAGAGAGGTGTGTGAATTCTTCCTTCCTCCGTCTTTTTGTTCTATTCAGCATTCAACTGATGGAATGATGCCCACCCACAATGAGGAAGGCAATTTACTTTACTGAGTCAACCAATTCAAATGCTAATCTTGTCTGGAAACACCCTCACAGACATCCCCGAAAATAACGTTTAACCAGAGAGCTGGGCATCCCTGGATCCAGTCACACACAAAATTAAGCATCACAATGGCCTAAGTGGTCAAAGGATGGTGCTCTGACAACAGGCAGCTTGAAGTCAAGATTTTGGAGGTGACACTATTATTAGTGATGACAACGTCATGGGATTTGAAGAGTGGGTAGTCAAGGGGGTTGAGAAAGTAGAAGGCAAGGTGGGGGGTGGGTCATCCACGGTGACACAGGGCCTGGACAAATCTTACAACCTGCTCGCCCAGCAGCCATGTGGGCCGCCATGGGGCCGTCTGTCCTGCCATCTCCACAGGGCCACCTTGAGATCCAGCCCTTCCTCCTAATCTTCAGTTTCCATGGGAAGATGGAAGTTTGGTTAGATGAGTAAGCCAAAGTGGCAGCATGCCTGGGCTTCGGGAGGGGGCAGAGGTCAAGGGGGCTGGGACACTGGCCCCAAGGGGGCAGAAGGCCCCCAATGGGACACATGTTGTCTTCCACAGCGCCCCCCCCCCCCCAATCTGCAGTGAGCTTACTAAACTCAAAAGTGACGAGTATGTTGAATATCTTTTCGAGAATGGTGAAGGCCTTGAGCCTCATGTCTGCACTCAGTGCAAGGCCAAATGGTGGCACACACAGGTGTGGAAATCTACAAGAGAAAAGCATGAGAATTAAGGCCCCGGAGCTTTCAGAAATCATGGGACTTGACAGGCTGTAGCTCCCGAAAGTGAGGCACTTGTCCAGAGTAGCCAGGCCTGTGACAGGCAGTGGGGCATCAGCCACAACCTTTCATCTGTCCAAGAAGGAAACCGGGTCTCAGAGAGGTTAAATATTTGCTCAGGATTGTTCACTTGCTCAAGTGACAGAGGCAGGATTTGAACCCAGGCTCACCGGACTCCAAAGCTATGCTCTTTACGGCTCTCTGGCAGCCGGAGAAGGGAAGTACCTCCACTGGGTTCTGAAGGCTGAGTGGGAATTTTCCAGGCAAGAGAGGAGAAGGAAAGAGGTGGGGAAGGGGTAACAGGTGGAGGAGAGCATGGGGTGAGCGGAGCCAGGAGGAGAGAGACGGTGATGCGCATAGGCTTCCGCAGAGGCCACACGGAATTACCGGCAGGTCCCTAGTGCAACATGCTTTCTCACCTTCAGCCGAACGCGCTGTTTCCTCCTCCAGAGTTACTTTCCCTCCATCTTTATCTCAAAGCTTTTTCTTATTCTTCAAAACTCATTTCAAGGGCCCATTCTTCCAGGAAGCCCAGGAAGGGCGGGGCACTGTCTGGAAGCTCCTGAGGGTCAGGCTGCATGTTCCCTGCAGCAGAGAAAGGAGAGTACACGACGTGTCTCCCTGCCTGAGAAGGACACCTCCTCACTTCTGTGATATTCCTGCACAGAACACATAACATCCCGGCAATCGTGAGAAGACAAGCCCAGATCGGGGAACATTCTGCAAAATGAGTGGACTGTCAAGGTCAGAAAAGACAAAGAACTGAGGAACTGATCCAAATGAAAGGAAATTAAGGGACAGGACAAATAAATGCCATGTATGAGTCTGGATTAGAATACCAGTGGCAAATTTGGAATAAGGTTCAGAGATTTTTGATAAGACACCACCATTACATCAATATTCATTTTCTTTTAAAATTTTTCGATGTATATTTATTTTGAGAGAGAGAGAGAGATTGCGAGTGGGGGGAGGGCAGACAGAGAGAAAGAGGCACACAGAATCCAAAGCAGGCTCCAGGCTCTGAGCTGTCAGCACAGAGCCCAACGCGGGGCTCGAACTCATGAACTGCGAGATCATGACCTGAGCTGAAGTTGGACGGTTAACCGACTGAGCCACCCAGGCGTCCCTCGGTACTCATTTTCTGATTTTCATCACTGACCTTTGATTATGCAAGAGAATGTCCTTATATTTTTCTGAAAGTCCCCACTGAAATGTTTGGAGGTAAAAGGGCATCATTTCGGCAATTACTCACAGATGTCTCAGAAGCACGCATCTACACACACGGGGAGAAATGTTGGTAAAATGCCAACATCTGGGGAATCTAGGCAAAGGAGAATGGGAATTCTCTGTACTATCTTTGCAACTTTCTGTAATTCTGAAACTTGCCAAATAAAAAGGGTTTTACTGTTAGAGCTAAGAAGGAGGAAGAGAAAGGGAAGAAACAGAAAAAGGAGAGGGGGAGGGGAAGGAGAAGGAGGGGGAGGAGGAGGAGGAGGAGGAGGAGAAGGAGAAGCATTTTCTGCTCTGTTCCCTCAAAACACCTCCTCACCCCTGCAGGCTCCCTTACAATGAGATTCTACTCTGCAAAACAGGAGGTCTCCAGTCTGATAGTGCCCTCAAAACTTTCTCTTTATCTTCATTAAGCAATTTCGTTGCAAAAAACTAGAGACCCAAACAAATTGCTTCAAAAAAAAAAAAAAAGGTTCTGCACCAGCAGCCCTGTATGTATTTCCTTCAGGTGCTCCACGGGGACATGGTGTCTTTTCCGCCTACAGACTTACCAGCGGCTAACTTCCCTCACAGCCTGGCATTGCCATTAACCCTTTTGATGTCTTTCTTCCCCCCAGAACGATGGGAGGAGTTTCTGTCCTACCATCCAACTCCACGGAGAACATACTTGGAATTGTTTTTCCTGCTGCTAAGTTGCTTTCAGAAGTCACACTCGCCAGCCCCACCTTTAACCTCCTGTGCCTTAAACTTGCAAAATCTGATGGTTGGATTATATCATTGGCAGGGTCTCTTCCAGCTCTACAATCTGTGGTTCGGCAGCTCCTGAGAAATCAGACCGGGGATCCCACAAAGCTGCCCGGCCTTCCAGGGAGATTGGAAAACATTCTCAGTCGAGGCTGTGTCACCAGTGCCCTCTTGTGGGCAGATCTGACACCGAACACGGCCAGGAAACTGGGTCTTCGGGAAATCACAAAATCAAAGTAACAACAGAACACTTAAATAACAATGATTTATAAAGAGCTCACCAAACTCCACACCTGAAAAACAAATAACCCAGTGAAGAAATGGGCAGAAAACATGAATAGACACTTCTCTAAAGAAGACATCCGGATGGCCAACAGGCACACGAAAAGATGCTCAACGTCGCTCCTCATCAGGGAAATACAAATCAAAACCACACTCAGATATCACCTCACGCCAGTCAGAGTGGCCAAAATGAACAAATCAGGAGACTATAGATGCTGGAGAGGATGTGGAGAAACGGGAACCCTCTTGCACTGTTGGTGGGAATGCAAATTGGTGCAACCACTCTGGAAAACAGTGTGGAGGTTCCTCAAAAAATTAAAAATAGACCTACCCTATGACCCAGCAGTAGCACTGCTAGGAATTTACCCAAGGGATACAGGAGTACTGATGCATAGGGGTACTTGTACCCCAATGTTTATAGCAGCACTCTCAACAATAGCCAAATTATGGAAAGAGCCTAAATGTCCATCAACTGATGAATGGATAAAAAAATTGTGGTTTATATACACAATGGAGTACTACATGGCAATGAGAAAGAATGAAATATGGCCTTTTGTAGCAACGTGGATGGAACTGGAGAGTGTGATGCTAAGTGAAATAAGCCATACAGAGAAAGACAGATACCATATGTTTTCACTCTTATGTGGATCCTGAGAAACTTAACAGAAACCCATGGGGGAAGGGAAAAAAAAAAAAAAAAAAAGAGGTCAGAGTGGGAGAGAGCCAAAGCATAAGAGACTCTTAAAAACTGAGAACAAACTGAGGGTTGATGGGGGGTGGGAGGGAGGGGAGGGTGGGTGATGGGTATTGAGGAGGGCACCTTTTGGGATGAGCACTGGGTGTTGCATGGAAACCAATTTGACAATAAATTTCATATATTGGAAAAAAAAATAACAATGATTGACGTCTGACTGTGCGATGTTGACCTGAAAACTGCAAGAGTATTACCTCCCACCACCCTTACGGCGCACTTAGGGAGTGAGTAGTGCTATTTCTACCACTTCAGAAGTCACTTAGGAGGGCACCTGTTGGGATGAGCACTGGGTGTTGTATGGAAACCAATTTGACAATAAATTATATTTGCTGTAAAAAGAAAAGAAGTCACCTGTCCAAAGTCACAGAGCTCCCAGACCCCAGCACTGAACTCAAGCAGGGGGATTCCAAGCTTTATTCAGGACCCAACATTATGCTGCCTCATCAGAGGGAAATATATTTAAATGTCTTTTAAAATGGAAAACAACTTTAGGCATCATCTAGCCAGTATTCCCTCCCAAATGGCCCCCTATCTGGAGGCGGTTTTGCATGAGGATAATAAGGTGGTGGGTGTAATCGTGGAGGGGGTGGGGAGACAGACTGTTCCAAGATCAAACAAGTATGACAAACACTGGGTTGAAGGGAACGTACAGAGATACATCTCCCTGCCTTCGTTATGCCAATGTGAAAGAAAGAATGAGATAGAATACTGAGAAAGAAAGCGATAGAACATGCCACGTATATCCCCCAACTCACTCGTTTCTCCTTAGTTCCTCCACCTTGTACCGCTTTGGGCCAGGCGGTTCTTTGCTGTGGGAACTCTCCTGTGCATTGCAGGCTGTTTATTTAGCAGCACCCCGGCCTCTGCCCGCTAGATGCCCGTAGCCCCCCACCCTTCCCCCACAACATTGTGACAACCGAAAACGGCTCCAGCCGTCGCCAAAGGTCACTGAGGGGCAAAAATGCGCCTGGTGGAACATGATTTAGACCACAGAATTTGTTTCTTCATGGAGCAGCTCTAAGGATTAACGTGGCAGGGAACTCACTTCTGGAAACACTGTGTTAGTTCCTTTACGCTCACCTTGCAGGCAAGGAAATGAAGACCCAGGGAGGTGAGGTGACTTGGTTACATCAGTTATGTAACCTGAGTGATGCAGGGAAGAACTATGTTTCCAAATAAGCCCTAGCCTTTGGGTTTCAACCCTATCCTAGCATCTTTCGCGTGACTCTGACAACGTGGGCCGGGGGTGGGATCCGGAGGCAAGCCTCGCTCGGCTCAGTGAAACCCTACCTTGGTCACTGCTGCTGCTTCACAGACCTTCCAATTCTCTAGCCGTGTTTCTTCCTGCTAGTGATGCAGCCCCTGGACCCAGGACCCTTAGACACTTGTGAAAAGAAAGACCAGCTCATGGCTGACCCTGCAGTCAAGGTCCTACTATAATGAATTTCTGTTTTCTCACCAAAAGCAAAGGGAGGCTAAGTTCAGAAAGAGTCCCTTTTCCCTAACGAATTTGCCAACAGTCCCCTTTCCTTAAGGATTTCCCAACGACGGTAGCATTGGGGGTCAAAGTTGACATCTTATATCTCTTTTCCCTGAAGAACCTTTGGAATGGGGGCAGATTTCCATTTATTGAGGCTGATGCGAATGTGCACTTAGCCTCAGGGGTGTAAATGACAGGGGGGTCAGATGGAATCTTAGCAAATGCTGTGCTTTCTAGAGTGTTCAAGCAGAGGCCAAATCCTGGGGTGGGGACCCACAAGCAGAAGACATAGGACTAGGTGCAAATTTAGGACCTACCCTGCCTCTATATGGGCTTGCATATAGATCATTCTAGAAGCAGGGACACACCTTAAGCCTTTCTCAGTCCCTGCGACTTTGGGTTTCAACCACCTAGATGCTAACCTTGGAAGACTGAGGAGATAGTCTGTGGCCAGTCGTTTCTGGTCTGGGGCAGTGAGTGCCTGGTGCCCTGCAGAGCCGTTCTCACCCAAGGAGGGCACAAGGTGTGTCGGCATCGTTAGCTGTCGCCCCTCCTGTGCTTGCCCCGGGGCTGGCACCGCTCTGTATGCTTTACACTTACAACTCGTTTCGTTTCTACAGCCACCTAACAGGGCAGGCACTGTCATTGTGCCCATTTACAGATGAGGACGTCGAGAGGCAGGAGTTAAGTAACTCGCACAGCGTCACAGAACTAGTTAAGTATACGAGCCAGCTTTGAAATCCAAGTGGTCTGCATCCAGAGGCTCTCAAACTCTGTGCTACCCAGCACCTGCCCTCCCCCACTTCCACCCAGCCCCCTCCCCCCCGCCCCCAGCCCCTCGCCCCTCCCCTCCCCCACCCCCTACCCCTCCCCCACCCCCTTCGCCTCCCCCCCACCCCCTTCGCCTCCCCCCCCTCCCCCCTCCCCCCAACCAGGCCTGAAAACACAGCTCTGGGATCCCCACCGTTAAACTGCTAAAGACCCTGTGGACTTGTCAGGAAACAGCCCAGGGCACCGTACGCGCTTTGTAATGACTAAAAAGGCGGAAAAAAGCAACTCTTCCTTTTATTTTTTTTAACGTTTTTATTTTTGAGACAGAGAGAGACAGAGCATGAACGGGGGAGGGTCAGACAGAGGGAGACACAGAATCTGAAACAGGCTCCAGGCTCTGAGCTGTCAGCACAGAGCCCGACGCGGGGCTCGAACTCACTGACCGCGAGATCACGACTTGAGCTGAAGTCAGACGCTCAACCGACTGAGCCCCCCAGGTGCCCCGCAACTCTTCCTTTTAAAAGGGTGATGTGTTGCCCTTATGGGAAAATGACACATTTGAAACAGAATCTGATGAACCACCTTCCTAACGGGTGATTCCCTGGACAACAATAAAGACTGATTAGCTGCTTCTCTTCCTGTGGGGACACCCGGGTGAGCTGGAAACACTGGGTCTTGGTAGCCCGGATGGGCCTGCATCTTCGCTTCAGGCCTGGGATGTGTGGAACTCAAAGCAATGCTGCCACCTGCTGTAGAAATGGATGACTTTCCCCCTCTTTCCTAAACGATGCGAACAGTTGTAGAAATCAAGGAGAGAGAGGGGGGAGATTTCGATCTCAGCCCATCTCCCCGTGTGCTGTGTCGGCGCCTCGTGGTGATCGTGGCCAAAGACATAATTTTGGTTCACCGCGCATCAGAGCAGAAGTACATTCCGAGCTCTTAATCAGGCTGTTGATGGCTGAACGACAGACCATCAGCTCTTCTCTGACTCCACTGCCACCATGGCCATTCCGGGCACCATCATCTCTTACCTGGATCTGGAACCACCTCCAGCTGATCACCAGCCACGGTCTCCTCCCCTACACACGTCCTTCTCCAGGTGATAACTTTCAACGCAGAGCACAGACTCCCCTTCGCATAACCCCCAGCGGATTCCTGTGGCACACAGAGTAAAATGCAGACTCTCACCATGGCTTGGGCAGCCCTACATGATCAAGCTCCTGCCTGCTCTCTGCTCCCTCCCCGAGTTCCTCCAGCCATGACCTTCCATCTGGTTTTTGCACATAGAAGCCTCCTTTGCACCTTGCGTCTTTCGTATTTGGCGTTCTTTCTGCCAGAAGAATGCTGTGGCCCCAAATCTTTGCAGTCTGTCTCCTCCGCGTTACTGAAAACTGAGCATCAATGCCATTTTCTGGCCACTCATTTTAAAATATAAAACCTCAGTCTCTACTACATAATAGATATGTGATAAATATTAATTTCCTTCTTTTTACCAGACAGCACAGGCTCCGATGCTGTTGACAGAAGCAAAACCATGAGCGTAAAGAATTACAGTTTGAAGTCCTCGCGTGCCTCCAGCGCTGAAGTTGGCGCAGGACAAGGGAGAGAACACATTACGGGTCAGCATGGGTTCGTTCAGCCGGGAAGGCCGAGGGAATAGTTAGAAGTGGGTGAGTTTGGCTTGTGTCTCTCCCACACGCCCATACACACGTTCCTCTTTCCAGTTACCCACTCCCTGGGTCCCTCACAGCTAAAACCAGATTTCCTCTGCTTTCTCTTCTCTGGCTAAGAGTCAGAGAGGGGACTCGGGCATAAAAGCCACAGAAATATGGCACTTTGTCAATTGTAAATCACCTTCCTGCTGAACGCCCCTAAACACGTGTGGGGTGTCTTGAGAGAAGATGACATTTGAGTGGCACTTCACAGGCTTCAAATGCTTTCACATACAGGGTCTCAATCATACTTCGCCACAACCTCTACAGGGGAGATTGACGAAAGGCTCACAGGTCTAGCAAGCAACAAAACCTGAATTATATTCCCAAGGCAGGAGAAGTATTTATTTTTTGTACATCTGGGTCCCGGGAAGAGGGTGCTCTGAGTGAAAATTTGTTGGAGACTAAACTGTATATGATGAGAGTGTCCACATTTAGAGTCTGGAATGTGATTACTAATCCACTTCTGTCAGGTACTAAAACACACCTGTTTCCCAGGACGAGGTGTGCACACTGACCTTACGTTTGCCTCTGAGGCTACTTAATGACCTTTTCCATAACAACATATCTTCTCAGTGACTTGAAGTCTAGGTGGAGAAAAGTGACATATTTGTAGGCACCCTCTTACCAGGAGCCAGGTGTTCAAAAAACAGATATCCAACACTTTGAACGTTGGCCAGTCCCGGCTTTGACAGTGAAGGAAGGTTGGCTGGGAAGTGACTCTCTGTGTTGACCATGGCCACCAAGAGTGGCCCCCTGGATAGAATGACTGGTCAAGAAGGTGGTGTGTACCCCGGAAGGCTGGCCGGGGCGTAGTCAAAGTGTCACGTTAGCTCACAGAAAGCCAATAGTCATTTCCATGGGCTTTGAGAGTAGAAACCACAAGTGTCAGTTTCCTACGAGCTTTGGCGTCAGAAGAGAGTAGTGTTCTAAGTTACGTCTCTATAGAGCTTTACGTTATAGCAGCTTTCACTTACATTCTCTTATTTGATGCCCAAACCAACCCCACAAGGTGGATGTGCTACCTCACTTTCTAGATGAGAAGAAAAGACTCAGAGAAGTGAAAGGCCCTGGTCAATGTCGCACAACTTGAAAGCATCTGAGCCAGCCTTCAGATGTAGGTTTCCCACCTTAATCCTCCGCTTTGCATTCCCATCATGCCCATGGGCCAATCACCCTCACATTCCAAAGACAAGTTGTCCGATGTAAAGGAAATTCTTAGGGGGTGGCGGGGGGCAGAAACATGGTTGTAGTGCAGATGCGATTTTTTTTAATGTTTATTTTTGAGAGAGAGAGAGAGAGAGAGGGCACAAGTGGAGGAGGGGCAGAGAGAGACACACAATCCGAAGCAGGCTCCAGGCTCCGAGCTGTCAGCACAGAGCCCGATGTGGGGCTCAAACTCACGAGCCATGAGATCATGACCTGAGCCGAAGTCAGATGCTTAACTGACTTAGGTGCCCCTAGACGTGACTTGCCAAATGATACATATTCTATATGGTAAAGTTTACAAAAGAAATTTTTTCTAATCTCACTCTACAGAGATATTCACCATTAAATAAATGTGGTGAATTTAATTCTAGTCTAGTGATTTTCCATTTTTACATATTGTTAAAGTTGTAAAAAAATATACACAGGGATGCTCCTGAGGGACAGACTAAGATGAAAACAACGAGATGATAATTGAATTCGGTAACAAAGATATTACTAGTGACCTTGACAGTTTGGATGGAATTGTTGAAATAGAAACTCTATTGATTAAGTAGAGGAGAAAACAGGAGGTGTGGAAATGAAGAAAAAAATTAAAGACTCTTCTTTCAAAAATGGGGCTGTGAAAAAGAACATGGAAGTGAAAATGGAGATGAATGTGAGGCCAAAAAATTTTTCCCTTCTGTTTATTCATTTATTTTTTGATATAAGGGATACTAGAGGCTAGTGGGTGACTTAGAGGTAGTAGAATAGCTTTTGCCATCTGTGTGATGAAACTGTCCCCCACCTGCTGATCCACTTGGCAACAGGCATCAGGGCTTCTTGTATTAGTCAGGGAAGACTGGGTTATGCTGCCGTAACAAGCATCACCAAATCTCAGTAACTGAATAAAATAAAAGTTCAGTTTCAATCATGCCAAGTCTAATGCAGATGCCATGCTTATGAGTAGATCTCCTTCAAACAACCACTCAGGGGGCTAGGCTTTTTCCATTGTGTGGCTCTTCTGTCATGCAGTCCTTTGCTTCCAGACAGCCAGAGAGGAACGTGGGAGGGAAAAGCCAAGGAGGACGTTTAGGGCTAGACCAGAAGTACTGTACATCGCCTCCACTTGTACTTCAATCCACAGTGGCTCACCCAGGTGACACGTAGTTTAACTGTGTGCCCGTGAAGAGGAAAGCCAGATGTTGGTGGATATGCCACAAGCCATAGACACACCTTCCTTCTTGTTTTCTTGCAGCCCATGGTGGATGGAGACCACTATCTGTTAACTTGATGTAATAAAGATTGTCTACCAGCTACTAATAAGCCATTTCCTGTTGGATGGTGACAAAGAAGCTGTCCTGCAGGGCCTTCCGCCTTCAGTGGGAAGGCAGTGTGCTCTTGTTGGACACTTGTGGAATCCATAGTAAGCAGAGGACAGGGGAAAGGGTTCCGATCTATAGTGAAGCCCTTCGCCAAAGGCATCTTTATGTGTCTGGCAATAGTACTTGCTCAATAAATGACCTATGGAAGGTCTTCATTCGTTTGTTTTTAATGTTGAAGTGTGCTCAAGTGGATGGGACAGAGGATGAGATCAATATCAGAGGGGTAGGGAGGTGGCAGAAGGGGACATGTCCCAAGTGGGCAATTAGAAGCTTCTCTACCTTTGCCTGGGGAGGTGATGGGACAGCTCTGTGAGTGGAAAGATAGTGCACGGGCCCCTGACTCTGGACACCAGGTCTGCTGATCTAATGCTTCCACGCAGCACCTCCACACCCCAGGTTCCTCTTCTTACTGAAAGAACCTTGCAGACATGTCGGGGAGGAGCTGGGCCTTCAGTCCTGCACCAGGTCTCAGCTGGTTTCACATCAGCAAACACCACGCACGGAAAGCCTCGGTCACGAACCTTCTCGGTTGTCTCCAAAAAGGGATGAAGTCGAGAATTACACTGTTTCATTTGTCAACATCCTTTAGGAGCACGCTTCCTTAAAACGAACACTGAAGGATCTCTATCTCTGAATAAACAATTCCCCAACTGGTGTGAAAAGGGGAATGGGGGTTTCCCTTCCACTTCACTGGAAACTAAAACAGTGCTTTCATGAGTGAGGCTGCGGCGGGTAGAATGCGCACACAATTGGAAAACCTCAGCACAAAACAGAAAAACCGCCTCTTCCACTTCCTCTCGACTAGGAGCAGCTCTCCTCGTCAAGAGGACTAAGAATCCCAGAGATTGACCATAGAGCTTAGACAAATTCTGTACCTTCCTCTGCACTTCACCTCTCGTGCCGGGGCTGCCCCTCACCCTCGTCTTGCTATGTTCCTGCCTCCACACTGCTGCCCTTCCCGCACCCCCCTGCCTGGGGTCACTGGGCCCTTAGATCTGGGAGCCCGAGGCCCCGCTGTGGCCTTCCTCTGGCTCTGTCCCTCCCCACAGGTGATGGAACAAAGACCCAGGGGACATGTCCTTCCAAGGCCCGCCCCTCCTTTCAGATGGTGCTCTGGGCACCCCAGAATTTCCTGCCTTGTGGCCCCAGACCACCTACAGAGGACAGTCAGGACCTTTCCCTTGGACCAGTCTCCTAAAGGTGAACTATGCTGTCCCCACCAGGAGCTCGGAGCAGCAGCTTGCGGGATGAAGCCAGAGACAGGATGAGAAAAAGGGCAGGTCGCAGCTAGCTCTGAGCCATCATGCTCCAGAGCACCAAGAGTCTCAGGCTTGTTTGTTTGTTTTATTTATAGAGTACAAGCAGGGGAGGGGCAGAGAGAGAGGGAGAGAGAGAGAATCCCAAGCAGGCTCTGCACTGACAGCTCAGAGCCTGATGCAGGGCTCGAACTCGCCAACTGTGAGATCATGACCTGAGCCGAAACCAAGAGTCAAACGCTCAACAGACTGTGCCACCCAGGCGCCCCATGGAGTCTCAAGTTTGAATCCAACCCTGCCTTCCTGGGTCCTGATGAAGGCATATTCATCACAGTAGGAGGATAAAATGAATCTTGTGTAATTTTTACGTAGTTAGTGATCTGGTATGTGGGCCTGAGGTTTGCTTTCTGGCACAGGCTCTGTAAATGTTAGCAGAGGCCTTCCTCTCGTACCTCCCGCCCAGACTCCTCAGTTTCCAACACATCGTCCGTGGCCTCAGTGTCTCCTGTGTTCTTCCCACGGCTGGGGTTCGCGGGAGATGCGTGAGGCCCATTCGGGCCAGGGCAGGGCAGGATCCTGTCTTTATCTGAAATGTTGAATTTCGTTCATTGTGAATTTTTTTACATTAAGTTTTTAAACCATTGATGATCTTTCTTGAATCCTGAGTTTTTGGGTTCCTTCGAATTTTATGCCTGAGATAAATTCCTTATTCTCCTCACCCCAGTTCTTCCCCATGTCTTCAAGCATCTTCCCTTTCCCATTTCTTCCATGGAAGCCCTTGTTCAGAATGTCATCACGACAGCTGGTCGGCGGACAATTCCTGGGCTCCCATCATCCATCCTCAACCCGGACCCAATATTATCTTCCTATGTGGAGGTTCAGTGGTGAGCCTCTCTCTCTCAAAATCCTTCAGGGGCGCCTGAGGGGCTCAGTCGATTAAGCATCTGACCTCAGCTCAGGTTGTGATCTCACGGTTCACGAGTTCAAGCCCTACATTATGCTCTGTGCTGACAGTGTGAAGCCTGCTTGGGATTCTCTCTCTCTCCCTCTCTCTCTCTGAGCCCCCCCCCCCCCGCACACATATGCTGTCTCTCAAAATAAATACATAAACTTAAAAAAAAAAGGGGGGGGGTGTACCTGGGTCGCTCTGTTGGGTCAGCGTCTGACTTCGGCTCCGGTCACGATCTCGCGGTCCGTGAGTTCGAGCCCCACGTCGGGCTCTGTGCTGACAGCTCGGAGCCTGGAGCCTGCTTCAGATTCTGTGTCTCCCTCTCTCTCTGCCCCTTCCCCACTCGTGCTCTGCCTCCCCAAAATGAATAAATGTTTCAAAAATTCTTTCAAAGCTTCCCTGCCTCCTGTAGAATCCAAAGCCCATCATGCCCACTGGTCTCACGTTCTCTAGGCTCCACGTTCTGGGTCCTGCTAGCCTTTCTGGCTTCCTCCTTAGGTAAATCCCTCAGTTTTGTGTTTGTGTACTCGCCCTTCCTCAGAGAAGTCTCTGGGCTGCTCTCCCTCTCCTGGGGCCTCTTCCCACCCTCCCGTTCACTGTGGCGTCTGCCTGAGCCTTCCGGATCAGTCTCCACGAGCGCTCGTGGTGTCCCAAGTGGATCCTGCCACTCCTGTAGTGTTTTGACTATACCTGCTCTCTGCTATTTACCTGTCGCCCTGCCCCTGCTGGCTTCCCTAGGGGCGACTGTGGGCACCTTGACCCCTGAGTCTGTGCTGTGTTCCCCACCCCCAGGGCTGGGGACCGTGCTGCCAACTTCCTCTTCAGCGTGCACTCAGCCTCTAGCTCCAGTTCATACTTTGACAAATACTCTGCTTATCTCCTTTGTGGCCTTTGCAATGGATCTTTCTCCACAGTGATATGGATCTTCTCCTCTGCCTGATGGTTACCCCAGAGATGCCTGAGACTTGAGCTGAAGTTGGAGCCCTGTTCTAGACGGACACTCTTAGCATCTTCAGCAAAGGGCTACAAAAGTGACCTATTTTGGCCACAGCCAAAGTTATTCCCTAGGACACCACAACGACCTTTTACGTCACAAGTCCCTCTCACCCTCTGAGGTCCCCCACAGGGGACTGCGATGGGGCAGGGCCACTAGAACCTGTCCCCTGTTAGACACAGACGCCCATGAGTGTGGCCAGCAATGAGCCCCAATCCGCCTCTAGCCCCGGGCAGACAAGGGGCTCGTAATCAAAGCCTCACTCAAGATTTGTCTGAAGGTATATTCCAATGTATGTTAAATCTGAAAATCAAGACGGATTAATTTGCTTTTTAACCTTAGGTAACAGCCACTTCCCTCACCCACCCCACCATGATTCAGACTAGCACCTTCCAAACTCGTGGCACCTAAGGGTGGCCGTTCTCTCCAAAGCTCCAGAGCAGAAGTAGGAAAGGTGGAGGCAGTGCTCGGTCGTCATTGCTCTGTTTGGGGATCTCTGTCTGTCCAGACGCCCACCGACCTACAGATGGTATGGTTTCCATGCCATTGTTATCTTTCAGAGTCCATTCTCTGTGTCTTGATGCCTGAAGGTCAGGGGTCCAGACTGGATGACGCCTCTCTGGCACCAGGAAGCGTGCTACTTAATCACCATCTAGCCCTCCTAACAACGCCGGACGTTGGTGCGTCGGTTTCCTAGGGCTGCGCCGACAAATGACCACAAACCAAGTGGGTTAAAACAACGGGCGTTCATTTTCTCATGGTTCTGGATGCTAGACGTTCAGAGTCAAGGTGTGGGTAGGGCTTGTTCCTTTGTGAGGCCGTGAGGGAGGACCGGCTTCACACCTCCCTGCTAGGGTCTGCCGGCTGCCGGCAGTGCTCAGGGTTCCTTGACTTACAGACACGTGGCCCCACGTCTCCTTCACGTGACGCTCTCCCTGTGATTTCCGTGTGTCTATCTCTGTCCAAACTTCCCTTTTCTCGTAAGAACACCCATCATTAGATTAGGGTCCCCTAACCCAGGAGGACCTCATCTTAACTACATCATCAAACACCCATTTCCAAAGAAGGTCACATCATAGGTACCTGGACTGAGAACTTCAACGTGGCTTTTTGCGGGGCGGGGTGGGATGGGGTGGGTATTGCTCTAATCCTCAGACTAAACTGAGATACAGAGTAACTTCCACAAAGGTACACAGAAAATAGGTGGTATAACTCAGCATTTAATCTGTCTAGATCTAATTATTACCACTTAATAATTGCTTGTACCAGGCCCTCTGCTGGGTGCTTCATTTTCATTTCTAATCCTCCTATCAACTGTATAGATTTATTATCCCCCATTTTACAGAGGCACAGATCGTCAAAGTATCTCTCCCAGAGCCACACGAATACAAAGCAGCAGACCTGGGAATCGACCCAATAATTCTCACCCAAGCCAACCCACTAGGACATCTTTGAGATGACTCATCCCTCCTCACTCCACGTCCCCTGGTATAACTCCCTGCCTGCAGCTGAGAGCCACAACTGTAAGCGACACGTTACTGGAATTCTTTAAGCAACGGCGTAAAGGCCAAAGTAATCACTGGGATCCCAGCACTGCCACTCGAGGCCTCACGGCGGATGATAGCCTGATGAGAAAGACCAAGTCCTCATCTTCCTTCTGGCGGCCAGGGAAGAGTTACGTGGAAAAACTAGGACAATGAGTAAATCCCATCAAAAAGCAACATATTTCACAGTGAATCACTTCCCTGCAGACTGCTGCCCGTGCGTGGAGGTGGCTTCTTTGTTCTAACAGGCACCTTGCGGGGAAAACCCGTCTAATACCACGTGGGGAGGAACCACGTCTCAGCCAACCCCATAGAATGGTTATTTATATTGCCTCGATATGCCTCAAAATAAAAAGTCAAAAGCATCACTTCCTGGCAGCTGCCATGCCCTCTTCCTCAACATCAAAGATGTGTCTCCCACACATACACATACCAGTGCCTTACAAACACAGCAGCCCGAACACAGAGCCCTTCAAGCAATGCATAAGCCACAGAAACTTCCTCAAATCAATGCAAGAGACTGAGAAGGCACTCAGCCCCATGCCACGAACTGAGGCTTGGACCGCACTTACCAGTTAGAAATTGGTTTCTTTTGTTTGTATTGTCTCCAAAAGATACCACATAGGTAGGGGCTAGGATCACGGGCTTTGGAGGCAGGCAGACTCGAGAGCCAACTCCAGCTGTCCCGTGCACTACCTGTGGGTTGTTCCTCTTCTCTCAGCCTGTTTTCTTACTTGTGAAATGAAGACACTGACATGAATCTCACAGACAGGTGATATTAACATACCATGCCAATCCTTGACTCCCAAGAGGGAATATAAACTATGGGCAGGAATAAAACACTGCTTTAAATTTGACCTTGTTTATCTCATCCCATGGACCTAAATTTATATTTAAAAGAGACCTAGCTTAAATAATGAGTGGGTGCACAGCTCTGGATGCATCTGGGATGGGAAAACAAGTGACAGAAGGAGAAGATACCAGATTGGTGGGAGACACTCATTTCTTTCATGTGTTCGATATTATCCCACTAAATACCACACACACACACACACACACACACACGCACACACACGCACACACACACGCACTGGATGGGATTAGGGGAGGACCAGTGCCACTCTACGGCCTGCCTGTACTGTTTGAGAAGTTCATCTGAATACGTTTAGTTAAGGCACATGAACCCCAGGGGATATGACACTTGTGCTCCAGGCTGAAGATGTTCCAGGAAGGAATCCAGGCCCAGGGCCCTTCTCAAGTAGGAGAAAGAATGTAGCAGGTAAAACAAAAAAACAGACTCCCATGTCTCAAGAAAGCATAGTGATTCCTTTAACCTCTTAAGGTGATGTCTGTGATTTTAATGTTATTACTAGTATTTTACTAGTAATTACTAGTATTTTAATGTTATTACAGTATTTTCTGCAAACACTTTATGTTCAGTGTTATATGTATGAGACTACATCCTAAAGGGCAGGTGTGAAGTTCTACTCATCCATGCCTCCCTTGACTTGGTGTGGGGAAGAGAGATAACAAAGATGTGCACTTCTGAGAGCGCCACGTAGAGGTGACTGCGTCAAGCAGGGCCTCCGGGCACGGCTAAGCAACTCAAGCTCATCTCGAAATAGATGTAACTGCAGAAACAACGTACATTCTCCATACGAACCCAGGAACGAGCCGAGTCTGTAACACTGATACAATTACAAAATGGCATTTAAGGCGGAAAAAACTTCCGAGCAGATAGATTGTGGGTCGCACTTTTGTTCATTGGAAGTACCGATCCATTTCACAAGACAAACTTTACAGGAAGAGGAACGGAGTCATCTGTCTTGTCAGTGATAATTCATAAAAAAAAATAGGATCCGATATTAGGTATACACAACCACTCAAATACAATTTAGGAAGTATCCGAAAAACTCTTTAAAAAAAACAGTAGCAGCAAAAACATTGAACATGTGTAAACAAAACCACCAGTAACAAGTTAATGCTTAATAACAATCTGAATTCTTTTGAAAACATTAAATATATGTAATATCGGCCATTCTTAATATACAATACTCAAAATCTAAAACAATGTTATCAATAATAGACACAAATTGGTGTTACGAGGCATACTGAAGAGTCTTTTTCACAATGCTCGGTGCATCATGATGCCGCAGAGGGTAAACTTTCCGAAAGTCTTCTCCTAGCTGTGATCCTCGCACACCGGGGGCACCCGGACGACTGGAAACACCGCTTGTGAAAGCAGGCTCTACACCCTATGAGCAGAGGGGACAGCTATCAGCAAAGGGGCTGTCTTGCTTGCTCACGTATGTACAGATGGTCATCCCCATCCCGGGGAGAGAGGTGGTCTGAACCCAGAAACCAGAGTCATCCGACAAGAAATGAGGCAGGTTGAAACTAAGCGATTATGAAGTCCCCACTAAGTCATGGACCTGAGGCTGAGAGAGCCTGATACTATAGTGCCCCCAGATCTGCCCAAAGACTGTTCCCTCAGCTGCTGACAGCTGAGGAGGTGGCCTTCACTGGAAATGGCCCTAACTGGAGAGAGCTGCCTCCCTCAAGGTCATCTCTGCATGCGGACACTGGCTCGCATCTGGTGGGTGACTGGTCAACCCTGGGTTTAAAGGCTTGGCTGGTCCCTGACCGACTATGTGACGACAGTGAAGGCCACCCTGCTCCAGAGTGCCCTGAGATGTGCTAAGCCTTCAAGGCCACCATATCCAGCTCAACTCGTCCCTCTGCCAAGCCCTGTTGACTTCACGCTCCCACGGGTGCTGAGCCTGACATGCCCCAGTGAGCTTTCTGCTTGCAAACCTGTGGCTTGGAGTTTGTCTGCTGGGGAGCCTCTCCTGCGATACAGCCTAATGATTCTGCCTAACAGGTTAGCGGAGACAGCGCTGGAGGGGGTCAAAGAGGAGGAGCAGCTCTTACCAAGGGTAAAGGCAGAATGCATTGCCAGATTGCTCCCATGAAACGGTTTAGAGATCACGGGACTTCCTGGAGGGTTAACACATACAGTAAAACAAGGTCTAAAAATCTCTTCTGCGAAGAGCCAGATAGCAAATGCATTAGGTCTTTTGGGCTACACGGTCTCCACAACAACTCCACAATCTGCCAGTGCAGCGCAAAAGAAGCCAGAGACAGCACCTCAGCCTTAGGCATGATTGTGATCCAATCCCATAACTGGGGCAGTGGCTGTGGAGTGCTTGCCCTGCTGTAAAAGAAGTGGGGCACGGGCCAGAGGGGAACCACTCTTCTCTCCAAACGCTGTACAGGAAGGCCTCACCCTTCATCCCTGCCCCACCCACACACTCCTCCCCATGCACCCCAAATTCCATTAGCTCCCATCCAACATACAAGCACACACCAGCATCATATACTTCAAACAACACTGGGCTTAAGTTATTAAGTAGCCCTTAAGTTAATTTTCTGTTTCGGTTATTAAGCTGTTAGTAAGCTTACGTTATGAAGCTATGAAGATACCTGAACATCTTCTACACGTTTCGGTCTGAAATGGGAAGATGACCGCGGCACTCTGACAAAATTCACAAATGAAGCCCTTTCCTTGACACAGCTGTAAGAGAAGGAGCCGGAGAGTTACTATCCTCATTGGCAATGTTTCTTTTGATGGAGAAGCCAGGTTCCTATTTTGCAGAACTTTACACACGTCAGTTTTAAGTGTCTGTAGTTGCAGCCTCTAGAAGGAACAGGATGCTATCTCACGCTATAGTAAATGGATTCGAACGGAACATGCACATGTGTGTGTTGCACCGAGAAATTTCACATCGAGGTAGTTTGAGGCACCGGGAAAGGTCATGATTTTACATGTGTGCTTTTAAATGATCTGCTTTTGTTTCTGAGGGCTGCACTACAATTCTTGAATTCATGCGGACACAGAGCTCTTGTTGCACTGGATCCCGAGTCCACATGGCTGTACTTGACACGTCAGGGCAGACGGGAGTCAAGGAAGGCCCCAAGCAGGGCTTGGTTCCCTAGGAAGGCACTTGGCTCAGGCCTGCATCCCGGCCCTGCCACCTGCCAGGGCTGTCACCGAATCGCTCTGAACCTCATCTCTCATCTGGGAAGGGCGCTCCCAGCACTTTCCGCAGGATTTGTGGGGTTAAAAGGGGGTGACGTGTAGAACACCCGCCACAGGTCCTGATGTGGAAGGGACAGCTTGGGGACACACCAGTTCCAGGTGAACCCTTACCTCACAGCTGGCCACATGTGCGAGGGAAGCTTTTAGAATGTCCTTGAGCAAGGGCAACAGCAGCTTTTTCTTGACCCTGACCAGATCGTCCAGGGAGAACAGGTGGAGCTCATTAGTCAAGTGCCTCGGCACCTGCTCAAACTCCTTTAACGTGCTGCCAGAGAGGAAACAAAGAGTAATTCAGGCACCCACCCACACAGCGGTGGGGACACAAGAGGGTGGGGGGCAGGCAGTTGTTGTTTCTGGCACTCACACTTCATTTTTTTGAGCTCAATTAAAAAAAAAAAAAAAGCCCAAGAGCAAGTTAGCCTTACCACCTTACGTTTTGCAAGTCTGTTTGGAAGCCAGGAACTTAAAATTCTACAAAAGCGGATTTCAGAAGGCTGAACCAGCAGAAAAACACGCCTCTCGCAGCCTGCCCATGGGCAGGGTTTCGCTGAGTGAAAGACAACTGCAAATCTATTTTTCGAGACGTAAAAACCTATAACTGAGATAACAAGCACTACCTTGTTCATTTCAGCTCAATTTCAACCATCAGCAGGTGGACCCTTGTCCCAGCCAGCAGGAGAATCACCGCTCACAGGCAGGTGTGGGACTCCCCTCATCCACGAGTCCAGCACACAGCCTAAGGCTCGAGCATCCAACTGTGAGCCGATCACAGCCTCCTGTGTGTCCCAAGGACATTCAAAACTGAACATAACTTTCTCCGACTCCTACTCATCTCCTTCTGAATTTCCTAAATCAGTCAGTGGCATCACCATGCACTGCATTCCCAAGCCAGCCGCTGCCTACCCTGGATTTGACATTCCAGTAACGCCAGGCTGTGTTGAATTCTCCATGCAGCCAGGGGTGCTGGCCCCCCGAGGCTTCCTCTTCCCGGGGGATCCCTGACCCTTCTTCTTCAGTCCAACTCGCTCTTCAAGCTCAGGCTTAGGAAGCCTCGTGGTCCTCTTCCCCACCCCACCCCTTCAGACACCTTTTCTGCATCCTCAGGGCACCCTGCGTATGTGTTTAACACACAAGATCTGTTTGTGCTTTTTCCCTGGTCTTTGCATGAGACCTTATCTGAAGCAGAGAAAAGAAAATTTCAAGAAATTTTTGTAGACAGTAATAATTGTGGGTATTGTTACATATAACAATATGTTACAGACAAGAAAACTGAGAGCCTGAGAAGTAATTAACCTGTCACACCAAGGCCATGAGGTAGGTACAGGTTAGGCCCAATGACTACCGGAGACATGCTCCTCCCCAAGAAATTTAATTCAAAAGCAATACGTTATCATTAAATAAAGATCAGAAACTGAACAAAGCTTTAAAACAAAACAATATTTTAGAGACTATGATCCCACCTACTATAACAAATAATCTTAACCCCTTGAGTAACAACCTCTTTTTCCACTTAAAAAATTCTATCTCTGTCAATGAATTCATGCCCATACCTCTATGGCCATGGCTTCCAGAAATTCCAGCTCTAGAAATTAATCCTAAGGACGTATTTATGGACGTGCACAGAGATTCAGCTAAAACCTAGTTTTTTAATAACACAAGACATTAAAAACCTATCTAAATATCTATTAGGTATTAAAATCTACTGGGTTTAATATCTATAAGGATATTAAAAATCTATTTTAACATTAAGATATTAAAATCTATTAGATAAAAAAAATCTATGAATAAGAGAATAATACTTAAATCAATACCACGTCCTAGTATAGAATACTATACAACCAATGACAGTTCGACATGCTCCTCTATCGGGGGTTTTTAAAAGGCCGTTGATAACACCCATGCTCATAGCAACACTATTCACATCAGCTAGAAGGTGGATGGAAGCAACGTTTCTGGTGATGAATGCGTAAACAAAATGTGGCAGATACATACAATGGAATCTTTTTCAGCCCTAAAAAAGGAAGGGAGTCCTGACACGTGCTGCAACACAGGTGCAACCTCAAGGGCATTCTGCTGGGTGCGATAAGCCAGTCACAAAAGGAAAGATGCTGTGTGACTGTCCTATTATGAGGTACCCGCGGTCATCAACTTCATAGAGACAATAAGTAGGATGGTGGTTGCCAGGCGCTACAGGGGCGGGGTGGGAGGGGGGAAGAGAGAGTTACTGCTCAATGGATGTAGAATTTCAGTTTCGCAAGATACAAAAAGTTATGTGCTTGGATGGCGGTGACGGTTGCCGAAGAATGTGCATGTACTTAAGGGCACGGAATTGTGCCCTTAAAATGGTTAAGACGGTGTATTTGGTTACGTGTATTTTATCACAACTGAAAACTAGAGTGATTTCATCCCTGTACTGGCCAATTCTTCTAACACGTTACATTCACTGCTAGTGAGCCAGAAGGTTTAGTGACTTTAACAATACGGTCTGCATCACCAAGGGGAGACCGAAGTAGGTGCTGTGCTAAGGGGCCCTGTGGACTGGGGGAGCTGGGACCAGGTGGCACACAGGGGACTGGAAGGTATGTGGGGGCGCCCAGCCCTCCTGGACCCAGGCCTGGCCTGTCCCAGCCAAACACTAGTACCTTTCAGCAAACCGGCAGGTCCTCAACAGCTTCTTGATATGAAAAAGTTGCTCCCGGGTTTCCTAAAGGAAGACACCAAACGGGGGGGAAAAGTTAATGTGATAAATGACACAGAAAATGTAGAAGTTAAGTCTAAATGTTATTTCTCACTTTGAAAGGCTACAACTCTATAAAACAAGTCTTTGAAGTAAACAGTCGATATAGCAGGGGATCGTGACTGAGTCCAGAGATCCGCAGAGGGTCCAGGATGGACCCAACTATTGTGGGGCCTGAAGCTTACATAACCGTTGGGGTGGGGGCCCTCTTTGAGGAGAACACAAAACTACGCACAAAAAATGGAGATCCTGCCGTTTGTGACAACATGGGTGAACCTGGGGGGCATTATGTTAAGTGAAATAAGGCAGACAGAGAAAGGAAAAAGCTGCATGGGCCTCACTTCTATGTGGAATCTTAAAAGGTCAAATACACAGAAGCAGAGAGTTGTTGAACAGAAGCTACTGGGGCGGGGTGGGGGGTGGGGAGGTGGGGCAAATGGGAAGACATCGGTCAAAGGGAACGAAGTTGGGGTTCTGTCGGATGAGTAAGTCTAGAGATCTAATAGATGGTATGATGACTATAGTTAATCATAAGTGTATTGAATACTGGAAACTTCCTGAGAGAGTAAATTTCAGGTGCTCCCACCATACACACACACACACACACACACACACAAAAGGTGGCTGCAAGGAGATGGATAGGTTAATTAGCTTGAGTGGTGATTATTTCACTTGTATTTGTATATCAAATTATCATGCTGTATCCCTGAAATATAAACAATTTTATTTTGAAAATAATAATAAACAAATTTCAAAAGCTACGTGTACGTGCAGAACTATGCATAAATATAAAATGTGGTACGGGGTCTTGGAAAAGGCCCTGAAGCTGACGCTCCATCCGCTGGTGGTAAACCCACCCCTTGGAGGGTCTGTCTGGGTCCCTTGAGACGGTGGCATCTGCCATCGCAGGGCCCTCCGAGCCTCTGGCCCGGCCTCCCCCGCAGAGGCAGCCGCTCACCCTCACTCTGTCTAGCTCCTTGGCCTTGGCATACAGGCTGTGGCCAACGCTCAGCAAATTGAAAACCGGCTGGTGCCACAGGCCGTCCAGCAGCCGTTTGGAGAAATTGCTGACGTAGTACTTCCTGAAGTCCCACAAGGTGAGGATCCGGGCAGGGATGCAGGTCTCCGCGTAGGAGTGACAGCAGTCACAGAAGTACTTCCCCAGGTATTCGCAGTACCGCAGCCGCTTCACAAACTCTGCAGGGCACACGGGAGGGTGAGCACACGGGACGTGAGCGCAGCTCGCCTGGGCTGGCAACGTACCCTCCTCCACCCCTACTTCCCCTTCCCACCCCACGTTCAAGACTGCTGGGTTTGTGCCGTGAGCACCATACTCCACCTCACAGCGCCTGGGAAAGATCCGGTGGGGACTGAAGGCCGTGGGGACTGGAGGCCACGCATTACGGCCGCTCATGAGCTTTGCTTTGTGGAAACAGTTGTCAGGAAAACAGAAACCTCCCCAAACACTCCTGAATTTGGAAGATGGGCATTGTAAACTGCAGTGGAGTCAAAAGAACATGAGATTCGGAGTGCGGAAATCTGGTGGGAGTCCAGACTCTGTCTCCCTCTGGCAGGCGGCCTGAGGGCTGGCCGGAATCGCTTCAAGCTAACTGTCCTGAGGCCGTAAGAAGCCAACTCAGAACCAGATGCCAGGATATCTCACATAACGAAAAGTGCTTTGTAAATTGTAAAGCACAATATGTACACAGTTAGGGAGTGACACCCAAAAAAACTTCCTGGATAAATCAGTGAGAAAAAAAAAAAAAACACAAAAATGCACAAAGGATGGGAATAGGCGATACAGGGAAACACGGAATGCAAATAGCCAGTAATGACGTTGAGAAACGACCTCAGTAACAAAGACGTGTGTTAGCAGAGCGAACTCCTTGGTTTTGCATCAGACTGTCACAAATTTAGAGCATCCAGAGCAGGTGAGGTACCGGGGCGGGTACTCACAGGGCTGACAGGAGGCTATTGTTTAGGAGGAAAGTTCCATGATACACTTTAATTCTTCAACATGCGGCAGGAATCCTACTTCTGTGACACCAGACAGAAGTGCTAACATGCACGCGTGGAGACATAGAAAAGTGTTCATTATAGCACATTTATAGTGGAGGGGGTAGCAATCTAAACACACATTAAGAAGCAACTAGTTAAGGAAGTATGATGCACTCCATAGTGAAATGCCAGAGAGCCTACGAAATACATTTTAGCCCATGGGCAGTGAGCGCCCAGTTACAAATATGTATAATGTGATCTTGATTTTGTTTTGAAAAATACACAGGCACAGTCCAAGAGGATCCCCACCAAAAAGCCGATAGTGACTACTTCTGGGGACGGTGGGGGAGAAGGGTTTTTGTTCTTCACATTTTTTGAATTTGGTAAAATGAACACACGTGGCTTTCAGAAATATAGCTAGCAAAACACACTGACAAGCAAAAAGCACAGAGACAAATGCAATACATACTTGGGTGCCTAGCACGCAGTTAAAGAAGGCAACAATTCAGTTAAGTCTCCTGCGTGTCCCTCCCTCGATATCGAGTCTAAGATGAGCAAGGCTGATATTTACATGCGCCATTTAACTCATGGGTTTCTTTGTCATTTAAATACCATAAGGCATCATAGACATATTAGATGATACATCTTGTGAAGATTAAGTGAAACTGTGGATGGGAAAGCAGCCACCACAGAACCTGGCACACTGCAGATTCTACATCCAGCTTCCTTAAATACCAGCTTCAAAAACAAACAAGGCCACTTATGTCTTCATGAAATGTTGCCTGAAGGATACTTTAGACACCATGTGCTTTCCATGAGTTAGGTACATGGTTATTCCTATTTGCTTCTGCACACGTATTTCCAAAAAATAAAGAAAGAACGAAAAATAAATAAGGCCCGAGTGCCTGCAGGAGCAAATGTTTATCGAACACTTACTCCGTGTCTTACGCTGGTTAAATGTCTTACATACACTGTGTCGTTCTCTGCTCAAAACTTTAAGAGGCAGGGACTATTACTTTCCCTATTTTGCTGATGAGAGCACAGCCGGTGAAGTTAAACCACATGCCAGAGACACACAAACAGTAAGCAGGCGAGTGGGATTCCCCCTCACATCTGGCCTGACGCTCTAGCTTTTGGCCATTATATCCCACTCTTCCTCTGCTGCATTGGATGAGGGCAAGGGCAAAGAGCTAATAATGCCTTTGCGCCTGCCCAAATTATTCCTCCGACCCAGGTCACACCCAGTGTGATTCTTAATGATTCTTATTATTTACAATAGTTTATGTTCTACAAAGTTGCCTTGAATACCGAATTAGTGAGTACTGAAGGGTGTCCCGGAGTAAAATACAGGGCTAGATTCCTGTGAGCCTCTAGTAACAATATTTTTGCCAACCCATCAATATATAATCTTGTTTTTTGTGTGTTTTCTGATTAATGATACCTTATTTAATGTATTTTGTTAGGGCACCTGGGTGGCTCAGTCGACTAAGCGTCTGACTCCTGATTTCAGCTAAAGTCATGATCTCACGGTTCATGAAATCAAGCCCCCGCATCAGGCTCTGTGCTGACAGCGTGGAGCCTGCTTGGGATTCTCTCCCCCTCTCTCTTTGCCCTTTTCCACTCATGTGCACGTGTGCTGTCTCTCTTAAATAAATAAGCTTTAAAAATACACATATATATTTTTTTTATTTATATCATTGAATTCAGGGCCAACAGCACTGTAACTCATGCCCGAATGAAGCTTATCTGATGCACGTACATTTTCCATAAAGCAAATCACAACCTTCTTGGGCTTAGTAACACTACACAGCACTTTAGCATTACATGTGGGGGGTGTTTAAAACAGCTAAATCACCGACAAAAAAAGGCAAAAGTGTGAAAAAAGAAACGGGGGGGGGTGCTAAATAAACCACAAGAAGACCTTGTTTACAGTACGAGAGATAAAAAAGAAGGCAGAGCATCGCCTTCTTCAGCTTCGGCTGCAAATGTGTGCTTCGGGGCAACTCAAATTTCGGGCGACTCAAAGTTTTGGTGTTTTGTGCATATCCGTGCTTGACTATGAAAACACCATGAGTCATGATTTTGTGGTCACAAATAAATTTTATCGAGTAGATGATTTTGCAAATATGGAATCACAAACACTCAGGTTCAACTATAAATATGTGTGTACAGACGTCTCTCTGGGGTTGATGAATTATCATTAAGACCTTAAGAGCTCATGTTTATGTCTGACTTCTCAAATTTGAAATCTGGAGAAGTCTTTTGCATTGTGTCTACTTCCCGCCCTGGATTAAGATTTCTGATTTGGCAGATAATGAGTATTACTTCGCTTGTGACGGGGCCTTGATACATTTTATATAAAATGGGCAAAATGAGGTATACTCTGACCCTTCCACTCACCATTTCTGATCAAACTTAGCAAAATGGGAAGAGGAGGGGGGCAGAAGGAGACAGTACATGTTCCTGATGTAATTCATCTTCCCCTAACATCTACTTTCCCAACATTTCAATACCTAGTCGCTCACTCATCAAATTTCATTGAATATATACTAAGCACTACTCTGTCCATACAGAATCAATTATGTCTACCTCTCTTGGTTTCTTCAGTCCGTTCATTCAAACAGAGCAAAACAACATATCCTAAACCAGTGGTTCCGGGCCAGGAGTAATTTTTTTCTCCCTAAGAACATTCGGAGATATCTGGGGACAGTTTCACGGAGCCACTGGCGACCTCTAGTGATGCTACTGGATGCCCTACAATGCACAGGACGGCCCTGGATGACAAAGTCAGTGGTCCTGAGGTTGAGAAATCCTGCTCTAAACCAGAACTGCTCTCAGCTGAGGAAAAGGCAAGGTCACAGAAAAATAAATAGGAAGGAAAAATTCCAGAATAGTGTTGTCCCACAGAACTTTCTGTGAGGATGGAAATGTTCTAAGCCCGTGCCCTCCAACAGACCAGTTACTAGCCCCATGAGGCTACTGAGCACTTGCAATGTAGCTAGCGTGCTTGAGGAACTGGGTTTTTAACTTTATTTATTCACTCATTTATAAATTTTTAAAATATATTTACTTATTTTTATTTTCTTTTCGATGTTTATTTTTGAGAGAGAAAAAGAGACAGAGCAGGAGCCTGGGGAGGGGCAGAGAGAGAGACAGGGAGGGAGACACAGAATCTGAAGCAGGCTCCAGGCTCTGAGCTGTCAGCATAGAGCCTGACGTGGGACTTGAACCCATGAACAGCAACATCATGGCCTGAGCCAAAATCAGATGCTTAACCAACTGAGCCACC
This sequence comes from Panthera tigris, assembly GCF_018350195.1. Classification (NCBI taxonomy): domain Eukaryota; kingdom Metazoa; phylum Chordata; class Mammalia; order Carnivora; family Felidae; genus Panthera; species Panthera tigris. Next base: position 24,398,048 of record NC_056660.1, on the reverse strand, counting down.
CAGGTGTCCCTGGATTTTTAACTTTAATTAATCAGTTGAGCTACCGACTCTTGATTTCAGCTCAGTTCTTGATCTTGTGGTTTGTGAGTTCGAGCTCCACAATGGGCTCCGTGCTGACAGTGTGGAGCCTGCTTGGGATTCTCTCTCTCTCTCTCTCTCTCTCTCTCTCTCTCTTTCTCTCTCTCTCTCTCTCTCTCTCTCTGTCTCTCTCAAAATAAACTTCAAAAAAAACCCATTTAATTAATTTAAATTAAATTTTAAATAGCCACATGAGCTAGTGACTACCATGTTGGATAGTGCAGTTCTAGAATAAAGGTGGCTAAAGAGAAATGATAGTTAAACGCAATGTATTAAACATGGTTAGAGTCTGGATGGAAAAATTAGCTATAATGACATCTTGAGAACAGCAGGTGAATATGGATTGGTATGAGAGAATATTAGAGAGTTGTTATTAACTTTCCTTGGTATGCTAACTGTTCATCATCCTTACTTTTAAAACATGCTGAAGCATTAAAGGGTAAAACGTCATGTTGTCCGTTCACTTTTCAAATGGTTCAGGGTGTGTGAGATTGGAGGAGACGGAGGAGACCTGACAACTAAATGCCATGTGTAATTCTAGGTCATTGGTGAAATCTGAATGAAGTCTGTGGTTGAGTTCATAGACGTGTACCAATGCTAAGTTCTTAGTTTTAATGATCATATTGTCATTTTTGTAAGATGTTAACATTAGGAAAAGCTGGGTGAAGGAAATACGGAATGCCCCTGTACCATTTTTGCAACTCTTCTGTAAGTCTAAATATATCTTAAAATAAAGAGTCAAAATATATCCTAAGAACTATATAGGAAGCTCATAGGAAAAGTCCAAAATTGCCTACATTGGCTGATAATGTATCTACTCTCTGTGCCCTGGGTACCTCTTCAGCATGTGTTCTCCTGTCCTCATTACTCTCCAGTCACACAGGACTTCTCTGCCATTGCTGCAGGCCCTTTGCTCCTGGTGACCCCTAACCCTTCCCAACACACACACACACACACACACACACACACACACACACACACGCTTCTGGGGCCCATCACTTCCCTGCAGAACTTCTCACTCCCAGCCCCACGAGCCCAGATTCAGTTCCTGTGCTGTAAATCCCATAACACTCTTGACTTTCTATTTTGTTACAAACGTTGCTGATGTCTACGCCTTCCTGTAAGCAGGCTCGATGGGTGAAGGACCACAATCATGTCACCAGGGCAGGCATACATCTCCACAGTTGAACAAGCTTGGGGAAATACTTAAAAAGTTGGTGGAATCACAGTCACATGTTCATAGTTTCTGACTCATGCTCTCAATCATGCAGATACTGAGGCACCAGGATATAGTGGTTAACCAAATAGATGTGGTCCCTACTAAACTAGCCGGGAGGCTGAGTCACTTAAAGAAAACTAGTTATAACTGTAAAGAATGGCAGGCCCAGAATCCCAGACAGATTTCTGTTTTCTATTTTTATTTCTTGAGGGGGAGGTCCCCAAAGTCTTTTTCTTTCCAACACTTTCCATCAAAGGCCAAGGGACCCTTTCCAGCAAAGCTTCTCTTCCCTGCCTTCCACAGGTCAGGCCTATGGCTACCCTCAGAAGCAGAACAAGAGATTCCTAGTCTGGAGTGGGCAATTTGCATTTCTGCCTGGAAGAAGCCTGATCTAGGCTTCGGCTCACCCAGGAATGATCCCCTCAGGCCACCTCTTCAAACCCTCTCAGAGGAGTTTGGCTAGCTCCTTGATAGGCCATTCAATCGTTCAACAAGTTTCTTTTAAGGAACAACCACGCACCGGGTGCTCTTGTAGGAGCATGTGAATGAAACAGACAACATGTCTGTCCTCAGGGAACTTAGAATCTAGACAGGGACACAGACAATGGTAAGAAAAACCAGTAAAATCTTTTAAGTTTCTTTTAAGGAACAACCACGCACCAGGTGCTCTTGTAGGAGCATGTGAATGAAACAGACAACATGTCTGTCCTCAGGGAACTTAGAATCTAGACAGGGACACAGACAATGGTAAGAAAAACCAGTAAAATCTTTTAAGTTTCTTTTAAGGAACAACCACGCACCAGGTGCTCTTGTAGGAGCAGTGAATGAAACAGACAACACGTCTGTCCTCAGGAAACTTAGAATCTAGACAGGTACACAGACAATGGTAAGAAAAACCAGTAAAATCTAAAAGAATATTTTAGCAAGATAAGTACTGGAATAAAAATCGAAAGGAAGGGTAATGTAGAGTACACATGGATGTTGGTGGCCAGGAGTGTGGCAAGGCAGACAGTTTCAAAAGGGCAGCCAGAGAAAACCTCATTAATTTCTGAATGAAGATGTGAGGGAAGTAAGGGAACCAGCCATGCGGATGTCATTCTAAGGGGAGAAAACCACAGATGAAAATCCCTAAGTCAGCAGTGAGCCTGCCTCCTTTAAGGAAAAGCCGGGAGGCCATGTGGCTGGAGCTGAGTGCCCTAGGGGATGAGGCCAAGAGGTAACAGGCCCACCAATGGCCTTATAAGGCCCACTTACAGCCTTGTAAGTTACGATGGCTTCTTCGCGGAAGAGAGGGCAACTCTCTTGAGTTAGATAAGAATTGTGAAGTTCCTAGAACAACTCCTCATCAAAGGCATCTCTCATAAAAACAATGCGCTCTCCAACTTTGCTCCCCTTTGCCCTGTGACCGAACACTAAGCAGGTGATGCACTGTCCATACTTACTAGGTTCTATTGGAGTTCCACAGCCAGCACATAAAAAATTCTGGGCTGCTACCACGAGATCCCTCCTGAGTACAGAAAATGATGACGGTTACATTTCAGAAATGGTCAACGGAGCATTTCTCAACTGATTAGAAAAGAAATTGACATCACGGTACTTGTCTTGGCTTGGAGCCTTAATTTTATCACTTTTCATCTGGAGAAAAAATAGGATTATTTGATAGAGTTTTTTATTCTAGAGTTGAGATTGGTGGGTCTTCTGAAAGCCCCAGCTACCACCAAAGCAGAAGTAAGTCTCATGAATAACTCTTCCGCAATGGGATCTTTAGAGACTTCTCGCTGTGAGGGCACAGGTTCCTTATCAGACAGAATTTAAGACACATAATGCATTGGAGAAAGTTCAGGGAGACGAAACACCAAGAAGTAATGCACTTGGGAAGTTGACAAATGGATCCAAAGAAATTCAGATGAGTAAGAGGCATTAGAAGACAGAAGTATCAGACGTTTCTGGTGAGAGACAGTCTACTGGAGGGTTTTCTATTGAACTATTGATTTCACAACTTCACATGTGATTTAGAAATATGAAGAAAGTTATAAAATTTTATTACAGTTTGGGGTCAGCAAAAAAGGTCGAGGTAAAAATGTACAGAACCCTACCCATGTCCCTTAGAGAGGACATAGGGAAATGCTAGAGAAGAGTCACCCCTTGCTAAGGAAAGTGACCCCTTGCAAGTCCTGGAGAAGGAGCTCTTCTGCCCGAGCCGCCCCAGAGACCTTCCTGGCATTCTCTTAAAAGAAAACGTAACACAGAGCCTAGAAGGCACTTCCATGGGACCCGGGCAATAACCTTCACCATCCCTTCTTTACACTGTAGTTTGGGTGCCACATTAAATACAAGCCAAGAGGAATGGAAAGACTGTAACTGGTTAAAAAATGTCCCCCTGTCGGGGTGCCTGGGTGCCTCAGTTGGTTAAGCGTCTGACTCTTGGCTTCAGCTCAGGTCATGATCCCACAGGTCTGTGGGTTCCAGCCCTGCATCGAGCTCCAGGCTGACAGCGTGGAGCCTGCTTGGGATTCTCCCCACCCCCCACTCTCTGTCCCTCTCCTGCTCACACTCTCTCTCTCTCTTAAAATAAAATAAATAAACTTTATAAATAAATAAATAAATAAATAAATAAATAAATAAATTTGTTGTATATGGTTTTTAAGGTTCAATATTAGCTACTTAAAGAATATGCCCTTTAAACCTACTTGATTTTTAATTGCTATATAATGTACATAATTAAGGACATGGTTAAACTCTCAACTTGTCAAACTTACCCGCAAGCCCTCCAAAACCCATGATAAACAGGATGCTAAGAAGCTAATTCAGAAAAATATGCCCAACTTTTCCTATTCCTAAAACAAAACTTTCTTTGTCCCCTGGTGTGTTATTTTTTCCCCTTCCTCGACTTCCACGAAGAGGAAGCCATGGCTCCACGAGTGGGGGCCATCTCGACTTGTGCTACCTGGATTGGAGGCCCAAGCAGCAACCTGGACTTACTTGAGTGGTGGGTGAACACTGAATATGATTTGAAATCTAGGGGGCGTCCAGTCTTCAGCCCCTCTGATCCTCGACTTAAATTTAATTTCCTGAACTACATCCACGCTGGATTCAAAGTCTTTTCGGACACGCTCTTCATTCACAACCTGCACGACACAGAAGAGAATTTCAGAGCAACTTGAACAAGCACATTCCAGGAACTGAAATAAAAAGAACGTTCGCGTGTGTTTCCAGCATTAAAATTTGCCACGAAAAATTGAAACTGCTTTCAACTGAACTAAAGGAGCCCTCCCTGTATCTAAAGCCATCTGCAGACATGCTTGAAACACCACCCAGCTGAGATCACTTTTCCTCGTGTTTTCAGTAGTTCATTTGTTTCCAGACTTTAAATTACTGGAAGTAGGTCATTGCGACCTGGAATGCTTTTATGCACAGCAGAAGCCTTACCCCTCTTAGTCAAGAGGCTGAGACCAATTCCAACCAGAAACCCCAGCTGTTGTCAGACTTCCCCAGAAAAAGCTCTTTTAAGACCATTTCCCTGCTTAAAAATGTCCAGTGGCTCCCCTCTGAACCACTCATGTTTCTTACTAGCATTTAAAATTCAAACTTGTTGGGGCGCCTGGGTGGCGCAGTCGGTTAAGCGTCCGACTTCAGCCAGGTCACGATCTCGCGGTCCGTGAGTTCGAGCCCCGCGTCAGGCTCTGGGCTGATGGCTCGGAGCCTGGAGCCTGTTTCCGATTCTGTGTCTCCCTCTCTCTCTGACCCTCCCCCGTTCATGCTCTGTCTCTCTCTGTCCCAAAAATAAATAAAAAACGTTGAAAAAAAAAAAATTTTTAAATTCAAACTTGTTGGGGCGCCTGGGTGTTATCAGTCAGTTAAGCGTCAGACTTCGGCTCAGATCATGATCTCACAGTTCGTGAGTTCGAGCCCCGCACTGGACTCTGTGCTGACAGCTCAGAGCCTGGAGCCTGCTTTGGATTCTGTGTCTCTTTCACTCTCTGCCCCTTCCCTGCTTATGCTCTGTCTCTCTCTGTCTCAAAAATAAATAGAACATTAAAAAAAATTAAAATAAAATAAAATAAAATAAACATAATAGCAGCATCTACCTAATAGGATACTTAGAAGGATGAAAAATGTGAAATGCTGAATCCCCTGGTGCATAATAAACACTCAATAAATGTCAGATTCATTCTTTGTTTCAAGTGTCCCGGCAACACCCGGCCACCATACAAGGAAACGCATAAATGTCTGAAGTGAACGGCAGCCAAAATGAGAATTAAGGAACTTCCAATTCAAGGCCAACTAATTTTGGTACTTACCATCGAGCCAGCTGCATTCAGAGAACCTGCCAGCTGATGATTAACCTCTGACAACACCCAGCGCTTCCGGAATACTCGGTACAACTCTTTGGCTATTCGCTCAGCAGAATTGAAGTTTGGCTCATAAGTGACACTGAAAGGTACAAGATGCAAAAAGGCGAAAACTATACTCATGAGCAGTATGTTGTGTCTTTGTGTTTTCAACTATCCTTCCCACTCCTAAAACTCAGAAGATGTGTCACGCAGGAGACCAGGCATCTATACCCGTTGGATGTCTTATTCAATGCAGTTCCTCCGTGCTCAACAGAGCAGCTTTTATTTATGGAGGGTACCAAGACGAGGAAACGTGGTTAAAGAGCACTGGATTTGGAGTCCGAAGACCTGAGTTCAAGTCCTACCTCCGCTATTTAACAGCATTATGTCCTGAGGCACACTGGGTCTGAGCCTCAGTTTCCCATCTATAAAATGGGGTTAAAAACTCTGCCCAGCCTGATTCAATGAGACTGTATACCAAAGTCTTTTAAACGCTATTAAATAAAAACTGTAGAAAGCTCTATAGAAACTTTATCGGTGATTGTTTCATTGCTAATTACTAATCCCTATCATTGGAACTGGCTGAACTTGGTCCAAGATGTCAGAGGCTTGGTGTTCATAGTGCCTCAGAGGTAATGGCCCAGGGGTCTAGGTGCAGCGGGACACGGAAGACAGATACCTCTTAGAGGAGTTGCAGGGGCATCCACAGGTTTCTGTGATATTGTTAAACTCACCAACTTCTGCAAGCAAATAAAAGAAAGGGTATTAAAGTCTTTCGGTCTGTTTGGCTCGTTCATACCCAATTTTATAAGAACACAAAAATAAATGCCTGCATCTCAGAAAGAAGTCGGTATTCAGCATCTTAATACTTCAGGTTCTCTGGGTTTCTATCATGAGACTACAGCTAAGGACCAGAGATGGGATTTCAAAATATACTCACCTGGGACTCCACGAGAATATGATGGAGGGGCCAGATACCAGACCATAATGAGTATCTGCTTTTGCGTTCAATTCTACAAGTCAGATGACAGACTGGTTATCAAGACATCCGAAATAAGAAGGACATCTTATTATTTTTTTAAATCAGGGTCACAGTCTGATCTTGAGAGAAGTCTCTCTGAAAGCCACTACCATGTAATATCACCTGTGATGCATGTCAATATGTGTGTGCAGGGGAGGGGAAGTACCGAGTCTTAGCTGGTGAGTTTCCAAATCTTACCTACGACAACAAAGTCATCGAAGTCACATTTACAGCCTTCTTTGAGCACATCACAGTAAGAGGGGGTCCCAGCCACTGGGCTGCCCTGTAACACAGCACAGCCTAGAAAAAGAAATGAAGGGAGTTTCACCAACAAGGAGAAAAGGAAAAACTGCACAACCTGTCATATTCAATGAACTAGAAACTGGGGAACAAAATGGGCCGAGAGTTTACTTTAAAAGAGTTTAAAAATCCAGCTTTAAGAATTATAAAATGCAGGGGCGCCTGGGTGGCTCAGCTGGTGAAGCATCTGACTTCACCTCAGGTCATGACCTTGCGGTTCATGAGTTCGAGCCCCATGTCGGGCTCTGTCCTGACAGCTTGGAGCCTGGAGCCTGCTTTGGATTCTATGTCTCCCTCTCTGCCTCTGCTCCTCCCCTGCTTGTGCTCTCTCTCTCTCTCTCTCTCTCTCTCTCAAAAATGAATAAACATTAAAAAAAAGAATTAAAAGATGTAGAGAGCTATTTTTGTGTTGTTCTTGCATTCACTGTGACTCAGAAAGCAGACTGATGAGTATATATGATGAGGGGGTCCCTAAGAGTAAGCTGCCTACTTTGATGTGTGTTTGAAATTTTCCATAATACACAATTTTTTTAAAAAATGAAAGAGGGCAAAAATCAGCTTCAGAGTGACGCAAAGAGCATAAGCGACATAAATGTTGTGCTGGGTAGAAGAGTGTCCCCCCAAAATACATACCCACCCAGTGAATGTGACCTTATTTGCAATCAGGGTCTTTGCGGACGTGGTCAAGTTAAGGGGAGGTCCTACCGGATTAGGGTGAGCTCTAAATCCAATGTGACTGGTATTAACATAATGAGGGAAATTTGCATCCAGACATTGCTAAACCAGGAGAAGGCCCAGTGGAGGCGGAGAATGGAGTGATGTGTCTCACACATAAACCAAGGACAGGCTAGGAGCACCAGTAACCACCGGAGGCTGGAAGAGGCAAGGAACGGGTTCTCCCTCAGAGCCTCCATGAGGAACCAAGCCTTTCAACAACTTCATTGCTGACTTCTGGCCTCCAAAACCGTGAGATGATACAACTTCCGTTGTTTCAAGCTCCCCGCGCTTTTTGTGGTATCTTGTTAAAGCAACTATAGGAAACTACTACAAATATGTCCATGCTTTTCTTTCCCGAATGCTAGTGTGAGATATTATCCTTAGAGTGTCATTGAAAAGCAAAAAAAAAAAAAAAAAAAAAAAAAGGGGGCACCTGGGTGGCTCAGTCGGTTAAGCATCCGACTTTGGCTCAGGTCATGATCTCATGGTTTGTGAATTCGAGCCCCACGTCAGGCTCTGCGCTGACAAGTTGGGAGCCTGGAGCCTGCTTCGGATTCTGTGTCTCCCTCTCTCTCTGCCCCTCCCCCGCTCGAGCTCTATCTTTCCCTCTCTCTCTCAAAAATAAACATTGAAAAAAATTTTTAAGTGAAAAATGCAGACTTTGATCATAAAGGAGCTATTTGCAGCCCATTTAAGATATTAAAATATTGAAGGCTACCTAAATGACAAATATTAGTGCACTGATTTCACAAATTATGTTATTGACTCAAGAAATAGCATCCTGGAAAAATGTGAAAACTGTAACAACACAGAAAGCTGTATATGAAATACTGTTAATGCAATCATATTATGAATACAATTACATTAATAGGAGTATATAATCACTACAAAACTGTATTCACTTGAATAAATGTGAGAGAAAAACACAGAGAAATGTTTGGGTTTCTATTGCTTAGGGAAAAATTCTAGCACTCAGGTTATGCAGAGGTTATGTGCGTGGGCTTTGCAGTGAACTGGCCAGGGTTTAAAACCACACTGTCCGATCCTAGCTATGTGACTATGGATAACCAACTTCTCGGCTTTGGTTTCCTTCTGGGCAAAATAGGGGTAACTTCCCCTAGCTCTCTGTGCTTCCTGGCACCCTTTTGACCACGATCCACAGTAACATACATTCACACTTAGTACAAACACAAAAATCTATACCACTGATACAAAATAATAATAATAAAAGTTCCAGGAAGCATTGCTCACTCTAGGTGAGGGGAAAGCGGATACTTTCTATTCTTTGGTTTGTGTTTAAATGCTCTCAAGACCCACCTGTTAACTTGAAGAATACCGACCTACCCCGACGGAGTGGCATCTCTCACCATAAATGTCACAGGAGAGACACTTAATAAAGGATGCGTATTTTTATCGGGGTGGTAGAAATGTTTTACGGTTTCATTTCACATATTTACATTCACATTGAAAAAAACTGAGCTAGACACGAGCTTCCACTCAACCATTCAACAAATATTTATAAAATACCGATTTTGAGGAAGGCACCAAGCTGAAGGCAAATTCAAATAAGACAAATACTTACCCAACAATGAGATTAAAACCTCATAAGGAGCTGAGACACGGACACACATAACTGTAAGAAAACACAAGAAGGCGGGGCTCCACACCGTGCAACTCCGGGAGGGACTGAGGCACGCACGTGGACAATTATAGAAAGTTCTGGAGCACAATTTATGCTTAACTCTGTATGAATGGTGCCCCTGCCCCGTGATGCAAATCTGGGAGCCTGTCACAGTGCTGGCGGCAGGAGACTGCTTTCAAGGATGGGAGGGATGAAAGAACTAACGGGAAGTTCCTGGGGAACCAGCATTCCAGGGGAGCCTAGACCAAGCTAAGGGAGGAAGGCAAGAGCTTGGGAGACATGACCACTGTCAACTTTGACAGGCCAGGATTACTGAAGCCCATGGGAAATGGCGGGAGATGCCTGCTGGAAAGGCACGGAGAAGCTGCATCCCACGAGGCTAAAAAGTCCAGGATAAAATGTGACACAAAGTCAGCAGGCCATCTTAGAGGAGCACAAGTCGTCCTAGGAAGCCAGATGTGTGCAGCATTCAAGGAAAGGAAAGAGGCTGTGAGTAAAGAGACAATCAAAGGCAGCAAATGTGCACTGAGCACCTAACTGCACTTCCCATCGAATGACTGGCCAGCAGTGGCTGAGGTGGTCCAGGTCAAAGGCAGGAATAGGGAACGACTGGAGGGGATGTCACGATTACCGAAAAGTCAGGGCCGATCTGTTCACTAGAAGCAGGGCAGGGACACAGGCACAAAGAAGAAAGAGTCAAAGATAAAGTACAAGAGTTACTGAAACAGGAATCGTTTCTTTTCTCTCCAGGAGTGGCCTCAGTGGGGATGATGGTCCAAATCACATTCCCTCGCTCCCCTGGCCACGGCCGGCTGACCAGTTGGGGGCGCCCAATCAGAGCCCGCCCCCGCACGCGCCCTTCCCTGCGAACGTGGACCTGGGGTCCTTGCAAGACCGGGTTGAGCTGTGAGGTCCCGGCCGGCAGTCAGGAAGACCACAGAGCTGCAGAGCAGAAACCAGATACTGCACGAGGAGGAGAAGTCAGGCTGCAGGAAAGGAGAACAAAGTAACTGCACAACGTGATAAGAGACCACGGGACCCCAGAAAGGCCAGATCCTCCACACTGGTCATTCTGTGGTTCCCACCACTGGGTTCACTGAGGATGCTCTGTATCCTCAATTTGAGCCAGGTAGTGCATTCAACAGCTGTTGATGGTACATAGGTTTTGTGCCAGGCGTTGTGCTACACGGTATTGCCTGGAGTGAGTTCTCCCCTCATTACCGTAAGGCTCCTGATTAAGACGCTCAAGTCAAGGAAATCAAGACGAAAGGCATCTTTTTTTTTTTTTTTTGAAAGGAAGGGGGTTGTGAGGAATAGATAACTAGTGTAGACACGTTAAGTTAGTTTAGTTACCTGCCAACCAGCTAAGCAGGTCCCTGCAGTATGGAACAAACACTTGTCCGAGAGGGACGGGAGGGGAAACCCAGATTTGGGAGATATCAGGGGAGAATCAGGGAAAGATACCGCAGTAGACAACATCTCCCAGGACGTGAATATAGAGAAAGAATCTAGGACTGAAGCAGGACTCCCATTTAGGAAGTGGTAGGAAAACGACACGCCCTAACTTCAGTTCTCGGCTGAGGTACCCTCCTCTCCAGGAAGGATTCCCTGGTTGCCACAGCAAGGCCCACTCCTCCTGCTCTGGGGCCCGCTGCATGGGGCCCCTGCCTCCGCTACCAGGCTGACCCCACACAACAGTCCTCGGTGTCTATCCAGCTCCTGCAGGGATGTTCCTTGAGGGATGTAATAATGTATCTTGTTGCCTGTTGATTCCCGGCATCCAGGATCTCAGAATCCTGGTTTGTGGAATGAATGAAAAGAGGTCTACTTGGAAAAAAGAAGCAATGTGTGAGAAGAGCTGGCGGAAGGCCACGTGGCAGAAAACAGGGAAAGAGGGAAGCCAGCAGCCACTGCCAAACACAAAGTAGGATGGAGTCCAAATCAGAACAACGCATCGATGTAACGACAGAGGGGAGCAGGATAATGGATGCCGAGCCCAAACGGCAGAGATGGTGAGGATGATGGTTATTCAGGACGTTTTAGACAAAAGATTTGAAGACATACTTCGGGGTGTGACAGGAAAAGAGATGTACGTCAAGAACACAGCGCAAAGTCTCTCTGATTTGCCCCACTTGCCTTCGTAGCCACTGTCAGAAGAGTCAGAAGACCCAGATTCCTGCTTTATACTCGTATAAAAGGCCATTTCGCAGTCCGCCTGATCATTCCCGAGCGACGCACTGGCTTCTTCTACGCTCCAGTTCTGTGTGTGCTGTTGACCGAGGATGGTACACTTTATTTCCTCCATGGCTGCTATCATCATATCCGCTACGTAAAAGTGGGCATTTTCCTGCAGAAAAATAATCATCAGTTAAATTGCAAGCGTAACCAACTGTTCTTTATTGAGGGTGTATTAAATTGAAAACCAAGACGCCGTATTTAAGCAGAGTTAATGTATAGGAATATAAATGTTCATTTAAGGGGCACCTGGGTGGCTCAATCGGTTGAGCGTCCGACTTCGGCTCAGGTCATGATCTCACGGTCCTTCAGTTCAGGCCCCGTGTCGGGCTCTGTGCTGACAGCTCAGAGCCTGGAGCCTGCTTCGGAGTCTGTGTCTCTCTCTTTGCCCCTCCCCAGCTCATACCCTGTCTCTCTCTCTCTCTCTCTCTTAAAAATGAATAAATTTTAAAAAAATTTAAATGTTCATTTAACTGAGTTATCACATGAGGTACAGCCCATATCTTCCAGACACATCAAATTTAGCCCACTGAGACCCAAAGACAAGCTAAGTTGAATTTACTGTGATATACACCCCACACGGTGCATGGCCCAATGGTAGACCCATGCATCAATCATGGAAAACTTCCCAGCTGGGCACAGGGGCTGCCTCAGAGCCCTCCTTAGCTCCTGGTGGCCTGTGCCTAGCCAAAGGCTGAAACGAAACCTATTTGCCATCCTTCATCAAGTGAGGTTTCCAGATTTAAATCAGAACACTATCTAAGGGATTTACACCCTGCGTGTGTGTGTGTGTGTGTGTGTGTGTGTGTGTGTGTGTGTGTGTGTTTTAAAGAAAAAAAATGTGTTCACCTTTTCTACATCGACAGGGAGCAAGAATGCTTCTGGGGAGAAGGAATTCAAAGAAGTGGTTCTTCTACCGACTGGAACAGCACCTGCCAATGCAGCAAGTTATTAAAAATGGAGAAAAAGACGTTCAAGGAAAACAAAACAATTCTAGGCAGTGGCCTTTAAAACCTGTTTTTTTAAAAATTAACAGAATTCTAGAATACATTAGGGTGCAAGAAGAAGACAGATCCTCCTGGTGGTAGGCTTTGCAGATATTGCCTTTATGGTGATCGTTTCTACAAGAGCCCATTGGAGCAAATTGGGAGGGATCCTCAGAGGAGGGATGGGAGAACCACTGGAATGGAGGAGACCAGTGAGGAGGAGAGGGTAGAAAGAGGAGGAGATCATGGAAACTACCTAAAAGAGATGGAGAAGGGCCAGAAGGAACAGTCTAGAAGCAGGGTCCTAAAATTTATAGGATCACTTCTCCCATGCACTGCAACTGACCCCAAACTTCTTGTTTACAGAGATAATCTATTTGGAAAGGCCAGCATTGCTTCTCTAAAATGGTCTTCCTCCAGACCAATAACAAGAAGAAACCACAGAGGGTATATTCCGCTGATTCATCCATTCTGCACCCTGAAGCCACTCCATTACCGGCAGGAACACCATCAGAGCAAAATGATTCCTGTCATGTGATTTCTTCCTGGAGCATTTAAGGCAAAGTCTTTCTGTGAGAGCCTCAAGAGCTCGGTTATCCCAACCTGCTAAATTAGAACAAAATGTTATAGACGTCTTGATGATCAGACAGCTCCCGGGGGGACAGACAGAGATGCCCGCAATCACCCAATCCCCTGTCTCTTCTCCAAGAAAGGGACTGGTCCGTGAAGGACGCTGAATCTCTTAGCTTCAGGATCCATCTGGGGTGGGTGAGCATTGTCTGCAAAGGACCAGGGAGTGAATATTGCAGGATCTGAGGGCCACCTGTTGCACTATATCGTTCTGCTACTGGAGTGAGGAAGCAGCCATCAGCAACATCAACAAAACTTTATTTGTAAAACCAGGAGGCCAGCTGGATCTGGCCTGCGGGTCATAGTGTTAGGACCCCGAGTATAGAAGAAAAAGGACAGAGAAGAATCAAACAGCGCGGATTCCAGTTCCAGTTCTGTCTCTACCAGCTGGTTGTGCCTCTGCCTTGAAATGTCCTCATGCCTTAAACTGGATAATTACCTCTTAGGAGATTAAAGCAGATAAGGCATGTGAATGTGCTCTATAAATGTGCAAATCCTACGCAAGGAAAAAAGGAACTGTGGGATTGTTTCTTCCAGCCTCAAGAAATTCTTATAGGCTGGGGTGGGGGAGGGCCTTTCTCTACCACATTATCTAGAAAAGGAAAAGTGTGCTATCATTCGTGATGCAGCAGTCATAGGAAAAATCTTGTGTCTTAGTAGCAAATGCCTGTTCTCTGCAATGCTGTCCCACAGCAAAGAAAGACCAGATCACTCAGGACTTCCTTTTTTTTTTTTTTACTCCCATGGGATGAATCCCCCTACCAAGGTGAAGATGGTTTTTAAAGATACTTAGAGAAATTGCTGGGGGCTATTGTCTTTGGACAAAGGGGCCAGGGTACCTGTTTTCTTTATGGGAGAAAGACAAACTCCAGGATAACTTTAAATTGCGGAACCAATTCCGGTAGAACGTGTCATTTTGCTCAAATCTGGTTCTTCTTTCAAAATGACCCTATTTTAACACCGTCCAAAATCTGCTGTTCTTAAGCGATGAATAATATGTTAAAAGACTGTCATCATCTTCAGCTTTTCAAAAGTGTTTCCAGTACAACAAAGAAACCCCATATTTTAGGAAAGGTGGAGGGGTGGTTCTTGCTAGTGAGAAATAAATAAATGGCTACATACAGACACACACACAGGCAGGCCAGCAGTGTTCAGACTGCTAGGAAAGAAAGAAACTTCATTGACTCTTTGAACTAGGGCTCTAACAAGAATATAAATTAACACAAATACAACATGACGAATATATTTTTAAAAATTTAGATTGCCATTGGGGGGCCTGGGTGGCTCAGTCGGTTAAGCATCCGACTTTGACTCAGGTTATGATCTCAAAGTCCATGAGTTCGAGGCCCACGTCGGTCTCTGTGCTGACAGGTCAGAGCCTGGAGCCTGCTTCAGATTCTGTGTCTCTCTCTCTCTGCCCCTTCCCCCGCTCATTCTCTCTCTCTCAAAAATAAACATTAAAAAAAACAGAATGCCACAAATTGTAACAGCAATAAGAGAAGTTACTGACTCTTGAGTGGCATTTGCATGCATTATCTTATTTTAGGAATACGTGCATTACTTCATCGCAATGGAAGCCCTTGTTTTAGTTAAAAAAAAAGAAAGGTTTTGTGTAGTCTTTGGGGAAATTGCGATTAGTGTTTTTAAATCTGACTAGTTTCTAGTCACACCCTGTCCAGGTCAATGTAGGTGAGGGGAGTTCATCTCCTACGAAAGCACTAGTGTGAAATGGAGCCCAGTCTGTCTGGAAACACATTCTCCCACCACACTGGATTGAGAGCACTTCTAATACTCTCCCTTGCCAGCAACTTCATGAGCTGGACGCTCCCAAAGGCACACACCATTCAAAGATGGCAGCTGGCATGGATTACCACTTAAGCTGAGCAAAGATGACATCTTGCTACGGAAGGAGAGTGGAAATCTTTGTTTTTACCCTTTGTGACCATCCAGGCATCCAGGTAGCTGGGCTGAAGAATATTAAATGAGCTAATGCACTGGCCTCCAATCAGAGTGGAAAGCCAGGACTTTCGTCCTCATGAGACAGACGGTAAGACAGGCTTTAGGCCAGGGCAAAGCCTGCGTGTCAACAGACAAGAATGAGGCAAGTCCCGACTGAAGTTACCTTCATCAGCGGAAGCTGTCAGATGGGAAGGCTTCAAAAAAGCGCTGTCAGCTTCCGGACACGAGGAGGCAGCCGAAACCTTGGAGCTTGTGAACACAGACATCTGAGGAGACTTTCCTGGGAGCACTGTCTGCTCTCCCTTGGAGGCAAAAGAGAAGTCACGGCTCTTGTCACCGGAGCCCCAGGCAGAGTCTGCAGTATCCTTGGACAGTGATGTCTCCACCATGGAGTCCCCAAGGGACGACGGTGAAGGGCCCAGGGAACAGGCGGTATCCCTTCCAAAGTGGTTGCCACTGTTCCCCGCTGTCGGCACCCGAGGGGGCAAATCCTGTAGCTGCTGCTGCGCACACTGGGGGTTAATCCAGGCAGCTCTGTGCCTCATGAACCTGACGTCTGATTTGCAAGGAGGCTGGTCAGTGTCCAGGAGATTGGGCGAGTCCTCAACGTCACCAGGGTCACTGCTGACCCCTTCCCAAGGGTGCACAGGAGAATCCTGCCGGCCCATAGACTGTGACACCATCTTTCCAGGCTCAGGGTGGCGTGAACTCCGTTGGACTACTGGATTAGGGCCTTGAACTCACCATGAGGCCAGCTGAGGTCCAGAGAGCTTACCTGCAACGAGCAAAAATCATTCAAGGTAAGTAAGAACTCAGTCCTATTTGTAAACTCCAAAATCTTTTGAGGAGAAGAAACAAAAAATAAGTTTGTACTTCGCTCTATACAATACAGTAAATTCCACTTGGATTGACAAGAAATAAACAAACAAATCAGCAATAAAACTGGCAGCAAACACACGAGGCGTGACATCAGGATAGGAAAGGGTTTTCAGGGCATAAACGAGGACTGCTTTTATACAAGGACACAGTCATATAAGCAAACTGCTGATACGACAGATAAAAGTGAAAGACAGCCGTGCATTCTTCCAACGAAATTAAATGTCAAACCCGAAATGGGAATACCATTCGGAAGTAAAGACACATTTTCACAGTTCCTTATTTTTGTTTAGTCTGTGCTTGTATTTCAACAAAGCAGACAAGCGGCACGTGAAACTGAGGGCAACTCACAGCACTAAAAACTTTGCTTTATGGGACTTAGTTTATGATAAGAGAGAAGCACCCTGGTCCCCGTGGTCACTGGCCCAGCCCGCGACTTTCTACTGCTCCCACTGTCCTTCACACTGGGAGGCTCCAAGCAGCCCTGGAAGCACAAGCAAGGTCAGCCAGAGGAAGAAATGAAAGTGGTCTGCTTCGGTGAGCTTAGCGTAAGGGGAGAGTGGAGAACAGGGCTACAAGGTGGTGAGCTGAGGCTTGGGAGTCAGTTCCAAGGCTGGCTTGATTTATTTATTTATTATTTATTGAGAGAGAGAGAGAGACAGGGTATAAGTGAGAGCGGGCCCGAGAGAGAGGGAGAGAGAGAGAAGCAGGGCTCATGCTCACCAGATGCAGGACTTGAACTCACGAACCATGAGATCATGACCTGAGCCAAAGTCAGATGCTTAACTGACTGAGCCACCCCGGCACCCCAGTTCCAGGGCTTTAGATACCACTGTTATGTATCCAGAGGGCTTGCACCTGGATCCCTACTCCTGACACCCTCCCCCCGCCCCGCCCCGCCCAACTATGGGCTACCATATTTTGCTGCCTATTTGACATTCATCCAGGGGGCACCACAACCTGACACATCCAAAACAGACCCTAATTTCGCCCATGTCTGCTCCTCCCTAGTTTTCCCATCTCAGGAACCACACCTCCCAGGTGCTAAAGCCCAAACTCTGAAAGTCCTCTCTGATCTATCTTTCCGTAGCTCTCCATCTTTAATCCATTAGCGAATTCAGCTCTATCGCCACTGCCCTAATCTAAGTCACCATCTTCTCCCACCTGGGCCTCCTCCCATCTTTCCAGTGGGTTTTGCCGCTTCAACTCTGGCCAACTTATAATCAAGAGGTACGCAGAGAGAGATCTTTTTAAGTGTAAGTCACGGGGCACCTGGGTGGCTCGGTCGGTAGCTTCAGCTCAGGTTATGATCTCGCAGTTTATGAGTTCGAGCCCCACATGGTGCTCGCTGCTGTAAGCCTGTCAGAGCCGAGGTTGCTTTGGATCCTCTGTCCCCCTCTCTCCACCCCTCCCTGGCTTGTGCGCTCCCCAAAATAAATATTTTAAAAAATAGGTGTAAATCAGATGTCATTCCCCTAATCACCATCCACCCCCCCCCCCCACCAGCTTCCCATCAACTCTGGAAATAAAATCCAAAATCCTTACCTTGTCCTTAAGGCATGACATGATCCCGTCCTGCAGACCTCTCTCACTTATCTCTGTCCACCCTCCATAAGTCCCAACCACTCACCAAACTCTCACGTGCTACAAGCTCTCGCCCACCCTACTGCTGCTGTTCTAGTCCCTCTGCCTGGAACGTTCTTCCTCCAACTGATCATACATCTGGCTCCTTCCTGTCCTGTTGCATGCTTTGGTTTATCAATTACTTCCTCAAAGAAGTCTTTCTTAACCACCTCTCTTAAAGTAGTTCCCTAGTTACTCTCTATCACATCACCTTGCTTAATTTTCATCCTAGTAGTCTCACTTCCTCATTTTTTTTCCACCCCTCACTGTCACTCCCCTCCGCCCCCACGGTCCCCCCCTGCCGATAAGCTCCACAAGAACATGGGGCCTCGTCTGTTCTCCGCCAGGTCCGATGGCTGCACGCGGGACCTCAATAAACTTACGACTGAAAGAGCAAATTCAACGGTGGAAATAACATCGTGAGCTAGAGAGAAGATTTCCGTGGTAGATACAACTGCTCTGTTACTGTGACAGAACTGTTTGTACAAGGATAGAAGTGAATCCATGTTTCCTGAAGATATGACATTTTTCTCAACGTCTACAAATAGACCAAAAGAAGGTACATGTGAAAACTGTACTAAATTCCTTGGGTTTTCTTGAGGTGGGGGCCCTCCATCCTAGGTCAAACCTTTTGAAATGATGTATATAGACATACATATGTATACGTATGTGTGCGTGTTTGTATATGGTATACATATAATACTGCACGATACTGTGTGAGCTCCAAATCACTGCTCACAAAATATCATGGGATGTGGTGGCAATTGTCAGAATTCATCTGAAGTGCTTCGTCTTCTTTCTCCAGACCTCAAATCTCACCTGGTGCCCCAATTTCTCTTTGTCACACGTCTTTTCCCCTCCAATAATTCCGAGTATCACAATTACAAATGGGAACCATGACTGTGTTTTTATGAAATGGCAAAAACACAGAAGCCTAGAGTGAACGAAGCACTCACATTGTGCCAAACCTGCCAATCCTACCTCAGTCCCAGAAATGACATCGGTAACCACTTCATCCCTTCCAGACTTTTCCCTATGAATTAACATACATACGGCAGATCAGAAGATGTGTTTTGTTTTCTCTTTTATACGTACACATGAGCTCACACTGGACAAAATCTATAATGAGACTTCTTTTTCTCTCAACAAGTTCTTGAGGCTGTGTATCACTCAACTATCTTACCGCTTTCTATAGTATAAAAGGATCATAATTTACGTCACCAGACTACTGACGGGAACGTATTTTTAGTTTTTCGCAGTTATAAAATATATAGCGATGAACAATTTTGTTCATGTTGCTTTTTATTCATTTTCTTTCGCTAAACTTTTAGTTCTGAGTCCATAGCTCATGATAACGTCATTGTTTCCAAGAGAATGAAGCTGTATGAGTCATATTCTATGATCAATTCTTTACATGTCATAGCTGTTCTTGGCGGGGGGGGGGGGGAGATGATTACAGATGTGAAATCACATAAAGAAATGTACAGCCTCAAACCAATGACAAGTGGCAGGGATCCCTGTGTGTTTTACAAACAGATTAAAGACCACAGTTCACGAAGAATGATGTTATTTATGAGCCTCCCAGATACGGAATTGACTTAGCGGCACTGAGCAGAAACAGACTTCCTTTTCAAAAGTGATTTCCAGAAGCGGTACTTGCTCCACTTCCTTCTAGAAAGGTGTTCTTGTTTCACACAAACAACCAGCAGGTGTTGGCTTTTCCAGGTTATAAAACGAGCACATTTTAGAGCTGGGATAGGCCCATAGAGGCAGAGAGAGGATGACAAGCCAGGTTGGACAGTCACTCGGGAGCATGAGCCTCTCTGAGAGGGAGACTGACACAGGAGAGAGCCATGGTTAGAAACAAAGCACTGGCCCTAGCCCCGGGGGTCCACATCGCCACTGCCTGATCTTTGGGGCAACAGATAATTCATGAAATACCATCATACGGTGTTTTGGCTCACTGTCACCTTGCTTGTCGTCTGGTAATCAATTAAATATTTACCGAGCAACTACTACATGACTGGCACTGTTTTTGTTTTGGAAGCGCTGGAGCAAAATAAGTCCGTGCTTCTTCCAATAGCTTACATTCCGGCAGAGGGAAGACAGTGACTGAACCTATACATTCGTACATTTCAGTGCCGACGGCCGGCAGGTAGTATGGGTTTAAGCAGTGGTTGACATCTTCCCAAAGTGCGTCCCATTGTGATAAATGGCGTCCTTTGAATTAGCAAGGCTTAGGTACAAAGCTAAAATCTATTTCCAAAAACACTTAAAAAATTTTTTTAATGTTTATTTTTTTTAAGAGAGAGAGAGAGGCAGAATGAGAGCAGGGAAGGTACAGAGAGAGACACACACACAGGGTCCAAAGCAGGCTCCAGGCTCCGAGCCATCAGCATGGAGCCCGACATGGGGCTCAAACACGCGAACTGAGAGATCATGACCTGAGCCGAAGTCAGACGCTTAGCCGACTGAGCCACCCAGGCCCCCTTCCCAAAACATTGTAAAGGAAGATTACGAAGCTTACCATCATTTCTACTGTGATTTTCCTGTTGAGGGTGAGCACAGGCCAGATTACCACTAGTTAACATATATGCGGCAGCAAAGGTCCTAGACAAGAGAGAGATTCCTGGACTCCCCCTGGCAAGTCATTCTAGATGGGTCTCTGCCCATCAAAGTCAGTGGTTCCATCACGAACGACTGCATAATGAGGACAAGCTCAGAGCCACAATACTGACTGCAGAGATGCAGCTTTTGCCAAAGGGGTGGACGACTCGGTTGGGCATGAGTCACCGTGACCTCTATAGTGACCTCATAAACATCTTTCAGACCATAAGCAGCCAGAATTTTGATGTAGATGAGCAGTTTTCGCTCCCAATACCCCTAACAATCTTAGAGTGACTCCATGAATAGACACAAGCATGTCAGATTTCGGATTTAGGATGTTCTCTGCCTCAGCACTAACTACCAACTGTATACATGATTAGGAGCACTGAAGACTGATCTTAAAGGTTACCTCCTCAGTGAGGCCTCCATGGTCACCCTATGTCATGGCAACTGCCCCAGCCAGTAATTCCTCTCCCCCCACCCCCCGCCCCGCTTCCCACCTCTGGTTTTCTCCTTACTCCTTGGCATTAATCCCCATTGTATTTAGCCTCAAACACGAACACCCACTAGAATGGAAAATCTCTGAGGGTAACTGTTTTAAAAAAAAAAATTGTACTCTGGACACTGCTTTGTTCCCAGAATCTAGAACAGGGCACATAATAGGTGTTCAACCAAACACGCGTTGAGTGTGAATACAATGAACGAATGAACAAACCAACAGTACCTAAGAATGGTTCTGCTGGTTATTTCTGTCGCCTAGGAAAGAAAATGGAGAAGAGATGTCAACCTTTAGAAGAAGCTGGAGATCACGACCTAAAATTTCTGTTCAACTGTTTCCTTAGGATAAAGGAAGCTAGAGAACAGAAATCACAAACGAGAGTTGGGGTAAAGGGTAAAATTCGTTTATGCCCACTTTAAGGCGGCTTACTGAGCATGCTCAGTAGTAACGAAATGCAGGTGAGCAAAGAGCATGGACGGTGTCTCGTTCACAAAGCTCCCCGGTCCTCTCCCCATCTTTCCGTATCTACTTCCCTTCATGCTCTGCGTTTGGACAAACCCCCACCCCCAAGGATGTTGAGAAACTCAAACCATCACTTATCAAACAGAAGAGCGACTGTTTTCGAGGCCCAGTAACGCGACTCCATAGCTTCCACAACGCGGCCTGCAATCAGAGTCAACTGCCGTTTTCACACAGCTGCGCCCTCACCACGGCACATGCTGAACTCTGTGTTCGAACACTAACAGCACCAGGAAGGAAGCAGTGCTCTATTGCAATGGCATATAGCAATGAGGCTGGTGGCATCACATGGGCTCCTCCCTGCCCGCCTGAACTTTGGCAGTGACCCTTAACTTGGAAGGTCCGCCGTCAGGAGAACACGGAGGAAGGACACAAAGCAATTATGACAAATGAGCGGGGTAAGGTTCGCCTGGGAAGACCCCACGAAGGCAAAGACCAAGGAACACGAACCACGTGCCTGAGAAAACTGCAAGGTTGCCTAAGACACACAAATGACTAACTTCCTGTGGTCACCGCATAGGTCACAGTGACCACTCTCGCGGAGTGTTTCAGGTGGTATTATGCCAATTTGGGAACGGACGTGAAGAACGTTAGGGGGCTTGCCCAAGGCCTCACCATCAGTAATTTACCAGGAGAACAAAAAAACAAAAGTCTGACACCTGATCCAAAGCTCCTTCCACTCCTATTTATGTATATCACTAGGGCTGAAGTTGGGATATTTTCAATTTCGTTAGCAATGTAAATTTAAGAACATTCCTATTAAATCTGTCACAAAACAAAGGATTAAGAACCACACCACTGTATTTGATTCCATGTCTTTAGAACAGTTGTGCCCAGAATGTTATGATTACACCTATTTGTGTAAAAAACAAAAGTGATTGTACAAACAGCTCCAATATTTATTTATAAACCTTATAGAGGCACAGGTATACTAATATGTAATGTAAAAATTCATGAACATAACATTTTGTTCTTGCTTTCCAATAAATCATCTTGTAACCTAAAGGTACATACCACCACTCAAGTAATGTTTTACTTAAAACCTTTTATATAAAAAACAGTAACAAACAGGGGCACCTGGGTGGCTCAGTCGGCTAAACGTCTGACTTCAGCTCAGGTCATGATCCCAAGGGTCGTGGGTTTGAGCCCCGCATCAGGCTCTGTGCTGACAGCTCAGAGCCTGGAGCCTGCTTCAGATTCTGTGCCTCCCTCTCTCTCTGCCCCTTCCCTGCTCATACTCTGTCTCTCCCTCTGTCTCAAAAATAAACAAAACATTAAAAAATATTTAAAAAAACAGTAACAAACAAAAAATTACTTACACACGAACATCACATAACTGAATAAGACTTACAAAAAACATTAATTCAAAACTTTACCCGAAGTAAGCGTAGGGACCTGCATTGGAACAATGGCAAAGTTCCCATGTTTGGGCCAAATAAAATGGGGAGCCGTACTGGAAAACCGTCCGGCAGTTCCTCAAATGGTCAAGCATACAGTTACCATTTGACCTAGCAATTCCACTCCTGAGGATATACCGAAGAGAACGAAAGCATGTGCTCACGCGAGAACTTGCGCACAAATGTCAACGGCAGAAATAGTCACAGCAGCCAAAAGGGGCAAACAACCCAAATGGCCATCAACTGATGAACGGATAAACCAAGCATGGGGCTGCATGCGATGCGGTATTATCTAGCCACAATACGAAGTACTAACACACACCGCGACATGGGTGAGCCCTGAAAACATTATACTAAGTGAAATCACCAGGCACAAAAGATATTTCGTATTTACCAATGCATTTTTATGAAATGTCCAGAATAGGCGAATCCATACAGACAAAACATAGATGAGTGGAGTTATTTTTTTTTGGGGGGGGGATGGGGAGGAGGGAATGAGAACATAAACAGTGAGAGCTAACGGGTACAGGGTATCTTTTTGAGGTTCTAAATGTTCTCAAATCAACCGTGACAGTGAGGACACATATCTGTGAATATATTAAAGCCACTAACTTGTACACTGTAAATGGGTGAATTGTAGGTTATGTGAATTCTATCTCAATCTCAATAATGCTGTCCAAAAAAAAAAAAAAAAATGAGATGGGAGGAAGTACCCATCTCTCTTCAAACAAGGTCTAGGAAGCCTGGAGAATGCTGGTGTGCATGGGCAGAGGGATGGAAGGAGCGCTGGCTCTAAGTCAGGCTGCAAACTAAGGTACTGAAAGCTGAAAGGGGAAACAGAGAGCAAATAAGAGGCATACTGAATATGTGTGCCTAAAGTAGGTATAGAGAAGAGAGAGGAAGAAGTGAAAATGCCACAGCAGAACTATCTAGAAAAAGAAAAGAGAAAAAAAAAAAAACGAAACCAAGGACTGGTAAAGACAACATCATCAATGTGATGGCAACCAGTAACTGGGCACCGGTTCCCAGACCCTACACCCAGAGGTCAGACACCCACCCTTCTCTTTAAACCAGCACCGTGAGGGAGGTTCTGCTGGTCCCAACAAACAAACAAACAAACAAAAATAAACGCTTCAACACTTGCAATATCTGTCCGTGTGTCCCTGAGTTACCTCTCTGACCTCCTTATCTATTACCTCTACATCCCTACACCTCTACACCCTTCTGCACCCCTCCCCTACACTCCTCTATAGTCTTCGGCACGGCCATCTTTATTCAAAAGTACCTTTGGAATGAGACTCTCCTCATCACCCTTTTTAAAACTGCATCCCTAAGGTGCACACTATCCTCATTTACTGCTCTATTTTTTTTTCCTCCAGAGTACTCACCTATTATCTTAGCCATCGTCATCGGCTCATAACTAACACTTGCATGAAGTTTAGCAGGTGCCTGGCACTGTTCTAGATTTTCTATACACACACACACACACACACACACACACACGCACTTGATCCCTCTAACAACCTATGAGGTAGATACAACAACACTGTTTTCATTTTACAGATGCAGACCCGAGGCACAGCCAATAAAGGGGAGCGTTGCACACCCAAGCAGTCTTGCTCCCAAGTTCGCATTCTTACCCGCAACAGCACAGGGATGAAGGAAAGACCTTTAAATCTCAGAGATTCAAACGTTTCTGGAGACTATTCAAGTTTATCAAGCACGAAGTAGCTGCTGGCAATGTCAGTGACCTTGGCCCAAATCTCCACAGAGACCGAGTTTAAACGAAGAGTGAGCCAGCAGGAAAAACAACACAAAACAAAGAACAGGTTTTATGTATGTCATAGGACAGTTCAAGTGATTTGACGGTTTAAAACACTCTTAAAATGTGCATAAATAAAAGCTCAAGTCTCCCGACCTACCGTATTAAAATAGCCGTCCCAAAAGCTGTCTTCTAAAAACAGCTTCCAAAGAAAGAAAGAAAGAATAGGGAGGTACTTTACAGATGTTCCCAGGACACTTGTTTCCTGACCCACTATAGATTGTTGAAATAAGAGAATGTCGAGGAGCCTAAGGATTAAAAAGAATCCCACACCACCCTTCAGTCTTCATCACCTGAAATCAACTAGAGCAGAGCACCTGTTGGCCATGGGTGCTTTTCAAGGTCACCTGCCCCCAAAACTTTGAGGTCCAATTTACATTTATCTCTTTCAGTAAATGTAAAACTAAGGATCCAAGAACAGAACTAAAATATATTTTTTTTAATTTTTCTTTTAGTGTTTATTTATTTTTGAGAGAGAGAGAGAGAGAGAGAAACCGAGTTGGGGAGGGCCAGAGAGAGGGAGACACAGAATCTGAAGCAGTCTCCAGGCTCTGAGCTGTCAACACAGAGCCAGATGTGGGGCTTGAACCTATGAGACATGAGATCATGACCTGAGCTGAAGTTGGACGCTTGACCGGCTG
This sequence comes from Panthera tigris, assembly GCF_018350195.1. Taxonomy (NCBI): domain Eukaryota; kingdom Metazoa; phylum Chordata; class Mammalia; order Carnivora; family Felidae; genus Panthera; species Panthera tigris. The sequence continues at coordinate 24,372,943 of NC_056660.1, read as the reverse complement.
AGCCACCGAGGCGCCCCTGAACCAAAATATTTTTTTAAGGAATTTTCAAACATTAGTTGTTGAGCAGATCACATTTAAGTGTGTAGATCATTTCAGCTGCTTCTCCTTTGTCATTTTCCAGCCTACTGTTAACGACGACAAAAACACCTGCCTCTGAGACTTCCTTTTACCTGCGGCAATATTTCCCTTTCACGGTTCACACGTGAGAAATAAAGCATCATTCAATATAGGATTATTATTACTATCTTGTGGATGAGAACACTGAGGCCTAGGAAAAGGAAGTGAAGACCACACACAGCAACTGAGCAGCAAGCTCAGCACTGGGACCCTGGAACCTTGCTCCAGAGCCCCCCAATCTCACCCTCATGCTTCTGTATGTGTAAGATACAACAGCACAAAAATTAAGGGGGAAAAAAAAGAGTCCCAAATATAATTTTTATGCCAATCTGAGAAATTCCTCACTTACCAGCTGTGTGACCTTGGGCAAGGCACTTAACCTCTCTGTGCTTCAGTTTTTTTTACTGATTGTTGTGAGAACTTAACGAATTGTAACATGCATATCTCAGTCCGACAGACACTATTCCATAAAAGTTGGCTTTATCATCACCATCAGTGTAATTTTACAGACTTAGACTTCAGTGTATGACAGCACAATTAAGGAGACCTAGTTTTAGTTCCCAACTTTGCAAATGAGTCATCTTTCAAGTCTTTTTAATTAAAATGAAAACTCGGGACGCCCGGGTGGCTCAGTCGGTTAAGCCTCCGACTTTGGCTCACATCACGATTTCACAGTTCATGGGTTCGAGCCCCACGTCGGGCTCTGTGCTGACAGCTCAGAGCCTGGAGCCGGCTTCAGATTCGGTGTCTCCTTCTCTCTCTGTCCCTTCCCTGCTACAGCTCTGTCTCTCAAAAATAAGTAAATGCTAAAAAAAAAAAATGACAATGCAAAAACAATCAGAGGTCTTGGTAATATTGACTTGCACACCTTACTTATCTCTTTAGGAAGGATACAATACGACACACAGGCATTACTATTGCTCATGTTTATAATCTCTGGAAGGCTTGACAAGCTTATTTAAAAAGAACTGCTTCAATTTTAACAGTAATGCAACCAACCATGTGACTCTTTCCTTTCCATATGAGAAATACGAATCTCAATTTAGTAACTAGGGAAACTATTCAAATTTGGCAAAGCTATTCTTTGTGTGCCCTCAGACAGGTGGGGAAAATGTGTTCGCGAGCAACGCAGTCTTTCTTGACCTCTTTGCTTATCCTCCTCTAAAGACCATTCCAGTTAAAACGCTTATTCTTGCACGTTTATCCTTGGTGCTGGCAGTCTTCCCTGTGTCAGAAAACACGACCTCCAACTTCAGAAGGCTAAGGATGTTTTCAGAGTCATGAAGAGCATCTCAAATCAAATCTAGCCCCCAGAGGCCACGACCGGTTTTCATCAACTTTCCTAGCATCTCCCTCCGGCCCTAAAGAAGATGAGGAAGGCACAGTTCCTGAACCCTGAGGTCACACTGATGCGCAGCGTCAGGCAGTACTGCTCGCAAGAGGGCCCAGAACGAAACACTGAGGAAGAGCCACACCCGGACATGGTGGACAGGTAAGCGGGAAAGTGCCCGCACTACCCTGAAGGTGCTGCCTTACCTCTGCTCCAAACGAGGTTCTGCTGGCGGCCAGGAGGGAGGTGTGCGCAGCAATGTGGTGATACCTTAATTTATAGAAACCACACTTCTGCTTTTCAAAACCCTACTCTTCCTCCAGTTACCGTCCAGTGAGGTAGGGCAGGGATCACCCTGCTGCTTCTCACACAAACAAGGTTTCTTGACTTGCCCAGACCTCACTGCTGCTATTCAGCCTTTCAGGACAGAGTCCCCGGAACCCAAGGCTGCAGACCCTCAGTCCTTTGCGCTTTCCCAACATACCGTCAGTTCAGAGATCCTTCCAAGTGCCATTGCAATAACACAGTAAGCACGGTTCCGGAATATACCCCTTCCTTATCGTGTTGATTCCCATTCGGGCTACATAACCCCTCTTCCGGCGGTTCTCCACATTCTCCAGGCTGACGGTATCAATGTGGCAGGAGGGTGGCGAACCTCACCGCGGCCACCGGCAGGCTGGAGCGGGGTGGGGGTGCAGCGCAGCAGCTCCGCTTTCCCCGCCGCAGTGTCAGCAGGTAGACTTCTCGGTGGGCGCTGGGGACCACACAACCGGCCGTGCGCTCACTAACCCAGATCGGCTAAGTAACGGAAAGTTTATGGGTTTGGGCCACCAGACATCCATACATAGGGCTGGGTGTGTGGGGAGCGGATCCTCCGCGGGCCTTCGCCATCTGTGCGCGCGCTTTTGGGGAACCGAGAAAAGCCTGCGCGCCCGGAGCGCGGTGCCTGGGGCCACGCAGGGCGCAGGCTTTGGGCTCACTGACCTTCGCCCGGCGCTGAAGTGTCTTCGAGGTTCCGTTCCTGAGCCTTCCGGATCCAAGCCGAGCACGGGATCGCCCCCTCTTGCGAGGTCGATTCCATAAAAACCCGCCATCCCTGCAGAGCAGCCCCCTCCTCCATTCGCCCAGGGGCCTCGGCACTGCCCGGCCCCTGCCCCGGCGTGCCCCCGGGCTCGCGCACGCCTCTCCGGCGCCCCTCGCCCCCCCCCCCCCCCGCCCCTCACCGCTGCAGCAGCCTCACCGCGCCGGCGTTACCCACCTCCGGCGCCCCTCGCGCCCCCGGCCCGCTCACCCCCGCTCACCAAGGTGCGCGCATCGCGTCGGCTCCCGGCTCGCTGGGCTCCGGGAGCGCGCCACCGCGGCGGAAAGAGGGAGCGAGGAGGGGGAAGCGGCGCCCTGACGCTGCCACGCCGCCGCCACCCCACCCCCATCGAAATCCCGGGCCACCGCAGCAATCCGAGAAGGTCCCCGAGGAAGCGAAGCGCAGCGGCCGGGCCTGCAGCCGGCGGGGAGACGCGGAGGACGCGAGCCGGAAGGAACTGCGGCCCCCGCGCTGCCCCCCCCTCCCCCCGCAGCCGTGTCCTCGGCCGCCCACCCCCGAGCCGGGTGACGCGGGCTAGGACAGCCGGGGGCCGCCGTGCTCCCCTCCCCCCGCGTTCCCTCCCGAAATCACGCCGTGCCCTCGCTGGGGGGGGAGGGGGGCGCTGAGCCGCAAACGCGCTTTCTGGGGTTGAAATACCGAGATGCCCGCAGACCTGGCGGACGAGAATTCCCAGCTCCCCCCCTCCCCCGGGCAGCGGTATTTGGCGTTCAGTGCAATTGCCTGAGAGAACGCGTGATCCTGCCGAGTATTCGGGATTCGTCCGCACAGAGATCTACGCGCGCGACCGAGACCTAAAGCTTCCCCCGAGCGTGACCTCAGCGGGCTGCTCCGCGCGGAGCCCCACGACGGCGACTTCCCTGGCAGCCTCCGACCTACCTACTCATCACCTAGTCCTCTGGAAGCGAGGGGTGCCGCGGGTTGCGTCCAGATCTAGGTGGACGCTGGCGAGAAGCTGCCAACCAAAACAGAATGTTGTCACGCTCAGACACCGAAGCCCTGACCATTGGTAGGGCTGAGTGCACGGTGTCCCTTCGCCCCTAGGGAGGCTGAACACGCTCCGCCAGCGCCCTAACCTCTGTTGGGGGAAGAATTACCTGCCCCGGTAGCAACAGGCAGCGGGTGAGCCGATCTAGGATTACTTAAAAGACTCCCTTCTGCAGGGTAAGCCAACCGCATCGCACCTCCCTCGGTTCTTTGGCTTTATCCTGGGTCACCTCCAGGTTGTGGAACCAGCTCACGGGTATGTTGGGCTTTATTTGCTGGATGTCTCTTTGGAACACGCTTTTCCTGGCACAGCCTAGACTGGAGTGGCTAAGGGGCGGCGTCAGGTAGTCTCTGATCCTAAGTCAGAGTCTGGTGAACACTAGCTGTCAGTCACCCGACTTAACACTGAGCACAGCCTGTTTGGAGCCTAGAACCGCTTAGACCGGAAAGGACTCTGAACTTTTGGGGTTCTGTCTCAGGAATTCGGATGGGCTGAAGACAGACTGGGAAGGGCTTACATTAAACTAAAAAAAAAAAAATGTATATGTGGGCTCGGGTACTTTTACAAATTATTTTTGAGCCATCCTATCAATATTCCGGAATATCATTTGTTTCCACAGATTCTTCCTCTGTGTCTTAAAGAGGTTAAGTTACTTGCCCAAGGTCACACAGTTAGTAAAGCACAGTTAGGCTCTGAAGACCGAGGTCTCCATCAACCAAACCTTATGTCCCTTTTCCACCATGCTACACAGAAAAATAATGAAATCGAGGGGCGAAGCATGAGAATTTTCAAGCAATAATTAAAAGAGGAAAGGAATCAGGAGGAAGTGGACAGAAAAAATGTCATGCAAAGTAAACCAGTAAGTCTACTATTCAAAGGAAAAAAAAAAAAAAAACAACCAACAGAAACCAAACTGTACTAGGTGGTAGACTGGACAAATCCAAGGCAAAGAAAGCATTCTTGTAGGGACACTAGGAGATTTTAGACCAAGATGGTAATATTTGGTCAGTCCCCTTTGAAGTCACTTTGGAATCATCTTTATCAAAAGTAAATAGGCTGGCCTATGCCCCGTTATGTGGGCATCCTATAAACTTGAACATCCACATTCGACATCTAATCACAAGTAAAGGAGGCCACATTCTGCAAACTTATCTCTACAACTAAGAGAGAAAGCTCAAGGACAGGTGTTTCAAATAAGGAATACTGGAAATCGACTGTCCCCTCTGAGATTAGAGTTCTGGAGGTAGAATTTCCTAAGTCCTAAATGCTGAGTATGGGCTTTCCAAGACTGCCCAATCAATTGTTCAATGCTGAGAAAGTCACTGATAATTACAAGCCAAAAACCACTCAGGAAAAGCAGAGGTTGGTTTTCTTTTTCATGGGGAAGGTCATCTTCCAGGTCACAGTGCCCTCCACGCCCTGGGGCCCCAGGGCAGTGAGCATATCAGGAACAACTCACGGCTTCATCTAACTGGGCTCCTGCCCAGCACCCATTGGTCACACACAAGTCTCCATTGTGGCCAGGACGAGCCTCACAGGGGAGCAGAAGCCTGGCAGCTGCCCTTCCAAACCCAGCCAGACTTCACAAGAAGTGATTTGTGCCATGAGCAGGGACGCGACCCTGTTGTTGAGCTCAGCTAACGAAGTCAGCAAAGGAGAAATCGGTCTCCGTGCAAAACAGGAACGAAATGAGATGAACTGCCTCGTAAGCTACGAAAAGGAGTCTGCTGACATCATGACTTTCAGGGAAGGAGGGATGATCCTACATGTGAGGGAAGTCAGCACGTGACAAGGGGTAAAAGAACCAGGCTGCATTAGGCTTGTCTCAGTTTCTTTTCCTCCTTCCTGTGTGTCTGAAACATCCATTATCCACAAAGGACAAATTTGTATGATGATGCTACTTACGTGAAGAACCTAGAATAGGCAAACTCATTGAGACAGAAAAGAGAATAGAGGCTACCAGAGACGGGAGGAGTGGAAATGGGAAATTATCGTTTTGTGGGTATAGTTTCTGCTTGGGATGATAAGAAAGTTCTGGAGATGGATAGTGGTGATGGTTGCACATTATTGCAAATGTACTTAATGGCACTGAATTGGATACCTACAAATGGATAAAGTAGTAAATTTTATGTTCTGTATATTTTACCATAATAAGGTATATGTGTTGTAGGTATATACATGTATATAAATATATATTGAAAATGCATAGTGTATATGTTATATATGATATATACATTATATATATATGTAATATTATAAACATATATAAATATATTTAAGATGTGTCATCAGGATGTAATACTTCTTTGGAGTAAAAGCCCAAGGGAAAGCAACATGCTAAGATAAGAGATGCCTTCTTCCCCGGAAACTCTTTGAATTTTCATAAGTCTTGCCCTATTTTGCTTTCCTTTAGGGGTGCCAGAGCCTAGCTTTGGGTTTGTCGTGCTCCTCATTCAAAAGGAAGAGTAATCCTGCCACTTTACTACTTGCTTCTGCCAGTGATAGGTAGCTGGGGGTCTGTGAGGGCATGTTCAGAAATGCCATACCCTGAAAGAGGTTCTACCTTTCAGAGACAGAGGAAGCTAAAATATGTTTTAAAAAAACACAAAATTTAACTGAGTAAATTTAAAGATCTAATTGACTTTATTCAATGATTCATGAATCAGGCTCACAGAAGGGAGCTCTGTACAAAAAGGGAAGGTTTTTTTTTGTTGTTTTTTTTTTAATTTTTTTTTTAACGTTTATTTATTTTTGAGACAGAGAGAGACAGAGCATGAACGGGGGAGGGTCAGAGAGAGGGAGACACAGAATCTGAAACAGGCTCCAGGCTCTGAGCTGTCAGCACAGAGCCCAATGCGGGGCTCGAATTCACGGACCGGACCGCGAGATCATGACCTGAGCCGAAGTCGGCCGCCCAACACCCAGGCGCCCCCAAAAAGGGAAGGTTTTTAAAGGCAGAAAGGGGGTGGGACAAGGAAGCCATAAACAAAAGAAAGGATGATTTCCAGCAAGGTCACTCTCCTCTGAGGGACAGGCAGGGGGCGGGGCTTCTCACCCAGTCTAACCTCACTAGTGCCATCAGTTCATTCCTGACTGATTGGAGGGCGCGTTCACAGGCATAGCTGAAACTGTAAGGAACTCTTGGTTTACTCCTGTGGGGGCAAATGACTCCATTTCGAGCCTGTTTTCCCTTTTGTCACGAGCAAAAGTATTTTGTCACGAGCAAACCCTGATCCTCAGGGTCAGCCTGTTTTGGTGGAAATGGCAAGAGGAAGGACACGTGCCCTGGGTCTGACGGAAAACCAGTAAACCTTGTCCTTAGCCCCCCTCCTCCTCTCCCCATCCTCTTTGAAGAGGCCCTTAGTTAGCGGGACTAGTAGAACCAGAAGCTGCACCTGTTCTGTGGTCTCTTTTCACAAGAAATGTGGTATACGTAAAAATGTGGGGTCCCACATGAGTGCAAGGGTAGCCAGTAATCTGCTGTTAGAACTGAAACAGTAAGCTGTTTGTATTCTGTCTTGCCCTCTGGATTGTGGACCTGGGGGACCTTACTCAATTCTGAATTTCTTCCCCCACAACTCCCTCCCCCTAGACCTGGCCCTGTACTTCACATGTTTCTGGGGATCCATGTATTTGCTAACTGTTCACGTGGCTTGCGGGGTGTGATTTGAATGCCATCCCATGAAAGGGAAAGACATGAGGCTAAGATTATCCCATGTTTGGAAACACTTGAAGTGTCCAACATTTAGTTTCTTAGTCAACATTTAAAGTGTTCTTTACTATGATCTCAGCCCAATTTCCAGTCTCTTCTCTCACTCGTGTCTCAATTATGCTAAGGCTCTCAATGGCCCACCAATTGCTCTGAGGACATACTTCACTGTTTCCTACCTTTGTGCCTCAAGCCATCAACCACATTTTACGTTTTTCACGTCGGCTTCCCAGAGATGACCTGGTACTTCAGTGTTTCTTGCCTGACATTTTGTTAGTCTTTCTGGTAGCCTTCTGGCCCAGTATATATAATTCCTTATGTCATTTCCACATGGGCTGTTTGATAAGGAAAGGCTAAAATGCCTAGATTCAATCCTGTGTGGCTGGTAGGAATCTTTCTCTGTAACTTGGATATGAAAGAAAGAAAAAAGAAAAGAAAAGGAAAGAAAGAAAGAAAGAAGGAAGGAAGGAAAGAAAGAAAAAAGAGAAAAGAAAAACCTTATTTTTCTAAAATTGTTTCTACATCAAATTAAGTTGACTTGGTATCCCCACTTGAAAAGGTAGCAGGAAAAAGGTACCATGTGTTAACGAGCCTCACTCCCTCCCTAAAGTTTCTGAAGAGCTCAAGTGCCTATGTAACATTTCTGGTCTCTTCCATCATGGTCACTAGAGAGAGCCTCATTTTTGAAATTTACTAATTTGAGCAGTTCCATCACTCTATACCAAGTGTGGGTACAAGGGTCCTTCACCAGGCTCTTAGGGATTCAGTCACTCAGCATTCAAACGCTGCCCCTTCAGAAAGTCTATCCCTCTCTCACAGACCCTTTCTGCCCTTCCCATTAAAAAACAAAAAGGCAGGGGTGCCTGGGTGGCTCAGTTGGTTAAGCATCGGACCCTTGATTTCAGCTCAGGTCATGTTCTCACAGATTGCGAGATGGAGCCCTGCATGGGACTCTGCCCTGACAGGCTCCTGCTGTGGGATTCTCTCCCCCTCTCTCTAGCCCTCCCTCATGCGCATGCGCATAGGAACACACACACACACACACACACACACACACACACACACCACACACACACACACACACACACACGCACGTGCTCTCACGTTCTTTCTTTCTCTCTCTCTCTCAAAATAAATAAACTAAAAAAAAAAATCTTCTCTTTGAAGAAGCCACTTCCCACTCAGGCAACTCCTGCCTTTCTGCTTACCATACCACACAATCCAATTAAGTTAAGTACACAATGCCTTAACTCCGCCCTGGGATACTCCAAGCCCTACTGATCCTCTTAGGGCCAGGGAGATTAACAGAAAAGTGGTCTCAATTCCTTTGGATTTTTCTGCAAAGCACTGAGGATAAAACAAGTGCATTTCTTAATAAGTTATCATGAACAATAAAATACAAATACTTTTCTCAATAAATTATTTTGCCACATTAAGTTACAATCTTTTAATATGCCAGTAAAATGAATACCGTGGGAGACTAGCTCTCTGTAGCAGAGATGGATCCAACCAACACCTTCTCTCTCTCTCTCCCCCTTTTTTTAAAAATTTTTAATGTTTATTTATTATTGAGACAGAGATAGAGCGTGAGCAGGGGAGGGGCAGAGAGAGAAGGAGACACGAATGTGAAGCAGGCTGTCAGCACAGAGCCAGACGATGTGGGGCTCTGGCCCACACACTGTGAGATCGTGACCTGAGCCCAAGTCAGAGGCTTAACCGACTGAACCACCCAGGGGCCCCTTCTCTCTCTCTTTTTTGATTCATTTCACTAGCCATTAAGTCATTCAGCTTGACTTGATGCTCTAATTTTGTGCTGTCCTTACTAACTTCTATTTAAAAGTAGATTTGCGTGTCAGTTTGCCTACAGGGAAAGAAGGTGCTGACCAGCCACCATGGGCGTTCTCACCGACTCCACTACCCTGAAGTTATATTTTTCATAGTAAATAGTCATAAATTATCATTCCTTCTTGCCTATTAATCTCCAGTGAGTTTGGTCAAATTAAATCAGATCCTGTAATAGGGAGAGGAATCATCCCCCAAAGACGCCCACATCCTAATCCCCAGAACCTGTAATTATGTCATGTTACACGGCAAAGGAGAATGTAGATTGCAGATAGAATTAAGGTTGCCAAGCAACTGACTCTGACAGGAGAAGATTATCCTAGACCATTCACATGTCCCAACGTAATCACAAGGGTCCTTATAAGTAAAAGAGGGAGGCAGGAGAGTCAGAGTGATGCAATGTGACAAAGATCTGGCCAGCCATTGCTGGCTTTGAAGATGAAAGCAGACCGTGAGCCAAAGAATGAAGGCACCCTCTAGAAGCTGGGACAGACAAGGAAATGGATTCTTCTGCAGAGCCTCTGGAAGGAACACACAGCCCTGCTGACTCCTTGATTTTTAAGTCAGTGAGACCCATTTCAGAATTTCGGACCTCCAGAACTGTATGATAATAAATTTTGTATTGTTTTAAGTTACAGACCTCAAGAGACTGAGTGATTTTGGATGCACTGCAAAATCCAAACTCCAAAAAAGCAGTTTTTGGAGCTACAATGTAGTATCCTTGCCAAGTGGTTTCCTGGATTCCATTGGAAATATCTCAGTTTTTTCCCTCTAATCATCAAAGTGCTTTGAACATAATCTAGGCTCTTAAAAGTATCTGTCGAATAAAGAAATTTTGGCAAAATGTAGAGTCTGCAAGCCACAATTGGTCTACCTTTGATACTCTGGAACTTGAGGAATAACCATCTCTCTCTCTCTCTGGCTAGTTGTGAACGAGTGCCTCTGCTATGAAGACATTGGTAATTAAATTGTGTGGACTGCACGTAGCAGAATTTGTGATGATAATACCCAGGTCTCTCTTCCACTTACCGAGAAAAATTAAAAAATCAATGCCAGTCTTAGCAGGCAGCAGTGACTTCCCTCATACAGGAGGGAGCTTCAGTTCTACTCCGCGACACGAGGAAGCTCTTCAGGTTGGCTGGTGGAAGAGCTTGTGACATTGTTGTCAACATAGCTGACACCCATATCATGTACAACACGAAACACTAGGTCTATTAGAAGAAGGAAAGACAAGTAGAGCATTTCAATGAATCATTACAGCAGCTGGTCAACTAAGAAGGGCTCCCAAGAGTGCTATTGTCATTCTTTGGTGTGGGAGCTGCTGTCCAGAGTCCAACCAAGTGTAAACAAAGAGGGCTCTTGAGAAATGCCATTGGCTGAAAGCTACTGACTGAAGAACCCTCCTGGGGAGAGCTCTGCTTCTTGAGTTCAGCTGTGTACAGAGCTGATGCACTGACCTAGCCACATGCACATTCACTGGGTTCCAATGGGCCAGGGGGCCTCGTTTTAAATGTTTATTGTTTCTAATTAGCGGCTTTAAGACAGTCCTGTTTTAAGTAGCAGAAACACTGTGCAACACAAAGCAGAAAAAGAAAGCCTGGCTGATTCCTGTTGCTGTTCTAAGTTGGGCTTGGGTGAAATACAAGAAGGGGAGGGTGAGGAGAGGAGGCTGGAGGGGAGAGTCTAAGGCCACCTTAAGGTGTTGGAGCTTTAGCCCAAGGGCAGGGGGAGTTACTGAAGGCTCCTGGACAACGGGACATGACAGTGGGACAGTGGGAGCCTGCTGATGTTTGCATTTTCCTTCCTTGGTGATCTAATACGTCTTAAGTTTTCATATGCACGGGAATCCCCTTAGTCTTGAAAAAAAAAATGTAGATTCTGACCCAGTAGTTCTCCGGTGGAGCCCCTGATGCTACAGCAAGGTCTTAGGTGATGCCGGGACTGCTGAGCCAGAGACCACATTTTGAGTAGCAAAAGCCTAAACAGAATGCCTTGTGAGCATCTATCATTGATTTGTTTTCAGAGCCTGCAAGAAGGCAAGGGAGCAGCTGGAGGGCGGACACAAAGCTCTTTTCCGTTTTCAAATAGCTGTGTATTTTCCTGGGGTGACCTAATAGTCTGGACAGAGAACATTGTAGCGAAGTCCGTAGTCATTCTTTCTGAGCCGTTCCTTTGTTCTGGACCTTACTCAGACTCTCTGCGCTTTCTGCTCAGAACTCGCTGTCTTGTCCTGCTCTCCATGTGCTTAGTTACAAATAGGCTTTGAAATTTCTTTTTCCTAATGTCTTAAGCAGGACTGACTTCTCCGTTTCTTGAAATTGACATCAAGCCAAGAACATCAGATTCTCCAAAAATGACGATCATGCCTTGGTTTGGATGATTTAGAGATGTGAAGGAAGGTTGCAGAAAAATAAATTAGATGCCTTTAAACTGATATTGCAGAGAGAAACACGGGATTTGTCAAGCCTTTGTTTTGTCAATATAGCACACACCATTAATTAGTTATATAGTATAAATGACATGATAAATGTAAAGTACTGAGCATAACATCTAGTACACAGGAAGCATCCAATATATGGCTTTATAATTTACTGTATTAAACTGCGCTGAATGTAGGTCTTCTCTTCCTTCTAACCTCAGAAAGACAGTATAATTCACGCGTTAATGCTCAAGGCTTCTGTTGACTAAGAGATCACTAGAATAGAAGAGAGAGTTTGAATAGACTCAGATATATGGCCACTTGATTGGCAACAAAGAAACGAGTGCAGTTCAGTGGGGGAAAGATGATCCTTTCATATAAACGGTGTTTGGGCAATTTGACACCATATGGAATATAACTGAACCTTGACCTTTACTTCACACAATACACAAAAATTAATTTGAGAGGGATCACAGACCTTAATGTGAAAGGTGGGACAGTAAAAACACTTAATCTTTAAAAAGCACTTAGAATGCCTTGGTGACTTGGAGGTGAGTAAAAATTACTTAATCGGGACATGGGAAGTACTAACCAGAAAAGATATGATTGGTATTTGAAATAATATATTCAATAACACCTACAATCTAGTCTTTTATATTAGCTACAGTTTGTATTTATTAGAGATTTACAAAGTATTGTGAAAGACTTTTCAGATAGGCCCAAATACACACACACACACACACACAGAGCCCTAAATTTTGTGTTCATTTTGTGGATGCGTTACAACTGCAAAATACCAGACCCTTTTCCAACTAATGATTTATAAAGAGAGAACAAAAAAGAGGCCTCAGCCGTGCTTTTAGAATCCTCCTAAAAGGACAGCAGCCTAGAAAGAAAACTGGCTGTCAGTGCAGAGTGCTCCTGATGAAGTTGTCAGCATCATTTGGGGTCACGTGACCTCCCAGCCACAGGAGCAATGATTTTGTCTTTCTCAAACCTTTTGCAGCAGGCAATGTGCAGTCAGACTTAAGAATAGCCTACTGACGTTAAAGGTTGGTAGTTCCAGGCAAGTCTTTAAATAAGACCCAAGACCACCATTTGTGCAATTTTACTCTGGATTATTATTCTATCAGGAAAGAGGGTAATAAGGCGGATCTGAGTTTAGCTCAGGAATTCCCAGCCAGACATCCCAGCTAGACATCCCAGCCAGATGGGAACCTTCCCATCTCTTTGCCACTTACCAGCTGCACGCCTTGGGCAAGATACTTCTTGAGCCCTAGTTCCCTTCTTTGTAAAATGGACAAGATGCCAATAACGTGTAGCACGTAGGGTTGGACATGCCAGACCCAGTGCTGGCATGGAGAAGTCACCTATTGGTGTGATAATCATAGCTCTCTCGTGCAGCAAAGCTACTGTCTGGTTTGGCCCTACACTCATATTCCTTAAGGACCATGCCCCAAACACTTCATGTTCAATCAGACTCTTCCTGACTCCCAACATCTAAGCTTCCAAGTGCCCCAAGCATATCATGGAAACTAAGGAAAAGTAGGCACCCCTCCCTGATAGACTGAGAGGCAGATTTGAAGACATGGGACCTTCTTTTTGCCAGCCTTTTACAGATTATCACAAATGAAAATGTAACTTGCCAACATTTGCCTTTGGTGTTGGTAGATACCCCTCACAGATATGCTAGGGACGAATGGGGACTAATTTTTGGACTCTATCAAGGACACAAAGCAATAGTATCAATGAAGAGTGTTTATTTGACATTGGGCAAGATATTTAGGGTCTCTAAGTCTCAGTTTGCTTCTTTGTGAAGCGTGCTACATGATAAGAGTATCTACTTCAAAACAGTGATTATGAAGATTAACACAGAAATATGACACATAGTACAACCTCTATAATAAATGCTTAGAACATTATTTATTAATAGTGCTGATCACTTCATTAAAACTTACTTTCCCTATCTGTAAAAAAGGATACTAACACCTATTACATAGGATTTTATGAAGATTAAATGGGATGATATTTTAGAGTTCCTAGGCCCAGCTCCAACATGGGGCAGGTTTCCCTACATACACCACCAAGAAATTCTCAGACACCAGCAGGGTGTCCAAGAATCCAACTCAATTCTGACACTCTGTACCCGGAGATGACATCACCTTCCACAGGCTAAGGGCTCAGTCCCACAAGACTGCCCTCAGCACCCACCCCCACTCCAGATGCCAGTCTCAAGCCCCAGGCCACTACGTGTGCTTCTGACCAACTGGCTACAGCTGAGAGGTTCCCATGACTTATTCCTTAGGTTCCATTTCTTTACTAGAGCTACTCACGGAACTCAGGGAAACACTGCCTCATATTTACCAGTTTGTGGAAGGATGTGATAAGGATACAAATGAATAGCCAGATGAACAGATGCACAGGGTGATGTCCTGAACAAAGGAGCTCTGTCCTCATGGAGTCTGGGGACTGGTTAAGTGGCCTGAGGAAGCATTCTGGTTTCCCAAGTGTAGAAACTCTGAAAAAGACCAAAAAGCTATCCTTTTGGGTTTTTAATGGAGGCTCCATTACATAATCATGATTGACTAAGTCATGGACTATTGGCTGATTCAACCTCCAGCACTCCCTTCTCTGAGGTCCAGGGGACTAAAAGTTCCAAACCTTTAATCACATGGTTCATCCTTCTGGCAACCAGAGCCTCCCCCACCTTGCGTGGGTCCAAAAGTCACATTCATTAATAACAAGACACCCATTTCACCTGTATGGCTCTGAAGCATTTTTAGGAACTGTGGATGAAGACCAAATATATCTAAGAAATATTCGGCCATCTGAATAGCCAAAAGTTGTATTCCTTAGAACCCATTACATTACAGATAATGTTTAAAAATATGTGTGGTACATTTTTTATAGATTATAAGAACTTAATAAATGTTAGTTTTTTTAAGTTTTGTTTAATGGATATTTATTTTTGAGAGAGAGAGAGAGAGAGAGAGCGAGTACCAGTGGGGGATGGGCAAGAGAGAGGGAGACACAGAACCTGAAGTAGGCTCCAGGCTCCGAGCTATCAGCACAGAGCCCAATGCGAGGCTCTAACTCACGAACCCTGAGATCATGACCTGAGCCCAAGTCAGATGCTTAACCGACTGAGCCACCCGGGAACCCCAAAATGTTAGTTTTTTTAAACAAACTTCTGTTAGTTTCTTGTTTCACTAACCCTAACCCTACACAATACACACACACACACACACACACACACACACACACATGCATGCATAGTTTTCCCGGCTCCTCATTGATCCTATTGAATCGGGAGAAAAATCTATACATTGTTTCATGAACCTGTGTACTGCTTGAGGTCTTCTGAAAGGCTCAAGTCCAGTCATAGAAATTTCTACCATCACACTTACTGAATAGATTTAAAATGAGTATTCTTTTAAATTCTTTTCCTTGAATAACATTATACTTGGTGGGGGAGAGAAACAGATGCTAGTTATCCTGTATCCATTTCTTGCCTAATCCAAATGGAAGTTATAAATGACATAATATGAAACACAAAGATTCTCTTACAGTGTTGTTCTCTCCTCTCCAGTTACTGCCCTAAAAAGCCAGTTGCTTGTCATGTAAATTCTCATAAAACTTAACTGATCCTTCTCTATCAGATCTTGGATCATTTCCCTTTCAGTGAATCAGACATTCTTTTTTAGAGACTTCCATATTTAGACTTATGAGTAACATGGTAATATGCCCCAATAAATATCTTTTTGTCTGAACAGAGAGGCATTTGTTTAAGCGGCTAAATATAGTAATTACTCAATATATTTATTTCCTCCCTTCCACATACTTCTAGCAAGAGAACTGTGTACTGTGTCAATGGCATAAAGCAATAGAATATAAGTGATGTGTTTATTTGACCTTGGGCAAGATATTTCAGCTCCCAGCCTTAGTCTGTTCATCTGTAAAGTGCACATGATAAGAGTACCTACTTCAAATAGAGCAACTATGAAAATTAAATAGACAAATATGAATCTTTAGCGCTGTCCTCGCTTTGCTTTATACAATTGGTTATCTTTTAAAGATACCTGAATCATAAGAAAGAAAGTCTCCTATTTGCCCGTATAGTGCCATGTATTTCTCCATGTGGTCTCCATTTCGTGTTCTTCATTCCTTCATGTGGGTCCAGGGAGAGCTAGAGTAGAAAGTAGGGTCATCAGGTCTGTGCCTTTCCTGTCTAAACCCACACGGTGTGTGCAAGTCAGAGCCGGGGCCAGAACTGAGGCCTCCAGACCTCCTGGGCAGAGTCCCCGCAACCCCAGCACATGGCCTTCCACCTGTCGGAGAGGGTGTTGAACGGCGTTATAAACAAGCAAGCATCTTCAGGTTCCTCTCAGGCACCACTTCCCTCTGGGCGATGATGACCCGCTGAAGGAAAGGATCTCGAGCTACCTCTCCAGCAGTTATCAGAGACAGTTCTGCAGATTTGGGGAAGCGTGTGGCCAAGGAAACAAAGTAAATAGTTCGCAAGATGAACACCTTTATCTTCCTGGCCTTATCTACATCTATTTTAATCATATTTGTGAATGTTCCAGAAAACAGATTGGACACTTTGGGACTCACAATTCTTGAAAATGTTAAAAATGCGGGGTTTTTTTTTCTGATTTTAAGTAAAATATATTTATTGTAGGCTAGTTGGAATGGAAAAATTACTCAATTTCTAAATCAGACATAATCCTATAACTTATAGACAACAATTCTTAATATTTTGGTGTATTTCCTTTGTCTTTTTGCATGTATATGTACATATATGGTATATATGTATATGTACACACACATATATTACAAAATAGAAAACCACCTGTATATACAGCATAATCCAAACATTTTTTAACTAAAAAAATCTTTTTAAGTTTATTTATTTATTTATTTATTTATTTATTTATTTTGAGAGAGACAGAGACAGCACGAGTCGGGGAAGGGCAGCTAGGGAGGGAGAGAGGAAATCCCAAGCAGGCTCCATGCTGCCAGGACAGAGCCCAATGTGGGGCTTGAACCCATGAAGCCGTAAGATCATGACCTGAGCCAAAATCAAGAATTGGATGCTTAACCAACTGAGCGACCCAGGCATCCCTAATTTTTTTTAATGTTTATTTATTTTTGAGAGAGAGAGAGAGAGAGAAGCAGAATGCGAGTGGGGAAGGGGCAGAGAGAGAGGGAGACACAGAATTCGAAGCAGGCTCCAGGCTCTGAGCTGTCAGCACAGAGCCCGACATGGGGCTTAAACTCACAAACTGTGAGATCATGACCTGAGCTGAAGTCGGACGCCCAACCGACTGAGCCACCCAGGCACTCTAGCATAGTCCAGATTTTAAAAATAAGATAGCATCAGCATTTCCACAATTCATGAAATGTCTTTCAAAAAAAACCTGATTTTGAGTGACTGTGTAATAGCCCATTGCATGGCTGATCCATAATTTATTTAACCAACACTCAATGCTTCAGATGATAAAATTATTATTCCATCGCAGGGCTCCCTTTTATTGAAAGGAAAGAAATGCATCTCAGGTACTGCCTCACATATATTATCTTCCTGGGGACACAATCTACTTTTTTTAAAAAAAATGTTTATTCATTTTTGAAAGAGAAAGAGACAGAGCAGAGGAGGGGCAGCGAGAGAGGGAGACAGAGGATCTGAAGTGGGCTCTGGGCTGAAAGTCAAGAGCCTGATGCTGGGCTCACACTCACTAACTTTGAGGTCATGATCTCAGTGGAAGTCAGAGGTTTAACCAACTGAGCCAGCCAGGCACCTCTACAATTTACTTTTTTAGTGCAAAAGGCGGGACAAGCTCTATTTATCTAGTTAGACACTGAAGAACACCTTGGTGGTTTAAATATCTGGCATGGCAGATTTGTAAGAAATGACAGCAAATAAGGACTTTAAATCTTTGTTTTTCTCACCACTTCTGAGACAAACACTTGGTGCATTACCTTGATTCCTGTATTTACTTGTTCACTCACCAATCCCCAGAGGATCCTAAAGAAGTAAAAACCCTGCTTATGAATGAATGATCTGTCCCCCCCAATACACTAAACTCCTACAAAGTATCACTATTCCCCTTGGCCGCGCTGAGTTGTAGACAAATGAATTCTAATTTGAGAGGAGATCTGTATTTACAGCTGCATGCAAGCGATATTCAAACGAATTTAAATGTAAACTCCTCCCATAAATCCGAAACGTGCCCAGCTCTTTGTTTTATTTTCAAAGGTCAGGTGTCAACTGATTTTCTTCCAGCAAAAATGTTTTTCTTGCATTGCACAGATTTGTCCCGAGCCAGCCACACTCCTGGCCTATGCCACCCGTCATTCCCTGCCACCCCAGCTGTAAGCTCTGCCTGGCTCTCGGGGATGGGTTTCTGAGAGACCTTCTGCTCACTGCTCGTCTCAGTGTGGTGGGATCGTTGAGAGCGGCAGTCAAGAAAGAATCCTTGAGATGTGTCATGGTGCAACTTAGTAAGTTTATTCAAGTAGCATGGGGACAGGACCCGTGGGCAGAAAGGGCTGCACTTGCTATGTGAACCTGGGGGTTACACGCTTAGTGCTCAAGGGGGAGGGGACGTGGAGGGAACATGAGATCATTAATGTCTTCTTCGAATTTCTACTCAGAAAACTACTTTCACAAGATTTCTCTGGTGTTTATCAGGCAGTTCGATATGAAGTCAGTTTGATGAGATACACAGGCAGTCATGAGACCCTTTAAGAACGTAGCAACCAGCATATATTTGAGCCTTATTAAAACTATGCAGGCTAGGGGCGCCTAGGTGGCTCAGTTGGTTAGGTGGCCGACTTCGGCTCAGGTCATGATCTCGCAGTCCATGAGTTCAAGCCCCGCGTCGGGCTCTGTGTTCCTGGGTTGCACAGATAAAATTAACAAACCCAGGGGCTCCTGAGTGGCTCAGTCGGTTGAGCGTCCAACTTCAGCTCAGGTCATGATCTCACAGTCTGTGAGTTCGAGCCCCACGTTGGGCTCTGTGCTGACAGCTCAGAGCCTAGAGCCCGCTTCAGATTCTGTGTCTCCCCCTCTCTCTGCCCCTCCCCCGCTCATGCTCTGTCTTTCTCTGTATCAAAAATAAATAAAAACATTAAATTTTTTTTTAAATTAACAACCCCAAACTGAACACCCTGTACTCACTCGTTGAAGAGTATCTTCACATTCATTTCTTGTGTATGTGGCTTTCTGGTCCCAGAAGCCATGGGACCCTGTCTCTTGGCGGCTGTCCCCAGACAGTTTTCAACTGCTTTTTGCAGTCACCCAGTCTTTCTCAGCACAGAGCCACATGGGTGGATTTCGCTCGGGGAAGGTAAGGTCCTGCCACGAAGTCTGGCCTGAACACCAAGAGGTTGTCATCAACTTTGTATTTTACTTCCTCCTTTTTCCTCTATTTGATAGCCATCAAATGGTTGTGTGAAAGTAATCGCATCCTTTCTCTCTTGCTCTGTTTTACTGGGAAAGGACTATTTTGCTGTGCAAGGGGTAGAAACACAGAGGCACCTGGGGTGTGTGTGCGTGAGCATTCAGAGCTTCTAGAACTTACTCCTGAAAGTAAGAGTAAGTATTTTGCTAAGATCCCCCTTTCAAATGTACCAGCAGGATTCCCTTTTGTTAATACACACACACACACACACACACACACACACACACACTCCTCTTCAGACCTCAGCAGCTGGGAGCAAGGGTAAGTGACAGAACCTGCTGATGTAGCCCATTGTAACTCACTGCACAGTGGGCCAAACTACCCAAGCGCAGACTATGAATGAGCTCAGCACAGCAGGTGGATTCATGCGATTTCTCAGAACCACAGTGGAGGCTTCTGACTTGATGGCCAAAACGAGACGTGTTTTTTTTTTTTTTTCTCTTCTTTCATTCTTTGCCTCGGAATGATCATTCCCAACATATAAATCAGTTCTGGGGGATACTGCTGAGTCAGAAAGCCAACTGTGGAACAACGCTAACAAGGCACACGACTTTCATGACTCATTTCAATGCAGAGAATACAGTCAGGCCTGATTTACAAAACTGTTGCACAAATTGGCTTTCCGAAAGCTTTAGCTTGCATCCAAAGACTTCTTCATATCGCTATTTTGAAAAAGTTGGCTATATTCTAGAATGAGAGTACTCAATATTCTTTCAGCAATAGGAATGTGCTTTAGAATTGGGGTACTTCACAGTGTGTTGGTTTGTCCCCTTTTGGAGGCCCTAGATAAAACTTCTCTTTACAAAGGATTAGTGTTAGCTGCTCCACATGGATTGTTTTTATCCAAGACTGGCCACATCTTCCACATGCTCTTCCTGCTTCAGGACAGCGGCCTCGGTAATTTTCCTTCTGGTTCTCTATAGAATAAGAGCTTGGATATTTACAGGCCATATTCCAGTGCAAGTCATTAAGAATTTTCATCTCTGGGGAGCCTGGGTGGCTCGGTCAGTTGAGCGTCCAACTCTTGATTTGGGCTCAGGTCATAATCGCAGAGTAGTGGGATTGAGCCCTATGTCAGGCTTTGTACTGGGCATAGCGCCTGCTTAAGGGGCGCCTGGGTGGCGCAGTCGGTTAAGCGTCCGACTTCAGCCAGGTCACGATCTCGCGGTCCGTGAGTTCGAGCCCCGCGTCGGGCTCTGGGCTGATGGCTCCGAGCCTGGAGCCTGTTTCCGGTTCTGTGTCTCCCTCTCTCTCTGCCCCTCCCCCGTTCATGCTCTGTCTCTCTCTGTCCCCCCCCCCAAAAAAAAAATAAAAAAATAAAAGTTGAAAAAAAAAGATTCTCTCTCTCTCTCTCTCTCTCTCTGCCCTTCTGCCTTGTGTGCAGTCTCTCTCTCTAAAAAAAAAGAAAAAAAAAGAATTTTCATCTCCACTACAAATGTGTAAACGTAGAGATAAGAAAAGATCTTATGTTCTTTGTTTGGTTGAGGGGTGGGCAGTAGGCAGCTAGGAGAGAGTTAGGGTTTGGACGCCACAATTGGGCTTACTACCAAGCAATCTGGAAAGCACAGCGGTAAACCCCGTCTGGAAACTGCAAGTCACGTTCCAAAGAAGGCCAGAATGAGAAAAGGGTAAACTTACCAATAATGATTCTTGCTAGATGCTGCTGGTACAGACAGAATGACAAAAAAAGGAGCATGTGTTTTAAGAACAATTTTCTCATGGAAAAGAGTCACCTCCAAAGGAGAAAACATAAAAAGATAAATATGTTTTGTTTCTAGCCATGTAAAGTTCAAAGTTGATGAAACTCAACTCTATTTTTTAGGGATATATACATAAGCGGTATAGTTAGAGAAAGAAAAATGAAATAAACACAGAAGTCAGTGTAGTGGTTCTCACTAGGAGATGGGCTGGGGACAGGTTACATCTGGGCAGTTTGTGATTGTGGGTCACGTTCTACTTCTTGATCCAGGTGGCGGCTATATAGGTGTTTGCTAGATAATTATTCATTAAATGACGCAAATGTGTTTCATACATTTATTTTTGGAGTACATGTTTTACTTCACATTTTAAAAAAAGAATATGGAAAAAATGGCGACATTAGTCATCCTAGGAAAATAAACTCTTTCTCAAGGAGGAGACTTGGTCACCATTGACTGTTTATTGACTGACATACTCTGGGTTGTACTTGAATGAAATTGTTACTTGGAGATCCCTGAAAGCCCTTCATATTTAAAATTAGAGGCTGAAAGTGCCATTGACCTTGATGCTAGCTTCTCTATGGCAGTCCTGGGACCACAGGCGGCAAGGGCAGGAGCTGGAATGAGGAGGACAGGGTAAAAGATGGAGGAGTGGGACAAGGGAGGGAGAAGGCATAGTGCAGGCCAGGGAGGCCAGAGGCCTCAGTGGGATCCCAAAGTCAAGAAGGCAGAGCTACTGGTGGTAAGAACAAGGCTATGTATCAAAACTAGCCGTTCAAGCAGAGGTCTGGATTGTCAAGTTTTGAGAAGGAAAGCCTAGAGCTCAGGAGATGTGATGCTGGGTCTCCTGGCATGGACTCAGCAGAGCTGGGGAGGGTGAGACGGGTGGGAACTCAAAATTACACGTACCTGCTGTGAAGACAGCAGCTCTTGGGATCCCAAATGAAGGCAGTGTAAGAAATGACAGAGTAAGTGAAAGGCGGGTTAACCTAAGGATTCAGTCATTCAAATACTTATTGAGAGCCTACTATGGGGCAGATGGCTAGCCTAGAAATTGGAAATTCGGTGTAAACACAACAGTGTCTGCCTTCCTAGAACTTGTGTTCTAAGAAGCAGTGAGAGAGCAAGAGGGCCAGATGATAACTAAAGTAATTGGACAGCCAAGCAGGTAATTCCTCGCAGTACTATTAAGAAAATAAGGCAGGGCCACAGGGAATGGGTTAGGGAGGGAGTGGTACTCAAGAATGTTGAGAAATGCTCTTCCAAAGGAGGAACAAGTAGAAAGGCCACAAGATGAGATGTTCCCGGCCGTCTAAAAA
Organism: Panthera tigris; assembly: GCF_018350195.1. NCBI lineage: Eukaryota > Metazoa > Chordata > Mammalia > Carnivora > Felidae > Panthera > Panthera tigris. Next base: position 24,350,957 of record NC_056660.1, on the reverse strand, counting down.
GGTTGTCAGGAGTAGAAATACAGAAAAGAAGTAGGGATGAGGCCTGTGATTAAGGTCCAGCTGTTGAACGTGGCTCAGGGCCAGGAAAACTGACTACCTAGGAAAACTAGAAAGATCAAGAACAACCCAGCCCTCAAGGGGCTGAGGTACCTGCCCCATTATCAAAGGGGGGCCCAGGCTTGCTAGAGCCCAACAAAGAACATGACTCCGAGGGGGGGCCAACCTGGAGCTTGATCCCAAGGAACATGTCAGAAGTCAGAGCCAGGACTCGGAGCCAGAAAATTCTCCATTTAAGACACACAATTCCATTTCCTGAGCCAATTGTCTTCTCCCCAAGGAAGCCTCTGGTTTGGAGCTGTCACTGTGATCTGTAACATATCACTTGAAGCACATCACAGCACACCCCTCTTCCGGTCGCCCTGGGATGGTAATACACAGAGACAGACAGTGCAGAGAAAAGCCGCTTGGCCTCCACAGAAATCTGGAACATGTTTGTCAGTAGCCTACTTGTCAAGTCTCCTGGTAGGATAAGGTCTCCTAGAATACCGATCATCGAAAGCCATAGACTCAAACAGGATAAGGTTAGTGACCTCCTAGCTTGTCTACCTCATGGCCTGCCTTAGGCATCCCCCAGAGATATTGTGAGTTCAGTTCCAGACCACCACGGTAAGGTGACTACTGTAATAAAGCAAGTCAAATGATCTTTTTGGGTTCCTACTGTGTATAAAAGTACTGCATTCTATTAAGTATGCAATGTAGAGACTTCAAGCAATGTACAGACTTTAATTAAAAAATACTTTGTTGCTAAAAAATGCTAACCATCGTCTGAGCTTTCATTTCAGCAAGTCACAATTACTGATCACAGATCACCACAACAAATATAATGAAAAAGTTTGAAGTATTGTGAGAAGTAGCAAAATATAACACAGAGACACGAGGCGGGCAAACGCTGTTGGGAAAATGACATCTACAGACTTGCTCAATACAGGTTGCCACAAATCTTCAATGGGTAAAAAACGCGATGTCTGTGAATTGAGATAAGATGAAGCAGGCCTGTATTTAAATTTCACCCTTAACTGTTCAAGTATGCATTCTGGAAGGGTCATTTGGCCCAACACAGCAGCCACATCTGGTTGTTAGATGTCAACGGCTAAAAACGGTTGAGAAAAAGGGCAAAGAAAACGGGAGAAATTCCTTCCTGTTCCTCCTCCTACAGCGAGGGTTCACGGAGCTTGTCCCTTCCTCAACAGGTGGCTAAAACAGGGGGCTCAATGATCTTCCTGGCCTGCCTCATAGTTTTGTTCAGAGGTCACGGGGGGGAACACTATAGATTAGCTGTAGAGCATCACGGAAATTTTTCTTTTACAGTAGCACCACATTAAAATCTATCGGACCCACAACTCCAATGGTTCAATGGAAAAATAAGCTGCCTAAGTCTAGCAGGACAGGGAGTGGTGTGGTGGTAACTATTTACCAAACCACCATCCGGGAGACGGGGAGCCCCTGATTTGGTAGCACTTACCAGTTTCTGTGGCGTGAATGCTGTCATCATGGCTGATGTTGAGCTACCAACGCGATATCACCGAACACAGAGTTGGGAAGATATAAGCACAATGGTGCAAGCTGGCCCTAGCACACCTTTGGCTGTGCCGAGGACTGGGGGTTTGGAGGTGGATGAAACACAACGTATGCCCTCATAGACTAGTGCGTGGATTGGTTGAGGAGGTAGACCATCAAGTGAAGCATCTTGAAGTAGCGTAATGAGGAACGAAATCACGTACGTAAAGCAGATACAGGGGTCTCTTCCCCCAATGGGATCTGTGTCCTCACAGGGAACAAAACCTCAAACTAACAAGATAAAGCTTTGATAGTGGACTAGTCATCAGCTGCAAGTCAAGGAGGGTCATGGGAAGTTCTACCTCTAATAGATAGCTTCCTACTTTTTCGTGAAGGCTGGCCCTAAATATAATGACACTGTAACAGATTACATTCAGTGATCTCATCTGGGTTACTGATAAGCATCAAAGGCTCTGAGTCAGAGAAAGGGTAATTAAAGCTCAGGCATCTATGAGCTGGAAGGCCCGCAACCCATCCTCTTAACGTCTAGCTTAACGTGCTAGCTCCTTTTAACGTGCTAGCTCCTGCTGCTACACGTCTGGACTTTGGCTGGGGGAGGGGCAGGAGGGCTGGGGAGGAAAAGCTTAAGAACCAAGGAGAAGAGGTTCACCCCATTAACATCTTCTTATCCTCCTACTCTCTTGAATGTGCACTCCTACCGCACTCTCCTGGGCAACCCTATTGCCTGTCACCATTCAAAACTCAGCCGCACCGTAGGGTGCCTGGTGGCTCCCTCAGTTGACCTTCCGACTTTGGCTCAGGTCACGATCTCACTGCTTACAGGTCCGAGCTCTGAATCAGGCTCTCTGCTGTCTATGCGGAGCCTTTTCGGATCCTCTGTCCCCTTCTCTCTCTGCCCCTCCACCACCATTCCGCCCCCCCCCCCACACACACACACTCTCTCTCTTTTTCATAGTAAACAAACGTTAAAAACTCAGCCACACCTTCTTCAGGTGTGTGAGCATCACACAGTGCCTTTCCCTCAGCTGTTCCATCTAGCTCTTGGATTGCACTTTTCTCTCTCCTCTTCCAGCTCTTCCTGTGTAGGGGCTCCCTTCACATTCAGCCCTTTCTTCTTTTTTCTTTATGTTTTCTCTTTTAATATTGACCTCAACTCCCCTAATCTTCCTCTGTGCAGATCACATCATATTTGCCTATCAAGACCTTCCCTTTCCCCTGAACACCAGCCTCCTGTTCAATGATCAGGTACGCAACTCATTCTCCATGTACCTGTGGAACATCAATTTTTTATTTTATTTTATTTTATTTTATTTTATTTTATTTTATTTTATTTTATTTTATTTTTTTAAGTGTATTTATTTGTTTTGAGAGAGAGAGAGAGAGAGCACACACAAGCTGGAAAGGGGCAAAGAGAAAGAGAGACAGAATCCCAAGCAGGCTCCACGTTCATCAGCGCAGGGCCCAGTGTGGGGCTCGAACTCACAAACTGTGAGATCCTGACCTCAGCCAAGATCAAGAGTTGAACACCTATCTGACTGAGCCACCCAGGTGCCCCTATTTTACTTTTAAGTTTGTTTATTTATTTTGAGAGAGAGAGAGAGGGCGCGCGCTCATGCAAGGTGGGGAGGGGCAGAGAGAGGGAAAGAAAGAGAATTCCAAGCAGGCTCTGTCTGCACTGTTAGCACAGAGCCCAAGGTGGGGCTGGATCTCACTAACCTTGAGACCATGACCTGAGCCGAAATCAAGAGCAGGGCACTTTAACCAACTGAGCCGCTCAGGCGTCCCTGGAACATCAGTTTAAATTGCTCGTCTGGGGGTGTTCAAGGTCCTTCTTTCTCCAGTAGCTCTCACCCAGTTAACTGATGAGTTTCTGTTTTTGTACTTAATGGCACCAGTGTCATTCAGGCTATACTGATCTCTCATGGGGCCACCTCTCTTTTGGTAGCTCTTTCCCTCTGCTCCAATCCGGTACTTGCGGAGGGGATTTCAGTCATGGTACCCCATCTAGCCTCCACCATAGTCATGTGACCCCAGCTTGGCCAATCAGAGTCATTCCTTGGAGGTTTCCCGAACTTCAAAGGAAGTTTTATGTTCTCTATAGTTTTATAGTCTCTTCAGTTTATAGATGGAGCTTTAAGCATGTATCCTAAACCACTGGTAGCCATGAACCCTTAATGTATAGAGAAGCCTGAGAGAAGACAGCTGGTACACAAAAGAGAAGTAGCTATGAGAGACTGCCTTTGTTCCCATCCTGATTTCATTTAACCCTAAGTGTGGCTCAAATCCTATACCCATTCAGAAAGCATTCCCAGGGGCGCCTGGGTGGTTCAGTCAGTTAAGCGTCCAACTTTGGCTCGGGTCATGATCTCAAGGTTTGTGAGTTCCAGCCCCGCATCGGGCCCTGTGCTGACAGCTCAGAGTCTGGAGCCTGCTTCAGATTCTGTGCCTCCTTCTCTCTCGGCCCCTCCCCTGCTGGCACTCTGTCTCTGTCTCTCTCTGTCTCAAACACAAATAAACATTAAAAAAATTTTTTTTTAATTCCCTTATCTTTTATTCCCTTATCTTTTTTTAAATTCCCTTATGTAAAGTTGTTTTTATTTGTTTTTTTTGTTTATCACAAAGCTATTTGCTGGTACAAAGGAGTGGAATGATATACACATTTTTAAAAATGTAAATTAAAATAGATGTTCTTGCTCAAAAGGGAGGGCATACAGTTTAGATGGTGAGGAAATTCCTATTCGAGTTGATGAGAAAGCAAAGCTGAAATTAATTAATCAGCTCTCCCCCTCAGTGGATCTCCAGTGCTATAAGCCTTCCATAGAGCGTCTTCTCAAACTGAGTGTGATTCTAGGATTCAAAGAGTTGGAGCTTGTAATCAACACAATTCCTAAATGCAAGCCCATTATTTCATTTGGTGTTCCACCAAAGAAACGGCCATCGTTTCTGTGATCTTGGGAAAGTGCTGGATTATAAAGGCACCTTCCTAAAGGATTTTCGAGAGTAATTGTTGACTTTCCTTACTTTTCTCCTTACCCATCAACTCCTCCCAAAAGATGCAGCTCTATAGTGCTTACTCTATGTCACTTATTACAACTTTGTAAATAGTAACTTGTTTGTTTTGACCTCCTTTCTGGGTTATAAACTCATTTTCTGGTGGAGTTAACTTACTTAAGAAACATCTATTGGTGTGCTTGCAGCAGCATAAAGCATCAGGAGTCTATTGGCAATGGAGTTACCAAAACCAATGAAGCTTGATTCCTGCTCCAAAAAAAGTTTATGATATAGTACAGTAGTTTCCAAACTTGGCGGCCAATTGCAGACAGCTGGAGAGATTCTGATTCAAGTGGTCTGGGATTGGTCAGGCACTTGAGGACTTTTAGCTCCTTTGGTGATTTGAGTGTGCAGCCAAGGTCGAGAAATGTTCTAGATGAAAAGAAGAGTGTTATTTCAATACAAGACTGAGGGTGCTGGGAAGGGTGCTGAGGGAAGTCACAAGGTGTGGTGAAAGCCCAGAGGAGGAGCACCCTAACAGAGAATCCCAACCCAAGTTAGAATCTTACCAAGTACCCTGGCACCATCCCAAACTCATGAATTCAGAATCTCAGATCACAGGGCATTAGTATGTTTTAAAAGCTCCCTGGGTGATTCTGATACCCAGAGATGGTTGAGAGCCATTGGAACCCTCCTAGGGAGATATAGTGAGGGGAAGGCTTGTTACCCTCTAGGGGTAACAGCTACATGGAGACTTGGAAAGTACAATTGGGTAGTTAGGCAAAGGAGGAGGCCAGGCCTTGACATTCTACTCTGCTTCTCCCACTATGCCCACACAGGCCCTGGAACATGGTAGTTACTCAATAAACTTTTGTGAAATGAATGTTCAGGATATAAGTGATCACTGGGTTCCATATGTGGAAGCATCTGTATTAGCCTCCTACAGCTCCTGTGACAAAGTACTACCATCTGGATGGCTTAACACAACAGGAATTTCTTCTCTCACAGTCCTGGGGTCTACCTATATGAAATCCAGGTACCAGCAGGGTTGGTTCCTATTTAGAAGCTCTGAGGGATAATCTACTCCATGCCTTTCTCACTTCTGGTAGTTACCAGAAGTCTGGCATTCCTTAGCTTATAGGTGCATCACTGCAATCTCTGCCTCCATTGTCACATGGCCTTCTTCCCTCGTGTGTGTTTCTGTGTCCAAAGGTCCCTCTTATTCTAAGTACACTAGTCTTTGGGTCATCTAATCTCGTATCTAGTATCTAGGCCCAGTCTAATCTAGTATTAACTCAACTTGATTACATCAGTAAAGACCCCATCTCTAAATAAGGTCATAATTACAGGTAGCTGGGATTAGGGGGGGCACCATTCAACCCACATGGCATCCCAAAGAGTAGGAGAAGCCGGTTGTCACACAACAGAGAGAGGTATGTGGGGGGAGGAGCCTGAACTCGTCCTAACCTTTTCCCTGCTCTCCTTGGATCTACTCACTTGAGTGAGTGGTTCTGAAACATTTCCAGTTACGAACCCCTGGTTTTTGTACAACTCTTCCACACATGATACATCATTAATTTGTGAAGTTACACTTCGCATTTTTAGGGACAAATGAGAAATATTCCATAAAGGAATTTGAGACTGCGACATCTTCTGTCCTCCATGCGAGTCATCTAGCTTTATAAATTTGGTTCTTCCTCTAGCTCGGTCGAAAGCGCACAACACGCTCACAGACTCAGACGTCTGGGGCAAAACTGGGACAGTCCCCAGCAAACTGGGACAGATGTCACCCTATCTGTTTCTCACTCCGTCTTTGTCTCTCTTTCCCAGGCTCCCTGTGTGTCTTCTGCTTGGGTGTGCCCTGTTGGAAAGGAGAAGGACACATGTGACATATTTAAAGCTTGATGAAAGGGCTGAAGGATTCCAGCTGCTTTTTATCCAACCCTGACACTTAGATACTTTTCAAGAAGCAACGTGGCCTTATGAATTGGTAAGAATAAAAAGAAATAGTTTATCCTCTAGCTTTATCCTTACAAGGCCCCACCTAACTGCCCACATGGTGAACTGGGAAAATAGTAAACTGTAAAATGTTTTAGTTGAGATATAAAGTAGACCTATTTTGAGTATATGACGATGACTTGTACATAAACTTGGAGCCTTCCCTGACAGCCCAGTCTCTGAAAACAGCCCAGACTGTCTCCACTGCTTAACTTCTGCCTCCTCTGCCCATTGCCGTCTGGCTTGTGCACCCACAACTGCAATGGAAATGATTTCTGAAGATTATCAGGACCTTCCGATTGTGAGGTGTCATGGCTTCAGTTTTAGAATGGCTGACGTTTAAAAAAATTACCCTACCATGCACTGGAGAGGATGTGGAAGGCCCAGAACTCTCTGATACCACTCATGGGAATGTAAAATCGTACAACCGCTTTGCAAAACAGTTCAGCAGTTTCTTAAAAAGTTAAACATATACAGATCATATGAGCCAGTCTGGGTATTCACCCAAGAGAAAAGAAAGCATGCGTTCCTACAAGGACATGAACATGAACAGTCAAAGCAGCTTTATCTGCATTAGCCAAAGATTGGCAACAACCCAAATGTCCATCATTTATCCATTAAGGAGAATGGATAAATAAACTGTGATACATCCATGCTAAGTCCACAATGGAATACTATTCAGCAGAAAGGAAGAAGGAAGGTAGGAAGGAAGGAAGGGAGGAAGGGAAGAAGGAGGGAAAGCTATTTACACAATGCTCCAAAATGGGTGAGTCTCAATCTCAAAATAATTAGGCCCATTCCCAAAATAAGGAAGGCAGTTTAAAAAAAGAGTACATTCTATGATTTCATTTATATAAAATTTGAGAAAATGCAAACTAATCTATAGTGATGGATCAGTGGTTGCCTGGGAAAGAAGGATAGAAAGGGATGGAGAGGAGGGGTTACAAAGGACCAGAAGGAAACTTTTCGGGTGATGGATGTGTTCATCAACTTGATCACGGTGATGGTCTTAGGGTGTGTCCATACAGAAAACTTATGACACTATATACTTTAGAGATGTGTGGCTTATGGTATGTCAATTATACCTCAATAAAATTATTTTTAAAAGCCCATACATACATTTGAGTACTATATTTACTGACTTATCTACAGCATTTGGGACATCTGACAATTTCCTCCTCTCTGAAATGTTCCTCTTCCCAGGGTTCCAGGACATTGCTTCCAGATCTCTTCCTTGCCATACACGGGCAATCAGAGGTTATCACACTCAATTTAGATATGAGATTAGAATTCTGGCGTGTTGATTTTGAGCATATAGACCTATTTGTCTACCATCATTTTGAATAGCCACAATGATCACAAAAAAAGCAGGGAAATGTCTAACCAACTTGCAAATCCGAATATCTCAATAAATACTTTTGTATTTCCTGGCTGCTGTGACACCAGAAAGGGGGATAAGTGAGTGTGTTTGGGGTACTTGGTATGTGTCATCATGTGTGAATGACTACCCGTAAAAAATAAGGAATTAAGAAAAGATGAAAGGTCCTAAGAACCAGCTCCCAATGAACTCAAGAGCCTTCTAAGGCAGCCCTCAAGGCTGCAGAGAGGTAAGAAATTGACCTCCAGTTACCCATACGAGGAAGGTGGCTTTTCACCCATTGCTTCCATAAATCTGATGCAGACAGGGGGTGGGATCTGGCTGGGCTTCATTCTCCCTTGATTCAGTGCAGACACACATCTCTGGCTTGACCCCCAGTCCTCTATTTTCACCTCGTTCCTGAAAGAATAGCAACTCTTTCAATCCTCACCAGTCCGGCAGCTGCTCACACCAAGGCCTTAAAGAAATGGCGAGGGGCCATGTTTTCAAAGGCCGCCTTGCCTTACTAGACAGTTGAGTAACTTTTATGAGATCTATTGCCAACTTTTTAGTGTTGCCCAATAGTTGCCCAAATATGTTATGACATATGCTTATTTAATCAGTCCACACACGTGGTTTGAATTTAAGAGACAAAATCTACCAGAGTGTGGCTCTGTAGTTTTACCAGGATGCTGAAGTGCTAAGTCAGGGAACTTCAGCCCAAATTTCTGTCTATACACCGTGAGTCACAGCTGTTAATCCTTATAGGAGTCACATGCTTAGGTATTGACAGGAGCCTGCTTTGAGATTCCTGTTTACTAAGCTCAAGGTTGTCATGGTGATAACAGTCAAATGTGGTGGTTACCAAACTTACTTTTTGCCTTTTTCCAGAAAGCTTTCAGTTGAGTTTCTCTTTCAAATGGTGTCAAAAGGGTAGATGCTCCTAAGACTCTCAATTCAAAGATCTCACTACAAATTTGTCTGTTGATTTTTTTGTGGGTAAAGATGTGATCACTTGCTCTGGGAGAGAAGCATTCTTTTTACTTTCTGGGAAGAAAACAAACACGGTCTGATGGAACCATTGCCTAAGGGCCAGGCAAATCCCACTTGATTAGGAGAATGTGTGTGTCACGATAAAGGAGAAATAACGCAGTCTGCAACAGTGAAAAGTAGAAGGCAGGGATCAGGGTGCCTTGATTGCTGTTGGCTCTTTTTGGACACAGGAGCCAGTTGGCCAGCAGGCACTCTTAGTATTCTATTCCATCAAGGGGTATTTGCATTCTGAATTGGTATTGGAGAAGATGAGAGGTCAGAGAGACAGGGAGATAAAAATAGTCAAAACTAATCAAAGCCCCAAGACCCAGCATCCGTTTGGGGTGTGTTCAGAGAAGCAAACGAGCAGGACTTCCTCTTTCTGTATTGACCGGAGTCTGAGTTATTTAAAGAGTTTCTTGCTTTGGGCGCCTGAACTTTAGAGGTGGGACATGAGAAAGAGTACAGAAGAGAACATGGGGTGATGGTATTGAAACTATTATTTTAACTTTGAAACCAAGAGAGAGACAGAGACAGAGAGAGGCCAGATGGTTCTACTGTTACATATAGCATAGTAGGTGAAATAAATTTCATTTTAAAGAAATTACCCATCGAAGACTCTAGCTAATATAAAGAAAAATAAAGTATTGTGAATTCCACCAATGTAGACATTTCAATTTGGATAATTGAAAGAAATCTTCAAATAATAATAGCTAAAATTGATCGCCAGACTCTGTGAGTTGAACTCATTGAATTCTCTCAATACACACGATTGTTTAATCTATTTTACATACGAGGAAGTTAAGGGAGAGTCAACTGCCTGGGGCCATAAATAGGGCGACGGTAGAGCATGGGTTCGGATGCAGCCCCAGTGACTCTTGATTCCACCACGATATTCCTGACGCTCCACTGGTCCTATGGGAGGGTTGTTAACAATTTGGTCCGTTTGTTTTCATTAGTGGGTTCGTTTTTGTTTAGTGTATTTCAGTTGGGCTTGGGGTGGGACTGCCTAATCAGTGGGGATTGTTTGTAATATCTTAATAATGTTGAATGTTTCCTGAAATATTGTAGGTTGTGACGCTAAAATATCCAGTTGAGGAGTGGAGCCCCCTTCCAGGAGAAAGCACTGCACCGTGTAATGGATGGAGTGTGGGATTGGGAGTCAGGGGTGCACGTTCCCGTCCTGGCTCCGTCATTCATCATTCATGTGATTTAGGGCAAGCAGAGACTTTGAGCTCACATTTTTTTTTTATCAGTACATCAAGCCCCATCCCCCTTACTCAGAGGAATAAGATGATGCTTTCAGCCCTCTTGAACTTTTCATTATATTCAGAGCTTGGTTTGACTCAACACTTTCCAAAGCACATCGAGAAGCCATGAAATATATACCTTTCATCCCCTGTAGATCTAGGGGGTCTGCAGGCATTATGGAAGTGACATTGCCTTTATAGTCCTTCTTTAAATTTTTAAAAAAATTTTAATCTTTGAAAGACAGAAAGAGACAGAATGCGAATGGGGGAGGGGCAGAGAAAAAGGGAGTCACAGAATCCGAAGCAGGATCCAGATTCTAAGCTGTCAGCACAGAGCCTCACATGTGGCTCGAACCCACGAATGCAAGCTCACGACGAGCTGAAGCCGGACGCTCAACCAACTGAGCCACCCAGGTGCCCCACCTTCATAGTCTTGTAACAAATAGTAGGTCAGTGAAAGTAAAAGGGAGAAGAGTCTTGAGGTGCCAAGAGACGTGTTTTTATGCGTTCTTTGAGTCCATGATGACCTCCTGCCTTGATCTTCAATTTGCGATCAACATTTATCGCACCTCTGTGCTAAGCTCTGGGTGAATGGGAATAAGCAGTTGCTTTCCTCAAGATGTAAAGCCTGCACTCAAGGAGCACAACCACTGATGAAGTACAATAGTTGTCGGCCATTATAGTAGACTGCAGGGAGGTGGGGGCACCAAGAAGAGGTAGACCATTTTTTTTTTTAATCCCAGAAAATGTTTTATCAAGAAAATGACACTTAAGTAACCTTGCAAGATCAACAGCTAACTGGTCAACGAGGCATGGGGATGGGGAGTGCGTGAGAGAGGGGAGACTGGAAGCAATTAATTAATTTCTAATCCCATTTATGTTTATTCATTTTCTTTATAATACACCACAGGACCTCAAAGTACCTGCACTGACTACCAACAGAAAAATCGCATCCAGTCCGACTGCACGTTTGGTGGGTAGAATATTCTGACGTGAAGTTGTTGGGAGACATTGCTAGCATAAGAAGCCATGAGTTGCAAGGAAGCAATCTTTCTCCAGACGGATGCTGTTAAACCAGAAGTCGTAAGTGGATAAAAATGTCCTAGGAACACAAAACTTTTTATTGCCTTTCTCTTTTACAGATGAGAGACCACTAGAGGGCGCCAGACTTCAGTTTTCTGGATTAGGAAAGTGGGTTTGGCAAAGTACAGAGAGGTCACAGTTGAAGGGAATTGGCTCTTACCGCGTATCTTTGTTCTCTAGTAAAAGTAGATCTATAAATAGTCATCGTATTTTGAATAAATGTGAATATCGGTTTACCTTTCAAATCCTAAATTTGGGTTTAAAACTCAAAATAAAATAATACATAAAGTATTGCTTCTTTCAATAGGATTCCGGCCTATTCAGGATTCAAGGATTGATAATTCCAATAATGAGACTTCCAGCCCATCCTCTTCTTAATACTTATCTTTTGGGCTGAGTAGACTATGCCTGCTAATAGGTGCTTTATTTATTTGTTTCTTTATTCATTCATTTAAAGAGTATCTGCTCAGATTCTGTTATGGATTAGGCAGGTTGCTAGGTGTTGAAATACAAAGGTAAAAAAGATATGATGAACAGATAAACAGTGGTACATCCATACAATGACTATTATTCAAGGCTCAAAAGAAATGAGCTATCAAGCCATGAAGAGACATGCAAGAAACTTACATGCATATTACTGAGTGAAAGAAGCTAATCTGAAAAGGCCATATACTGTGATTCCAACTACATAACATTCTGGAAAAGACAAAACCATACAGTAAAAAGATCAGTGGCTGTCAGGGTTTATGGAGGATGGAGGGGTGAATAGACAGAGGATTTTTAGGGCACTGAAACTATCCTGTAGGATACCATAATGATGGACACACGTTTTTATGTATCTGTCAAAACCCATACGATGTCCATTGCCAAGAGTGAATGCTGATGTAAACTTTGGGCTGCGGGTGATATGATGTGTCTGTGTGGGTCTGTGGGTTGTCACAAATGGACAAATGGTGGGCGATGTTGATGGTGGGAAGGGTTTGCATGTGTGAGGACAGGAAGTAGAGGGGAATCTTTGTACTTTCTGCTCAGTTTTGCTGTGAACCCCGAACAGCTCTAAAAAATTCTTTTAACTATTTATTTTTGAAAGAGAGAGCGAGCATGCTCACATGTGGGAGGGCAGAGAGAGAGAGAGGGAGACAGCGGATCTGAAGCAGGCTCCTGGATGTCAGCACAGAGCCCAATGAATGCTGGGCTTGAACTCACAAATGTGAGATCATGACTGGAGCTGAAGTTGTACACTTCACCAACAGAGCTACCGAGGCGCCCCTAAAATATTCTTTAAAAAAAAAAAAGTGTTCCTTGGGGCGCCTGGCTGGCTCAGTCGGTAAAGTGTCTGACTTGGGCTCAGGTCATGATCTCACGGTTGGTGAGTTCGAGCCCCACGCCGGGCTCTGTGCTGACAGCTTGGAGCCTGGAGCCTGCTTCGGATTCCGTGTCTCCCCCTCTCTCTGCCCCTTCCCCAGTCATGCTCTGTCTCTCTCAATAATAAATAAATGTTTAAAAAAATTTTTTTTTAAGTGTTCCTCTCAAGGAGGTTCGAGTCTGGGAGGAACAGCAACCCACAAAACAAAAACAATGCCACGTGGGCACTACTCCAAGGAAGGCGTCAGTGTTGTGTGGGCCCTGGAGAGGGGCCCTCTGTCTCCCCACAGTGTGTGTGTATCCGGCAGGCCCGGGCTTGTTACAGGGGCAGCGGGAACAAGGGTGGCTGGGGACGCTGAAGGGGCCTCCCCTCTAGGCCCGACTGCCCCTCTAATTAGCGGTGAGCTTCTTAATAAGTCACTTGACCTGCCCAGCAGGCCTCGGTTTACCTCGCTCTGAATGGGCCCTGTTGTCCCCGATGATCGGTAAGGGCCTTTCTAGCTTCAACATAAAACCGATCATTGCAATTTTCATGCAAAGTTCTTTTGGGGGGGGGGGAGGAATACACACGATGTAAGATGTAGCACCCGAACCGTATTTCCGTGGTTGCACCCACTACCTCCACCAACGCTGCGTCTTTCCAGGGTGGATCCCCGTCCTCATCCCCTCCTCCCCCGGCACCGCCCCCCCCCCCCCCCCCCCCCCCGGCAGCCAAGGGTCTACCTCCTGTCTCTGGGCCTTTCACTGCTCTGGGTACCCCGAGTAAGTGGATCCATATGGCCTTTGTTCACGGTGTCTGGCTTATGTCACTCGGCGCGCTGTCTTCGAGGTGCATCCGTGCTGTGGCCGGTGTCAGAATGTCGTTCTTTTTTTCAGGCTGAATAACGTTCCATTGCGCCCAGACGATGGTGACGTTCTTCGGAAGGGGCTGTTTCTGACCCCACCAAGGGCGCCGCCGGGAGGAGAGCCCTGCAGAGCGCTCTTGCCCGCTTTTTCTCTCTCGGGATCCGGGGACAGCGAGTTCAGACCTGGGGATTCAGAGGGCTCTGCGTCTTCTGCTGGGGCAGCGCCTCCCTTTCACGAGCTGGGCTTTTAGCTCGTGCCCGCGTAATATCCTTTGATTCTCCTTGTTTGTCAGCCAGGACTCTGTTTCCCCCACGAGTAAGAAGGTGCTCCATCATCAAGAAGGGTCCCAGAGAGGGAAGACCGAGAGAATGAAGGGACACGGCCTCCTTGAGGCTCTCTCTGATCTCCGTGGGCTGATACAGCAAATGCAGGCCGAGTAATATATAAACATTATATGCTACATATCTGATATGTAGTATAATATATATGCAGAAATGTGTTGCTCCACATTCTGGAGGCTGGAAGGCCAAGACCCAAGTGCCAGCACAGTTGGCCACCCGAACTCTAATCAGACACAATAAGGGACGAGAACCTTTTTCCAGGCTGCACACAGCTGACATCTCTCTGTGTCCTCACATGGAAGGAAGAAGTAGGAAGGTCTCTGGGGTCTCTCTCTCTCTCTTTTTAATGTTTATTTGTTTACCTGAGGGAGAGAGAGAGTGTATGAGAGGAGAAGGTGCAGAGAGAGAGAATCCCACACAGGCTCTGCCCTGTCAGCGTAGAGCCCAACGTAGGACTCAAACTCACAAACGGTGAGATCATGACCTGAGCTGAGATCAAGAGTCTGACGACAAACCAACTGAGCTACCCAGGTGCTCCTGGGGTCTCTTTTATAAGGGCGCTAATCCCATTCATGCGGGGTCTACCCTTATGACTCAATCACCTCACAAAGGCCCCACCCCCTAAATGCCATCGCATTGGGTGTTAGGATTTCAACATCTGGATTGCGGGGGGGGGGCGGGGATACACACGTCTGGTCCATAACACCTTCTTTACTTGAGACAGCAGCAAAATGAGAGTCCAGGAGTAAAAAGGGTTGTGTATCCAGGGTGTTTAGAACCTGAAGACTCCATTCATGCCATTTATCAGAGATGGGAAAATCAAGTATGGAAAATGTGGTCTTAATTACCACCTCGTGAAATTGCTCAGTGTTGTGGCTGTGAGGAATTCGATTTCTGGAAGAACGAGAAAGTCAAAGCCAGTTTGTTCAAATAGAATTTTATGCCTCACTCACACGTAGACTAGAGGCATGTGGGTGACCACTGGCTAAAAAGCACCGCTGTTGGAAACCAGACAAGGAATGTCCTGACTTTGAGAGTATTTGCCGAACCGACGACAAAATAACATGGTTTCATTTTCAAAGTGCCTCAGCTGTGAGACTCTCTTCGAGGTTCACAGTCGCTTAAGTCCCCGCTATCCTCGAAACCTTTCTGGAGGTGTAGAGTGAAAGGCAGAATTGGGGTCTGGGCACCATTCACTGCTAGGCTAAGAGAATTTCACATTGAGAATGAAGGACACCATTGATACAAAACGCTGCTTTTTGCCCTAATTGGAACAGACTAGCAACACAGGATTTCATACTAGCACACTCTCAACGCATAAAGCCGAAAATAAATCAGGTTGGTTGAATCAAAAACAGATGGCAAGGCTTTTGCCCTCATTTCTTGAAGCTCAGATGTGTGGGTTGAGAACAGTGTGGTGTAGGTGTAAACACTCCGGGAACAGCCTGCCTGGCTCAAACCCTGAGTCGGCCTTTCCTAGGTGTACCAGCTAGTGAAATTCTCTGAGGTTCAAATTTCTATAAGATGGAGATCACGATAGTTACTGTAGAGCATTATGAAAATTAAATTGAATTACAAATGTAAAGTCCCGGCATGATAGCGCTGTTTGTATCATTGCCATTGCCATTGCCATTGCCATTACTACTATTATTGAATAGTTTTAGGATTGGATCTGTTTTCTCTTAGCCACCTGAACTCTAATCAGATACAATAAGGAAGGCAACATGCTATAGAAAATAAAACAACGACCTCTGCCCTCAGCTCATTGCATGACCTTGGAGAAATCATTGTATCTGTAATCTCAAAGCTCAGTTCGGTCATCTGAATCATGAAGAAGCTCTGAACTTTACCCCCCACAAACTTGGGTGCACTAGATACCTTTACATCCTTTCATTCTTTCAAAGCCAGGTTAACTCTGACCCTGACCCCACCAGGGAGGCAGGAAATTTAGTGTTAATCCTATTGATAGTCTCTTCCCTCCCCCACGAACATCTGAGAAAAGGACCCTCTGTCTTTAGCCCGTAAGCTGGGCTGGTGCTAGGTCCTCTGTCAAGGTCCTTCAAGGTAGGTCACTTGCTACTTCTTTGCCAAACAAGCATAGGCTCTTGGTCGGGCACGGGAGCCTCCATGCAGATGGTCCATCCGCCTTTGGTCCTCTATCCAGACATTCCCTTGTAAGGGGTGGTCGCCTCCCAGAGATGCTGCAAGGGGCAGAGGCTCAGGTCACTGGCATTTCCCCCCGTCCTTGTCCCAGACCTGGGAGAAGCCCTCTGCCTACTATGTTGTCACAGCTTCTACCGCTTCCCACCTTAGAGACATTCACTCCTCTCCTCTCTTCCTGGGAAGGTAGAGCATAATCCCCTTTAGGCGTTTAAGAGCTACTGCTGGGAAACTGGAGGTGGTAGTGGGGTTATCTCCAAGAAACTTCTGCTGTGAGCAGTGAAGCAAGAGAACCCAAAAGCCCAGCCACGTTCCAAAATCAAAAGAGAGGGTAAAAATCCAAGGAGGATACAGCACAAATGAATGTTCCGATGAATACTACTTTAAGTGGCTAAGACTAGCTCAGATGGGTCTTCCTTTTTTCTCTCCAAGAACCCCTTCCATATCATCATTTTATTCTGCTCCCAAAAATATTTAAACTATTTCTCTGAACGGGAATTTATTAAGTACTTGCCTGTACAGATTTACCTTAGCCAAATGTAGTGACTGTTAGACTTTGTGAAATAATGACCTTCAGGTCACAAGGGTCCTTTCCAGGCTGCCATTACTCATACAAGGAAGGTCAGGCGAATTCTATCGTGTTCTACCATAGGGGTTTCAGAAAAGTCCTTTAAGGAAGCAAGAAAAATGCACAGGACAATGAGGCAGAAGTGAATATGGCCCACCAGTCTCTCCGTCGTCCCTGGATGAGGATCACACCTGGAAAGATGAACCAGGGCCATGGTTTTGTTTCATGGAACAACTTTTCCCCTTTGTGGGTCAGTTTTCTTAGGCCAAGTATGAGGAAGCCGCCTGGTCAGAAACACCTAGACTGCACGATCACTGTTTGCAGACTGGTCTCGGAACACCAGGCCTTCTTCCCATGAGACAACTTAGAGCAGGTTGGGTCCCTGAGACGCACGGGGTATTATAACCACCCCCTGCTACCACTGGGGGTGGGGGGCGGTGCAGAAGCCACCTGTCCAATATAGGCAGAGCCCCTACCCCTGGGAAGTCTCACCCAGCTTGTTGTCGGGGCAACCCTTAGTGAGCACACTGGTCATTTTCATAACACGGGCTCCTTGCATAACTATGACAATTACTTCCAGACTACCGATCAGACTTTCAGCAGTGCCTGGTGCGAGAATTCTATCAAAAGTCATAGGCTGACTTCACAGTTCTGCTTCTCTTGGGCCCTTTATGCTGCTTCGGCTGATTCTTTCCCCTTAATCCTTTCCACGGTGTTTCAAAACCTTACATCAATTTCCCGCTTTCTAGCCTTGTTATTCCGAGTGTGGCTCTTATACCAGCATTATTTAGATCACTGGGAAGCTTATTAGAAATATAGTATCTCAGACCCCACCCCAGACAGACCAAACCAGAATCTGCTTCCTAAACAAGACCCTCAGTGATTCATACACACGGAAAGTTGGAGAAGTGTGGTCTCCTGGCACTGCTTCTTGAACTATCTGTGGTAAAAAGCCAGTGCTCTCAATTTCCAGTCCACCTAGGATCAGCACTTCCGTAAAGTAATTCAACACGAATTACTAGAAATATGAGTTCAAAAATACATAAAATAAACAAGCTCCGCTATTTTATCGTCAGCCTCAGCAAACTTCAAATTGCCTTTCAGCACACGTAACTGTAGCAAAAACAGAACAAAAAAGAAAAGAATCACAAAAATTATGCAGGTTTATCGAAATGTGGATTTCGACAACTAACAAAGAAAATCTGTATTATGCTCATAACTTTTGGCGGTTATAACTAAACAAAAAATTAGGAGTGAAATAGTTCTCTCAATATTAAACATATCTATACCTGCTTTCAGTGAATGTTGTGTATATCAATATTTAAAGTTTTTTGTATGACAAATATATTTGCCTCTTGCTTGTTACCTACATTGCATTGATAGAAACTGTTTGGTGAGGATTATCTATATCTAAACTATTTCTGTTTTGCCTTAACGACACACATAGTAGAGATATCAGTCTCAAAGACGTATGTTAATAAGAATGGAAGAAGAGATTTCAAAGGAATTTTAGCGAAAAAATAAAACGTATGAGGCTGTATTCTCGAAAGGTTTTTCTTTTTAAAGTTTATTTACTTAGAGAGAGTGAACGGGGGAGGGGTAGAGAGAGCGAGAGCGAGAGCGAGAGAGAAAGAGAGAGAGAAAGGCGTGTGGGGGGAGAGTCCCAATCCACACTGGCAGTGTGGAGCCCGAGGCAGTGCTCGAACTCACGAACTCCGTGATTATGATCTGAGCCACAATCTAGAGTTACTTAACCGACTTACCTTACCTTAACCGACTGGGCCACCCAGGTGCCCCACAAAAGGTTATTTTTAACCTTTCATCAGTATCTGCTCTTCTGGAGAATTCTTGGCGATTCTTGGATAAACTTGCTTCATGACCTAGCTCTTTCTTCTTTTCAATTTTTTTTATTTTAAGGTCAACACTTCCGTGCATAATTCCCGTTAACCTTTTAACAACTTTAGTTACTGACTTTAGTTAGTACTATTTCTTTTGCTGTCACAGAAAGCAAGCTGAGATTCACTTGGGTGCAATTCCATGGGCTTGAACCCGGGAGGGCTCCCTACCCCGCCCCTGTGAAACACAGCGCTCAGGTTAAGTAGCAGGTCTGATAAAAACATAGCTGCGAGGAATGTCATCTGCCTTCATTCTTTTGCTGCAGGTTTCCTTCAAAAATCGAAAGTGTGTAAGTTATCAAAATTGCCTGAAGTTGCCTTCAGGCTCTTAGATTCTCCTTCTTTTCAGTCTAAAAATAGTTATGAAGCAATAATGCTGCCGTAGAAAAGTAAAAGTTGGAGTGATGAATTCTTTATTATTTCTATTTCTCTTCTTGTTTACGTTGTTTTGAAATTACAGTGGATTCATGGCAGCGTAGAGGTCAGCACCAGAATACGAGTGTTATTTTGTTTAAAGATTGTGTGTAGAAATTGTGCAATAAAAAAATGGTCATGTTTTGTACTTTAAAATTATTTTATAGATATTATGTATTGTAAAGGGCTAGCAGTTTGGCCTGGATATGCACTCACCATGTTCTGACTTAGAAGTAACATGTTTTATCTATCTGAGAGTTTGTGATAAAAGGTTAACCATTCATTTGTTTTCTCTAATTTAAGTTAATTGACTTTGTTAGTATAATTGTTATTAGTATAATTGTTATTCTGACATTTCTTGATAGTGTAGTGATCAAAACGTAAAGATAATTACTACTTGATTTCAAGACTTAACATAAACTGGGGTGGCTGGGTGGCTCATTCGGTTAAGCATCCAACTTGGGCTCAGGTCATAATCTTGCGGTTTGTGAGTTCGAGTCCCACATGGGGCTCTGTGTTGACAGCTCAGAGCCTGGGTCCTGCTTCGAATTCTGTGTCTCCCCCTATCTTTGCCCCTCCCCTGTACATGCTCTGTCCTCTCTCTCTCAATAATAAATAAATGTATATTTTTTTAATTTAAAATTTAAAATTAAAATTAAAATTAAATTTAAATTTAAAAAAAGACAACATAAAGCTACAGTAATCAAGACTGTGGTTTTGGGGAAAGGGTGGACATATAGAATGATAGGACAGAATAGAGTCGAAAAATAGACTCAGACATACATGGTCAGTTGACTTTTTGACAAAGATGGAAAGGCAATTCACTGAATTCACTGGAGAAAGGACAGTTTTTTCAACAAATGTGCTGGAACAGTTGGATAGCTACATTAAAAAAAATAAACCTCGGGGCACCTGGGTGGCTCAGTCGGTTGAGCTTCCGACTTCAGCTCAGGTCATGATCTCGAAGTTGAAGAGTTCAAGCCACGCGTCGGGCTCTGTGCTGACAGCTCAGAGCCTGGAGCCTGCTTCAGATTCTGTGTCTCCCTCTCTGTCTGCCTCTCCCCTGCTCATGCTCTGTCTCTCTCTGTCTCAAAAATAAAGATAAACATTAAAAAAATTTTTTTAAATAAAAAAAAAAAACCCTTGATCCATACTTCTCTCCATACAAAAATTAACTCTACACGTACATGTAAAATCTAAAACTTCCAGAAGAAGACACAGGAGAAAAATCTTTGTGACCTCTGGGTTATGAGTGGATACTTCAGAAATGACACAAAAGTCACCATCCATAGAAAAATGACATGGTGAGCTTTACTGGAATTAAGAACGCCTACTTTTTGAAAGACTCTGTTAAGAGAATGTGAAGACAATTCAGACCGGGAGAAAATACTTCCAAATTACATATTTGATAAAAGTCTTGTTTCCAGAATGTATCCAGAACTCTCAAAACTGAATAGTAGGAAAACAATCCTTTTTTATAAAACTATGGAGAACAGACTTGAGTACCCCATTGACCAAAGATGATAAATAATGGCAAATAAGACATGAAAAGATGGGCATCGTTAACTCCATTAGTCATTAGGGAAATGCAAAATTAAAACCTCAGTGAGGTACACACTTGCCAGGATGGCTGACATTTAAAGACATGGAACACCTGATAATATCAAACGCAGACGAGGGGTCATTGCGCTGCTCACAGGTTGCTGGTGGGAACGCAAAATGGTACAGCCACTTCGAGAAAGAAATTGGCGATTTCTTATACAGTAAGCATCCACTTACCATATGACCTAGTAATCCCACTCCTAAGTATTTACCCGAGTGAATGAAAATTTATGTCCCCATAAAAACCTGTATTACAGCAAATTGCCCCAAATGAGAAAACGCACAAGTTTCCCCTAGCTGGGGAATGAATTCACAAATATGATACCTCCATACAATAGACTACTACTCAGGGATGACAAAGGAATGAATTACTGATCTACATAACAACGAGGACGAATCTCAAAAAGGCGTGAGGCCAAGAGAAAGAAGGGCTGGGGATACACCAATACGCTTTGTCAAAATGCACGGGACTGTTTACTAATCAAGGAGGAATTTTATTGTATTTTACTGTATATCTTAAAGAAGAAAAAGAATAATAATGATGTTTTAAAAAACACCCAATGCGAAGACCCGAAGGACTGGGCTTTATGTCTGAATCTGGTCTGCCTCTGCCACTCCAAGTTTTTAACAACTGCCTCCCACGTGATCTGCATGCAATCATTTGAATAAATCTATGGATCTGAGTGAATTTAGAGTTTCAGGTAATCCACCACAAGTTGAACTCAATAAAGCAAAATTATTTTCCATCTCTTCTTGCTTAACCCTTTCTTCCCAGTCTCACTTAACTTAGTTTCCTTCTCCTCGGACCACCCACGAGGATTGGTACCCTGTTTGTTTTGACTCTCCATCCTGCAGTGCTATTCTCGATTTCCAGTACTTTTCAATCACCACTTATATGCTTGGGAATCTCAGATCTGTGTTTTCAGCTCAGACTCTTCCTTAAACTCTGTTCTAAATCAGGACAACCATTTTTTTTTTTTTTTAATGTTTTACGGGTCAGGAATTTAGAAAGGGCTCAGCTAGATGCTTAGTATCCATCCTCCGGGCATCAGTTATGTCGCTGGGACTGGAGGAGCTACTCGATGATGGCTCCTTCACTCACCTGTCTCCATGTGGGAGGGGACAGCTAACAGCTGCCCGTGGACTCTTGGCTGGTAGGTCGGCTGGGCTGGTCCATCAGAGCATCTATCCATGGTCCTTCCATAGACATGATCTGTGCTTCCTGTAACGTGCCACAAAAATGGTAATTCTTTATGTAATCAAATTTCATTAAATTTTGCCTCACAGTTTCCAAGATAGCGTTTGAGAAATTCTTGACCAATTCATGCGGCAAAGTAGAAAACACAGCATGGGGGGAGGGGGGGTAGCCACGTGCCCCAGAAGAACGAAGAACGGATTTTAGCACTCTCGTGGAGTTACAAGTGGGATTTAAGTATGATACTGCATCCTTAACGCATCCTTAAATGATTGCTCTGAGCAGAGCTGCGTGGCCAACTGGAATACTCACCTGAGAATCATCACCTGTGATAGAAATAAGCTTTTCCGTTCTTTAGGCTAAGATATTTTCAAGTCTCTTTGCTACAGCACGTTAACCTTGCTCTAACTCCTACATCCGTCTTACAGACAAGGCAATGAGGCTTGAGAGATCATACAACTTTCTAGGTTTTTTCAGCTGGAGTGCAAACCTCCAGGTGATTCCACTCCAGGTATTAGAGACTGTATTTTTTTCCCCCTGAAATTGGCTTCGCTCTGCTTTCTCTTCTCAGAATTTCGAATCTTTCCATGAACTTTCATACGACTTTACTGCTCCTTGAAGGCAATTAATGAAACTTTTAAGTCAATATAAGGTTTATGCTCTGGAAGGTGGAGTGCTAATAATAAATAAAATATTGAACATTATTTTTTTAAAATAGTGACCTCTTGCTTATCGGGATGTTACTATCAGGTAAGCTTTTGAGGAAAAACCACAGTTGGTTTCCATCCACTGAAAACCACGGTCTCAGTGATAGTGAGCACCCTAGAGAGAGCAAGGGTGATGGACTACTGAAGAAGAATTTAAGGTAGACATCAGGAAGAACGTATACCTTATACAGTCAGAGGAAAACATTATGCATAAATATTCATGTGAAATATTCTATAAAAATTTTGAAGACCTTGATAGGCGTTGTGGTAGCAGTCACGACAGCTGGGAAGAATGTTGTGTAGTCATTTTAACACTTAACTCTTTACTCCATCAATCATCCCATGAGGTAGATAATTGTAACAATTTCAGGTGTTTGGAAATGGACAGATGAAGTAACCCTACAGGGTGCAGTAACTCCTGGTTACACCTCCAGGAGTTGTTTGGTTGTTAGGTAACAGCCGATCAAGCTTGCCTCTCTCACAGGCGTGGGTAGATGAGACGGAATGGGTCTCCATCCACAAGACTCCACCTGAAGTAGAATGAGATCCAGTTCCCTTAGCCATGAAATCTGATGAGTGGTCATGTGCTGAGAGCTATAAACAAGTTTATAAAGAGCCAGGATATAAAAAGTAAGACAAATCTAAATACTCTTCCAAATGCTTTATAAGTTTTGAGTGTATTTCCTACCATTAGGGTTTTTTTTTTCCTTTAGAGAGCACAGGAAAAGTGAAAATAGTTAAGAAGCAAAAAAAAAAAAGACATTGCTAGTAGAACTTGCACGTAATTAAATGCATAGAGGCAGCTTTTGGGTGTCAACCCAAGAAGGATTGGACAAGGGAGAGAAGACAGGCCGTCTGCAGGTGTCCAGAGTTCAGGGACTCTGCTTGACCACGGCTAAATTTCTCACCATTACCAAGTAGTGCCTAGTTCTCAAAGATGAGCTAAGCAGCAAGGAGCCATCTGTCGTCTCCAGACTGGATACACTCAGAAGTCTTATTGATTTTGCTTTACATTTAAAGGGGATTGGTACCATGCAACAGCTTTGTGTTCTTGGAAGGATGAGCTTTGTTCACCACGGAGTACATCTAAATGCTGATCAGGCAGATGCCTAGTGGTTATTAATACCTGGTGCTAATAGCCAGCTATGAGAATACTTGAGATAATTATGCATGGCTTCATTTTGTCATGTAAACATTCCAAGAACCCAAACCACTGACATCTCTGTCAGCATCATAGGCTTGGAGATGGGCGAGGCCTCGATTGTCCCTATCCTTGTAGGACTGAGTAGGAGGTGGGTTGTTTGGATCCAGACCTAGATACAGGGTATACGAGAGGATTCAATTACTACAAACAGGGTGTGGGTTGGGAATTGGTCTCAGTGTCAAAACACAAGGCCAGTTCTCAGAATTGGGGAAGTAGCCTGAAGCTAGATCAGCAACAAAGGAGGACTGATCCTTCGGCCAAGAATGTAGGTCTCAACAAACAAACTTTAAATCCGCCAGTTTAAAGTCTGGGTGGGTCCTTCAGGCTGGGGCAGGACTGAACCTACATATGGGGACCCAACTGCCCAACTGGTGAAGAAGGATAAAGAGCTTAGGAACCCAAACAGGGCCGGCCATGGAGGATTTACTCCCATCAATTGTGGGGAGGTGATTAAACCCTAGAGATTTGAGTTCTGTTAAGATGAATTTATATAAGAAGTCTTTGCAAATAGGTATTCTGAACCAGGTTTCCTTTTTGGGATAGGTCTCAAATGTGAATTAATGTGTCATCTAGGGCAACCTTTACAATCCCTCCATCTAGCAATAAACCAAAAAATCCTTTAGAATAGTATTCCCCTGAACGTTTTTAAAAGTTGCCTAAAACTATCCATAATTTTTGAGCACCTGCATTTGCATTAATCTATTTATAAGTAATATGCCTGCACAATTTTCCTAAAATATTCTATATATCAAAAAACAGAAACAAAGAAACTTAAAAGGATGAAGTAAAGGATACATAGAAATTCTAATATGATGCTGTTGCACCCCAACGGATTATCTGGGGCCCCCTTTGGAGTGAACACATTCCGTTTTGGAGGTCTCTCCTTTAGAATATTAATGGGGAATTACATGGTCTGAATGACATGACTGAACTTTCAAACTACTTACGCCAGGTCTGGAAACATGATTTTTCTTCCTCCCATCCATTAATTTGACAGTGCAGACCCTATAGAGCTCTATCTTGGGTATTCTGAATTATTCTGATTAATGGCAGATCGCACCGGCCTCAGATGGCAATGTTGTTCGGCCCTGATCATCATATCAAAGCTAGAGTGTGCTGATTTATTTTCTGCACAAAAAGTATTAGGCTTCAGCTGCTGAGGTCAAAGGCCAAATGAGACATCACCAGATGCTGAATCCGGGAATTCTCCTAGCACCTGGGGCTCAGGTTCAGAACAGAATGTATCCACTCTCTGGCGATCTGGGGTCCTGGGATCAGAGGACAAGCACAGCTGGACACAAATATGCTGCCAAAGCCATCCTGGTAGTGCCTTGTAGGACTGCACGATTGTAGCTGTTACCACCTCCAGGCCCTTAAACATGTGAGTCTGAGCCTCAGACACCAGCAGAGTCCCTGCTGAACCCCCAGACTTGCTGAGGAATTCAGAAAGGCAGTTTGATATCTACTTCTCCATAGACTTTTAAAATAACATTGTGTGTTGAGATACAATTCATATTTCATGACATTAACCCATGTAAACCAATGCAGTGGTTTTTAATATATTCACAGACGTGTGCAACCATCACCATAATCAAGTTTAGGACGTTGTCATCAAAAGAAATTAACAGTTGATCTCCCTAAAGCCCTGCCATTATTTAATCAGCTCAAAAGATCCTCCATTGCGTGTCTTTTTTCCACGTTTCAGATTCTCAGAGGAGAGAATCTGATCGGGTGAGATGTCTTCCCTTACGAGAGTCCCTTCTGGCTGGGAACAGAGTTGCCCAGCACAAATACTATCAATGGGTGCCTGTCCCTTTGTTGGGAGCTACACAAAGGTAACCCACCAACATCCTGAGCCTTTATAGTACCCTCTTTTTTTCCCTACCTTTAGGCTGTCCGCTCTGCAACCCATCTTTCTCGCTACCACCAGATCATCCAAGAAAACCTTTCTGAGAAAGTGAGTGTGAGGTCACATTCTTGACGTCAGGTGTGATCTCTCCTGAAGGAAGCGAGCTTCCTAGAATCAATTTCGCATGGAAACTTGATCCTGGGAGATGGACCTAAGGCAGGCAGGTGAGGGAGCTGGGCCTTTCTCCAGTCTTTCATCATCAGAAGAGCACGAAGAATTAAGCCCTACAGAAAGCGATTTGAATGACTATTTTCTCAGCAATCCTGAGTCCGTAGCTAGTTCCATTTGAGACCCACAGTAAAGAAGTTGATTTGTTAGAAATGCATTGGACGCCTTAAGGCACTAAGGATTAATATTTTGGGGGAACTCTGGGTAAAAAGGGTCAGTGGACTTTGAGGAGGTTAGAGGTCTAGGCATGTGCTTCTGCGTGGTGGTTGTCCAGAGGGTACTCCCCCTTCCCCCATCCCTTCTCACTAATGTAAACACATCTGCGCGCAGGCATGTGGAAGCTAAGGGAGGACCTGGAACCGAATGGGACCACACCTTCACATCCTGAGAGCAGACCACCTTTTATCAATTGTATAATCCCACTATGTTTATTTTTGTGGCGCCAGAGTTTAATCAAATCTTGCTTAACGTCTTTGTCAGATCTTGGGATTACCGAACCATTGGAAGAGCCCTCTGTCCAGCTTGGTCCAGAGATCTCCTTGCGACCTCGTAATGCTGGAGCTGACTGCCACGGACCCATTAAAAAGTAAAAGTGGACCTTGAGGAATAAGATCTCATGGGGATTTTCTTTTAATTCTTAATAACAGAGGATCTGGATATTTTCTTGAAGATAAAGAAAGCAGAGATACCTAATTAAAACTCTCTCAGCCGCTCATCTCCATCTGTAGGGTAGCTTGTAAACTTCCATGCCTCCCTCACCAGCCAGTCACAGTCTGGACCTCACTCTCCTTTTTGTTCCCTCTGCAACAGCCCATATCTTAAATACACGTACCTTAAACCTGTGCCTTCCTCACTCTGCTCTCTTTGCTCATGCTCTCTGCCTCTTTCTCCTACTCGTTCTTCAAGACGCTGTTCAAGGTCACCTCTCCTATGAAGTTATTCATCCATCCTCTCTCCTCCCGACAAAATTAGAACTTTCTCTATTCCAAGCCCCCATGGCCCTTCACACACAATTCTGTTGCATGACTCTCCACATTATTAACCTCACAGGCTCCTGCCAAAATCGTGTATTTCCCAAAGGTGAGGATCTCTCCACATCAAGCAAATTATGTCTTCACAGGTGTCAAAGAACGTTATTCAGTGAATGCACATAAAGAAATTGCACTGATAGTTTTTTTGTTAGGAGGGAGCCCACCAGCTATTTCTAGCAATCAAACATAAGAGGCAATGCTTGCTTCTAATTTGAGAAAGGCAAAGAATTTTCCCAGAAACCTTCCCAAGAAACTGTCATCGCATCACAACTATTCTGATAAATTCAGAAGAAATGACTTTTGCCCGAGTTACTCTAGTAACTGAGGGTAAAGGATGGCTACTTGAGTGGAACTATTGAGATTGGTCCTTTTATTATTGAATTTCACTGAAACAAAATGCCAGCATTATTCTGTGCTGCACAAGATCTTCTACAGAAGGCTAAGGCTCAGTAGTGTAGGGGTGATGGTCAAGTGTTTGTTTTCTTTTTCTTTTAAAATATTTATTTATTTATTTATTTAGCAGGGCAGAGAGAGAGAGAGAGAGAGAGAGAGAGAGGGAGAGAGAGAACCTTAGGCAGCTTCCACGCCCAGCCCGGAAAGTCTCACTACTGTGAGACCATGACATTGGCAGAAATCGAGAGTGGGACACTTAACTGACTGAGCCACCCAGGTGCCCGAGGTGTTTTCTTTCTTTGTCAAAGAGGAGAAAAGTGAATACTGAAATCACTTGAGAAAAAAAGTGGAGAGACTACAAGCTATTTGCCTGGTTAGTGACGATGTCTTTCTCGGCATAAAGTGTCACGTAGATCCTACATGCAGTTTAGCGTGAGGAATTGTTATTCATCTTGCCCTAGCAGCATTTGGAACTCATTTGAGTTCTATAGGCACGTGTTCACATACCTACAGTTGGAGTATCTGATTTCATTCTCCAGAGCAATGAGGAGACCTCACAGACTGCAATATAAA
The DNA here is from genome assembly GCF_018350195.1 of Panthera tigris. Lineage (NCBI taxonomy): Eukaryota > Metazoa > Chordata > Mammalia > Carnivora > Felidae > Panthera > Panthera tigris. Next base: position 24,323,297 of record NC_056660.1, on the reverse strand, counting down.
TATGAGACTTAAAAAAAATTTTTTTAATGTTTATTTATTTCTGAAGGAGAGAGAGACAGAGTGTTGGGGGGGCGGTGCAGAGAGAGGCAGGGAGCCACAGAATCCGAAGCAGGCTCCAGGCTCTGAGCTGTCAGCACAGAGCGCGACGCGGGGCTCCAACCCACAAACTGCGAGATCATGACCTGAGTCAAAGTCGGACCCTTAACCAACTGAGCCACCCAGGCGCCCCAAATATAAGAGACTTTATGCAAGAGTCAAGATTTGATCCCGAGGGAAGGGCAAATAAGAAGAAAGAAACAAAACAAAACACGACACAAAAAGTAAACAAAGTTAAAAGAAAGAAAAAAAAAAGCAGAGAGCAAGTCTGCAAAGGGAGAGCAAAAGCGTGGTTTTTGTTATTAGGATTCCTTTTGTTTTCATTCTCAAAAGAGTCAGCCAACGTAAATTTCCTTTTGCATTTATTTCCCAAGAGGGCACTTTTGGTGTCCAGGGAAAGTGCCAAGCTGAATCGTTTAGAAAATCTATTTACTCCGGGTAAAAATACTACACAAGCAACCACTTTTGTTCTTGCTCCAATTTCTTTTCTCCTATTTCCTATAGGGATTGGCGTGAAATCCCCCAAACCAAAGGCTTAAGTGCTGGGTCTCGGGACAGCAAGGAATGGAGTCTGGGAAGTCACATCCCACTCCTCATGGGAGGGGCCGGAGGTGAGGAGCTTTGAGAGGTGGTGCGGGAGGAAAGGATTGCCTGCCGAGCTCCGCCCCAACCACCCCCACCCTTGATGAGGAAAGACGCAGTGCACGCTTGACCTAACCTTGCAGGTGGTTAGAAGGGTGTTTTCCTTTACTTTATGTTTGTACTTAGAGAAACAAGCCTCTTACTCCTACACTGCGTCTCCCTGTCACTCATATGTTTACTGGGTAGTTCCCCTTTTTTTATTTTTTTATTTTTTTTAAGTTTATTTATTTATTTTGAGAGAGACACAGACAGCGTGAGTGGGGGAAGGGCAGAGAGAAAGAGAGAGAATCCCAAGCAGGCTCTGCGTTGACAGAGTTGACAGACCAAAGCCCAACTTGGGGCTTGAACTCCGGAACCGTGAGATCATGACCTGAGCGGAAGCCAGGCATCGGACACTTAACCGACTGTGCCATCAGGTGCCCCAGTCCCTCCCACCTTTTTCAATTGATTTCCTAAACTTCAAACTCATATATCTCAGTGCCCCCGAGATACTCATCCTCTTCTTGTTCCTTCTCTCACTGCCTTCCCAGCTGCAGCCTCCTGGTCCCGGCACCCCTGCACCCCCAACCACAAAGGCAACACATCGAGAAACTATCTCATTTCCGCACTGTCCCTCAACCTCACCCCCAACCCTGGTGCCAGGTCACCAGTTACTAAATTCCGGTGAATTTCTCCCCGGGCTCTTTCCCACTTCCTCCCAACACCCTCTCTTCTTCTGCTTCTATCATCATTTCTTCCTGTATAGCACTCTGTTGTGTGTAGCAGGTGCTTCAAGAATGTTTGGTTTTGACTAAATGAAAATGGATCTTCCCATTAATTTGCCGTAGGGTGAATGCCTGTATCAGATTCCTTAGAGCTAGGCTGAAAAAGCAAAACAGAGCAGGATCTCATGAGATGTCTGAGAAGGAGGAGTGTTAAAAGGGGATATAACCCAAATTTCCTCTGCTCTCATCAGCCTGGAGGATGAAGAGCAATCAGTTAATATTTCACAGCGCTCCCCATCTGTCTGGTCTTAACCACCCTTTTGAGCTAGGCTCTGCCCACAGAGTAATATACAATGGTCTCGATCCGTGGCTTATAGGAGTGCTTCTCAAAAACCCCAACTGTCGGCAATCTTGTTAAATTACAGATTCTGGTTCAGGAGGTCCGGGGTGGAGCCTAAGTTTCAACATTTCTATCAAGTTCCCAGGTGATGCCGAGGCGGCTGGGGTGTGGGCCACACTTTGGGTAGCTTGGATCATCTCTTTCAGAGTAAAATCTCTTTGCCACCAACTCTGGCACTGTCGACACTGAAACATTAAAACTGGCTTAAGGCTCCACAGTGTCCAGATTATGCAGCTGTGGCTTCCCGGCAGTAAGGACTCTCGTCCAAACGGGAAAGGCTCTTGGAACTGAGAAACTCTCAGACAAGTCCTCTGCAGGCTCAGAAGGCATGCTTTGAGGCAGATGGGCAGTATTTCAGGACGGGACATTTACACAGGTATGGGCGTGCTGCAGAGACCCAGCAAACATCCAGAGGCAGATAGGAACAGCACAGCAAGAAGCCGTTGCCGCGCTGGCTTGAAGTGATGGGGACTTGCCGAAACCTGGGGCCTTCAAGGCTGCCACACCACATCCTCTGAGGCCACCTGAGAGGAAACCCTCAGCTATAGCCAGAGCCACAGTGATAAAGCAAGGAGGAGGGAGGCAGGGGCGGGTGGGTGGTGGGGATACCCCAACCCAGGCTCCCCTCAGTGGTGAGTAGGGTTGGCCAACTCCAGCTGGAAGAGAGAAGGTAGGGGGCCCTGTGACCCAGTCCAGTGGGGGGCAGTAAAGAGCAAGAAGTGGATATGGGTTGGTTGGTGAAAAATAAACACTTCATCAGCCCTTGCAATAAGAGATTCAGAGTGGGTTGAGAATTCTCATCCTTTTATAGAAATATGTGGCTACTTTAAAACATACCATCCCTAAGGACAGAGTGGGGGAAAGGCCGCCGAGGCCAGGCCAGGCCCAGCAGTAAGCAAGCAATAGGTGTGGGAACCATCTCAGGCAGTCCTTGCCTATTTTGGCTCTAGCCACTACATGGAGAATCTGACCCCAAACTCTCCCACTTTACCCAACAAGTTCATTCTTTAAAGGGCTCTGGGCAAATGCATACGAGCTCAGTCCTAACTAACGTTGCTGGCTTTTCCAAGTAAAACCCCTGCTTTCTTTTCCAAGGAGCACTATCGTGTCTAGGAAAATATAAATAGGAGAGAATGGTTTCCACACACTCAGACCCCCTCCAGATGCATTGAAAACTCAGCGAAGGAAGCCGGGGCAAACCGATTATGGGAAAACACGTAGGACATTTGGACAGAAATTTTACCTGTGAGTTTGTCCCAACAGAGTCATAGCAAACTGCTGAGGCTTAGCACATCCAGCTCAGGAGCGTAAAGGATTTGTCTGACCTCATTGCTTCAGAAAAGCTCAATAGGTCACATTTCCGGCTTGGGCCACCAATGCTCCTTTGGCTTTCCCTTCCTACACACAAAATTTCAGAAGTCACCGTGCTGCTGAATTTCCTTTGGTAGCAGAAAAAACAGTCGTCGTTGAATGCAAGGAACTGATCTGACCTGGAGTCAATGATGTCTTCCTGCAAGTGACAAAAGCCTGTTTCCTCCAGCTGATAATGACACTCTGGAAATGTGTTGGACATGCATTTCAGAAGCAAATAATCCATGGCAAAGATGCAGCCTTGTGCCTTAATCGATTGAAAATGAAGACTCCTATTTCAAGACCGTTTTTTTCTATTGTGGCCAAACACATATAACAGAAACCTCCCAATGTGGACTATTTTGGGGGTGCTATTTTTGTACTTTACTTCATTAGTATTAAAAAAAATTTAAGGGGCACCTGGGTGGCTCAGTTGGTTAAGCATCTGACTTTTGATTTCAGCTCAGGTCATGATCTTACAGCTTGGTGAGTTCAAGCTCAGAGCTCAAGAGCTTACAGGTTGGTGAGTTCAAGCTCAAGAGCACATCAGGCTCTTTGCTGACAGCACGGAGCCTGCTTGGGGTCCTCTGTCCCTGTCTCTCTCTGCCCTTTCCCCCACTTGCTTTCTCTCTCCCAGAATAAGTAAATAAACAGTTTAAGAAAGAAACCTTTTTATTGAGGTATAGTTAACACACAATGTTATGTTAATTTCAGGTGTGCCACATAGGATTTGACAACTCTATTCATTATGCTGTGCCCACCGGAGTGTAGCTGCCATCTGTTATCATTTTAACCATTTTTAAGTGTACATGGTCAGTGGCATTATGTACATTAAGAATCACATTTTAAACATAAGTTGCTAAAAATGGGCCCCTGGTCTCTCTGAAGAAATACACCCAACAGGGGTAATAAAGAAAGAGCTACAGCTTTCATTCTGGACAAGAAGGGGAAAATGTGAAACTTCCACAGGAGTAATGTTATAAGCCTAAGCAAGCAAAAAAAAAAAATCCCAAATCCCTCTTTTCCAGGTAGGGAAGGTGAGTAAGGGTATTAAGAGGCTCTCCGCTCATCTTTCATCAGCTTCAGGAAAGTTCCCTCAAACCTTTGCTGGATACACCTTTGCTGGATAACACTGCATTTGCAAGATTCGCTGACAGGAAGTGCATCTTCCTACACATGGCAGGAAGACATTCCCCTGACCCCACACAAAGTAGTATGGTTTAGCGGGAAACTATACCATGCGTTGGTAAAAGCTAGACCTTGGGGTCCGAAAGATCTGGTTTGAGCACCAGCTCTGCTGCTTCTGGTATTGTTGCAAGACACTCAAGCAATTTGCATCCATTTTCCTACCTATGAAATGTGCATTAGCGTTAGTGTCTACTTCATAGATCGTGGGGGATTAGGGTTCAATTAAATAAGAGAGTTGGTCAGGATGATAGGTTCTGCCGCAGTAACAAACAAACCCTGACATTTCAGTGGCTTCACCTGAGAAAAGTTCACTTCCTGCTCATGTCACAGTCTGAGGCCGTGGCTTTCCTCCAAGAGTGCTCAAGAACTTGGGCTGTTTCCAAATAGCAGCTCTGACATCTTGGAGGTCTTAGCTTCCTGATGAAGGGAGGAGTCACACTGGCTCTTTACTGGCTTGGCCTCAAAGTGACTATGTCCTTTCTGGTTATGGCCCATTGGAAGTAAGCCTATATAATTAGATATTAGAGTCACAGCAGAACAACAGATGGTGTACTCTAAAGGGCCACTGTTTAATGGATTCTTTACAAAGCTGTGAGCAAGGTTAAGAGACACCACAAGGGGTGCTGAGGCACCTCAGGGCTACCAACAGCTCAATCCAGAAAATCCTGGACTTTCCAGTACCTGAAACTCAGGGAGGGGATGTGAAATAGGGGGTGGGTAGGAATAAGTGGCCTAAACTGTCTTTTTTCCCGTCCCTCTAACTCTTGCTGCTGCTTCCTCGTGGTCGAACTCAACTACAAACCAGAAGTCAATGGAGCCTGGGTGACACCATTCATTCAAGGGGAGCTTTCTGGGGTCCCAGGACAAGGGTGGAGAAGTGGGTCTGGGGCAACAAATGGAGAATGTTCGGCAGAACGTGCAGAAGGCTTAGCAATGTGCTGAGCACGTAGTTTGCACGAAAACGAGAGAAGGAAAGAAGTCAACAGTTAACTTTACCTCTGACAAAGAGAAATTCATGTTTGCTAAGGAGAATTTTTCTCTCAGCAGCACAGATTTCTCAACAAGGGCTCCGTGTCCAAAGTGGGCTGTCCTTCCTCCCTCCTAAAAGATGAGTTTGACAGGAAGAATAGTGTTTTGTTTGCAAAGTGAGAAACATTGATAGCTCTGCCCCAAAGTACTTTATCTGTTCAGCCCGCAATTACAACCTGAGTTAGGACTAAGGGCCCAGTTACACTGATAAGTTGCTGTTACTGTTTTCATTCTTTAACTTGCCAACAAGATCCTCTGTTCCCTTATCTTGTCCTGGGGTCAACCCAGTAAGAGCAGGAGAAGTTGAAATTCTGACACTTCAAAGCACAGGACATTGTGAACAAGCTCACTAGTTGTTTGAGTTGGGCTTCACTAGGCTGGTCTCGGGGCCAGACTTTCCAAAGTCGAAAGCTTGGGAACACGGTTTCTGACGTCCTCATAGGTAGTTTGTCATTCTGCGTGTAAGCTGAATGATCTTTTCCAGGGGTCAAATGCATCCCTGGTTTCCTTCCCACAGTGGTGTGTTTTGATGTCAGAAACTCATAGATGGTTCGAATTCGAAGGAAGTTTAGAAGTCATTTTGCCCAACCTCCTCCCATGCCATTAACGCCTCGAAGAGATTGGGGGTCCACTTTTGCTTGTCTGCTTTCAGTGACAGGAAGCTCCCTGAACTAACACCGGCCCCATCTTTGCGTGTGCTTGGACTCAGGGATGGGGCTTTGCCACCATTATCTCCTTCGCTGCTCTCAGTTCTCTGATGTCACTGCTACCATTTGCCCCACTTCACAAAGCAGGAAACCTCTCACAAGGCAAGAGAAGTGACTTGTCCAAGGATACACAACTAGACTGCCGTGCGGCAGGAGTCCAAACCCGGGTCTGATTTCCCCCAAACCCCAAGCTTTTCTCCGGTGCTTTTCAGGACCACCCATTCCCACCAGGAGTCTCTGAAATAGTCTTACCTGTAGTCCCCATAATTTTAGCTAATTATTCTAAATTTTGCGTGACATCAAACAATGGGAATGAAAAATCTCTTAATGGGACTATACCATTTTATCCCACTTTGCCATCTAGGAAGCGTGTCAGTGCACTTCTCAACAGTCCTGTGAGATAGTCAGTGTAATCTTTATTTTACCTGTTAGAAAGCTGAGTTTCAGAGAGTTTACACGTGCTCACATGTGCAGCCTCGTGGTGGAGCCAGAAACAGAATCCAGTTGCTTTAACTCCTGGTCCTGGGCTCCTTCCATCACACCATGCCACTGACTCGGTAAAACATGAAAACTCAGTGTATTGGCTGTTGTTGCAGACTCCTCGAAGTGCCTTTGTCTGACCGTAAGGAGAAATCACTCTGGCCCTGGTTTCCGTACTACTTCCTGTCTTTTTTCCAGCACACCGTGGCCTCCTGAAACGTTGTCCTGAGGAAGTTCAGACTCCCTGATAATAAACCCGTCCCATGCCCACTCCTTAGATCTGAATCCCAATGAGAAATTCTGTCTCCATCAACTTTACCACTTGACCTTGGTCCAAACTAGTCCTGGCGCTCCTTGGTCAACACTGTTCCTGAGACTGGATCTTAGGGACAGGAGCGGTTCAGACAGCAGGCAATCTTAGGGCCTTCACCCTTGTACAGTAGTACAATGATGCTTCTCTTTGGTTCACAGGATGCCAAACAGCTGCTTCCAAATATCCAGGTGCTTGGCATCTTGTAGAACAAAACTTTGGTTCATTGGCCAAACATCCCATTGTCATCTAATCAATCAACACATGCCAGAATGTTTTGGCATTCTGAAGACATTATGCTTAGAAGTGATTAGATTTTACTATTTCAGCCTCCAAAAAGTATCCCACAACAAAAGCTCCACACTATTTTCCAGCGCACAAATCTTCTTTCCCTGTTGCTTGCCAGTCTGACAAACAAAAAAGGTCCCCCACATTTTACAAACTCTTTAATCAGCTAAACACATCTGCATCAAAGGCCAACATGTTCTTTTGTTGAGTTACCAGAGGAAGAAGAAAGTCTTGGTTTTCTCTGATGTGATGAAGTTCAAACCAATATAAACAAGACACATTTTAACCTCCTTTACCCTGTCTTTGGGTTTATTTTATTTTTTAATTGAGGTATAAATGACATATAACATTGTATCAGTTTCAGGTATACAATGTCGTGATCTGACATTCGTACATATTACAAAGTGGTCACCATGATAAGTCTAGATAACATCCATCACCGTACATAGTCAAAATGTTTTCTTATAATGAGAAATGTGAAGATTTATTCTGTTAGCAACTTTCAAGTGTCTTTGGTTTTATATCCTGTACTTTACACAGGTTAGTCAATGAAAATTATTTCAGTTTTTCCTAATTGTTTTTCTCTTACCCGGCTACTTGGAAACACATTTTCGAGATAATTAATAACGAGTCCTTGAAGTGGTCTCCAGTGAACAAGATCTTCAAGCTTTCCCTCCAGGAGAGATGATAGTGTTTTTCCCCCCTGGGAGATTCTAGATACAACCAAAGCTTCTTTACTTCCTGCTGGAGCCGTCAATCTATGCTACTCAAATTCCTAACAGTATCCACTTTGTATTCAGCTATCACTACATTCGTCAGACTGTGCTGAGTGCTTTGAAGACGTCATGCATTCAGTTCTCTCAAGAAGCCATTTTAAAAACAAATTTATTATTATTTTTTTTTAGTAATCTCTGCAGCCAACGTAGAGCTTGAACTCACAATCTTGAGACTAAGAGTCACATGCTCTTCTGAATGAGCCATCCAGGCATACCTCCCAAGAAGCCTTTTTGATATATGACAGCATACAGAGGGTCATCACTTTGGTCAAGGTCACACGGCTACGGGGCATCAGTGATTATTGGTGGTGATCGCTGGGGCTCCAGAGCCTATGGGCCTAACCCCTCTTTCTTCACTGGCTTTCAGAGTGATCATCTTCAAACACAGGATGGAATCCACTAGCCCAGGGCATGAGGTCCGTCCCAGGATGCCCCTTCCTTGTCTTCATATGCCCTGTGCTACCATTCCCACCATAAACCCTGAGGTTCAATCTCACAGATTACAAGCGTTCCTGCCAAGCACTCCCTACTCTCCTCACGTGCAGCATCGTACTTGCCCAAACCCATACTCTACATGCTCAACATCTTTCCATGGGACAATTCCCACTCAGCGAGCAAGGACTACTCCAAAGTTAATTCCTCCCTGAAGTTCACCTGACTCCCTGCTGGTTTCCCCTTCTTCCTTGACCATGCTTACAAATTCCTTCCTGGGTTATAGAACCTAACACATTTATTGTCCTTAGAATCCTAGTACATGTTTTGAAATAATTTGTTGGCTCATCTGGCTCTCTCACCAGCCTGAGAGCTTCTTGAGGACAGGACAGATTGCATCCCTGTGTTTCCATGGCCTCTCAATCAGTGTTTATTAAATAAATGATGAACTAAAAGCATACAAGTTATGAGGATGTGTGAGTGATTACTAACATTTAACACTTCCATGGAATGCAAAATGTTCTAAATTTGTGCCTCTACAGGTTTCTTAGAATGAGCCTCAATTCTTGCCTTCACAATTAAATTAGCCTCTAATGAGAGAGAGACAGAGAGAGACAGAGAGCTCTTTCTCTCTGCATTCCAAAATCCCAGGGAAGGACCTGATTGACTCAACTCTGACACTAGAGCGATCACCACCAATAATCACACTACTCTGACATGATTATTCCCACATCATTGGGAGGAAGTTGTGATTCTATTCAATGAGACCGGGGGTGGGGTGCTGAGCTAAGAAAACAACAGATGTCCACTGTAGTCTAGGGTTGGAAAGCAATCTCTTACCGGGGTTGGCAAACCCTTGTTTTTTTGGTCATCCCTTTCCATCTTTTGGAGGTTTTCATAAAGGCCTCTTAAAGACCAAAAGGCCACCAAAACTCAGAGAAATGCCTTTCTAATAGATGCATCAGGGTCTGAGATTTTGGGGGGGCACAAAAGCCTTCTCCAGAGTTTTAAAATTACCTCATGTAGGGAGCTGTGAAGGTCCTTTCTCAGAAAGCCAGAGAATTCTGCTTTTTTTTTTTTTTTTTAATGTTTATTTAGTTTTGAGACAGAGACAGAGCATGAGCGTGGGAGGGGCAGAGAGAGAGGGAGACACAGAATCCGAAGCAGGATCCAGGCTCTGAGGTCCGAGCTGTCAGCACAGAGCCCGATGCGGGGGCTCGAACTCACGAACCGCGAGATCATGACCTGAGCCGAAGTCGGACACTTCACCCACTGAGCCACCCAGGTGCCCTGAGAATTCTGCGTATTGACACTGCTATTTGTGTCGCTGGTGGAAGTTTTAGGGCAGTGAGGCTTTAACAGTAAAAATCTGTCAGCACCAACATACACAAAGCCAATGGAATCTAGAAGCGCTGCTCGTGTTGGGCTCAAGTCATTGCCCTGTGGCACCACGCGCTTTTTTTGAACAGTCCACGGAGTCTCTCCAAGCCCTCTTTCCTTGGCTGTAAACATGGAATAAACAACACAGCTGAGTTGCTGGGAGCACAGAGTAAAATCAAGTGCAGAAAGCACTTGTATATGAATGTTATTCGCTTGTGCCATTTTAGGAAGAAAATGGAAAATAATTGAAGCACTCATTTAAAAAGGAATATGGTACATTAGTTTTTGTAACTACTCCTCTGTTGGCATTACGTTTTTTGCAGTAATCAAAACGAAAACTATACCAAAAAATGGAAAAATGACTGTGGCACGTTGAATGAAGAATATCAAAGGTATATTCTTCCATTTTAAGTTTATAAACAATATGTATGCGTATGAAAACAAATGAAAACGGGGGTCAAACGAACACGATTTGGTTTTTTGGGAGGAGGCAGAGTTGGGTGAGTTTTTCCTTCTAGCTTGATTTCTGTCAGTGTTGTCTGTGCTTGAAATTATATTTAAAAAAATTCTTCTTTAAAATGAAAGAAAGCAATTAAGTTTTTAAAGACATTAAAAAAATAATTGTTTATTTATTTATTTATTTATTTTTTTAAATTTTTTTCAACGTTTTTTATTTATTTTTGGGACAGAGAGAGACAGAGCATGAACGGGGGAGGGGCAGAGAGAGAGGGAGACACAGAATCGGAAACAGGCTCCAGGCTCCGAGCCATCAGCCCAGAGCCTGACGCGGGGCTCGAACTCCCAGACCGCGAGATCGTGACCTGGCTGAGGTCGGACGCTTAACCGACTGCGCCACCCAGGCGCCCCAATAATTGTTTATTTTTGAGAGAGAGAGAGAGTATGGGGGGTGGGGAGCACGTAGGATCTGAAGTGGGCTTTGTTCTTGAGCCCCATGCAGAGCTTGAACCTATGAACCCTGGGATCATGACCTGAGCCAAAGCCAGACACTCAACCACCTGAGCCACCCAGGCGCCTAGAAAGCATTTAAGTTTTGTCCCTGATTTCTCATAGGTGTCCGCTGAGAGAGGCAGCCGTGGGATTCTTGGCCCTTTGCCTGAGTCCTATGGAATTCTGTTAAGTCTTCATGGAGTCCCGAGCCCAGGGAAGAGACCTAAAGGTGGAATTTCTCAAACGCTGGGATGGATGAAGACATACTGCATCTTGGGGCGCCTGAGTGACTCAGTCGGTTAAGCGTCTGACTCTCGATTTCGGCTCAGGTCAAGATCTCATGGCTTGTGAGTTCAAGCCCCACATTGGGCCCTATGGTGACAACTCAGAGCCTGGAGCCTGCTTCAGATCCTCTGTCCCCCTCTCTGTCTGCCCCTGCCCTGCTTGTGCTCTCTTTCTCTCTCTCTCAAAACTAAACAAATAAACATTAAAAAAAAAAAAAAAAAAAAAAGACATACTGCCTCTTAAATAGAGATGGACACGGGGAGGCCGGGCACATGTGGGCGAGTTGGTAGAATTCCCAATATTTTCGCCTGCCCGCCACCTTTTTGCCCTTCTTCTGGTATCTGTGCCCAGTCTTCCTCTGGAAGACCTGCTCCTCTCCATCTCAGTCAATGTGTCCCAGGTGGAGATGGGCTATCGAGGTTTAGAAGTCAATCGGCACTTCCATCAAGAATCATAAAGGCCTCGAGATTTTACCCTGCACACGCACACGCACACGCACAAAACTATTACTCGCAGCCAAAGCAATAGCTAAAGTGTCGGCATATTTGCTCCGCTCTCCCGAGGTCCAATGCCACAGGGTGGCAAAAAGGGACAGATGACGCCTGCACACGTAGTGGGTTGTGCTATGGCACAGAAATTCAGAGCCCCGGGCCCAGTATGTTTTGAGCAAGCAGGGAGCACTGTTTCCAGAAAGTAAGTCTTTTCTCTGCACCCCCCCCCCCATGAGAACGACAGGCAAACTGGGGGTCCTTGACCTACTCAGTTGCCCACGTGACTAGCTCCAGAGCTGCTCAGGAGAGGAAGGACAGACGCTGCAGTCTGGCACACCCAGCAGGTGCATTTCAGATACTCGGGGCCACGCACCCCCCAACGGTATCAGTTTTGCTTGGCCATATACAGAGGTGTACGTGTGAGCCAACCGGAACTAGTGAGGCGAAATAAAACCATCGAAGCTTTTGCTTCAGATGACAGACAACTTACTTCCCGTCTCACCTCCTCCTCACATGAGAATTTAGAAGAGCCACCTTGTGCCCAGTAGAGAAAAGTCGGTGTGAGAATCGCACCTACTCAGAGAATGCAAAATTGACAAACGGAGACGTCGGGAAAGTTGATTCTGATGTCACTACTTGAACGCGTGGAGAAAACAAGGCTTAAAACCAAGCCACGTACCTATGGAATTTGCATTTGTGGAAGGCAATTTAGGTATAGTTTTCTGTCACTTGCCAATAGAGACCTAATGGACACAGAGACCAATGCAAACCTGTATTAGTCAGGGTTCTCCAGAGAAACAGAACCCGTAGTGTAGCTAGATGATAGCCGGGTGGTGAGATAGAGAAAGAAAGAGAGAGAGAGAGATTTATTGTAAGGAATTGGCTCAGGTGATTATAGAGGCTGACAAGTCCCAAGGTTGACAGTTAGCAAGGCAGAGATACAGCAGAGCTGATGAGAAGGCTCTAGTCCACATCTGAAGGCCTGAGACCAGGAAAGCTAATGGTGGGTTTCAATTCTGAAGGCCAGAAAAAAAACCCCGTGTCTCAGTTCAAGGCTGCCAGGCAGGAGGAACTGTCTCTTACTCACAGGAGGGTCAGTCTCTCTGTCTTCTCCAGGCCTTCAACTGATTGGACGAGACCCACCCACATCAGGGAGAACCATCTGCTTTACTCAGTCTACCAATTCCAGTATTAATGGCCTCCAGAAACACCTGCACAGACACACCCAGAATAATGTTTGGCCAAATGTCCAGGCACCTTGAGGCCCAGTCAAGCTGGCATATAAAATTAGCCGTCACAACACTTTTATTATGAAATTATATTCACCAACTGTTATGTATGTGCTTAAGTCTTTTTCTTTGGTGGATCCTTAAAGGCCCTAACTAATTCAATTTTGCAATTTTTATTCTTTCAGACTCTTGGGAGACAAAGGGGCTCCTTCGATGAATCGTTTGTTGACTCATTTCATCCAAGGTTTTGTTAGGGGTTTTAAGAACTTAGAACTGTGTTTTCATAGTTGTATTGTTCCTTAGGCTAAATTGAATCTCCTGGGTAGAGCCTTTCCCCCTTATCTCCCCCTTACTCCCCCATACACACCTCTCCTCTTCCTGAAATAAAAATGGCGGGCAAAAACCAGGGGGAGGGTAGATAATTTTTCAGGATAAAAATCTATTTGGCTTTCTCATGCTATTTTAAGTTCATGATCCTGTTCAGTTGATATTCATTTCACATGCCTGGCTTTCATCACGATGATTACCCATTTAATTACATTTTAGCTGAAACAGCCAGATAGCATTTCAGTGAGGTTGAGACAAACCTGAGCCTCACTTCCAGGCTTTTCTGAATCCTTCTATTTCTCTGTGTTATCTTTACAGGCAGAGTTTAATACAGAGATGACAATGTAGATAATTAGCCTTCTAATGGTGCCAGGTACATTAAAATATGGCTTGATTTCATTTCTGTTCCACATTACGTCTTCACACATGGCTCATCCAAGTATTTCCCCCCCTGTAGGCACTTACTTCTTCTCAAGGGGATCAGCAGTCCCTCTGCCAGAGGACCAGTCAGCCAAGAAGGAAAGTATGTGAATGAAACCTCATTCAGGAAGGAAGGGGGTTTCTTTTCATTTTTTCCCAGGGCTCTCCATCTTGACTGTAGAGTGGAAACTCCTGGCCTCTCCAGATGCTGAGGAATTTCCCCCAGCCCCTCAGCTCTCTGGGAGAATTGAAAGGAGGCTTGCCTCTCACTGGCTCCTCTCCACAGTGCCAGATACCGATAGAAATGGTGGAATAATGGCTCCGTCTCCTTTATCTGCAAGCAAGCAGAGAAGCTTTGCCCCTCATCTCCTCCTCAGGGAGCTCAACAGAGGGCTTTCCCACCCCGCAAGGGGAGCCCTGAGTCCTCTGCTATTTGACTTGTGACGGGTGAATTTGTCAGGGAGAATAGGAGGCTGAGGGTTAGCCTTGGGTTAAGCCACAATCTCTAAGACACCAGCTGTACTTGAAATATAGCTGTTGAGGGGCGCCTGGGTGGCTCAGTCGGTTAAGCGCCTGACTTCAGCTCAGGTCATGATCTCACGGTCCGTGAGTTCCAGCCCCGTGTAGGGCCCTGTGCTGATTGCTCCGAGCCTGGAGCCTGCTTCGGATTCTGTGTCTCCCTTTCTCTTTGCCCCTCCTCTGCTTGTGCTCTGTTTCTCTCTCAAAAATAAATAGACATTAAAAAATTAAAAAAAAAAAGAAATATAGCTGTTGTTGTATTGTCGCTAAGTGTGGCTTCTTGTCTCTTTTTTTTTTTTAACGTTTATTCATTTTTGAGACAGAGAGAGACAGTGCATGAACAGGAGAGGAGCAGAGAGAGAGGGAGACACAGAATCTGGAAAAGGCTCCAGGCTCTGAGCTATCAGCACATAGCCAGACGCGGGGCTTGAACTCATGGACCGTGAGATCATGACCTGAGCCGAAGTTGGACGCTTAACCGACCAAGCCACCCAGGCGCCCCTCTTGTTTCTTTTTAAAATTTGGTTTAGAATCTGGAGGAGAGACTAGGCAACAGCTTCGAGCCCCAAACCTCCACCCAGGACATGAGAGAACTGGCAGGGAGTGCAGCGGGCTAGTGTAATAACATGGTACCAAGTTCCCAAGAAAAGACGAGCGTGGAAGACTAAAGCCATGTGGAGCGTGGCGACCTGTTTTCCCCCTTCCATTCTTTTCTGCGTCCCATCAAACATGTAAGGTGGTTTTGACTGCAAGATATTGTGGACAGCAAGTGAGTCACAAGCCAGTCTTTGGAGTTCCCTTTAGCTTTAGCCTCTGAGATGCGAATGCAAACCACTAAACAAAAACACAAATGAGTGTCATTTGTCATTACGATCAAGCTTATGAATATGAGACCTCCAAAAAAAAAAAAAAACTAAACGTAATTTAGGGAGAGATGTAAAAAGAAAACCTGAATAAATGGAGGAGTGGCATGTCCCTGGAAAGGAACACTAAGTTCTATAAATGTGCTAATTATTCCCAAAATAATACGTTGGTTTCACGCAGTTCAAATCAAAATCTCAATGAAAAATTTTGGACACTCCAGAAAATGATTTTATTTCCCTCCTCAATTTTTTATTATGAAGGACTTTTAAATAAACATAAAAATTGAAAAAATAGTAGAAAGAACACCAAAATATCCACTTAGATTTGATAATTGCTAATATTTACCCATTCATGCATGTTTGTGTGTATGTATATGATTATACATGTATTTATGTGTATATATACATACACTATATTTATATACACATACCAAAGGGGTGCCTGGGTGGCTCAGTCAGTTAAGTGTCCAGCTTCGGCTCAGGTCATGATCTCGTGGTTTATGAGTTCGAGCCCGGCATCAGGCTCTGTGCTGACAGCTCGGAGCCTGGAGCCTGTTTCAGATTCTGTGTCTCCCTCTCTCTCTGCCCCTCCCCTGCTCATGCTCTGTCTCTTTCTATCTCTCAAGAATAAAAACAAAAAAAAAACTTACCTACACATATCATGTATATACATAATTGTACTGTGTTCTTTATTGTTGCTGAATCCTATGAAACCAAGTTGCAGACATCGTTACACTTCACCCTAAATATTTGGATATCCGTGTCCTCAAAATACAATTTCCAATATAACCACAATGACATGATCACGTCGAGAAAATTAATAATGATTTCCTAATACCTATTTCATATTTAAATGTCTTAGTTGGCCTGAGAATGTCATTTATTGCTGCATTTTCCCCTTCAGATCAGAACCTAATCACGCATCACAAGTCGCATTTTGTTACTATGACTCTCTAGTCTCTTTTATTGTAGAAAACAATCCCTCCATAAGATTTTTCACATCTTAGGCTTCCGGAAATTAATTTTGTTATTTTGAAAATCATTTTGATCTTCTGAAAGCATCAAGCCATGCTTTTGGCCTGGACGCGTCTGATTATCTCTTCATGGTGCACTTTATCTTACTCTTCTAGACTCTGTATCTTGTAAAAAAAATTTTTTTAACATTTATTTATTTTCGAGAAACAGAGACAGAGTGTGAGCAGGGAAGGACTAGAGAGAGACAGAGAGAGAGACAGAATTAGAAGCAGGCTCCAGGCTCTGAGCTGTCAGCACAGAGCCCGAGGTGGGGCTCGAACTCATGAACCGTGAGATCACGACCTGAGCCGGAATCAGATGCTTAACCGACTGGGCCACCCAAATACCCCTAGACTCTGTATCTTCTAAACAGGCTTGATTAGATTCAGAGTAAACATTTTTTAAAAGGCTTATTTATTTATTTTTGAGAGAGAGAGACAGAGACAGAGAGAGGGAAAAAGAGGCAGAGAGAGAGAGAGAGAGGGAGACAGGGAATCCTAAGCAGGCTCTGTGCTGTCAGAGCAGAGCCTAATGTGGGGCTTGAACTCATGGACCATGAAATCATGACCTGAGCTGAAATCAAGAGTTGGACACTTAACCAAGCCGCCCCATTAAAATATATTTTAAACAGTTACCTTTGCTAAGTCACGTGAACACACACACACACACACACACACACCAAACTAGCATGGCTTCTTCCAGAGAGAGCTATGAATACAGTATTGACAATGCACTTGCTGACTCTGTTCCATTGTTTAGGATCATATCAGAACAAAGTCCCTTTCAGCAGAAGCCTATTCAACAGGCATATTAGAGAAGGACGGATGATGCTTGCAGTTGAGAAGAAAGAAACAAAACAAAACAAATTCACACAAACAAATAATGGGTCAGGATGTAACAGGGTTTTTCCCTGCTCTCCTGGAAGGCAGTCTATTTACTCAAGAGTGAGTGTCAGTACCAGCTTTGAAACTAGAACAAAATACCCCACTGATAGCCTGAGTGAAGGTCATGAGAGAGTGATGGGGAGAATACGGTGCAGTCCCAGGCAAACCGGGATTGGGGAGGAGAGCTGGACCAGAAGCCAGGGCATGGCTGGTGTGCAGGCAGAGGGACCGGGGGAAGAACACAGTTGTGTCATCGCACTGTTTCCGAGTCCACACCTCTGTGTGTCTTTCTCCATATGTAGACCTAACAGGAAAAAAATTACTACCTCTACTCCTCCCACCCCAACCCTGAAACTCTAATGGGCTCTGGAAACAGATAGATGGTGTCCTGAAAAGGCCTTTGTTCTGCTCTCTTCCTTGATGGGTTTCTGGCAGCCGGTTGGAAAGCAGGGGTGAAGAAAGCTAAATCACTTTGTCTGACAGAGTCACACAAATGGTACACAGGGGCGAAGTGACAATATCACTGCTGTTGGCGGTGGCTGTATGGGACCCCTAAGGACAGGCCAGCCTGAAGCCAGCCTTTCTGGGTGAGCTACCCTGTGACATTCTCAGCTGGGCCCCTCCCCCTCTTGCTACAGCTGATCTCCTAGAACGAAGAGTTGATTCAATTGGATTTGACCTACAGAGTGGATTATTTTCTAGTGTAACCAGAAAGAGTGTCCTCTCCCTACTTTTTAGGAAGGAAGAGAATACTTTGATTACTATAATGCTGGCATGGGCAGTCAAGTAAAACTGTCCCATTGTTTTGCTGACAGTATTGTCCTATGCTCACTTCCTCTTCCTCCCTCCCAATGGCAGCACAGACAATGTGGAAGGGACAATTCACATAGTTGTGCAGACTCAAAAACATGGGCTGAATAAGCTGTTCTTGAGGGAAAAGCATAGTCCACACCTCTTAGATAGGATAATCTAGTTCAGATAATCAAATTTCTCCAATAATGGTTCACCTCTCCCTTTTCATGTTTTTCTTGGAAGTCCCAAGCTCCAATCGATCTCTTATTATTTCTTGGTGATGGAAGCATCTGGGTTCTACCTGAGAAGAGGCATCCGAATTAGATATGGTGCTATACACTTACGTCAATTGATCAAGAGGGTTTTCATTTGTAGTAATTGCACAATAACTCTTGAATGCTACACTAAGCCTAAAGCAATTATGGAATATGATTATATCAGCCGACTGCCTTGCTTTTCATCATCCTGCAGTTAAATGTTTGCAGCATGCATTTTGAGCCCAGGCTACAAACTGGCATAAAAAGCTTCTACTCTGTGTACTTTTCCATAGTTAAAAACAACAACAACAACATTCCTTTAAGGCACACACATTCCTTTAATAGTCGTATGCTATTGCCATTTTATTTTTTGCTATTGCCATTTTTTGATAAAAACAAAACTGTGCTCAGTGCATAAAATTCAAATAATAGAAATAGTTATGTTAATAAAAGTAGCTAACAGTCCTTCAGGGTGTCCTACTCATTAGGTGCCAGGAATGATACAAAGCATTTCATAGACAGTACGGTATGGTAAGGACTGTCACTGTATCATACCTGCCGTAGGATCCCTGAGGCCTGTCGCCACACTGGGCACTAACCCTGTATTTGTTGGGTCACAGGGAAGTGTGAGGAATCTAGGGGGAGGAGCCTGGCAGGTGATGTGGGTGTTTCTTGGGGGGGAAGAGGTGGGGAGTATGATCAGGGCAGCTGGTATGGAAGTGTTGCCTATTTGAACAACCAGTACAGGTGAATCCACCTGCTGAATATCATTAAATGCTGCCGGGCCCTGTGCTACAGCTCCTATTCTCTACACAACGCTGCAGGCAAATCCTTCATTGACATCCATTTACAGAGAAGGATATGAAGGTTTACAGAATTAATTCATTAGTTATTTAATTAATTTTAATGTTTATTTTGAGAGAGAGAGACAGTGAGAGTGGGAGGAGGGGCAGGGAGCGAGGGAGACACAGAATCCGAAGCAGGCTCCAGGCTCTGAGCCATCAGCACAGAGCCCGACGCGGGGCTTGAACTCACAAACTATGAGATCATGACCTGAGTCGAAGTCAGACACTTAACTGACTGAGCCACCCAGGCGCCCCAAGGCTTACAGAATTTAAAGACCTTGCCCAAGATCACACGGCGAATACAAGGAAATAACTAACTGTTAAAAATTAATGGATTTTGGGGGGCACAGTTTTAGGTTTATAGACAGGCTGAGTAGAGAATATGAAAGTTCCCATATACCCTCTTGCCTGCACACCTTGTTTCCCCTGTTATTAACATCTTGCATTAGTATAGTACCTGTGTTATATTTCTTAAGCCAATATTGATATGTTATTATTAACTTAAGTCCATAATTTACCTTAGCTTTCACTCTTTGTGTTGTATATTCTATGGCTTTTGACAATTGTATAATGGCATGTGTCCCACATTACACTACCACACAGAATAGTTTTAATGCCCTAAAAATCCTTGGTGTTCCTCTTCGTCACCTCCCCCTCCTGCCCCCCACCCCCTGGCAACCCCTGCTCTATTTACTGTCTCCACAGTTTCACCTCCTTCCAGAATGTCAGATAGCTGGAATCATACCGTCTGCAGCCTTTTCAGAGTGGCTTTTGCTGACCAATATGCACTTAAATTTCCTTCAGGTCTTTCTGTAGCTTGAAAGCTCATTTTTGCTCTCACTCAATCAAATTCCGTTGTCTGGATGCACCACTGCTTGTGTATCTATTCACCTACCGAAGGACATCTTGGGTTGTTTCCAAGTTTTGGTAGTTTTGAATAAAGCAGCTATGAACATTCAGGTGTAGGTTTCTGTGTGGACATACATTTTCAACTCATTTCTACAAATGCTTAGTACAATTTCTGCATCACATGGTAAGAGTATGTTTAGTTTTATAAAACTGCCAAACTGCCTCCCAAAGTGGCTGTACCTTTTGAAGTCCCACCAGCAATGAGTAAGAAAAAATGAAGTGTTGAATCACTATATTGTATACCCGAAATTAGTGTAACATGATGTGTCAACTATACTCAAATAAAAGACTTAAAAAAGAGAAATAACTAACATTTATACAGAATTGTATAATTTACAAGGCACTTTTATCTGTATTAACTGTACCCGGATCACAGAAAGACAGATGTCTCCCAAAGTAAAGTCCATAAGTATGTTGTAACGAGATGATGGACTTTTATTTGTAATTGTCACTATGAAATAAAGGCTACTACTTATTTGGAATCTATGCAGTGAACTGCAGTGGTTTACTTTTTTTGAATTTATTTTTTTTAATTTATATCCAAGTTAGTTAGCATATAGTGCAATAATAATTTCAGGAATAGACTCCAGTGATTCACCCCTACATATCGCACCCAGTGCTCATCCCAACAACTGTCTTCCTTAATGCCTCTTACCCATTTAGCCCATCCCCCCACCCACAGCCCCTCCAGGAACCCTCAGTTTGTTCTTTATAAGGGTCTTTTATGTTTTGTCCCCCGCCCTGTTTTTATATTATTTTTGCTTCTCTTCCCTTATGTTCATCTGTTCTGTGTCTTAAATTCCACATATGAGTGAAGACATATATTTGTCTTTCTCTGACTAGTTTCACTTAACATAATACCTCCAGTTCCGTTGTTGTAAATGGCAAGATTTCATTCTTTTTGATTGCCGAGTAATACTCCATTGTATGTATATAAGTACCACATCTTTTTTATCTGGTCATCTTGGATGAACATTTGGGCTCTTGCCATACTTTGGCTATTGTCAATAGCGCTGCTATAAATATTGGGGTGCCTGTGCCCCTTCGAAGCAGCACACCCGTATCCCCTGGATAAATACCTAGTAGTGCAATTGCTGGGTCGTAGGGTAGTTCTATTTGTAATTTTTTGAGGAACCTCTATACTGTTTTCCAGAGTGGCTGCCCCAGTTTGCATTCCCACCAGCAACACAAAAGAGGCCCTCTCTCTTCGCATCCTCGCCAACATCTGTTGTTGCCTGAGTTGTTACTTTTAGTCTTTCTAACTGGTGTGAGGTGGTATCTCATTGTGGTTTTGACTTGTATTTCCCTGATGTTGAGTGATGTGGAGCATTTTTTTCATGTGTCTGTTAGCCATCTGGCTGTCTTCTTTTGAAAAGTGTCTATTCATGTCTTTTGCCCATTTCTTCACTGCATTATTTGTTTTTGGGGTGTAGAATTTTTGATAAGTTCTTTATAGATTTTGGATACTAACCATTTATCTGATAAGTCATTTGCATATATCTTCTCCCATTCTGTTGGTTGCCTTTTAGTTTTGTTCATTATTTCCTTTACTGTGTAGAAGCTTTTTATCTTGATGAAGTCCCAAAAGTTCATTTTGGCTTTTGTTTCCCTTGCCTCCAGAGACATGTTGAATAACAAGTTGCTGTGGCTGAGGTCAAAGAGGTTTTTGTCTGCTTTCTCTTGGAGGGTTTTGATGGCTTCCTGTCTTACATTGAGGTCTCTCATCCATTTTGAGTTTATTTTTGTGTGTGGTGTAAGAAAGTGGTCCAGGTTCATTTTTCTGCATGTCACCATCCAGTTTTCCCAGCACCACTTGCTGAAGAGACTGTCTTTATTCCATTGGATATTCTTTCCTGCTTTGTCAAAGATTAGTTGGCCATACGTTTTTGGGTTCATTTCTGGGTTCTCTATTCTGTTCCCTTGATCTATGTGTCTGTTTTGTACCAGTACCATACTGTCTTGATGATTATAGCTTTGTAATATATCTGGAAGTCCAGGATTGTGATGCCTCCAGTTTTGGTTTTCTTTTTCAGGATTTCTTTGGCTATTCAGTGTCTTTTCTGGTTCTATACAAATTTTAGGATTGTTTGTTCTAGCTCTGTGAAGAATGCTGGTGTTATTTTTATAGGAATTGTATTAAATATATAGATTGCTTTAGGTAGTGTCGACATTTTAACAATATTTGTTCTTCTAATCCATGAGCATGGGAATATTTTCCCATTTTTTTGTGCCTTCTTGATTTCTTTCATAAGCTCTTTATAGTTTTCAGTGTATAGAATTTTCATCTCTTTGGTTAGATTTATTCCTAGGTATTTTAGGGGGTTTGGTGCAATTGTAAGTGGGATCAATTCTTTGATTTCTCTTTCTGTTGCTTCATTATTGGTGTATATAAATGAACCAATTTCTGTGCACTGATTTTATATCCTGTGACTGCTGAATTCATGGATTAGTTCTAGCAGCTTTTTTGGTGGAATCTTCTGGGTTTTCCATATGGGGTATAATGTCATCTGCAAAGAGTGAAAGTTTGACTCCCTCCTTGCCGATTTGGATGCTTTTTATTCCTTTGTGTTTGATTGCTGAGGCTGGGACTTCCAATACTATGTTGAATAACAGTGGTGAGAGTGGACATCCTTGTCATGTTCCTGACCTTAGGGGGAAAGCTCTCAGTTCTTCCCCATTGAGGGTGATATTAGCAGTGGGTCTTTTGTATATGGCTTTTATGATCTTGAGGTATGATCTTTCTATCCCTACTTTCCTGAGAGTTTTTATCAAGAAAGGATGCTGTATTTTGTTAAATGCTTTCTCTGCATCTATTGAGAGGGTCATGTGGTTCTTGTCCTTTCTTTTATTAATGCGATGTATCACAATGACTGATTTGAGGATATTAAACCAGCCTTACATCACAGGTATAAATCCCACTTGATTGTGGTGAATAATTCTTTTAATGTATTGTTGGATCTAGTTGGTTAGTATCTTGTCGATGATTTTTGCATTTCTGTTCATCAGGGAAATTGGTCTGTAGTTCTCCAAGTATTTGTTGTCTTTCCAAAATTTTTCTTGTGGTTGATTTTGAATTTCATAGCATTGTGGTCTGAAAATAGGCAGAGTATGACCTCAATCTTTTTGTACTTGTTGAGGGCTGATTTGTTTCCCAGTATGTGATCTACTATGGAGAACCTTCCATGTGCACTTGAGAAGAATGTGTATTCTGCTGCTTTAGGATGAAATGTTCTGAATATATCTGTTATGTCCATCTGGTCCAGTGTGCCATTCAAAGCCATTGTTCCCTCATTGATTTTCTGGCTTAGATGATCTGTCCATTGTTGTAAGTGGGGTGTTGAAGTTCCCTACTATTATGATATTATTGTCAATGAGTTTCTTTATGTTTATGATTAATTGAGTGTATATTTGGGTTTATGATTAATTGAGTATATATATTAATTGAGTATATATTTAAGTTGGGGGCATAAATGTTTACAATTGTTAGGTCTTCTTGGTGGATAGACCACTTAATTATGATATAATGCCCTTCTTCATCTCTTATTATAGTCTTTATTTTAAAATCTAGATTGTCTGATATAAGTATGGCTACTCTGGTTTTTTCTTTCTTCTTTTTTTTTTTTTTTTTTTTTTGGTGACTATTAGCATGATAGATGGTTCTCCATCCCCTTACTTTCAATCTGAAGTTGTTTTTAGGTCTAAAGTGGGTCTCTTGTAAACAGCATATAGATGGATCTTATTTTCTTATCCATTCTGTTACCCTATGTCTTTTTATTGGAGCATTAGTCCATTGACATTTACAGTGAATACTAAAAGATGTGAATTTATTACCATTGTGTTGCCTGTAGAGTTGAAGTTTCTGGTGGTCTTCTCTGGTCCTTTCTAGTCTTTGTTATTTTTGGTCTTTTTTGTTTTATTTCATCTATTCTCCCCTTAGAGAGTCCCCCTTAAAATTTATTGCAGGGCTGGTTTAACTCCTTTAGTTTTTGTTTGGGAAACTCTTTATCTCTTCTTCTATTTTTAATGACTGCCTTGCTGGATAAAGAATTCTTGGTTGCATATTTTTCCAATTCAGCGCATTAAATATATCCTGTCACTCCTTTCTGGCCTGCCAAGTTTCTGTGGATAGGTCTACACAAACCTGATCTGTCTTCTCTTGCAGGTTAAGCACTTTTTTTCCCTTGCTGCTTTCATAATTCTTTCCTTGTTCATGTGTTCTGTAAATTTGAGTATGATATGCCTAATTGATGGTTGGTTTTTGTTGAATCTAATGGGAGTTCTCTGTGCTTCCTGGATTTTGATGTCTGTGTCTTTCCCCAGGTTAGGAAAGTTTTCCGCTATGATTTGTTCCCATAAAACTTCTACCCTTTCTTCTCCCTCTTCATATTCTGGGACTCCTGTGATTCAGATATTCTTCTTTTTTTTTTTTTTTAACGTTTATTTATTTTTGAGACAGAGAGAGACAGAGCATGAATGGGGGAGGGTCAGTGAGAGGGAGACACAGAATCTGAAACAGGCTCCAGGCTCTGAGCTGTCAGCACAGAGCCCAACGCGGGGCTCGAGCTCACAGACCATGAGATCATGACCTGAGCCCAAGTCGGCCAGTCAACTGACTGAGCCACCCAGGCGCCCCTATTATTCTTTTTTAACTAGTCACTGAGTTCTCTAAATCTTATATCGTGCTCTTTTGCCTTAGTTTTCCTCTTTTTTTCTGCTTCATTTTTCTCTAAGTTTGTCTTCTATATCGCTGATTCGCTGCTCTGCTTCATCCATCCTTGCAGCCATGGCATCCTTTCGAAAATGGATCTCAGTTATAACATTTAAAATTTTCGTTCTGACTAGATTTTATTTCTTTTCTCACTGCAGAAAGGAATTCTATGCTTTTTTCAGCCCCAGCTAGTGTTTTTTTTTATCATGATTCTAAATTCTGGTTCAGACATCTTGCTTACATCTGTGTTGTCATCTGGCTGTCATTTCTTCCTGTTCTTTCTTTTGGGGTGAATTCCTTCATCTTCTCATTTTGGAGAAAGAAAAAATTAATAACATTAAAAATTAAAAATTAAAAACAACACAAAAAATCAAAGAAAGGATGCTAGATCATAGGTGTGTGTTTGTCAGGTTGTTGAAAGAAGAGAGAAGATAGATGCTGTTGATAGAATAGAGAAAAAAGGGAAAGAAAAGAAAATTTTAAAAAGGGGAAAAATTAGGAAAACACTTGAAAATGTAAAAAAAAAAATAATGTAGAATTAAATGAAATGATGAGAGTAAAATAGAAGTTAAAAATTTACCAAAAAAATATGGTAGAAAAAAATTAAAGACAAATCTTTTTTATAAAAAGTGAAAATAAAAATAAATGTTTTCTCTCTCTGTATTCAAGAATAAGAAAAGAAAAAAAAATGAATAGATGGACCAAAGAACAGAATGAAATATGAATGAAATTACATCCAGTTTCCCCTAGAAGTAAAACTATGAAGCACTCTATACTGTAAACTAAGCAGGTGGAGAGACTTGTGGTGGTCCTCTAGAGCTTGGTTGGTATAGTTGGACGGGGCTTGGTGTAATAGCTCTGTTCTCCATTAGATGGTGCTGCTTAGCTTACTGGATCACTGTAGATCACTGTGGCACGCGTAGGCATGTATGCGCATGCGTGGGAGAGGTGAAAATGGCGTCACCCAGCTATCCAGTCTCTAGCATCAGAATTCTGTGCACTCCCCAACCAGTAATCAAGCACCCTTCTTTTGTCTTGGCTTCTGTCCACTCCCAGCTTCTACCTGTCCGCGACCAAGCTGTCAGCCTGCTAAGCAGCATCTCCCTGCCGAATTTTATCTCAGATGAGGCTGTGTTTCCAAACCCCTCCCTTTTGAGGGCCCTGTGCCTTTGATCCACTCGGACTCTCTAGGGGAGGGCCTCGCCAAGCAACGGCTGGGGCATGGCCAGCCCCTCGGAAACATTCACCCCATTGCACAGCTGCAGAGGCCCAGAGACTGCAGCTGGGTGGCCAGCCTGCCCCAGAAAAAAGTTCATGCGATCACGTAGCAGGAGCATTTCAGGGATTATGGTAAATCACAGCACACATCTGGCACCAGGCTTCACTGTTCTCTAATGTCCTTATTACAACATCAGCAAACATGGCTGTTCTCCGGGGTCTGCTGGGACCTTTGCCTGTAGGGAGACCACACAGCCTCTACCGAATGTCCTCTCATCAGGGGAATTGCCTTTCTGCATGTGGCCCCAGGACACCTCAGATCTCACTGTCTGCTCCTGGGGATTCACTCTTCCCACCAGAGCTCCACCAGGTATCGAACTGTGGAGTTTCAGACTCTGTGCTACCCTGTTTATAGAGTCTTAATGGTTTTGAAACCCTCTCCTTTCTCATTTCTCCTTTTCTTGTTCAGCCCCTTATAGGTGGTTTCCACTCTTTTTCTTTCTCTCTGTCTACTTTCGGCAGAAGTGTTTTTCCTGTATTCTCCTCCCTGTCTCTGTCCTCTCTCTACAAGCAAAAACAGCTCCCTACCTTCCACAGCTTCTCTCTCCCCCAGTTCACCTTGCTGCACCATGTACTTACTGAGTTCTGTGGGTCAAGTTATGCAGATTGTTATGTTAATCCGCAGATCAATTTTCTAGATATGCAAGATGGTTTGGTACTGATCTAGCTGCATTTCAGGGACAAGAGAAGCAGAAAACTTCCATGCTGCTCTGCTATCTTGGCCCCTCCCCTGAAATAGTTTCTTTATATTTTTATCTTAGTTAACCTGCATAACAATCTTCAAAGTTAGCCATTGTCATTCCCATTTTCCTGAAAAGGAACCTGAGACTCAGAAGTCAAATATATTGCTCAAGATGATAAAGGAATTCAAATCCTGGGCTACCTGTTGCCATATCCTGGGTTCATTACTCTCTACCACATTACATTCCCTCAAATTATCAGGGAAAATCGTGAAAGACTTTGAAAAGGGAAAAAAAAAAAAGATAAAAGGATCCCTGAGTGTTCTGTCTAGTGCATGCTTCTTAGTTATCTTCCCTTTCACTGTCTCAGAGATATTTTACAACTCAGTAAATTACAGAAAGCTAATCATAATGCAAATGATTCTTGTCCACAGAGTTGCAAATTACTTGCGTCTGGTGGAGTGCAATTGATAATTGCACTCTGGATGGACTGCTTTTTGTTTCTGTTTGTAAATTCATTTCTTAATTCCTTATCTGCCCGTATAAGTGTGTATTTGTTTCAATTGTCCTGTGAAACAGCTGAAATACCTTATGGGTCCAATGATTAGTTAAGGGGTTAGATACATACCTTGACATGTGTTTCCATTTTCTATTGGTATGACAATCATGATTTTACCCTTCAAGATTATCTTTTAACAGAATGTACTTTGGAGGCACCTGGGTGGCTCTCAGTTGATTGAGCGTCCGACTTCAGCTCAGGTCATGATCTCACCGTTCCTGAGTTTGAGTCACACGTCAGGCTCTCTGCTGTCAGCATGGAGCCTGCTTCAGAGCCTCCGTCCCCCTTACTCTCTGCCCCTCCCCGCTTAAAAATAAATAAACATTTACAAAAAAAGAATGTATTTTGCATGTGTGTGTACCAATAGAATCAGAAAGTGTCAGTATTATTTCCTTCTCATGGTTCCTTTTTCTACCTTAGGGATCTACAACATCAGCATATGAGGCAGGGTGAAAATTTTGATCACTCTGGACTTTCCCTAAATCTCACCTTTTGCGATTAATGGTTGAGATGGTCCTTCTCTGAATTCTTTCCCCAGTGCTACCGCTACATTATTTCTCATTATCCCCTGAAACATTTTCTCTTGTTCTGCAAAATTAAGATTCTCTGCTGATTGATACTTTAAAAGCAAGGTGCTATTAGAAGGGGAATATACAATAGGAGCCTAATTAAGAATTTTAGAATTGGGTTTGCCTGCAGTATTTCACACACCTAATTGCATGAAAGATTTTATGTGTTTTGTGGATTCTTCAGGATACTCGTTTCTTCTGCCAGCCTCAGGCTCTTCATTAGCCATTTCTAGTTTTATTCTCCTCTGACGAGGCAGAGGATACTTAAGAGATATATCTTTCTCCGGGTGAGAAATGTCAGAAAACTTAGTAGAACAGAAAGATGGAATTGTTGATTCAACTGTAATTTTGAGAGTCATGACATTTCAGAGAACAAAGATATTAGACATGAACCATCCAAACTTTTCATTTAACACGTGTGGAAACGGAGTTCCAGAGAAATTAAATGACCGGCCCTCTGTAACACAGCTGACAGGTGACCTTGCCAGAAATAGGGCTGCAGCCTCATTTCCAGTTCAGTTCTCTTTCCATGACACACAGCATTTCAATGACCTTGACCTTCAAGAACTCCAATTAGCACAATAAGTTAAGAAATAACTATTGTATGCATTAGTTTCCTGAACTTCTCTGATCTTATGAAATCGTGCGGTTTATAAAAGCTTATTGTTTTACTCATTTGAAGGAAAAATGAAGGGCAGGGTTAATGGTGGCAAATGCGCACTTAAATTACAGCTTTCAAAAATAAATTTTAAGTTAATATCAGACTTTCACTGTCCTCATTACCTGGACTAGGTCATACGACTGCCACACATTCCACCTCTTCCATTTATGAAAGCCCTCTGGGATTTTCTCTTAGCTTGCTGAAGTTAGGCAAGGCTGGCTAATTGATGTTGAACACATATTTGTTTGCCTACTTAATTCAATAGTTAATGACTAAGAAAATAGTCCATTATTAAGAGCTCTGAATTTAATATCTCTCATTTGCATTCAAATTATTTTTTAAGTTGAAAAGGAAGTTTGGGGGGGGGTAGCGGAAAAGAGCCTGGCCTCATTTTTAGAAAACCTCAAGCCTAGAGGAACCCTTGGACTTTCAGGCATGATAAAGAGAAATAGTTATTATAATGCAACCATCTGGACCCAAATGGTTCCAGTTATGGGGAAAGACACATATGATTAGAAACAGTGGAGAACAGTGTAAGCTAATCAGTAGCAAGGACTTGAAAGATTTGTGCTGATCAGGAAGCTTCTGTCCACTATCTGGGGTCTGGACTTTTCGATGGCCCCATTCCCACCCCCAGTGTGCACACAGAAGTGCCAACTGCACAAGGTAATCAACATGCTTCCCAGTTTCCCATCTGAGGATATGTGAAGACAGGAAGTACCCGCTTCGGTTACAGATCTCTTCCAGTCATAATTCACTGAATGACCTGAGTAATCTAGAACCCCTTGGGGATAGTGTTGGGTGAAAAATCTGCTTAATATATCCACCGAACTCAGTAGTAAAGACTTTGCTTCCTGATTTTTAACCCCGCAGGAGTAATAGGCTGTTAGATAATATCTGTGCCTACGTGTGAAACAACTCGAACAGCGCTAAGTTGCTAGGGAAGAGGCAGGTGACGGGTGACTTAAAGGTAACTCAAATACATTTATGTCATTTACCACACGCTCAGCCCTGCGTGGGAGGAACCTCGGTCATTTGTGTCCTGGTTGCAGACTCATGCAAAAGAGATTCCTTGTGTCATTCAGAAGTGAGTCTCACGCTGGGAAGTCTCATGCTGTTCATGGGGGCAGGTCTGTGCCCCAACCCATAGGCGGGTGCCCGTATCCTGCTGTTGACATATGGTGCCCCATCATTAGCCAGATGGCAGAAATGCTGGAAAAGACCTGAGCACACATGATTTATCTAACCTGGACTGTGGGAGGCCATTAGGAGGGCTGGGCGGGGATCAAATCTGGTGTGAGGCTGTGGAAGCCAGAACAGGAGTTTAAAGTATTACAGATCGGTGTCCATGGTCAGCAGGGATGAATCCTTGTCACCAGCATCACCTCAACTACCCTCCACCTCTACTTCTGTATTGGAAGACAGTTCCAAGGTCACACAATTCCCTCTGTGCCCAAAGGAGATACCAGGGGTTCAGGGGGAGAAAAACTTGCTATATCTAAAAAAACCAGAATCCTTTCTTTTCTTTTTTTAAAACAGAATATTTTCCAAGATAGTCTTGTGGAACAAACTATTTTTCTTGATATGTATATTTATTTATCAGTAAGGAAGGTTTATTCAGAATCAGAGTTGATTAGATGATGCTTGACCAGCCCTAGAAGGTTCAGAGTAACTCTAATACCTTTGAATTGTATACAAAATGGTGCATGTAGGAGTTAATGTTTATTTTTGTGGCAAGAGGGTGCCTCTCTTGTCAAAGAACCTCAAAGGATCTGAAATACCTGAAATGTTTTGTGGCCACTGGTATAAAGGCCAGGGAAACCCAGCCTTTCTAATCATGGCAAAAAGTATCCTGAAGGGTCACCGCATGATGTGTCAGGTAACACATGGCCTTGTATTTTGCCTGGCCCTTGGGGACTTACATCAGTCCTCAGCTAGCTGAGGGCACACTGCCTGTCATGTTTCAGAGACAAGTAGCTAGTCCATCTCAGGTCCCTCGGACTAGCTCCCATGAAAGCCCTGACCCAGCACCCGTCCTGCGGGCTAGCACCCTAGATGACTCCCCTTGCATAAAGTCCTATTCAGGCAGAAAGCAAATGAACCCCACCGATAGAAGGACAGGAGCAGATGTCCAAACACGGCAGGTAGCAGCGTAGCCTCAGGCGGGACAGGGAGAACGCAATGGATGGGAAATGACCTGAGGTCTAGCCCACATTCTGCACCGGCCAGCTGCATAACACTGGGTACTTCACCTTCGTATACTTATTTCAGTGTCCCAATCTGTAGAATAGGAAAGTTGGACTGCATTCCTGAGGACCCCTCAGCTGAGGACATAACACACCATGTACGAACTCCCTGGTGGGCCTCTGTCTGCAGAGACGTTATGAAGAGACAACCGGTCTGTTATTGGGAGCTAGTTCATTTTTCCATCTTCAGCATCAAGCTCCATGTTTTAAGACATGTTGGAGTTTTGCAATCCATAGAAGGATTAGAAGCAAATGGACACCCCCAAGAGGAAAACCATCACTTGTGGGGAGTATCAAGATTTCAGTGAGAGGTCAATGTGCTAGTTAGGGCTGAAAACCAAAGATCAAATATTTCTGATTACAATGGGGTGCCTGTTCTTTGGCTTATGATTTGGAAATATGGCTCATAAATCTCCCCCACCCACCTTCAACCTCCAGTTCTGCTCTTAGCAGATCATGCATATTTCGATTTTTGACCCTTTGCATCTAATCCCTAAGGTGCATTATTAGTGTCTTCACTTCGGTCTCCTGACTTTTTCA
The DNA here is from genome assembly GCF_018350195.1 of Panthera tigris. NCBI lineage: Eukaryota > Metazoa > Chordata > Mammalia > Carnivora > Felidae > Panthera > Panthera tigris. The sequence goes on along the minus strand of NC_056660.1, from coordinate 24,292,491 downwards.
CTCCAGACTCAGAGGAGGCCTCTGAGTCCTTCTAGCCATCCTGGATTCCATGCTTCCCATCTCCCCCCTTTTCTGGATGTTACACCACCACCCCCCTGCCCTACTTCCTCCCGTGGGGCCCTCTAGTCTTCCCCTCCTCGCCGGCTTTGTCCTCTACTCTCAAGTTTTCTCAGATCTTCCCTATCTTAAACATTGAAACACTTTTCTTTGCTCTATTTGCCTGTTTAGTCACCTTTTCATCTTTTTTCCTCCCTGAAATCTCCAAATCCTAGGGTAAGTCGCGTCTATCTACTGTATCTACTCCCTTTGCTTTCTTACCTCTGCCGTCTGGACGTTCACAAGCTATCCTGGAAGTGCTTTCTCGAAGATTGCTTTCCGTGTTCCTGTCTCTTTGTCTCTGGCATTTGATATAACCGAGGGAGAGGAGTGCCTTCCACCACCGACGTCCAGCGCCCAGCGCTGATGGTGGTTAGAAGCCGCTGGGCTAACCTCGGCTAGACACGGAGGCTCTGTTCCCTCTTCCTTCCCCACATTTCTCTTCCACCCGGTCTTCCGCATGCCCTGTGCCTCACTGGCACTTCTGGTCTATCCCGCAGAGCATGTTATCACTTACATCTTCCTCAGGACTCTCCAGCAGTTCCTCAAGCACTTTTGATCCAAACTCAATCTCCTCAATTGGCATTTAAAAAATGTAACTAATCCGCCGCTTAGAAAGAGTTACAGAGGCACTAATAAAACAGTTAACTGGAAAAAAAAAAATACCGTGGGAAAGAAACATCTCTCTCCCAGCCCATTCTTTTAGTTTTCTTTCCCAGAAGCGATCACTGTTAGCAGTTTCTTATATATCCTGGCAGAGATATTCGGTGCCATACAAGTGCTTCCTGATTGGACTACAGCTCACCACTCTGACTGGGGCTCTGTCCTTTATCCCAGCCACCTGGGCTGGGGCCCTATTTACCTACTGGACATTTGTCCCAGGGTTGGGCTCTACCATACACACTCCCAGTCACCGGTTTGTGATTTGCCTCAACCCGCATGAATCTGAGACTGTCCTCGCCCTCACTAGATTGTCTGGGGCTTCGGTGGGGGGGGGGGGGGTGCTGTGATAGACCTGCAAACCACGCCCTCCCCTGTGACCGCTGTGAGGCGTTCCAGTAGTCCTTCCTGGTCTCAGGAAGTCCAGTCCCAACCCCACTAATTTTGACTCTGCTGTTTTCGTATCAACCCGAAATTGGAGACAGTTGTAACTAGTTTTGCATCTGAACCATGGTGAGTTATCTGTTCACCTGATTTGCCAGGAAGTAAGAATGAAATGACCATGTTACTTTGCTTCTGAGCTGTTGCTTCCTTGCCGGGCCTGATTCCTAAGCCCGGGTTGACCCCTCTTCTAATGATGCCCTGGAATGATTGGAGAAAGAACTTGAGATTCTCCACATCTACCCTTTAAATCCTGCGCACATGAACAGCGATAACATCTGGGTGCAGAAAGCTTAATGCCTTTATAGCCAGAGTGCATTTCCTGCTAAATCCAGGGAGAACAGCTCCTCTGGGAGACACTCTCTAGTTCTGCAACTGACTAGACAGTAATGACAGCCCTGCCTTTGGAAAATATCCCTGTAATGACATCAGGAGTCTTAAAAACTGCCTTTGGGGAACATAGAAATTACTGTTGTTGTTAGATGCGCAGTACCTTAAGTACAAATAGGAAGACTTTCTTTTGTTCTTTTAAAACCCACCTAATGAACAGCAGGCCTGGAATGGCATTTGCTGAGGAGGTGCTACATTCGTGACGCTTGGCATCATTTTAAATATTGACTTGGAGGTAAGTTTTGATCTGTTTAACGGTGATGCATTATAGATACCATCAGGAGAGAGATTATCCCAATCTAGAGTTTCACAATGTGTGGACCAAGGATGACAGTCTTGTAGGAAGAGGTTTAGCAGTCAAATAAAAATATATGAGAAAAGCTGGATATAAAGCATTTCTCTTTCTTGCATGCCCACGATGCACATTAGCCCATCAAAGACTCTGAGAGGTCCTAGAGTGAAATAGCCTCTAAAATTTTCTATTAACCTAAACTTACCTGGCAATGAAACCCTTTATGCACAATGCCTATTAACAGCCTAAAGAACTTTGGTTCAGAGGAACACATACTGGACAAAAATGCTGCTTCAGTTTATCCAAGCAAGTGAAGCAATTTATTTATAAACAAATAATTGGTTCCCAGAAATGTTTCATGCATTCATTATATAGTAGTCCCCCCTTTATCCACAGGGAGGTACATTCAAACACCACCCCCACCCCCCGCAGTGGATCTCTGAAATCACAGACAGCACCAAACCCTATACTGTTTTTTTTCCTATACACACATAGCTATGATAAAGTTTAACTTATAAATTAGGCATAGTAAGAGATTAACAACCATAACCGTTACTAAAATAAAACAATTATAACAATATTGCTGTGAGATGATAAAATGCCGATGTGATGACACAAGGTAAGCTGAATGACAAAGGCATTGTGACGTAGGGTTAGTGAGGCTGTTATTGACCTTCCGATGATATGTCTGGAGGACTATCTGCTTCCACACCGTGGTTGACCACACGTAACCGAGACCTCAGAAAGCAAAACCGTACGTAAGGGGAGACCACTGTATTACACGCCAATAACATAATATGCCATTATATTATAAACCAATAACACCAAGTATAATACATGGGTGAAATATTTAGGGGCACCAAGCACAGTGAACATATTATCTAATAGCATCTATAATCGAATATTTACATTCACATCTTCAAAAGACCAGTTACTCAAAAATACACTTATCAAAATAGAGCTGGTTGTCTTCAATCCTTATTTTCCAGTGGCTCTTCCTCTGGTCCCCTCTTGAGAAACTTCTGACAGGACCTGAGGGTCAGTTATTGGTCACTGACATTTCCCCCCCTTCGATATCAACGTAATTAAGCCTAAAAAACTCTTTTCCTCACTATCAGCTTCACACCCTGGGTGGTCCAAGCTTTCTTTCCCACACAGGCTCTTTCAAAATGCTATTAATCTCTCTGAAGTTCTAGGTCAGAATATTGTCTTCTTGCCACACTGTTGGCTATGATATTTCATGTACGTAATTTATAACATATTGCTTAAAAATAATTTAAAAAATCACACAAAATTGGCATTTTTATGAAATGAAATAACTATATTTATGAAAATGGAACAAAGATTAAAGCCTATTAATTCGTTCATTCCCAGATAACTCCTCTGTTGGCATTCAGGGAATGTTCTAGAAGGCAGCCACTTTGAGAATCTTATCTTGATGGCCCAGATTTTGTGGTTTTTTATTTAATAGGAACTTCAGTGGAAAGGAGAATGGAAATAAAATCTCCCTGGTCTAGGAGCCGGGGCTCTGCTTTAGTCTGGGAGAAAACGGGAGAAAGAGGCAGGGTAGGGTCTGGCCACACGGTAGTGGCTGCTGCTGTTTTTCTCCGTGAGAATTAAAAATGAGCCCCTATGAGGGGATTGAGGATTTGTGTTGGCGGGCTGGAGTGAAGAGGGCAAAAAAGCTGGATCCAGACAATAGGCAGCTGTGACATATTTCAAAATCCAAAGGCAGGCAATATCCTCTTTTCAGACTTATGATAAATTCTGGAAGTAGTTTGTAGGTGCTTTGATTTCACAGTAAGTAACTTTAAAAAACTTAATCTGAAAGCTGACTCTAGTCGCCTACCATTTTTTTCCCCAAGTAAGAATAAACTTATTTGCCTAGAATTTATCATTACCATTGTTTGAAAAAAATAAGAAAGGCATCATCCCACACGTGCACACACCATCCAACATTTACGTTTGATTTTTGAAATCAAATGCATTCAGCTTTATGAAAAACCTGGTACATTGTCCTAATTTTTCTCATTTTGCTAGGTTCACTTTGTCACTGACCAACTGGTTCAGATTAGTGTTTTGGAATGCTAGAAGAATCTCCTAAACATGTCCGAGATAGTATTATTATCTTTAGAGAAATTCATGTTGGTGTTATTGGTTGCCTTAGAATATACAAACGTCTCAGACAACGCTATTTATTGAATCTTCTAGAGAAAAAAAAGGCCTGAGCTCCGTCCTTGATGTACTTACAAATGAATGAATGAATACAACACAGTCTGGTCATTTCCAGATAAGCATTTACTGAATAAATACTTACTGACACAGTACAAAGAGAATACTTAAGTATGAGATCATGTGGAAGGAATAACAAAAAGGGTGGTGTTAAGCGGGGAATATTCTTGCTCCTTTCTTAAGAAAGAGGAAACTGAGGCCGAGAGGTTGGAGGATATCAGGGTAAAAGGATGTAAGTCCTGACTCTGGCTGTCAAGGACTGCTGTTGTGACTGTGGTCATTGTGTGTTTTGCTTAAATTTTCAGGAGAGTCTGACAGGGAACTCCCCTGCTTGGGGCTGACTGGATCTTGTGTCAGCCCCTTTTACCTAATTAACTATGGTTGGAGGGGATAGTCAGGACTGTGAGGGACAAACCTGGGTGACTGTGACCATCTCTTCAGCAAACGCTTTGAGTTCCCACCAAAAGAGAATTGTTGGTGGTTTTCTGAGAAGGTGGTATAGGTCAAAGAGCCCTGCTCAAATCTATCTGCTGTTCTTAATAAGTTTGAGTTTTATAAGCATGTCCATGGCTCTATTTTTCAGGCAGGAATAAAAGAGTTGGGTTTTAAATGTGGAAGAGTCTGGGATCTAGGGGCGCCTGGGCGGCTCGGTTGGTTGAGCATCTGACTTCGGCTCAGGTCATGATCTCGCGGTCTATGAGTTCGAGCCCCGCGTCGGGCTCTGTGCTGACAGCTCAGAGCCTGGAGCCTGTTTCAGATTCTGTGTCTCCCTCTCTCTCTGCCCCTCCCCTGTTCATGCTCTGTCTCTCTCTGTCTCAAAAATAAATAAGCGTTAAAAAAATTAAAAAATAAATAAATAAAAATAAATAAATAAATAAATGTGGAAGAGTCTGGGATCTTTTCTAAGCACAAGAGGAATTTTTTTTTTTTAATTCTGAATGTTTTGATTTGTTGATGAGACTGATTAGTTTACTCCTAATAGCCAATATTTTAATCTGAGAGTATTTCTATTTCCCCCATTTTCTCAATCATTTGAATTCTGTTAACTTTGTAAAATGATTGAAAGGTACTAAAGACAAAGCATGAAAACAATCTGCTGACATTATCCAAATAGTTTATACACGATTATTTGTGGACCATCCCCAAATGAGGTAATACAGAAAAACAAGGGGACATAAAGACTAAAATATGGTAAATCAAATATATTAATTAGAACTCTTGGTTGCACTGACAGAAAACCAAATAAAATTGACTTAGGTGAACAACAGAATGCATTGAAAATATACTAGATATCTCATAGAAACTAAAGATGAAAATCAGGAAGAGTCAGAATCCAGGGTTTGAACATAACCATGATCCTCTTATCCCCTGGGTGCTCTGTCATTTGGTCAGAAGTCCACTTCTGGACTAATCAAGACGACCACCGGGGGGGTCAATGTCATAGCACGGCTACTATCAAAGAACTGTATGTATGGAGTGGGGAGTGTGAATGGAAAGAGGGTGTTTTCAGAAGATGTAAAAAAGAGTATAATAACAAAACAGATATGTCCATCTTATTGAGAAAATAGAGAAGCAAGATAGCCAGAGAAAATAGCTTGTCAAGTTCTTGAATGTTTACAAATAATCAAGGTCAGTTTTAAAGGTCAAGTACTCTCCTCCAATTGAAGGAAAAACTCCTTCGTTCAGGAACATAATTTGAAAGACATATCAACAAATGGTAAGCTGTCGATTGTGCAATAGATAGGTTTATTGTACAATTGGCCTGTTGTGCAATGCTTAGTTACTAATATTCATTGTGCGCTCATCATACACAAAGTACTATTCTAGATATGGGGTGGGAATTACAAAGATGAATGGGTCCCTCCCCTAAGGAGTTTACACTTTAGTAATCTGTAGAAGAAAAAGCAAACTATAATAACTTGGTGAACCTAAAATGAGGATCCATCACTTGTTAAAAAACAAATCCTGAATTCCTATTCTATCATTTCCTCTAAAAAAGAATCTGCAGTCTTAAAAACAACAACAACAACAACAACAACAACAACAACAACAACAACAACAAATGATGCTCTATATGGTGCATCCCCACAATTTGTGGTCTGAACTAAATTTGCAATTTGCTGGATGTCCTCACTCATACCTTGCATACTAATCACACTAATCACACAGCCTTACCACCTGGTCTCAGCTGAAGGTATTAATTGAAAATTTTTTTCTGTGTCTGTTTCTCACTCATCTATTGGGGAAAGACTGTGAAGAAAGGGGAAGGTAGGTCAGTTTTTAGAAGTGATGTAAGGGGCGCCTGGGTGGCTCGGTCGGTTAAGCGTCCAACTTCGGCTCAGGTCATGATCTCACAGTCCGTGAGTTTGAGCCCCGCGTCGGGCTCTGTGCTGACAGCTCAGAGCCTGGAGCCTGTTTCAGATTCTGTCTCCCTCTTTCTCTGCCCTTCCCCTGTTCATGCTCTGTCTCTCTCTGTCTCAAAAATAATAAATAAACGTTAAAAAAAACTTTAAAAAAAGTGATGTAAGTGTTCTTTTATCCATGTATTATTATTATTATTATTATTATTATTATTATTATTATTTTCAAGCCTGGTTTGTAAATGTCTAGGAAGGAGGTTGAGGGGGAAAAAAAGAGGTGGTGAGAGGGGAAGTTGGGGGAGGAAACCAGCAGGTGGCGCTTGTCTCCTCCGATGAGATAAGAATATTTGACTCCACCTAGAATCCTGTAGGATTTAAGGGTCGACTGTGCATGCAGTCAATGCAAGTGACATAGATCATGTCGTACTTTAATGCCGAGTACATGAAGTCACAAGTTCCAGCCTGTTATCTAGGCCATCATCTTTCCGAACTACCATTTAAAAGATGGGCTCACCTATCCCCCAGGTTGTAGTATTTTTGTACAGGTATTCTCACCTCTCCTAGCCAAGTCACTTATAGGGACCATCAAGACTTGGTTATCTCGCACAAATAAAGGCCCCAGAGAGCTAGACTTGAAACTCCGGAAAGGAGTGGGGCTTTCTGATAAAGCAGTCTTCACCTGGTCCACCCTAAGGTGTCAGATGTTCTGTCGCCACTGGTGTGTTAGCCTTGGTCTGGGCAGAACGTGAATTTGCTTACATGTCAGTCCCCATGTCCTTTGGAGGCAGCAAGAAGCATCACGAGGACACTTTGACGGCACCTGTGAACAGGCTCAAAATGTGCTGAGTTACTGGCTAGTTGGGGCCACTGGTTTCTTACTTTTCCCTGCACCATCCAACTCTGGGGCTCAGTCAGCCCTAGTCAGCCCTCCTGTGACAATGGATTCTGTCTGCCATGAAAACTGCCCTCACTTTGAAAGTCTTTCCTTCCTTTCTGTGTCTGTAGTTTTCCCCCATCGCTCAGAAAACCTACCCTACTCTTGTCTCTTCTCCAGCCTGGGAGTACATAGGAAGGAGGCCAACCCTACAGTCCAAGGGCTGCAAGTTCGTATCCAGCTCCGCCTCTGACTGCACGGGTGGCCTTAGACAAGTTTCTTAACTTCCTCTGTAGTCTGGGAAACAATTTTTCCGCTCATGGGATCCCTGGATTAACGAGATTAATTTGTAAACTACTTAGACCACCGTTGGTTCCTTGTAGGTGCTCCGATGCCAGGAGCAGGGGTAGACTGTTGGTCTGAAAAACTGCCTGTCGGGCAACTTCGGGTCAGAGAGGCAGAGTAGTTCGCAAATTTGAGATCCTAACCTTTCACCTCCCCATGATATCACTGTATTTCAAATCCCATTTATTGCCTCGCTGGCGTCTTCTGAGACTTCCTAAAACCTCCGGTCTCCCAAGATACCCTGGGCAGCGAAAAGAACCCCAGGGGCCTTCGGCGTCTAAACCAAGGTGACCCGCTGCAGGGGTCCGGCCCCCCTGACGCACCCGCATTGCCGGGCGGAGCGCGGCGGAGCGCAGCGAAGCCGCGGGGGCCGGCCGGGCTCCGAGCGGAGGAAGGCTCCGGGCTGGACTGACAGCTTGGGGAAGGAGGAGGAGAGAGCGGGCGGCGCGGCTCGGCGCGGCGGAGGAGGGGAGAGCCGCGGAGAGGAGGGAGCAAGGGCGGGAGGAGACACATGCGCGCTGCCTGCCGCCGCCGCCGCCGCCGCCGCAGTCCTTAGCTTCCCGGGGACAGGAAACCTTCGAGACCGAGCTGCCACTGCCGCCTCCCCGACTGCCCCCGTTCGGCGCGCCTGCCACACCCTCCTCCCCTCTTCCACGATCTTTCGGTGGGGCACTGCAGGGACTCGGCCCGCGCTGCCGTCTCCCCCTCCCGGGGGAGCGCTGTGACCCTCCCCGCAGGAGCGGCGGGGCGGGGTGGGGGGGCCCGGGAGAAGATGGCGACGCCGGGAAGCGAACCCCAACCTTTCGTCCCTGCCCTCTCGGTGGCTCCTCTGCACCCACATCATCATCCCCACCACCATCCCCACCACCATCAGCACCACGGAGGAACGGGAGCCAACAGCGGGGTCGGGGGAGGCGGCGGCGGCGGCAGCGGGGGCTTCAACCTGCCCTTGAACCGGGGGCTGGAGCGCGCGCTGGAGGAAGCGGCCAATTCCGGGGGGTTGAACCTCAGCGCCAGGAAATTGAAGGAATTTCCCCGGACCGCGGCCCCCGGTCACGACCTCTCGGACACGGTGCAGGCAGGTGAGAAAGGGGCGAGGGGCAGGCAGGGGGTGTGGGTGACGGGCTGTCGCGCCATCCCCCCGCGGCGGCCAGTCTGAGATGTGGCCTCGCTGGGGGTCCTCTGGCCGGTGCTCTCCCGGGTAAGGGGCACGCGTGGGCGCCGGAGAGGTGGGCCCCGCCGAGGGCACGGTGGCCACCGCCTCGCCGGGCGGCCTGCGGCGCGGCGCCGGGAGAGCCGGGGTGCGCCCGGCCGCGGCGGCGCCCGCGAGCGCGCGGGTCCCCGGCTCCGCACCCCGCGGCGGCCGCGCCGGGGCAGTGGCGGCCGGGCAGGCACTGGCGGGTGCGCCGCGAGCGCGCCGTGGAAGCGGGAGGTTTGGGGCGGCCGCGTCGGCTTCCTGGGCCCCCGCGCCGGGCCGGGGAAGCCGAGCGCCGCGTCCGCGCTTCCGACCTGGGCAAGCGCTCCTTGCGTCCCGGCGTCGCCGGTCGGACGGGAAAACCCAGACAAAGGTGGCGCTCCCGGGGCCAACCCCAGGGCAGCGGCGCGGTGCCGCTAGGCCCCCTCGCGACATCAGCGAGCGGCCCGGCGACTTGGTGCAGACTGCGAGGAGGTGCCAGGCTTCCTGTTTCTGCGCCTGTGCGAGGGAAGAGCCGCTGCCGGTTGTTGCGACTCGGAAGGGGCAGCCACTGCGCCGGCGGTCGGCTGGGCTCCCGCGTTCCTTGCCCCTAGCTAACCGCCCACACCGTTTGGTCGCCCCGCCGCGGCCCCCTAGTTCCCAGTAACCCGATCTTTGCGGGGGCCCGGGACGGGACGGCAAGGCATATTAAAAGAAAAGTAATTAAAGTGAGCCGGTTTTCCTGTGTGAGCCCGACAAGTTGTAACACGCGCCAATGAGCAGCCAGCTCTTTTCAAGTTATGTCATGTATTGACATATTTCTGAGACGTCTGCTTTCTCTTTGGTAGCTGGAGTCACTGGAGCGGGATCTATAAACAGGAAGGAGGGTGGTGGAACTCGATTCGGGCCTTGGTTTCCGACCATCCGGTTCAGCTCCCCCGGGGAGGCTTTGTGTCTTGGCAAGCGCCCAACATTTCCCAGCGCAGTGGGTGCCCCATTTTGGAACCACTGCCCAGCCCTCCTGGCTGTCATCACCTCCTGGGCCGAGTGTCAGACCCCTTGGATACTGGTTGGCTCAACTCTCAGCTCCAGATCTCCCAGTTTCCTCTCGTGGGGGAAGCGGGGGCTGGGCGAGGGAGCAAGGCTTTAGGAGCTTACGTTTCCAGTGCTTGCTTTTTGTTTTCGGCTTCAATTCAGTAAACATTTATTGAGCGTCCTAATGAATATTTAGAAAGAATTCCAAGTTCGCTGGAGGCAGAAAAGGCTCTTGAGGGTCATTACGCTTTGTGATTTGGGAGGGAATTTCCGGAGTTGAGCTGTCAGCAGCTGGGGAGTCTTTTGATGGGACCTCTTGGTTACATTTTTCTCAAGTGGAAGTTATTCCAAGAATTGCCTGAATCATTAACTTAAAAAAAAAAATCTGTTAAGTTCTACTTCCCTTTTGCTATAGTAGAGTATACCAGAGACTATAGGGAAGAACTGGATATGGAACTGGCATGACCAATAATACATGTTTGTACCTTCAGTAGGGGGGCTTGAAAGTTGCTCCCTGGCTTTAGTTACGCAGACGGTTACTCCCAAAGCTGAATGAACGTGATGTGTCTGCTGAGTTGGCATTTCTTTGAGACCCATGCTTTTAAAAGCAGGGACCATCTTGTTCAGTTAAGATCTTGCCATGTGAGGTAAATGCTCAACAGCATTCCTGTTCTCCTCTCTGTTTTTGCTTGTGGTGAACTTGGTTGTGAGCTTTGCCAGTTTTTAATTATGACCCTCCCTTGCATATTTAATGCTCAGAAAACTCTAGTTAAGACTCAGAGTCTTAACGTTAATTTCCCAACAGCAACAACAACAAAAAATGCAACGTTAGTTATGGGCCAGGGAATGTCACCAAAGTTTGTAGAAACTTCGGACATGCCAGAAAAGATAAAGCGTATTTAAGGTAGCCAGCCATTTCAGGTGAAATTTGAGCACCCCGGTGTATTCAGGGGTTGCTTCTGGCAAAACATCTTTGCCTCAGGTCAACAGCTGGCTGTGAACCAAATGCATTCTGCCCTTTGTTCTAAAGAAATATTTACCAGTCACTGTTCTTTATTTGGAAAAGCAAAAATCAAAATAAAGCAAGAGTTAAAGTCACCCCCGGTTTGCACGGTGTTCTAGCAGAGTGCAGAGTAAGAGGAGTAATGCGTATGATAAAGAAAGTGGTTTTTCCTGGGTTAATATTTAGTTTTCAGAACAGCTCTTGAAATCAGAGTGGCACATGAAGATTCTTAAAGACCCAAGCTGTAAAGTGTACCTTCTCATAAGTCTTGTAAAACAGGGAGTGACACAGAAAGCCTTTTCTCACTGTTGGGTTGTATAATACAGACCATTTGGTTTACTCCTTGTAAAAGTACCTCTTCTGGCAGCCCCGTATGCAGAACTGCACTCTGGGGCAATGTAGCAGACCTGAACGGAGTTGGAAACAGAGCTATAAGTGCAGAAACATAGAGGCCCTGGGCCACTGAGTAGATAGGTATCTAAGCTCTGTCACTAAAGTGCCTATGTATTTTTCACAGGGGAAAAAAAACTCCCAAGCCCTCACTTGGAGCCTATCGATTTACTCATATTTGAGTCAGAATAGTTTTGTTGTCAGAATTCAGTCTTTCTGCAGGTGAGAAAGAGAAAGGCCGAGCTGTGCAGGTGTGGTGGCAGAGGTGACATTGGCTGAACGGGAGAAGTGTGAACAAAAGAGCCGCGATTAGCGCTCGGCTTTGCCGTGTGCCGAGTTCTTTATCTGCACCATCCTGTTCAGTCCTCACTGGAATCCTGCTCGTATCCTCATTTCCAGCTGGGGAGATTGCGACTGAGAGATGTCAGGTACTGTGCTCAAGATCATACCCCTGGTTAGATGGTGAGCCAGTGATTAGACCCTGATGGTTTCACTTTGGCATTGATGTTCTTGACCATTTTCCTGTGAAGCAGAGAAGAGGTGGAAGGAGCAGAATCCCGGAGGCTGTTTGGAGGTTCATTCAGCCAACATTCATTCCCCACGTACCTACCAAGCACCTCTAAGGGCCAGGCGCTGTTCTAGGCACCAGGGATACAGCCGTGACCATCAGAGAATCCACGAGTCCCTTCATAATGGAGTCCCCGTTCTATCTGGAGGGGGATCGGGAGAGAAATGAGGACATTGATTTTGCAGAATGAGTAGGAAGATTTATAGTATAAATATAGTATCCCTGTCTTAGAAATAGTCATGCTGCGTTGATTTAAGGTGACTTGAGGTGGTTTGCAACAGTAAGAGCACAAAGGGTGATTGGTAATACAAACTGAAGCATAGAACTGGGACTGATAAAAAAAGGACACAGATACGTGCATCGGGAAAGTGAACTTTTTTTCCCCCAATGCTGATTTATTAAGTGTGTCATTTTGGGATGAGAAGTTCAAGATGGTGTGGAATATGACTGAGAAAACGCGAATTGAAAAGAGTAAGAAAAGAACGTGTCTGTCTCAGATCGATTGCAGGAGGTGCTAGAAAATAAAAAGGAAGCCCTTGGACTTGATGGACAGACAGTTGGTAAAAACTGGTGTCATTAAGGAGAGGGCGGAGTATATCACGGCAGTATCTTTTCGAGGCATTTGGAAGCAGGAAACACCGGACGGGAAATGGAGAGCCTACTCAGGCAGGAATGTAGAAGTCTGGCATAAAAAAATGACTCTCTGTGTCCTGTATGTGCCCATGCGGAATGTGTAGGAGATTGCAAGGTGAAGACAAGACAGGAATGCATGAGAAGTTAGGTAATAGTTCAGGAAGTTGCAGGAGCCTCAAAGCAGATCAAAGCGAGATGCTGAATAGCATAGATAGACGTTGTCTGCGAAATTCAGAAGAAAAGGTTTTTCCAGTTAGGCTGGTTTGGAAAGACTTTCAGAGCCGAGGCAGGGTTTGGGTGAGGTTTTGGAGGATGGATTGGTTTTGGATAGAAGTGCCCATGAGCTTTCTGCGGTGGAAAAGATGTTTCTGTGATGGGGAGTGAGAACCTGATGCTCTAAGATCTGTGCATAAAACAGAAGGAGAGAGCATTTAAGCCTGTGCCTCTGGTCATGTCCTCCCTCCCCACTGTCACCATGTAATGATCTAACAGAGAGCAGGGTTCTTGGGACCTTTTATTTGAGGACTCTGGAGATGGCTGAGGCCTGGGATTTGTCAGCCTGCGGGACTAACACCCTAGTCTGTGTGAGCTAGCTCTCTGAAATGTCTGTATGGACTCAGAGACTCTTCTCTGAGATCTGTGAGCAGGCTTATCTGCTGAATGCTGACACCCCCACTCCCATCCTCCAGCAACCAAATCCTTGGGATATCAGCGCTCTCTTAGTCACTGGAATTCACACGGGACTTGATAAAGCAATCTATGTATTCTCAAGAACACGCTCTGTTCCATAAATTGGGCCACAAAGACTTTTCATTACACGTGTGATGAAACTTTGGAAATCATGTGTCTTCTTAAAACGTACCTGCTTTGATAGTTACATCTGGTTTCACATTGTTTTTCTGCTGTTGTATTGGATTTATTATTGCTGTAGCTGCCATTTGTTGTGGTGGTCGCTCTCATATAAATGTCTGTACTTATTACACGTATTCCAAATACTTCTCCATTCATAAATGATCATTCACAGCCTTTCCTTCACAGTATGTTGTCTTCTGTTGATCAGTTCCTTCCTTGTTAAGGCATAGAGGACTTCTAATGGTGAAAGCTTTTATGACATCTAGAACTCCACGTATATGGCGGCTTCGAATCCCATCCCTATGTGCTCTTACGTCTGTCTGTGTGTGGCAGAGACGGTCTCCACAAACACGTTGCTATTCTCAGTGCTTGCCTTAGAGGCTGCTCTTTATTGAAGAGACAGGAGCACACTAATCAAGTTTCTGGAAGAATAGCGTACAATTATAGGCCACACAACCTCCGGGAATTTTTGGTCTGTGCCACTTTATGAAGAAATGGCCCAGGGTTTGACCTTCATCACTGAAATGATCCCACTGGATAGTTTGTCCGTCACGGCGACATCTTATTTGATTTTTGGTGAGTATAGGTCATTAGGCCAAAATTGGGCACCTCACCACTTAAAATTTTTTACTCAAATTATTGACTAAAAGTTTTTTTTTTTTTTTTTGAGTTCTATGCAAACTTCAATTTTTTCATGCTGTGGTTTACACATTCTTTTGTGGTAAACATTTCAAGGGTAAAGGCCTTTTGAAGTCCGTGTTAGTGTTGATCAGTTCAGAGGTCAATTTCCTTTTACTCTTGTCCTTCTGGGGTGTCCAAAGACTTTTTCTGTCCTGATACTTAGCTTCATCATTGCTTGTTTTTAAACATAAGTTTTTTCCCCTCTTTGTGTGTACTTGCCTACGTTTCCCTTTATGTCTATTTTTCTGTATAAATATACAGAAATATAAAAATATGCAAAATAAATATACATAAAGGTATAGATAGGTAGTAGATGGATGATAGAAAGATAGATAGATAGATAGATAATTTTGTGTTTAGAGGGGCAGCAATTACTTTCTCTTACTCAGTTCTCTCCAAAAGTCACCCCCACCCCTCCAGGAGCTGCACCGATTATGTTTTTCCAGAGACTCGGTAATTTAAATAACAGAAATGCTATTAACTCAACTTACGGTACCTGGCAGTGGGTTCACCAGTCAGGCCACATAACTTGAACTCTTGTGTAAGCCTCACAAAAACCCGTTTGTGACACTCCTTTCCAGATTTGGTTTCGTGTTTTGGAAAAGGAGTCTTCTGCCTGAGAGATGCATCAGGAGAAACTGCCCTGGGCTTAGATCTGGTAATGCCACTAATTTGTGAACTCTTCCAGTGACTGAGTCAGTTGTTAGGGATTAAGGCAATTTGGTGTTAATTGCAGTGATTATTTCAAGTTATAATATTATAATCTATCATAAAACATTTAAGGATATAAGGCATAAAACCCAACTATATATTTACATACCTGATGCCTTTATTTATATGTAACCTGTAGAAGGAAGTCTAGAGGCTTCTGTTACAGATACTCCTGGTTTTGTTTTTTTTTTTTTCCCACCAGAATTCCAAAATTTGCAGTTGCTGTGATATTTCAGACAGGTTTTTTGTTTTTGTTTTTGTTTTTTCTATAAGATGTGAATTGTTCAACCCAAAGAAAAAAATCAGCAAAAAACAAACAAAAAAAAAAAGGTCAGAATTCCACGTAAGCCTTAGTGTGGGAAAACTAGGTCTACCAATATAGACAAGCTGGAAGCATGCCTGTGTTTTCATCTTAATTTAAGAGTTCGGTAGTATTGCTTCCATATACTGTAGTAAGAAGTCATGCATTTGGAAACCATCTGTTCCCACAAAGTAATTCAGAAATAAAGTGAGATTGTTTACATGAACAGAAAGTTGACGAACTGTGAGAATTTGGTTTCTCTTGCATACTCCAGCAATGCAATAGAGGAGAAATGCTTTTATAATCAGACTGCTGTCTGTGTTCATAGTTTTTCCCAACCGTATCCTCCTTTATCGGCCACCAAGGAGGATATAGGTATGGGGAAACAAAAACGAAGTAGAGAAGAACGATATTTGATTTACATGACAAATATAATATATTTTTCTGTGATGAGAAATTGCTGCTCTTCTGTTCATATGCTGTCCGTTTACAGTTCCCAAGACCCTTCCAGGGCATTTTGGTTACCAGGATCAGGCTCTGTGGGTTTGGAATCTTCCTTGATGCTTGCTTTTCTTCCTTGGGCTGTGTTTCCTCAATCTTTTTGCTAGAGGGGGGTCCTAAGACCTTGAGAGATGAATAGGGCCATGACCTCTCAGCTCAGTGAGTCTTGAGTTTCCTCTTCACTGTTGTCCCTGCATGGGCAGGAAACGACCCCATCTTAAGTTTTTTCTCTGGTTTCTTCGGTGGCCTTAATTTTGACAGCTGACCCCTGCAGTGCAAGACATGGTGTTTTGCTACACAGCGTATTCCTCTAATATCCTTTTGTGTTTTTGATGTTCATGCCATTCAGTGTTAGGAGTGACATCAGTATGTCTGACCTGGTTCCATCAGCGTAGCTGATTTGACTCACGTTATCTCTGCAGGCAACAGTGACAAGTTAGAGAAGGGCGTCAGCTGCAGACTGTCTGACTTGACTTTCCTCTACATGGCCTTCATTTAGCTTTTCCAGGCCATTTCCCTCACTTCCCCCTCCTGCCCGCCCTGTAGGATTCTCTTCCTCCCACTCTCATTTCGGCAGGGTCCCCAGGCCTTCCCCAGGCTCCACAGTCTCCCCGCCAGCCCTCCTTGCAGATCTGAGCCCTGAATCACGCATGACCCCAAGGCGCCTTTGCAGTATTTCCTTATGGCATTTTTGGCTAATTATTACCTGCTTCCTTTGGTACTTTTCCCATGTTTAAGTGGTTTCTCTGCCTTTATTGGCCTGGAAGGTCTGGCTAGGCAAGGTTTTTTTTCTTTCCTTTATTTTTATATGTGCCCTCCATGCCTATCACAGAAAGTGCTAGATCTACATCAGGGGACTGTTCTGTCTCCTCGTTCCTGCTCATGGCCCACTGTTAGTCCCTGTACTTTTAATCCATCATCTCGGATCTGACCAGATAGCTTAAACCCTGAGCATCGGTGCCCTCACCGGCAGAATGGGAATAATATGTATTTAGTAGAGCTATTGTGAGGACAATAATTATATGGATACCAGAACATTATCAAGTGCTTTCTCTGTGCCAGATGTTGATCCTAGTGCTTTATATGTAAACCTATGTATTAAATATGTATACTCTAGGTATGGCCTCATTTAATTCTTGCTAAGTGTTCTAACTATAGTAGGAACTCCCTAACTCTTCTAGCTGTTATCTGGATTCCTCCTGACCTCCTGTGTCTGGTTCCCGTTCATCTGCTTCTGAAATGCCTTTCTTGACGACTGTGGCTTGAAGAGGGGGTTTAGATATTTGGAAAACATCCATTCACATCTCTCCCTCATTCAATGACTGAGGACACTGAGGCCCAAGGTCACACAGGAGGGCAGTGGGTAGGCTCCTGGACCAAGGCAGAGTCTCACAGCCTGACACCAAAGGGCTGTTTCTGTGGAGCCAGGAGGCTACCCCGGCATAGATGGAAGAACTCCTACCCTTCATAGAATTCTCAGGTCACACTTTTCTGGACCCGCCACATGGACGGTCGCTAAAAGACCAGAAACTACTGTGAAATCTTTAATAATGTATGGTTTAAAACCAGGGAGAATAAGATATATAACTAATAGTGGTTAAAGATGAAATATGTTAGTTCAGGATTTTACTGCATGTGGTTTGGGGGGCATGCATGGGCCCCGGGTAGATGGGATTCCAAATACTGAAAGGCGTGTTGGACAGTCCCTGGCCTACAAACTGGAGGCCCACAGCGGTCTTTCATTGCAGTGTTTTTCTTGGAATACATTTTCCTGTGGAAATAAAGCAGTTAAGTGGTGGTTTGGTTCTCCCGCCAACCGTCTATTTAACCCTGGCAGCGATGGGCCTTCGTATTAATGGTGGTTTCTCATTGTTTCTTTGGAAAAACGCGGCGTTAGTTGTGACATGAAATTCTGAATCTGGAGATCTTGGCATCAGGCTGTGAATGAAGCCCCCTCCTCATGGGGATAATTCCCTCTCCTTTTATCCTTTCCGACTGAGTGCCAGAAGGTTTCCCTCCCCTCCTCCAGGTCCCTGGGTCCGTGGGTGCTCCTTCCCACCGGTATGGGGAGCTACGGTTGACCCAAGTCAGAGTGTCTGCCCTGGGACTCCACAAGGGAGGGGCTGGCCCGGCAGGAATTTAAACACTTCTCTCCCAGGGGTGCCTGGGTGGCTCAGTCAGTTAAGCCTCTGACTTTGGCTCAGGTCATGATCTCACGGTTCGGTTCGTGAGTTTGAGCCCCGCATCGGGCTCTGTGCTGACAGCTCAGAGCCTGAAGCCTGCTTCAGGTTCTGTGTTTCCCTCTCTCTCTCTGCCCCTCCCTGGCTTGTACTCTGTTTCTGTCTCTCTCAAAAATAAACATTAAAAAAAAAAAAATTTAATACTTCTCTCCAAAATTTTTATATTTTTTATGTATTATCTTCTCAATTTATTAAGTTTAGAATTTTGAAGCAAGTTCCTGAATCTCACTGAACTTCAGGTTTGTGATTTGTTAGAAGTGAAAATGCTCTTTACCCCTCAGGGCTGTGGCAGTTCCCGAGGGAAGGTGCAGGACCGTTTTCTTCAGTAAAATAAATAGTTGGAAGTTGTTGGCATATTATTAGCATACGGGCTAAGAGCACACTGTGGCTGGGTCTTAGTCCTAGCTCCTCCAGGACGTGGTGAGTATTTAACCTGCCTTGACTCCGTTTCTTCAGCATAAAAGGAGGGATAACAATCACAGAATTATCTTGAGGAGTAAGTAAACGAATATACGTGTAAAGTGCTTAGTTCAGTGCCTGGCATTGACCTTTGCCATTATTTTTATACTCTATTATCTTTAGAAAAGGTATTCAGGTTTTTAAAAAAATGGTCATTTATTTACTTTTTTTGAGAGAGAGGAGCACAAAAGCGGGAGAGGGGCAGAGAGAGACGGAGACACAGAATCCGAAGCAGGCTCCAGGCTCTGAGCTGTCAGCACAGAGTTCACCATGGGGCTTCGAACCCATGGACCTCAAGGTCATGACCTGAGCCGAAGTTGGACGCTTAACCAACTGAACCACCCAAGCGCCCTGAGATTCAATTTTTTAAAGCACAAAAAACCTAAACTCCTGGAAATTTTGTGACATTATAAAATGATTTTAATATCCAGAATGCTTGAGTATACGTGCTTTCACTGTGTGTAAGCATTACTGATACTCTTTGGCAGTCTTTGGAAGATGGTGGAGTAGGTGGGATTTATTATTCCAGCTCTACATAGAGCCAAATTCTATGTAGTGAGGAAACCCAGATTTGAGGGTGAAATGGTTTTCCTTGGGTTATGTTGCTATAGGACAGTTGAGCCAAGACAAGGTCTTCTGAGTTTTTATGTGATTTCTATTCAGCTAGCAATATAACAGCGTTCTTAGGTCTGATTTGATTTTATCAGGACAGAGAAATCCTGTGGGGGACCAGGCTGATGAGAAGAATGAGTCCAGGATCCTCCCAGTAAAGGATGGGGAACTGTGTTCCAGTGCCACACTATGTATTCAGGCCAGGAGTCTGGGGACCAAGACGAGGCCAAGAGTCTGGGGACCAAGACGAGGCCAAGAGTCTGGGGACCAAGGCTGGTTTTTGGCCTCAGGATTGGAGGGTGGTAAGGAGTGGGTGAGGCCTCAGAGGAGGGCTTGCCTTGCAGCTCTCTGCCCTGTGCAAGAGTCCTGACACTGATTTAAGAGTTTTCCAGATGGGGCACCTGGGTGGCTAAGTCTGTTAAGCGTCTGACTTTAGCTCAGCTCATGATGTCATGGTTCGTGGGTTCGAGCCCTGGTTGGGCTCTGTGCTGACAGCTCAGAGCCTGGAGCCTGTTTAGGATTCTGTCTCCCTCGCTCTCTGCCCCTCCCCCACTTGCAGTCTGTCTGTCTCTCGCTCTCAAAAATAGACATTAAAAAAAGCTAAAAAAAGTAAAAGTTCTCTAGAAAATATTTAAAAGCCTTCTAGAAAAATAAGTAAATGAATAAATAAATAAAAGCTTTCTAGATTAAAATAGATAACCTTTTTATGCTCTTGGCAAAAACAATTTGTGAATCTTTTTACATTTTGGCAACTGCTCTGAGGATGTTTAGCAATTAATTCTTCTATAAAATGTGAGAGATGTCTATGAGGAGGCAAAGCTTTAAGAATGAATATATAGACTTCAATGCTTAAATGTATCTGTTCTTTTCTCACTGTTTTCCTGGCATCCGGCATTTATTTTGAACTTTATTCAGGTATTAATTCTTTAAAAGGCTTGTGATAGGTTCAATATCATCCTGAAGTTACTGGTAATGGAACTGAAAGGGGGATGTCCTCTGGATCCAGGTCCCTTAGGAATATTTCTTCAGTCTTCACAACCGGCTTGCAAGGTAGGTACTGTCCTTGTTGCCAAGAAGGAAATGTGTCAGTTAGGCAAGCTTATAGTAGGTTTGTAGATCCAGTAAAGACAGAGCAGAACCAGAGTCTGAACTCTTGTGGAAAGTTCTGGAGTCTCTTGCCAGGCTCTGTTACGGTGTCACTGAATATGTACAACTGGAGGAACAGACTACAGGAGGGGATTTTGTCATGAGAATCAAGGCCATAGCATTTTGACAGGCAGTCCCTGGGGTGACTCAGATAACGGAGCTTGAGCTGGACTCAGATTCTGGACTACTTTCTTTCTCCCACTAGTCTGAAAGCGGGTGTGGGGGACACAGGTACAGGTGCAGTGAGTTCTAATCCTCACCTCTAAGCCAGTTATCAGCTCCATTCTGAGAACTGCATTTTAAAGAAGCAGCAATTACTAGTTTTAAAAATTCCCCAAGGTTTCTGTTGTTTAGAAATGTAAATACACATTAGGGTTTTTAGTTTTGGTGTAAAATTTTGTTAGGCTGTATATAACATGTGACCTAATTGAACAACCCATTTAAACATTACTAGATTTTTTTCCCTACTATGAGAAATGAATGAAGAGCCACTGGGTGAGTGAGCAAGTAGTTTACTTTCTAGAACATTCCCTGTGTAACACAAGTGTTTATATTCTAAAAGTTTTATTAGGTAGTAATCATTGATTTGGTTTCTAAAAATGCATATTACTTTGTCCTACAGATCCTTCAGTACACTAATTAATTGCTTTTGCAATCTTATAAATGGGATTGAACAGCAGCCCATTTTGGCTAAAATGGCAGCATGGTTTATGGCTAAATAACCAAAATTTTTTGTGTTGATGCAAATTGATCTAAGTCAAAGGAATCTGATTGTTCAGTTGAAGGCAGATAGACCTCTCTTTGTACAGCTCCCTCGGAGGTGTGGGTGATAATCTCTGCATGCAATTTTAGGCAATTATATGTGTTTTTCTGGCCTTTAGAAAGCCTGGATAAATGAAAGTTAGTTTTAGTTGTGCTATTCATTCCTGTGGCTGTAGTCTTGCAATAAACGCTGGCTGTGGTTTATTCAGATATTTACAATTGATGCTTTCCTGTATCTATGCAGTACTTTAAAGGAAGCTATAACTCTGTGCTTGCTAAGGTGCCTAAGTCTGATCTGGTTTATGAAATTCAGTTGGTGGCTGTACAGGCTTGCTTCTGCACCCCTCCCGCCCCCAGAGTCCTGATATCTTAATGCGGACTTGGTATCTCAATATGAAATTTGCACAGTGGGAGTTCTGAGGTAATATGCCCTGATAGAGCCTCCAATGTCTGCCTCTTAGAGAGGGGATGACAAAGAGAGGGTACCCCAGCTAAGTGCTTGCATAATCAGGCAGCCTGCCTCTTTCTAAGGTGGTTGTTTCGTTTCATTGTGTGGGGTGCGTCGTGCTCTCTAGTGTGTCAGTGTCTCAGGCCCCTTCTCTCCTCTGGCAGCCTTGGTTGTAACCTCTCAATTCTGCAAGGTAGATTGCTTGATGAGCCTCATGAGTTTTGGATGAGAGACGTCAGCTTTCAAACATACCACTTTGTGATCTGCAACACTTTCAGTTTGGAAGAGAACATTTGGTCACTGTACACATCATAAGACGTGCTCTTACAGGGTGCACATAAGTAGCCTCATGCTAAGTCCAGCTTGGTTTATACCGCTTGCGCTGGCTTAATGGATGATAGCAGCTCCTGATTTGGACGCTAAGTCCTATGATCACTCCACTCATACGGGACCATAGACACCATCTCTCTCTCTCTCTTAAAGTTTATTTATTATTTTTTGAGTGGGAGGGAGAGAGAGAGAGAGCGTGCAGAGGCAGGGCAGAAAGAGAGGGAGAGAGAGGATCCCAAGCAGGCACTGCTCAGTCAGCACAGAACCCGATTTGAGGCTCCAACTCACAAACTGTGAGATCATGACCTGAGCCGAAATCAAGAGTCGGATGCTTAATGGACTGAACCACTCAGGTGCTCCACCATCTCTTAAGGATAAACTGAAAAGGAGACCAATGAAGTGACTTGCACATCCCCCCGCCCTTCCCCCGCACCCCTCCCCAGTTACCATCAGATCAGGTCTAGAATCAGAAGAGTTTATCCTGGCCATCTCTGTCAACTGCCCGTACTGCTATCCTTTGGCTGTATGTCCTTTGGCTGGTTTCTCTTTTTAACTTTAACACCAAGAAACCCTCACAGGAAGGTGTTTGGCATTCATTGTTAATTTTAGTGGGCAAAACGCAGTACTCATTTAAAATGTTTGAAATATAGTGTGTGTAAAAGGAGTCTACACAAAATGTGGGCATGATTTAAATGATGATAGTGAAATAGACACAGGACAGAGAGCCGGCAGGACGCTGGGACTGGGGGTGGGGATGTGATCACCTGGGAAGGTACAAGGTGTGGTGCAAACAGTCCGTGTCTTGATTGTAATGGGGAGTACCCAGGTGTGTGCATTTGGCGGCACTCAGGGAACTCTACCCTTGCAGATGGGGGCATTTTTTGTTTATAAATTGTAACTTAGTAAAGTAGACCCATTATTCAACTTACAAAGTAGACCGTTTGCAATGTGTATGTTAGCTCTTTGCGTGCTGTGTATTCCCGTTGACGGGCTATTTTAAAACACAGAATAATTGGGTCTTTATGGCCGAATCAGTGCCTCACTGTTAGAAGACTGATATTTCTATTGTAGTGGACAGATTGTTTGATCTTCATTTTCTTTATTTTGGAACAGCTTGTTAACAGTCTGCATAGACATACTATAAAATATTCTATTTATGAGTGGCATTTTATTTTATTGATGGACAAAACTGATACTGAGTTGTTTTCTACGACCACTGGGCTGCTGATGTTGGCTAACGAAGTCCATGGCCCAAGAGCATTGGTTGTACGTCTCTTGGGTTCCAGACACTGTGCAGACAGGATCCCATTCTTCTCCCCAGCCTATATGATAGGTGTCATCTACCTTATTTAAAAAAATTTTTTTTGAACATTTATTTATTTTGGAGAGAGAGAGAGAGAGAGAGAGAGAGAGAGAGAGTGCTCGTGCATAAGCGGGGGAGGGGCAGGGAAAGAGGGAGACAGAATGTGAAGCAGGCTCCAGGCTTGGAGCTGTCAGCACAGAGCCTGATGCGGGGTTCACACCCACGAATCCTGAGATCATGACCTGAGCCAAAGTTGGACGCTTAACTGACTGAGCCACCCAGACGCCTCTGGTGTCATGTACCTTAAATGTCATCAAGTACAGAAACTGAGGCTTGTGGGTATTAAGCAGCTTGCCCAAGATCCCCACATGGGACATGGGGGAGCCGGGGTTTGAATCTCATTTGTCTGACTGTAAAGCATCCCCCTTTCCCACCATGCACACTGTCATTTAGAAAGGACTGCCCTTTCCTGGAGAAAGGGGAGCACTTTGTCTACTCCCTGGCTGTAGCTGTAGCACGAAGACCATGTGGCGTATCACTTCCAGACTTCCTACATCACACCTGTGACCGGCACACCCCTTGCCCAGCCTCCTTCTGTGGCTCTCTCCTGCCTGCCCAGCCAGGGTCAGCCGCCTGCTGGCAGATCTGATGGGTCCTGGACTCTGGCGCCACCCTTCTTATCCCACTGGGTTTTCCTCACACCCTCCTCAAGGACCCCTGGGGCTCCAGCTGCCTTTTCCTGTCGTGTCCCCATATGTTCTGGGTTAACTGGCCCTACTTTGCCTTTGATCATACCTTTGCTTTCCTCTCTGCATTTGCCAAGTAAAATAAAACAGAAAACAAAACAATAAAAAATAAAACTCCAGTACTCCAGTGCCTGTCAGTCATCCCCAAATCTCAGCTCCTGCCTCTTCTTCTGTGATGTCCCTGATCCCAGCCTCCTACGCTCCCCATTCACCTCCATCTTCTCTGAGCTTCAGGCTTTGGGTCTGAACCAGGTGGTTTAAGTTATCAGGTCCCTCAGTTATTCTTTAATTTCATGTCTATTCTTCCCAATTCAGAACAATAAGAATGATAATCGCTTTATTTATTGGGTCTGGTGTTGTGCTGTGCACGTTAGGTGGCTTTTCTCCAGCAGTCCCCAAGGAGGTAAGTATATTTTTTCTCCCTATCTGACAGATTAGGAAATTGAGGCTCAGAGAGGAATGTCCAGGTACTAAGTGGAGAAATTGAGATTCAAATCCACTTTGACTTGAGTGGTCACATCCTACTCTTGACTCCTGGCAAACTCCTTGAAGGTAATGGAAAGAAAAGAACGTGACATTTATTGTTTCTTTACCAGGGACTGGCATAAAAGGAAGTCAGCTCGTGTGATTTTTACACTAAGGCTAAAAATTAGGTATCACAGCCTCCAAAATCCAAGGGTCAATTTTTTTTTAAATTTTTCTTTTCTTTTTACATTTATTTACTTTTGAGAGAGAGAGAGACAGAGCACAAGCAGGGGAGGGGTAGAGAGAGAAGGAGACACAGAATCCGAAGCAGGCTCCAGGCTCTCAGCCATCAGCACAGTGCTGACACGGGACTCGAACCCGCAAACTGTGAGATCATGACCTGAGCCGAAGCCGATCACTTAACCAAGTGAGCCACCCAGGTGCCCCCCAAGGTTCAATTTAAATGATTTACTCCAGGTCACAGAGCTGATAAGTGGAGACATCAAAATTAAACCAGGTCTTTCTGCCCCTAGACATGCTTTGCTCTGTGCATGAGAAACTCCATCTATATTTCTTTCTCTTAATTCTCTCCAGGGCCTTTTATTTCCTTTTTTGTTCTCTCCAGGGCCCCGGTGGATATTAGTGAAACTTTTCAATTAGTGTTAGGTTGATTGAAAAAAAAAAAGGTTCCCTTTATTCTGTTAGAAAAGCCTGAGTATGTAAGACATCTTCTAGTAGGGAAGAGTGGAACCCGTAAAGAAGTTAGATTTTTTTTTTTTTTTAACATTTATTTATTTTTGAGACAGAGAGAGACAGACAGAGCATGAATGGGGGAGGGGCAGAGAGAGAGGGAGACACAGAATTGGAATCAGGCTCCAGGCTCTGAGCCATCAGCCCAGAGCCCGACGTGGGGCTCGAACTCACGGACTGCGAGATCGTGACCTGAGCTGAAGCCGGACGCTTAACCGACTGAGCCACCCAGGCGCCCCAGAAGTTAGATTTTTAAAAGAGACGATACACAGCAAAGGTGAGGTGGAATCGATTCTCGAATGGCATGGCCACCACAGAATTTTTCATTTATCTTAGGAGATGTACTTCATACTTTCCTGACTTTTACTGTGGTAGAGCAGGAATGTCTAAAATTAAAAGACAGGAGAGGATGACTTAGGATTTCTGTTCACATTTTTTAAGTTGCTGTGTTTTTAGCCTGCTCCAATCAGCCGTTTCCCCACTTCACCCGCCCTTCTCAGGTACAGAATTAAAAGCTTACCCTGGGCCCTGTCCTTGATGGATTTGTAGACCACTGAAATTCACCCAGGGCTCACCCTTAAGAGTAATTAACTATTATTGGGGCGCCTGGGTGGTTCAGTCTGTTGAGCCTCTGACTTTGGCTCAGGTCATGATCTCACGGTTCGTGGGTTCGAGCCCTGCGTTGGGCTCTGTGCTGACAGCTCGGAGCCTGGAGCCTGCTTCAGATTCTGCGTCTCCCTCTCTCTCTGCTCGTCCCCTGCTCACACGCTGTTTCTCTCTCAAAGATAAATAAAGATTAAAAAAAAAAAAGAGTAGTTAACTATTATTAAAAAACAAAACAAAACAAAACAAAACAAAACAACAAACCCAAACAACAAGAAAGGGACTCCTTTAAGTTTTAAATATATAGTAGAGTTTTGTTGATCAAAGCACAGTCTCTGACTGCCCAGCGCACCTTGCGTGTCTGGGCTGTTAGCGCAAGTGACCCAGCGCGATGAGATCGGGTCCGGTTTCTGGATCTTGGAATATGTCCCCCACTTTGATTCTTGCCCGTCGCGTGATTCTGTGGAGTATGCTGCATGCCGAGAGAACAGTTGCCAGTGGTCTTACGGCAATGTGTTAGCCTGAGTGCCAGAAGAGACTCAAGTGTAGATCCTTGAGTGGTGGGCACCAACTCTCTTCCACACTTGGCCTTTTGTGCCATGTAACTGAGCGGTGATGGCTGTGTGCACTGGGTTTTCTTGAAGTGGGCCAGGCAGGTCATCTTCCAGGGCTGTGGGGGCTCCCTTAGAATGTACATGATGTGAGAGCTTTACCAGATGAAATAGCAAAGCGCTCAAATCACCACGTCTCTGTCACTGGCTTCCTTTTTGCTGTGACCATCCAAGGGGTTGGAAACCGCAGTAGTTGTTTAGGTCGTGGGCTTGGAGACCAGGTATTCAAGTCGGCAACGGATCACACAGCAGTGTGCCTAGTGGCTTGGAACCACATTCAAGGCAGTTAAGGTTAGGGTTCTTGCGTTTCTGCCTATTGGCCTGGTGACCTTGGGCAAGTCACTGGGAAAGCCCCGCCCAGTACCTATTTCAGAGGGCTTTGGGAAATTGAGTATGTAAGGGATGTAAAGCAGTGCCTGGCGTATGAGAAACACTTCGTAACTGTCAGCTATTATTACTTGTTCCTTTTGTTTGCTTCTTTGTTGTCCTTCTCCCCTGCCACCATCAAATGCTGGCAGAGACCTTGTTTGTCTTTTTCTCTTGTAACAAGTACCACTAGTTCCCAGGACAGTGTCTAGCCCATGGTAGGAGGTTTGTAAATATTTGAGCTCAATAAATGAATAAAGTGGACACGTGAATGAATGCCAGGCTCCATGCTGGATGATTCGTATACAGTGCATAGAGTGAACACGGTGCTTGACTTCGTGGAGCTGCCACTTTGTCTAGTGGAGAGGAGCCTGGACATATCGTGACCAATGGTGACAAGTGACACACAGGGAAAGAGACCATTTTCAATGGCACGATCAGGGAAGAAGAGGCATTTTCAGACCACGTTGTATGGTTGGCTGATAAACGGCATACCTTTTTCTCTTCATCTGTTTGGAGACTTAAAATAATTATTTGTGGGTCCCCCTCTCTGCTTTTTAAAGCAGTTTCATCTCAAATATTTGCTCTCTTCAAACATATAAACCATTATGTGCATGTTCTAAGGTTTTTAAAAGGAAGGCAAACAAACCTCAGCATTGTAAAAGATTTTAAAAAGTCAACCAAGTAACTTAAAACTGTTTATGATAAATACGTGTTTACTTTTGGTTGCTTGGTATTAATTTTTTTTTCCATTTTGGTGTGTGGGATATTTATTGGTTTTTCTTCATCTTCTCCTGGTTCGTTTGGATAAATTCAGCCAGCAAAATTCTTTTGGGCAGCAGTAATGTTAAAGATTCTGCTTAGTCTTAGGATGAAATTTACATTAAATATTTACATTCTTTTTTTTTAATATTTATTTATTTTGAGAGAGAGAGAGAGAGAGAATCCCAAGCAGGCTTTGCACTGTTAGCACAGAGCCCAACGTGGGGCTCGATCTCACAAATACCATGAGATCATGACCTGAGCTGAAACCAAGAGTTGGACGCTGAACTTGCTGAGCCACCCAGGCGCCCCTACAAGTACATTCTTGAATGTTACAATAACAGATTCTTTTGGCTAGTGGGCGATGAGATAACTTGAAAAGATCGAGTCAAAGTATGCCTGACGGATAAGAGCCATTCTTTAATTAGGGTCCTGACTCTGGCTGACCATAGGAAGCAGAGAACCGTTAGAAGGCTCTGTGCGGCTTTCCTCCATTATCACCAGCATGGCAAAGTGTGTTCTCCACTGCAGGTTAATTAATGATCTTATAGGTGTGGGTTTGAGCTCAGCTCCACATCCCAAACTTCGGTGAAGTTGCCTGCTGTGTGACTTAGTTGCACACAGCCGTGGGGTATGCGTGCACCGCCATCTATCTACACAAAGCCCTGTTACTCGGCCTTGTGGTTAGGGCACTGGAGCTGTGCTTGGAGGGGCTTTTCATCCCTATGCTCTGCACTCAGATGGTTCTCTCTCTAAGCTGAAGGAGACGTGGCTCTGTCACGTAGATCTACTAAACTAAAAGTGTGTTTGGGAGATAGGTACACAGTGCTCTCTTTTCAAAGCCTTGGACAGGGCTTGTGGTTTTCAGCTTCTGGAGTTGACTGAATGTTAGCAAAGCTTCTTGAGCCCTGTCCAGCACCTTGAAGACAGTGGGAAATCAATGTGTGCTCACAGGAGCCATTTATCTATCTATCTGTCTGTCTGTCTCTCTCTCTCTGTCTCTCTCTCTCTTAAAGTAGGCCTCATGCCCAGTGTGGAGCCCAATGCAGGGCTTGAACTCATGACCCTGAGACCAAGACCTGAGCTGAAATAAAGAGCCAGAGTCAGATGCCACCCAGGTGCCCCAAACACGGAGACATTTAATTTGGATTAATGATAGGATCCATTTGAGTTGAATGATACAGCAACTTGCTCAGTTTATGTTAAGTACATCATCTTTTCTTTCTCTCTATTTAGATTTTTCTTGAAATGCTTGTAGGAAGCTCTTTTTGGCTGGGATGCAAGAGTGAGGCTGGCTCCTAAGCCCTTGAGCTCATGCCTCTGGTAAAGTAGTAAGGAAGCTCTTTTGGGAAATTCAGAGGGAGTGAACATGATGAACAGGAGCGAGGGCCAAAGCCCTGGCAGGGACGATACAAAACAGTACATCGTCCGCAAGTAACTAATGTTTGACTTTGGAATGCATCTTTATTTTTGGCAGTGGGTTTGCCTCCTGTGTTCTGCCTGGACAAACGTTGGGCTTAGTCGGCATTCCTTAAGCACGTGCTGATTATGGCCAAAGAAAGTGGCAGCCTTGAGGTATGCTGGTGACCATCTGGATTAGACATTTGCTACGGACCTTGTGTTCATATAACACCTCCCGAAGCTAGAGAAGCAAGAAACCGAAAGGCGCTTTTAGTGAGGTTCTCATGAGTGGTAGCATGTTTTAACCATAGTGCTCCCTTTATGCAGGCCCCAAATGAGAATGTAATGTTCTCTTCTCTTCTCTTCTCTTCTCTTCTCTTCTCTTCTCTTCTCTTCTCTTCTCTTCTCTTCTCCTCTCTTCGCTCCTCTCCTCTCCCCTCCTCTCTCTCCTCTCCTCTCTCCTCTCTCTTCTCTCTCTTTTCTCTTTTTCCTTTCCTATCCTATCCTATTCCCCCGCGCCCCCCCCCCCACTTTTTTTTTTCTGTAGGATTCAGGTTCTCTCCGTGTAAAAATTCCCAAGTGACACAATTTAAGTTCCTTTCCTTCTGATAACATGGAGTCCTGACCAAAGTTGTCACTTGCTGCTGGACTCTACAGAAATAATTGTGTTCTTTAAGGCGATGATCAGTGTATATTCTGAGACCCAGGAGGGGCTATCACGACGTGTTCACAATGCTGTTGTTGACTAGAGCTCTGAGTTTTAAATGTGGTCAACTTTGGTGCCCTTTGAAAGATTGGGGAGCATGCTGCTTCTCTTTGGATGTCCTCAACCACTCTGCCCCAGCCAGAGTTAGAGGCTCCCTCATGTTCCCATGCAATTTTGTACTTAGCCTTTATCATATGTCCCTCATTGTGTTATATTCTCTATTTCTCTGTCCTCAGCATCCGAGCACAGTGCTAGGCCCACATGGGGATTTGTGGTAGTTTTCCATTACGTCATAAGAAATTGCCACAAAAAACGTAGTCACTTAAAACAACACAGCGTTTGTTATGTCACAGTTTCCCCGGGCCAGGAGGAAGGGCACGGTTTTATGAGGTCCTCTGACTTGGGTCTCACAAGACTGTCATCAAGGTGATGGCCAGGGCTTCCCCCCTCTGCTGAGGCTCAGTCTTCTTCCAAGTTCATGAGATTATTGGCAAAATTCGCTTCCTTGTGGTTATAGAACTCAAGGTGGCTTTTTTTTTTTCTTTAAAAGAGGGTCCCAGTTCCAGGCCCTCTTTAAAAAGCGTTGCCTTGGGGTGCCTGGGTGGCTCAGTCGGTTAAGTGTCCGACTCTTGATTTCAGCTTGGGTCATGATCTTGCGGTTCCTGGGTTCAAGCCCTGCAACAGGCTTCCAGCTAACAGTGTCAAGCCTGCTTGGGATTCTCTCTGTCTCCCTGTCTCTTTCCTCCCCTCCCCTGCATGCTGTTTTTCTCTCTCTTTCAAAATAAATAAACAAACTTCAAAAACATGTTTAAAAAAAAAAAAAGCATTGCCTTAGGGCTCAGTCGGTTTAGTGTCTGACTCCTGATTTCCGCTCAGGTCATGTTCTCACGGTTCATGAGATCCAGCCGTGCGTCAGGCTCTGTACTGACAGCAGAGAGCCTGCTTGGGATTCTCTCCCCACCCCCCCTCCCCCCCCCCCCCGCCCCTCTCTGCCTCCCTCCCTCAAAATAAATAAACGAACATTAGAAAAAAGCACATTGCTTGATTAGGTCAGGCCCACTCAGGAGCCTCTCTCTGTTTATGAATTCAAAGTCAACCAGTTGGGGAACGTAATTACTTTTGCCAGATCCTTTTGCCGTGTAACATAATCATGGGAGTAATATCCCGTCAGATTCACAGGTCCCACTCATATTCAAGGGGAGAGGCTTATACAGGATATACATAACAGGGGGACAGAGATCTTGGGGACCATCTTAAAATTCTGCCTACCAGAATGCATGCTCAATAGTGTTGAAAGAAAGAATGAATGAAATGAATTAATTCTGACAGATGGCAGCATAGCAACCGGCTTTATTGTAAAATGAGTGAGAGAAGGTATTGAGGTCCTTACTGCAAAATGCAGTTGCGTTTTATCCCAAGTGAGCTGTTTCCTGGCAGCTATAAAGGCATAAACAGAAGAGAAGAAATAGCAAGAAAGCAAGGAAGGAAAAAGAAAAGAAGGAAATTGCGTCTCGGGCTGATTTCAGGCGGCAGCTCCAAGGAACTCTACCCACCCTCCGGTCTGCTGATGTTTAAAGTTGGTCAGAGACCAAGAGCTAGGGGTATCTTCTCAGTTCTGCCCCTGGGCTTAGCCACTCTGTAAGCAGAAAGGTGGAGGCAGTCAAGGGAACCACCCCCTCCCCCCCCCCCCCCCCCCCCCCCCCCCCCCCCCCCCGCCACCTCCTGTCAGCTTTGCTTTTAGTTTCCAGAGACGGAGTCTTTGCTGTAGGCTGAAATAAAAACCTGACTCTTTATTCCATCCCTTATAACCACATGCACATGCGGTATCTCTTGGAACCCTCCTGCAGTGAGATGCATTAGGTGTGGAAAGGAAGCCTTAACTTCAAATCTCCTGGCTGTGGTTGGCTTTAAAAATCAAATTGAACCATGGCCGTCTGTGTTTAATTTGGAAGAACAGAAAGGATGTGTGCTTTGTGGCGCCCACGTAGTATAAAAGTCTCCATGACATAATACCACTCTGCCCAGCCTTGGAAGCTTCCCGTGCAGACAATGGCTCTGCTTCCCTGACAGTTCCCAGGCATGGGTGCCACCTTGTGTAAACAGTGCTGTTTTTAGTGAGTTGCAGAAGCAAAAGGATGACACATTAATAGCAGCTGGAGGGTCTCATTAAAATTGGGA
This sequence comes from Panthera tigris, assembly GCF_018350195.1. Classification (NCBI taxonomy): domain Eukaryota; kingdom Metazoa; phylum Chordata; class Mammalia; order Carnivora; family Felidae; genus Panthera; species Panthera tigris. The sequence continues at coordinate 24,261,064 of NC_056660.1, read as the reverse complement.
GGAAAATATGAAGACTGGAGCCTGGTAATGTACAAACAGTAAAAGAGTCTTTGTCTCATCTGATTAACAATTGGATACATTCTGATTGCCTTTCTGGATTGTAAGAACCAGCATTCAGCCTGAAGTACTGTGTTTTTCTTCTTTACAGTAGCCTATCCCTGTTTTTCAATTCTCTTATTCCCTCCAAAATTAATGTGCTGGTCCTTTGCAGTCCCTTGAGAACCGAAATGGCTTTGGTGGCTGGCCTCCATGAGCTGGTGGAGAATCAACTGGCAGTCACTAGGCTGGATTTGGGAACACCTGAATTATGCAGTAAGATGCTAACATCTTGGGAGGTGGCAGCCCAGGGTTTGGCTCTCCTGTCTGGAAGGGCAGGGGATGCACGCTGTGGGAGAGCTCTCTGGGGAGGAAGAGTGTTATTAATGATTTTAACTGGCTGTCTCTAGCTCTGCAGGGAAATCTACATTCTGCTAAACGTTCCCTCTCTCATGAAGAACGTGGTTTTCCCAGGTGCGTAGGTGGGGGACTTGTTGTGTGCAGGGCAAAGGGGCTGCATTTTCAAGAATTTGTATAGAACGTGGTTTTCCCAGGTGTGTAGGTGGGGGACTTGTTGTGTGCAGGGCAAAGGGGCTGCGTTTTCAAGAATTTGTATATAGACTTGGGAATGAAAACAAAATAGGCCAAAGGAATGGTCTTTGGAAACCTGGTCTGGTTGACTCAGCCGAGCAGGAGTGTGGTCATGTGCTCGACTGCAGCATCTAATTATGGGCAGAGTTTGCAGACTGTCACCTGATACGAGCCCACCGCACACAACTTAACTCTAGGCTGGACCTTCGGTAGTCATCAGTAATCATTTTTTTTTTTTTTAACCCATCAGAGTGATATTAACCACTATAGAATTCCATGGATCAAGATGCCAATATTAGATCGATTGACATGCTCTGTGTTTTTTGCCTATGGTTATTTTTTCTGTATCGGGAATGGTGTTTCCATATATGCCCGTTTTATAGCTAGTGAGAAAAAAATGATTTTTCTCTATATTAGTCCCTCTTCCAGCTGAGTTGAATAGAGGGGAAAGCCGGCTCCTTTTCTGGGGCTGGTCAGTATCAGTCTGATGATGTGAACAATAAAGAGGTAATAACACCTCTGTAATCACAACAAAGCAAATAACCTTTAGTTTCTTTCCTAAATCACCTTACCACATTTCACCATATTCACACCTTTCAGAGTTAATTTTTCTGCAGACTCACCCAAAGGCAGCTAGCTGCCTGCTGTGTCTCTGACCTCCGTCAGCAGTGTGGACATTGAAATAATTGTCAGTTAAATCTAATTTCAGAAACATCTGTCTCATTGTTCACCATCTTGCAACTTAAAATATTGAACCATGAGGTGCCTGATCTTACTTCCTGCATTGTAACTTTGTTAACTTTGTGTAACTTCAGGGTAATTTGACAAGACTATGTCTGTACCTGAGAAGGGCAGGTCCAGAAAGTGGCTACTGAAGGAGCCCGGGGCAAGGGAAGCTCTTGGGCATTTTGGCATGAACATTTGTTTTGAGTTTCTAGCCCCAAGGCCTTTTCATAGAATTTGTTTCTCTCCTGGCCGCCCTCCCCCCCCCCCCCTTGCCTCCAGTTTTTAAAAAATTAAGTCTCTTTCAACCCAAACATTCTTATTTGGTAGTGAGCTAGCTCTGGAAAATTGCCTTATAGAAGAACTATTTTCTGTGAAGAAGTTTTAAAATGACTTCTATCACTTGTGATCAGATTACAAGCTGACTGTAGATGTTTCTAAAGATCTGAAAATAATAGAAAGAGCTTCATTTATTTTACTTTTTCTGATCTCCTTACTGGAATCCTGTGTTGTTAGAATGGGATATGAAATCCTACAGGGTGCAATTTGCAATTTGCATCCTAACCAGCAGTTGAAATGACAAGAGCAAAACCACTAAGAAGTATAAGGGATTCCGTGGCTTTTTGTAGTGTTAGCATGTAGCATACTGCTTTGTGTTCCAGGGGCACTGACATTGGAACTGGGGACACTTGCTTTTTTGATCTGGGACAAATCTGTAAGACTGATAAATGACCAGTGAATGTATATTTTACAGCAGGGCTTGAAAGATGAACTTGCTTGTGAGACCAAAAGAAGTTCCTTCCTTTTTCTGGCCTGGACTGATCCTGCAAGATGTGGATTAATGAATGCAGATATATTGAGAAAACCTAATGTCACCAGAGAAACATTTCTGACGTGCAAGATGGACCAAGATGGGAAAGCTTAAATGCATTGCAGTGACCTTGGAAGGGACAGAGCCTTAGGGGCAGAGTTCTTTCTCCCAAAGAGGAGCAGAAGACAGGGGGAACTGGTAAAAATTCCAAAGTTTTCAGGGCTGAGTCTGTTCTAATGAAGCTCCAGGAAAGGGAATTTGTGTACAAGGGCTGTCTTTGGGCCTTTGATATTATTGTTATCATCATTTTTTAAATGCTTATTTATTTATTTATTTACTTACTTATTTATTTATTTATTTTGAGAGAGAGAGAGAGAGAGAGAGAGAGAGAGAGAGAGAGAATCTCAAGCAAGCTCTGTACTGTCAGTGTGGAGCCTGATGCGAGGCTCAAACTCACGAACTGTGAGATGATGACCTGAGCCGAAATCAAGGGTCAGACGCTTAGATGGCTCAACCACCCAGGCGCCCCTAGGCCTTCGTCGTCGTCGTCATCATTATTTTATTACTGTTAGTAGCAGCAGTAGAGCAATGCTTCAGATATTGGCGCGTGCAGCTGGAACTCATCCTCTTGCTGATAGATGTACCACTGAGTAGGCTTCTAGATCGCCTCACCAGTGGGTCTAGCATTCACCTGCATAATGAAATAAAGCAAGACACAATCTCCGTAGCACGGTGGTACAAGAAACTGGGTCCACGTTCCATCTCCATCCTGACATTGGAAACTTGCCGGTGTTGGGGTTTTGTTGGGTCCTCATTGCCTCAACGAACCCCACGGCGGCAGGGGAGCTCTTGCCTCCTGCCTCTGACCCCCTACCCCCTTAACCCCCTGATTCACTTTGTACACTGAGTGGAATATGGCATTGGCCGTGCCTGGAGCATCTTAGGGAAAGGCTTAAAGGGAGGTGAGGTAGGAAGGCCAGGGACGGAAATGAACACAAAACCACAACGCGCAGGGGAACTGGGAGTTGGGATGAAGGCAGTGGGCCCACAGGATCTGGAGATGGGAATTGAGGGATGGGGCTGCAGTCAGACCAGCAGCATCCACCCAATGTGTGCCACGTGTCACCCCGGGCTCCACGCACACGGGATTTATTGGTTCATCAGTCTCGCAGAGGCCCTGGAAGGCGAGCTACCATCACGATCATCCCCAGCATAGATATGAGGAACCTGTAGGCAATCTTTCTGCTGTGAAGTGGCCCTTTCAGGGGCACAACCCCAGAAGTTTGGCTCTAGTTTATGCCCTTAACTGTTACACTGTCTTGAAGAAAGCAGGGGGCAAAAATCACAACCAAAGCCGGCTTCGTCCTTCAGGTTATTCCAGCCACCCTGCCTCTCCTGAGTCGTGGGGCTTGAACTCACAAACCATGAGATCATGACCTGGGCGGAAGCCAGACACTTAACCAACTGAGCCACCCAGGTGGCCCTCCGTCTCCACCTTTTTTAAAAGTTTTTTTTTTTTTTTTTTTTTTTTTAAGAAAGTGAAGGCTGTAAGCTAAAAGCTGTTCATTTCACGGGACTCTGGCAGTTGAAAAAATCTGACTGAATTGTAGGACACAAAGGACCCTTGTTACCAGGCTTTTCCACCAACAGGAAAACAGCTGTTGCTCTCGTCTTTTCTATCATTTCATTTTTCCAGTGGCCAAGTGGTTGCTTTTGAGTTCCTGTAGATGTCTTCATGGGGGACGAGCGTGGTTTGGGTGGAATTAGACAGTAAGTGTTACCAAGCACTTCACAGAGGTTGTTGAGCTCGGGAATAAAGGCCCTACCCCAGCTCTCCCAACAGCGTGCACCACAAAGACTTACTCTCTCAGAAAGAAAACAGAGGACAGTTCCGTTCAGCCAAGGGTGGAGCCGGGAACTTAATCCATTTCTCAAAAATGTATTCCCAAGAAATCCATGTTGATCAAAGCCAGAGGCATCCAGTGTCTGTCTGTTGCAATCTCAAGGAATATCCTGCCACAGATTCTCCAAAGACTGATCTTGATGTCATAAAATTGCAAACCTTTTTATCTTTAAAAGTTTGTCAAGTCTCACATTCCACGTTTAATTCTGACAGCTACCAAGACAAATCAGTTCTAGTTTCCCTCTTTTTCAAAGGTGTTGGTGAAATTTGCTGTAACCCATCCTCCTCAATCAGCCAGGTCAAAAGCACTAACATTCTGGTCTTTTCTGGGTGCTAAAGAAATATAGCCCTGAGAGTCCTGGCCAAATTTAAAAAAGTGGATTTCACTGTACCAAGACATTTTTTTTTTTTAACGTTTTTATTTATTTTTGAGACAGAGAGAGACAGAGCATGAACAGGGGAGGGTCAGCGAGAGGGAGACACAGAATCCGAAACAGGCTCCAGGCTCTGAGCTGTCAGCACAGAGCCCGACGCAGGGCTCGAACTCACGGACCACGAGATCATGACCTGAGCCGAAGTCGGCCGCTTAACTGACTGAGCCACCCAGGCGCCCCTGTACCAAGACATTTTTATGGCCAAGTTAAGTCAGTGATCTATCTCATGCATGGGGGGTCTTGGTTGGGGACATGGAGTGTGGTTTTGTCCATGTTCTGTGGCTCATCTACCCTTCCTCTCTTTCGTATGGAAACCTTCTAATTCAGAAGCCACTCTGTGAATATTTGGCTCTAGAGATGCCTTCGGATTCCTGGCTGCACGTGTGAATGTCAGTACTCACATATGTTAGGTCTAGGCAGTTGAGAGTCCCTAACCCCCTTAGGTTTCTTTTTTGTTTCATAGAGTAGATATTAGATGTTAGTGATGTGATTTGATCTGATTAGATCCCTACAAACGTTTGACCTTAATCATTTATTTGTATCATTTGTTAACATTTCAACCAAGACTTTTTTTTTAGCTACCAAGATGTTAAACTGCATGAAGTCAGGAAAGTTCATATAATGTGTTTTCCCTTTATACAGAAGAATATTTTCTAGGTATTTTTTTTTAGAGGTGATATAGGTAGTAGTTAAGGACCTGACCTCTGAAGTTTCCTTATACAGATCCTGGCCTGGCCACTTGCCAGCTGTGGGGCCTCAGGCAAGTTCCTTAATCTTTCTGGGCCTTATTTTCCTGTTCTGCAAATTGAGGATGAGAAAGGGATGTTGGGAGATTTAAGGGGATAATCCACCTAAAGCTCAGTACTTGACAGACCGTAGACATTCAGTAAATGCAAACTAATATTTTTGTGTTCCTATTCATTGGTATTTTATAGTTTTTTAAATTATTTTTTTATTTAAATTTTTTTTTAATGTTTATTTTTGAGAGAGAGGGAGACAGAGTGTGAGCAGGGGAGGGGCAGGGGAGGGGCAAGAAAAAGGGAGACACAGAATCCAAAGCAGGCTCCAGGCTCTGAGCTGTCAGCACAGAGCCCGACACGGGGCTCGAACCCATGAACCATGAGATCGTGACCTGAGCCAAAGTCGGATGCTTAAATGACTGAGCCACCCAGGTGCCCCTATAGTTTTTTAAAACAGCTTTTTAGTAGTAAACAGGGAAGTGATACACGTGGACCGATACAACGAATTTTTGAATGGAACAACTAAAATAGTGAAATCAAAACCTTATTAATCAAAGAATAATTGAAGAAACCAGATGTTTAGCCTAGAAAAGAAAAAAAAGTGTACAAACAGTAGTAACCATGTTCCAGTATCTCAGGGGAAACCTGTAGCTTTTGTTAGAAATTTATCTTAAAAAAATTTTTTTTAAATGTTTATTTATTCTTGAGAGATAGAGACAGAGCATGAGCAGGGGAGGGGCAGAGAGAGACACAGAATATGAAGCAGGCTTCAGGCTGTCATCATAGAGCCCGACATGGGTCTCAAACCCATGAACTGCAAGATCATGACCTGAACTGAAGTCGGACACTTAACCCACTGAGCCACCCAGAAGCCCCTAGAAATTTATCTTAGTGAGAAAAACCACATAAGATTAGAAAAACATATTTGTTAGTAAAAATTAATCTGTCTGTAACTTTATCCAAAGTATGTATGATTCTGAAATTCTAGGCAATGGGACCTAAACTCAAAGACAAAAGGATAATTAAGACATTTAAATTATAATCTGTTCAATTTACCACTGGGATAGTTCTAATTTTAGTTACAGAGTAGCTTTCTTCTGGGGAACCTAAATTTCCTTACACACATCGCCTCATTCCTTCCCACAGCAAGTTATGTTAATCTCAGTGTTTCTCACTTGATTGAAGATCTTGCCGCCCACGGTGTGGTCCACGGATCAGCAGCGTTGGGATCACCCGGGAGCTCACTCAGTCACGCAGCCTCAGGCTTCACCCCAGACCTCCTGAATCTGATCTGCCCTGCTGTGTAGCCTGTGTTGCTGATAGAACAGAGACGCCCACTCCTTTCTTTCTGATGATGATGCACTCTGTGAAGACGTCTCGCACCCTATGTTCCTCTCCTTAGGCTTAACTGTGCCCCCGGGTGCTTTTTTTTGAGGCTTTGTCCCCTGGATTTCTTCCTAAGTGCTCTGAACTTCATAGCTCTTTATTTCTTAGTTTTACCAGGGCATTTCAGTCTGGTGACAACTGTATAGTCAAAACCCACGTGGTATCTATTTAATAACGTTTTGTAAAGTACCACTTGTTACGAAAACAAAGTGGATCATCCTGAGCTGAAGCTATATGTAAAATATGGGTGGAATTTGTGCGTCAATCGGGAACTGATGGGGAAGGTTATTTTGGTCTGCCCTAAAAGTTACTCTCCAAACTGCTTCCACACGACCAAGCACTGACAGAGCAGAGAGTTGCGAAGTTGCTTCACTACTGAAAAGTAAACGGAAATTTATGGGATAACAGTGACATTGAGTAGAAGTAGTTCGTTAAGAGAACTGTATTTTTCATAGGTAACTGGAAACATTTCCAGCTTTTAAAATGAACAGATGTCTTTTTCTCTCGTGATTAGTAAGGTTTTAGAAAACGAGTAGGGGTCACTTGGTACAATTTCTGACATATGGTTGAAAACCTTGTGGATCTCTTTGTTATTAATAAGATGTCTTAAAAGCAGCTGGCATGCGTATATTTCTGCTGTTCATAAGCATACATTCTGTATTTCTCTAATTTGCAACAGTGTTGTAGTAACAAGTGTGGTATGAAATTAGTTTTCCTGAATGTGCTTTACCTACGTATGCATGATTCACTCAGATAATTTTCATTCTGCAGGTTACGTCTATCTTTTTGGTTGTAACTGGGTTTACTGGGGATAAGAATGAACATGGTCATTCCCCCCCACCCCAGGACATTGGTATGATAAATGTCATTGCAGTGCTAAGAAATCCTTTTCTGCTGAAGAACAACCACAAAGACTGTGGTTTAAGACTTTCTAAATTTTTCTTTTTTTTTTTTTTTTTCCTTTTTAAAATCTAAACCACATATTCAGATTTGGTTGTGCTTCCCAGTGTCTGCTTTTAGATTTTTCTCGACTTCGTGTTCTCCCGGTTCTCAATTATGAATCAGGCCAGTACTGGAAACAAAACTTGCACTTTCAAATTTTGAATTTTGAATTTTTAAACCCTAAAAGGATCATGCATTCTTTTCACAGGCCAGAGCACACAGACATGTGTATTGATAGTGTAGCGGCTAGAAATAGTTGGACCTATAGGAGACACAAAACACATGACTGTTAGAATAAAGAGAGGGCAAGACAATGACAGGAGAAAGACCGGTGGGTGTGACCACAGAGATGGCACATTTTGCTAAATTCAGTATGGTACTTGTTGCCCAGAAAGCCTTAGGGAAGGCCACACACGGGGTCCATGGCTGCCTGTCACATGTGGTTGACAGCCAGGAACAGCCCTAGCAAGGCTGAGGAGAATGTCACTCATTTGTTTGTTCTTTCAGCCAACTGTGATTGAATTCCTTCCCTGGGTTTTGGAATTGGGCCGTAGCCGCAGCGGTATGTGTATGGGGGTCAGGATAGGGTCCTGCCGTATTTTGTCCACACCAGCAGCTCTCCCTAGCATCAGGTCTCCCCAAGCAGAAAGGATTGTTAGACATTTTGTGTAGATGTGGTTCAGGTCACCCAGGGTTTTGTTTCAGCTTCAGCAGAGGGGACAGAGACTCTCAACTGGGTCTTGATATCTTTATCGGGACATCGAGGAGTAAGTAGGCCATTAAATGACCTCAGTCGTACCTTCTAGCTGAGACCCTTGAGATGCATGGTTTGCTAAGGATCAAATGCTATAAGAAGATGCTACAAGAAGCTTGTAAGACTAGACCTTTCTTAACAATCCCAGTTGCTGATGTTGTAAATGTTCTAACAACACCTCCCTCGGCATACTGCTTGCTGAAGACGAAGTTTATCTCCATTTGTCCTGATTGTAGAGGAGAGTGGAGGGATGGCCTTAGGAGCCATCTTTGTTCCTGACCTTATGTGCCACACTTCTGTTAGTCACGGAACGGCACATTTCTGTAAAGAAGACATGAATGTTTGCGTTCTGCAAAGGCCAGATAGGTTGCTTTGCAATTACAATGTGCGGATTGTTTATTCCTATTAAGGGAAAAAATATTGAGGCTTGATAATTGATTTTTGGCACTGATGAATCAAGGTGGATTAGACAACCCCTTAGGACACTCCTGATCACCTTGCAGTATGGGAAAGACATTGTAGAAGAAGGAAATCAGCAAGGGTGTTGGGACATATTGTGGGTGCCCGAGAGGAGGTGTTTGACTCAAGTTAAGTTTTAGATGGTCCCTGATTTAGGAATGGGTCTCTTAGTAAATGCTTTTCTTTTTTTCTTTTGTGGCATTTATTAGTCAGGAATCAGAAGCACATTTCATTAGCCCTCCCTTATCTGTAGTTGCTCTTCCCATAGTGTCATTTGCCAGAGGCAGGTGATCCTCCCTCAGAGGCACCTTCCCGAGGTCAGTAGTAGCGTGACACCACGTCACGGTGCCTGCTGCGTCGTCAACTGCATTTCGTCTCATCACGTGGGCATTTGCTTATCTCCTGTCCTCACAGGAAGGAGGAGTAGAGTACGGTTAGACCTTCTGAGAAGGACAAAGAGACCGCACTCCCATAGCTTTTATTATAGTATAGTGATAAAATTGTCCTATTTTATTATTTTTCTTGTTAATCTCTTGCCGTGCCTGGTTCACAAGATAAGCTTTATCACAGGTGTGTATGTATAGAAAGGACACAGTATATGTAGGGTTCACTACTGTTTGTGGTTTTGGGCATCTACTGGGGGTCTAGGCACGTATCCCTGACAGGTAAGGGGGCACTACTGTGGTTTATTGTTATTGTGGTGGTTTTAGAACAAGCTTTTAGAGATGGATTTCATTAAATGCTACTAGTTTTGTTGGTGAAAGATTGAAACAAATCTACCTTTTTTTTTGATACCTGTGACACTATAGACCTGAAATTAGGTCTTAGGTGAGGGAACTCTGCGAAACTGTGAAAATACATGTATCATTCATGTTATTCTTTGTAGTGTATGAAATAAATAATCTCCTTTCTTCTTTCTTTCTTTCTTTCTTTCTTTCTTTCTTTCTCTTCCTCTTTCTTTCTTTCTTTCTTTCTTTCTTTCTTTCTTTCTTTCTTTCTTTCTCTCTCTCTCTCTCTTTCTTTCTTTCTTTCTTTCTTTCTTTCTTTCTTTCTTTCTTTCTTTCTTTCTTTCTTTCTGACAGAGAGGGTGAGGGGCAGAGAGAGTGGGAGAGAGAGAATTCCAAGCAGGTTCCACACTGTCAACATGGAGCCCGATGCAGGGCTCAAATTCACAAACTATGAGATCATGACCTGAACTGAAACTGAGTCGGATGCTCAACCGACTGAGCCACCCAGGGGCCCCAGCCTCTGCTTTGTCTTCTCAGTTGCTGAAACTAGTTTTAGCGTTTCCATTTCATTTTCAGTGTCACAGAGTATTTCAGGGATAGTGGGACTATGATTATTAGCATTATAAAGATATTTAAATATAATTTAATATGAGAAAATCAAAGGGATGTGCAAATTTGAGGCTGTCTTCCCCCCTTATGGGTAAATCCAGTCATAGTAGATCTCTGATAGAATTGTAAATGCTGAGTTACTTGATTTTTCCTGACTGACTTATCTCGGAGTATTTATATTTACAACATGCTGTGCATGAAACTGTGAAAACCTGAACCATACAGTTTCATTATCATATAAAGTTATAGAATGTTTTTTATTTACATAGTAAATCTGGGATAGATTATAGTAGAAACTCCTATAAATCTGAGATACTGAAAGTGGTAGCAGTTTTCAGAGATAAATAAGTAACTTATTAGTCTGAATAAACATCTCTCTGCTAGTTACATGATAAATAATCCGTAACTTTCCTTGTTCACCCCTTTGAGTTTCCTTATAGACATACCTGCTTCGTTTTCACATGCTTAAGGTCTTAGCAGTATTTTGCCCCAGGTTCCCCACCCATCTTTTTATTATAAAGGAGTTCAAAATAGAGAAATTGAACAAATAGTAGTACATTGAACATCTATATATCTACTGCCTAGATTCATTAATTACTGTTGTGCTGCATTTGCGCTGTGTGTGTGTGTGTGTGTGTGTGTGTGTGTGAGGGTATGAAGGTGTGTACATATATGTATATATTTTTGCTGAATAATGTGAGATAAATTGGAGTAAGCAAATACCATGATGTGGACCCCTTACTTTCTTAAATGTCTATTTTCTTTTTTTTTTTTTAATTTTTTTTTTCAACGTTTTTTATTTATTTTTGGGACAGAGAGAGAGACAGAGCATGAACGGGGGAGGGGCAGAGAGAGAGGGAGACACAGAATCGGAAACAGGCTCCAGGCTCTGAGCCATCAGCCCAGAGCCTGACGCGGGGCTCGAACTCACGGGCCGCGAGATCGTGACCTGGCTGAAGTCGGACGCTTAACCGACTGCGCCACCCAGGCGCCCCTTAAATGTCTATTTTCTAAAAATAAGGACAGTCTGCATAACCACAATGAAATTTCAAAATGTGAAAATCAACAATTTTTCGTGACATCTGATATCTAGCCTGTATTCAGATTTGCCCAATTAGCTGCAAAATTACTTTTCTGACAGTTTATTTTTTCCCTGAACTAAGACCCAGGCAGTGTTTATGCCTTGCAATAACATTTTAGCCTTTATTCTAGAGTCTAGAGCCGTTCTCTTACATTTTTGTGGGACATTGACTTTCAGAGACCAGGCTGCATGCTGTGGAGAATTGCCTCACATTGAGGACACGCCTGATGGATGGTTTCCCTTGGGGCCATTCGGTTTTCTTTCACTCCTGTATGTCCTATAAACTGGAAGTTGGGCAAAAAGTTTGGAGATTATTTCTCTTACCTTTTTTTTGTGGGGGGGGGGAGGGTGGAGGAGCTTAAGAAAAAGTGAATGCTGTGTTTTCAGAACAAATTTCCTTAAAACCCAGGCCTCTGAGGGAATGAGTAGAGTGGGGAGAAATAAAGACTTTATTGGAAGGCAATACTTGTAAGCTTATTTATTTACTTTTGTTACTTTATTTTTGAGGGAGAGAATAGCAGAAAGAGAGGGAGACAAAGAATCCAAGGCAGGCTTCCCTCTGTTAGAGGAGAGCCCAACACAGGGCTCGAACTCACAAACTGTGGGATAATGGCCTGAGAAATCAGGTGCTTAACCCACTGAGGTGCCCGGATGCCCCAGTGTTTGTGAGCTTCTGATTAGAGTCTCTTCCTTATTTCAAAAGACCTGAAGGAAAAGTCCCTTCCTGTCTCCTTTCCTTTGGCCTTCTGTGGCACCTGGCCTGTGTGCCCCCAGTAGATCATTTTCGCAGTGTGGCAACTGTTGTGTGTCCTTTTTGTCTTGCCTCTCAGCCCACGAGATCCTGACAGCAGGAATGATCTTGATTTTATTGGAACAATTCAGTGTTACCATATTGAATTACATTATTTTGCTAGTTTATTTTTATTTAAAACTTTCTTCTTAAGAAGTTAGGGGAAAGGAGTTTTCTGGATCCACGACTTAGTTGTCTCTACTGGGTGTGTGGATGTTTTCTCAAATACTGGATGGATTCACCCTCTCTCTCCTGTCCTTAGTTTAGCTAGTTTGACACGTCTGGTCTTCAGATACTCCCAAGTGAAGTGAGAAGGTAGGTGTGTGTATCAGCACACTACAGGTGTCCTGGGTTTTAGGAGTTGACGTGTATCTTCTCTGAAACTAATTTTCTGTTGCCTGTGGTGCTGTTTCTCTTAGCGCTTTGCCTGCTATTCCCGCGGAAACATGTGGACTCTCTTTTACTCTCACAGAGCTAGGGATATCAGTTAGACAAAGTCCGTTCCTGCAGGGACATTCTCATTGGCTCTATGGCCCTAAAATGTTGTGTAAGTATACTTTTTGTGTGCCCTACAACTTAGCCTAAACTTTGCTATAAATGGCAATGATTCTGAATTGCTTTGGTTCCATGCCAAATGCTGGAAATAATTTTGGGATGTAAAAACAGAGCTTTCACATGAAAATATTTATTTTACGGGCGGTTGATAAGCACGCATGTGTGTTCTTCATTTTCATAATGAATTAGTTCCTTTCTTCAATTGCAAGAATAAGTCTTCATTACTACCTAGTTTGTTGGAGTGGAAGTGATTCCAGTAGGATTATTATGATTTCGTTGTGACTCGCTTCTGGAACGGCATCATGGAGTGAATATTTTAATGAGATTTGAAGAAAAAGAAATAGTCTGTCTGACTGTGCACTTAATAAGAGGAAAGGCGGCTTTCGGCATTCGCTTTTAAGTATCATTTATTTAGGCAGTGCTTGAGGCTAGCCACCAGGTTCCTCGTGGCAATTAAGACGAGAGTCTGGATTTCAGGGAGCTCTCAGTCTAGCAAACCTAATTAAATTAGAGTTCTTTGACCAGGAAGGGGCCGCAGAAAATCATCAGATCCAGCCTGTTGCCTTAAGGCAAGTAAGATATTAACTGCTGTTCCCAGGTGAGCCTTTGAAAGCCATGGTGCTGCTTTGAACAAATAAAGGAGAAGAGGGGACGGCAGCCTGGGCTGTCTTACTGCACTTTTCTTTTTCGTGTAATGGTTTTATTTTCAATTCAATGCACTAGGTTGATAGCAAGGACAATAATATTTAGAGCTTGAGAAATTAGAGGAGTTCGGTCATCGGTTTGCAACTTAATGACTTGCCATGGAGCCCTTCTTAAACTTTGTAATGGAGCTGGGTGAAAAATGTCCCTAGTTTTCGAGCCTTCCCCAGTGTCATGTGGTATTTAAATAAAAATCTGAATTTTGTTTTAACGTGTTAGAAGAGCCAAAGCTTCCCACCCAGCAGTACTTTCTGTGACTCAGTCCTTATTTGGAACTTAGTAGCGGGATGTTGAGATCCTACAGATCTTCCTGGTGTGCACGGTTGGATAGAGTTTTGAAGTATCATCTCATCCCATTAATAGAGAATGATGGTCTTCCTGGCTTTGGATCTTTGTAAAAACAGAGGAGGGTTCCTGATTCCTGCTGTGGCTAATAGGCGGCATGCCCTTCCAAGAGACTACATCACAGTGTAACCACTTTATGGCCCCTGAAAATGTAATGCCTGTGACAGTGCCCTGTGATATATGCCACTGTATTTTATTCCATCCTTTTAGCTTTTAGACTTCCCCTTTTTCAATTCGGAATAGGCAAGGGTGCAGAGTTCTTGCTCTGTATCTTGCAAGGTGTTATGCCCTTTGCATGGATGCTGGGGTTCCCTGTGGCTGCCATCACTGGACTTTGTGGAGTCACACTGACCTGGATAATTCGATTAATCCCTTGATGTCTCTGTTTCTTATCTATAAAGTGAGATTAAGTTGCTAGACTGTGTTGAGCTTTTAGGAAGTACGTCGTAAGTGGTACTTAGCGTTACTCACACCGCCTACGTTTCTGCTAGTATTATTATTCTAAACCCCTCATTTGGTCATGTCATTCCTCTTCCCAATCTGTGTTCTTAAAGCTGCACAACCTTCGGTGATTCCCTCCTGCTTATGGGTTAAAATCTAAACCCCTTGGTTTGTCGTAGGAGGCTCCCTGTGATCGGCCTCTGTCTTAGCTTCCTGGGCTCATGCTTCCCTTCCTGCTTGGATTGGTGTAGAAAATGTGGACCAGCTGTCATGCCGAACCTGCTGCTGAATTTACAGCTTCCGGAGTTTGTGGGTTCTCTCTGCCTAAAACTCCCTGGTGATCTGCATTCTTGCCTAATCTTCTCTCCCTGCCCTGTCCTCTCCAGTTTCTACCTGCGCAAGTCCCCTTGTGCCTTCAGGGTCCTGTGCCCAAGGTAGTGGCCTTTCCTACCACTTAGGAAAGTGGCCTTTCCTACCAAAATAAAAAAAAAAAAAAAATTTATTTCCCTGAAAATAATGTTAGCCTCCTCTAAATTGCTAACCCTATATTTATAGCTCTCTTAAAACCCTAAGGAACTTTATTTAGAACTCAGATCATTAAGACATAGTCAGCAGTGTTCAGTACTTTCATTTCTTTAATATGAAAGTTAATCAATGTACAGTTGGCCCTTGAACAACATGGGTTTGAGGTGCAAGGATCCACTTATGAGTGGATTTTTCCAGTTAATACAGTACAGTATTATAAATGTATTTTCTCTTCCTTGTGCTTTTCTTCCTTTTAAAGTTTATTTATTTTCGGAGGGAGGGGCAGAGAGACAGAATGAGTGGGGGAGGGGCAGAGAGAGAGAAGAGAGAACCCCAAGTGGGCTTCCAGCTGTCAGTGTAGAGCCTGACTTGGGGCTTAATCTCATGAACCGTGAGATCATGACTTGAGCCAAAACCAAGAGTTGAATGCTTAACTGACTGAGCCACCCAGGCACCTCTTCCTTATGATTTTCTTAATAACATTTTCTTTTCTCTAGTTTACATTACCATAAGAATACAGAATATAATATAAATAACATACAAAATATGTGTTAATCGACTGTTTATGTTATTGTGTGATTATTGACCAGTAAGGCTTCTTTTTGGACACAGTAGGCCATTAGTAAACTTTTCGGGGAGTCAAAAGTATACGTGAATTTTGCATCGTGCCTAGGGATTTGTGCCCCTAACCCCTGTGTTGTTCAAAGGTCACCTGTATTTTCAAACATTTTTCAAAAAGAATTGAAACTAAAACATTTGTTTTTCTTTGGACTTTTTTTTAATTTGTTTTCCTAAGAGCTGAATTGATTAGACAAATTTAGTTAACTAGAACATGTCATTCTTCAAACATTTCTTCGAATCCCAGCACTTGGTAGGTGATTAGGTCATGCTAGAGAATACAAAGGCAGCAATGAAAAACTCTGCACAGAGAGTCACTGGATTTTAGAGCCAGGAGAAACCAAAGTGACTTTCGTGAACCGTCATTGTGATCTGAATAAAGCACGATCTCATATAAGCAAGGCGACATTCTGAATAAATTTATTCTGTGAGTTGATCCGAGTGGCTAGTTTCTCTAGTGGCTGTCTCGTAAACCAGGGAGCACACTGGTACATTTGCGGTGTGACCCCTAGTCCTGCCCTGCCAGCAGCACCATCCGGGTGGGGACCATTCGTCCCGTGGGAAGGTCCTGAGGTGGGGACGATGCTACCCCTACATCAAGTGCAGGGAGCGGTGAATTTCCCCTGGTGGACCCATATTTCACTTCCCGTCTTTGGTCTCTACCACTTTCGTCTCCTCTTCTGAATTTTAAAATCACCCTGGTTTGATTTCCTATTTGTTCACTGTGGGAATTTTGGTTCGGCAGGCCCACAATGATGATAGAGAAAAAACACTGTGTTTTTTTGTTAGCTATTTTTTTTATCATGTATTATTTCCTGTACAAAGCCAATTTTAATTTGATGTGGTGAAGTTTAGAGGTATTAATTAAGTATGAATTAAGTATTATAACTTCAAATGATACAAGATTTGAATGAGATAGTGATGATGATGATATTACTACTACTAATAAAAATAATAAATAAGGGTTAACTCACATATAGCATTTACTATGTGACAGGAACAGCTTTCGGGGTTTTATGTATTTGGCTTACCTAGTTAATTCTCACAGTAATCCTACAAGATAGTGATTATTATTATCCTCACCGAAGCTCAGAGAGCTTAAGTCACTTGGCCAAGATCACCCAGCCAGTCAGTGGAGGATTTGGGATTTGAACTCAGGCAGTCAGACTCCAGGAAACAAGTCAATATGTCCATTGTTCTTTCCTTTATTCCCTATAATCTTATATTTGGCCCTGGACCCTTCCTTAATTTTAGAAAAAAAAAGTGGAAAATGCAAATTTAACAATTAAGTGAAATAAACATGTATTGTAATAAATTCCCAAGCTGATAGGGAATTGTTCCCAAAGTTTATTTGCTTATAAGGTGTTTAAGAAAGACACTACAGGACAGACGCAGGACCCTTGTTTTGGGGGCCAGTGCTAATGCAATTGGCTCAACGAAAATACATGATTTCTTGTTTCCCAGAGAATAAAGATCCTTCGACTTCAAGTCACCGTCATGCTGCCTCCTTGAGACAGGTAGGGCCCTAGGACACCAGGTGCCCTGGGAATTTGGTGGGGGGAGAGAGGACTGGCCGCTGAATGTGACAGTAGGCTTTGATAGTTAAAGTTTCTCAGGTGAACTGAAGGAGTCCATATACCTTCCCAAGTGGCTGCTTCAGTTAGCTGCAGTGAACGAAATCACCGAATCACAGTGGCTGCAAATTCTGAAGAAGTCACTGCCCCTCCTTTTCAAGTGTATGGTTGGTGCCTTCTAAAAATAAAAGCTATCTGGCTCTGAAATGTGAAGCCTGTAGTAAGATCAGATAACAAGAATGTAATTTAGGAGAACCTGATTGGCTCCTGTTATACCACTGCTGGCCCCAGATTCCGCCAGGAACCATATGCCTTTATGGCAGACTGGAGCGAAGGCACCATTGGGTTCCACGTTTTCTTTCTCTGGGGAGGGAGAATCGGGCTGGTGCCAGCTGTTTGAAGAAACCACAGCTTTTCTGACGTGCTGCCTGTAAAACTGCCCGGATCAGGTCACATGCTCGCTTCCTCGCCACTGATGTCGCACACCCACCCTGCATCCCTGTAACATTTTCAGATTCTTTTCCAGGTCGTATGTCCATGTTGCACACGCAGAATGGGTAGCAAAGGAAGCGCTGTGCGGCTTTGTATTCATGTCAGCGTTTTCACTCAGGACTGGCAATGGATATAAACTAACCTCTGTAGCTCTCCTGGGTTTATTACTGACATCTGTTCTGCCTGAACATATCCAGCTGGGGCTGCAGCCACATCTGCACTTTAAACTTCCACCTACCTTTTTGTTTTGAATGTAATTTTAGATTTTGTTTGTTTTGCATCGTGAACTCAGAAGAGAAGATGGGTTCCAGCTATGACTCAGGGTGAGTTCCTGTGTCCTAATTCTACATTTCTGGAGCATTTGCACCTGACAGGAATTGACTCAAGGAAACAAAAAAGAACAGGAAAGGCCCTAGGCACATACTAGTTGGCCCAGACACAGACTCTTGCCGGCAACGGGCACAGAGCAAAGTCAGCCACATGAAATCAAAAGCATGGCTCGGGGCGCCTGGGTGGCTCAGTCGGTTGAGCGTCCGACTTCGGCTCAGGTTGTGATCTCACGGTCCGTGAGTTCGAGCCCCGCGTCGGGCTCTGTGCTGACAGCTCAGAGCCCGGAGCCTGTTTCAGATTCTGTGTCTCCGTCTCTCTGACCTTCCCCCATTCATGCTCTGTCTCTCTCTGTCTCAAAAATAAATAAACGTTAAAAAAAAAAAGTTTAAAAAAAAGCATGGCTCAACATTTGTTCTTTGAATATTTTGTGTAGGAAAAGGGGTGGTAAAGGTGGGAAGGTAGTTCTAAATGGTGAGCGTAGCCTTACAATTAGACGCAGGGAATCATAACTTTAGTGCTCAAAAGCTTTTTGAGTTGTGATGTCAGAAAGGCTTTGAAAAAGTAACCAGTTTTGAGACTTTAAAAAAGCAGAAGTGTTAGAGAGCAGGGCTTCCTAGTTTAGGAAAAGACTGACAGGAAGGTGGGGCTGAAAGCTGTCCGGCTGTGATTGAGGAGGGAGACAATAAAGAGTGGCTCCCTCCCTGGAAGCATGCATGGCTTAAGTGATACGCTCTTTGATGCTAGGAGAGCGTATGGCTGGTGAATTTTGAACTTGCCGTGCAGCTCTGAAGAAATTCTGTGATCCTAACCAACGCCCAGGGTACCTGGTGCCTCTCCCATGCCCCTAAACATTTTCTGCTTGGAGGAGGCAGCATGATTTGGGGCAGTCTGAGGTAGTGACGATAAAATCAGAGTCTTTACTTCTCCAGAGAGATAAAAATTACTTGTTTTTGTGCAGGGATCTTGTATCAACTGCATTATGTCGGTCATGTTTCCATTTTTATAGTGTAAGACACCCGGTGTTGCCATGAATAGTAAATAGAAGAAAGCTGGGCATTTTTCAGTCTTGAATTTTATCTTAAGCATATGTATGGAAATGAAATATTCAGAAGAACAGAGACATCTTTGTTAGCGTGTGAAAGAATGCCCGTGAATTCTAACTTGAAGTTACATTCAGATGAGACTTTAGAGGCATGAAAAGACAAAGGGGACGAGATGAGGAAGTGCCTTCTGGAGATGGTGGGAAATCCCGTCGTAGGTAGACCGGTGGCTGTTGATTGGATCAAAGTCATGCACATGGGGTTGATGTTGGTAGTCAAGACTGCTGGGCCTGTGGTGGTCACCAGTTTGCCCAATCCTTGGGCTGCTGAATTTGGGGAGCCAGGGGAGTATTTCCATTGTCTCTACCAAGCAGTGCAGCTCAAAATACTTGAGTTTTCAAATGGATTTCAAAAGGGTCACCCCTAATAGGTTTGAATAGATTTTGTATTTATTATCATAAGCTTAACTCTAGGAGAGTTCCCAAGTCGGTTAATATCATAGATCATCATTCGTGGGTTCTGTTTTTGTGAATTTGCCCACTTGCTAAGATTTATGTGTAACCCCTAATCAGTACTTACGGTACTTTTGTGGTCATTTGCAGCCCAGTGGCCAAAAATACGAGTTCCTGAAGGTTGAGTTCAGACTAGGCCATGCTCTGCCTTCTTGCTTCTTGTCTCGTATTGTGTCTGTTACAGTTGGGCCACATTTTTTTTTTTTTTTTTTTTTGCAATTTCTGTACTTTTTAATGTGATGTCACTATTTAAAATCCCTCAAGCTAGTGCTGAGTGCTACCAGGTGTTCTAAGTACAAGACCCAAAGAATACAAAAACACTAATTCAAAGGGATACGTGCACCCCTATGTTTATGGCAGCATTATTTACAATAGCCATATTATGGAAGTAGCCCAAGTGTCTGTTAGTTGGTGAATGGATATATATATATATATATATATAGTACAATGTATATATATGTACTATATATATATATATATATATATATATAACATATATTTATAATGGGATAAACAAGAATGAAATCTTGTCATTTGCAATGACATGGGTGGAGATACAGAGTATTATAAACAAAATAAGTCAGCAAGAGAAAGATAAATACCGTATGATTTCACTCAAAAGTGAAATTTAAGAAAGAGAACAAAAGAGCAAAGGGGAAAAAAAAAGACAAATCCAGAAACAGACTTAACTATATAGAGCACACTGATGGTCACCAGAGGGGAGGCAGGTGGGGGGATGGCTGAAATAGGTGATGGGGATTAAGGAGGTGAGCATCAGGTATTGTATAGAATTGTTGAGTCAGTATATTGTACACCTGAAACTAATATCATGCTGTATGTTAACTAACTGGAATTTAAATAAAAGCTTTAAGAAAATAAGGTGCAGTGTGTCTTTTGGAGAAAATGTATATGGTAGGCAGTTTTTTTTTTTTAAGTTTATTTGTTTATTTAGAGAGGGAGAGAGAGCACACAAGCAGGGCAAGGCGAGAGAGAGAGAGGGAGAGAGAGAGAATCCCAAGCAGGTTCTACTCTGTCACCATGGAGCCTGACGTGGAGCTCGAACTCACGAAGCATGAGGTCATGACCTGAGCTGAAATCAAGAGTCGGACGCTCAACCAACTGAGCCATCCAGCTGCCCCTATAAGGCAGCTTTGTTCAGACATGAGTTAATAGTGCTGTTGGCTGTGGGTGCAGGGCTAATGGATCAGCAACATATATCAAATAAGGGGTTTCGAAACAGAAGCACACATAGAACAAGGTCATGTATTGATGGATTGACTAAAATGTGACGAGAGGTATGTAGGGAACCTAATCCTGTACATCCCCTAGTAACAGTGCTTTGGTATTTGCTAATCCAGTGTTGAAGGTGACCTTATGGGGCAGAATTACCATAAATAATGGGGATCAACCATATGTAGGAGCACTTTCCTTCCATCCCACCTGTCTCCTTCAATTTCTTGGAGCATAGATCATTAACCATAGTACTTCACCAACAGTACCAGAAGTTCTGGGAGCCTGTGGGAGGTTCCTGGTACCACTGTGTGGTTGGTTTGTCACTGTAAGTGTGGAAATGTGTTGCTGTGCTGAGCCAGAACCACACATCTAGCAAAGTGGAGCAGAATTTAAACTTTCCAGTTTCTGAGTAAGTCCATGTATAGTGTACTTTTTCCTCTCCAGGTTCCAGAAACACCGCTATTTCCTTATGTGTAAAATGGCCTCTTTTGAGCAGCCCTGGGGGTGGTTTCCTCTGGTGCTCTCGCAGCCTGCGTGCCCCAGTTCAGTGTATAGTTGGTATAAAAATAGGCAACACAGGAACTTGGCCGTCCGTGGGAGATGGTGGCAGATTTAGAGAAGCTCTTGATTCTGAATGGATGGTATTCTGCAGGTTCAAGAAAAAGTCTGATCTCAAAAAGTTCGGTACTCCCTCTGGCTTCTTCTTTTACAGTTTCACACCCTATCCACCACCCCATCCCACCCTCCGAAAGAGAAAAGGACACAAACAAAACAGCCTTGTCCTGTGTTTTGAGGAAATGGTTTTGTGAGGCTGTTTGGTTAGACAATGAATTAAAGTGTCAGGACTTCCGGGATGGGCTTTCGGGAAGGGAAATGTATGTGCTGCAGAGCCTCGCTCAGCTTTTAACAAGTTGCCCTTTGCTTACAGAACTGTGGGTAGCACCACGGTCTACACACCCCAGGAGGAAACACTGAATTGTGTGTGTGTATGTGTGAGTGTGTGTGGGGATCTTTCTTTCTTTCTTTCTTTCTTTCTTTCTTTCTTTCTTTCTTTCTTTCTTACGTTTATTTTTTGAGAGAGAGAGAGACAGAATGCGAGTGGGGGAGGAGCAGAGAGAGAGGGAGACACAGAATCGGAAGCATGCTCCAGGCTCTGAGCTGTCAGCATAGAGCCCTGACACGGGGCTCGAACCCATGAACTGTGAGATCATGACCTGAGCTGAAGTTGGTCACTTGACCGACTGAGACACCCAGGCACCCCTATTTATTTTTATTCTTTTTAATGCTTATTTATTTTTGAGAGAGAGATAGACACGCACACACACACACACACGCACACACACACACACACACACAGCACAAGTGGGAGAGGGGCAGAGAGAGGGAGACACAGAATCTGAAGCAGGCTGCAGGCTCTGAGCTGTCAGCACAGAGTCAGATGTGGGGCTCAAACTCAGGAACTGCGAGATCATGACCTCAGCTGAAGTTGGACACTTAAGCAACTGAACCAGGCACCCCTATTTATTTATTTATTTATTTATTTATTTATTTATTTATGTATTTTAAGTAAAATACGCATAAAATGTATCATCCTAACCAATTCAGTAGTGTTGAGTATATTCGTGCTGTCTTGGGGCCAGTCTCCGCACCTTCCCTCATCTTGCACAACTGAAATTCTGTACCCCGTTCCCCCTGCTCCCAGCCAGGTCCTAGAAACCACCATTCTGCTTTCCGTAAGCATGGATTTGACTATTCTCGGTATTTCAGGTAAGAGGATTCATTCGGTATTTGCCTTTTGGGGACTGGCTTCGTTCACTCAGCATGTAGTGTCTTCAAGGTTCATCTAAGTTGTAGCGTGTGTCACGATTTCCTTTTAAAACTGAATAATATTCCCTTGAATGTATATATTACACTTTGTTTACCCATTTGTCTGTGGATAGACACTCGGGTGGCTTCCACTTCTTGGCTGTTGCGAATAATGCTGGCATGAACGTGGGTGTAAAGATCCCTGCTTTCAGTTCTTTGGGCATGGACCCAGAAGTGGAATTGCTGAATCATGTGGTAATTCTATTTTTAACTCTTTGAGGAACCTCCATGCTGTTTTCCATAGCCGCTGCACCATTTTACATCCCGTCAACAGGGCACGAGAGGCCCAGTTTCTTCACATCCTCTCCGACACTTCTCATCGTTGTTGTTTTGACAGTAGTCACACAAAGGGGTGTGAGGGATGTCACTGTGGTTTCGATTTGCATTTTCCTCATAATTAGTGATGCTGAGCATTTGTTCGTGTGCTTGTTGGCCGTTCATGTATCTTCTTTGGAAAAATGTCTTAAGTTCTTTGCCCATTTTTCACTTGGGTGGTTTTATTGTTGTTGAGTTGTAATTTTTCTTTATCCGTTCTGGATATTAAATGCTACCCAGTGTTAAATGTGGTAGTTATAGCAAATGTGAAAGGTGTTAGTCCTTTCAAAGAAAATGTCCCTATTCTATTTTCTCACACTAGGGCATTGCCTGTGTGACATTTTGCCTCTGTGGGATTCAGGAGTCATCGTAATGCTTTGCGTTGCGTATTGACTACTCGGGCCAGGGTTTTAAATGTAGAAATTTGAACATTTTTACCCTAGTAGTATCTTTATGGTTTGGGAATGTGGCTTCCTGTCTTTCAAACCTTGATGTTACTTGTTTTTTTTTATGTTTTGTTTTGTTTTTTGGCATGTGCCTTGTAAACACCTGCATTTGAAATCATTCAGGTGTTTTACAGTAGTTTTCTTGGGTAGTTGGATTACTTCAAGCCAAGAATAACAGGGGCACCTGGGTGGCTCAGTCCGTTAAGCCTCCCTAGCTCTTGGCTTCGGCTCAGGTCACAATCTCACGGCTCATGGGATCTAGCCCCGCATTGGGCTCCACGCTCCCTTTGCTGCTACTACTCTAAATTGAGTTTACTACCGAGCCCACAACAGTGTTTCCAAGCTTTTGAAACCGTGACCCCCCCCCCCCCCCCCCCCCCCCCCCCCAGTAAGGAATACACTTTATATCCTGACCAGTTTCACACACCCTACGGAGCCTAAAGTACTTGTTGTAATGAGCATCATCCTTGCGAAGGATATGCGTTTCCTTTTTTGTGGGTGTTCTGTGGCAACAGTCAACTTTTCTGTTATGGTCGATTGCCTGCTGCTGGGGATTCTGTTACATTTGTAAGCAGTTTGATTGTAGAAGCCCTGCTGGCTCTAGTTGCTCATTGAATTTTACCTGCGCTGCTGTTCTTGGGAGGTGGGAGCGGATGGAACATCTCATAGAAACAGCTTTGTTTGGAGGGAGAGGTTGTTCACAAAGCAAGGCCCAGCGGGATGGGAATCACACAGCAGCCCCCCCTGCCCCTTAAAAGCACAGGTTCGTGGCCACTCGGAACAGCATGCTGTCACCTGCCTCGAGGATATTTGAGGGGAGAAATCCTTACTTCTCTTTCTTTCTTTTCTACACTTATTAACACAACGTGTGGAGGAAACGTATCAGCCTCAAGTCTGGTAGAGTCTTTTAATTCTCCCTCTTTTCTCCAGTGCCTTTTCTTCCTTCCTACGGAAAAGGGAGTTCCACACAGGCAGAGATAAATAGACTGGATGGAATGATGTGAGGGGGAACTGGCTTGGGAGGTGGAGACTGCCTGATGTAAAAGTTTATGTTTGAGGCAGATAGGGAAAAAGACTCTTTAAATTAAGCAAAAGTAAGGTTACAGAATTTTAAAAAGATGAATAGAGGGGATGATTAGCAATCATCTCGTTGGTCAAAGGTAATTAGAGGCTTTGAAAAGATTCAATGGCATGTCCTCTAAGGTTGATTCAGTATTTTCTGGAATTCTTAATTTTCTTATCCATTTGAAATCCAGGTGGGGCTTGTCACAAAACCATAAAAGAATTTAAGTCTCAGGTTAATAAGGATTTCCGTAGCGATGTTTAGGTGGCCGGCTACCCCATACCCGCCAACCCCAGCCCTGTTGAGTTTCTGTTCTTGCCCTGTGAAGATCCCGCAGGACCAGAGTGCTTTCTGTGGGTGGGAGGTCTCTCTGCAGGGTCACCAGAGCCTGGGATGTTCGGAACACAAGCTTGGCTCGCATCATGGCGTCAGCACTTCTGTCTAACTCTTGACATCCAACTAATGAGTCCAAGTTTTCAGCCACTTTCTCTTTTATTGGGAAGAAGGAGCCTGTCTCACAAACCTGAGAGTTAATAGCTGGTGTGCTGTAGTTGAGTTTGTAACCTGGATGTTTCTGGGTTTACCCACTTGCAAGCATTGCCATATAAATTAGAGATCATGGATCCAGTCATTGGTTTAATCAGTGGCGACTCTGGCTGTGGATTCAAAAGATCAGAATTTGAGTCCCATCTCTTTCCGTTCTAACTGTGGAGGCTTGAGGAAGCCACTTAATCTGTCCATGTTTCAGAGGTGTCAGGAGGATGAAGTGCAACTATGAATAGCTGGTCCTGAGGAATCTTTGGTTCAAATTGAAAAGAGCCGACATTTTTGAAGGTGGGAAGGTCTTTGGAGATGATCTAGCGTCATGTATAACTGAGACTCAGAGAAATTTAAGTGCATTTTGGTTGTTCCCTTGCTGTAGCAATGGTAGCGTCGTGATTAGCACCCGGAACATGTGTCATTTAATCTGGAATGGGGTGTCTACTCAGGGTTAAGAGGATTGGTTTTGGATTAGTCTCTAGTGGGTCAGAATTATTCCCCTGCAGTTTATAGTGTCTGTAGCCTTAGACAAACTACTTAACTTCTTGGAGAAAGTCTTCTCACGGGATTAAATAAAACTAAAAGTCTTTTTTTTTTTTTTAACTCATAGGGGTATGGTGAGGATTGAACGGGGTAAATTTATGCAAAGCGCTGAGCACAATGTCTGGTGCATAGAAAATGCGCGGTGTCATTATTATTTCTTAATCCAAGGGCATTGCTTTTGGTCCCCCTCCAAGCAATATGCTTCTCTGAACACCAGACTGAGGTTCTGCATGGTCAGAGTGGTTTTGATAGCCATTGTTCAGTACTTAAAAAACAACAAAAAAAGTACATTTAAATAAATTTCTTTGTTGTTGAACACATGGCTATATTTTTATAATAAAAAATCTGTGTGTTGTGGCTCCATCTTTTTTTTTTTTTAATGTTTTATTCATTTTTTAAGAGAGAGAAAGAGCATGAGCAGGGGAGGGACAGAGAGAGAGGGAGAGACAGAATCCAAAGCAGGCTCCAGGCTCCAAACTGTCAGCACAGAGCTCAATGCGGGGCTCGAACTCATGGACCGAGAGATCATGACCGGAGCCAAAGTCGGACGCCCAACCAACTGAGCCATCCAGGTGTCCCCGTGGCCCCATCTTTTAAATAACTTTGTGCCTGTTGCGGTTGATATGATCTAGGAAGGAGAAGTCCTCTTCTTCATTATATGCTCAAACAGAGATATGGACAATCTCCAGATCACTTCTTTCTGGCATGGCACTGTATTGGGAGCATGGGTGTGTCTGATCACGAAGGGAGTAACAAAGCCACACTGTGGAGTTCAGAGGTATTGGGAAGCTGTCCAGTTTCCTCCTGACCCTGACTCAGGTCTTCCCTGAAATCTTCTGCCAGCCCCATTCTCTTTCTGTCAGCGGCCTCCTTACATAACCCAAAGGCTTTGTTTCCTGAGCTGATGTCTGCAGAGGCGTTCTGTGTCTAATAGAAGAGAACTGGAGGAGAGTTCATATGTGTCACCAGAGTGAGTAGTTTAAGTGGAAAACTGTGGATGCTTATGTTGAATGCCATCAATAAATTTGAAATTATACCTACCATAGACGACTTAATTCTTTTTTTTATTACCAAATGTAATTTGTCAAATTGGTTTCCATAGAACACCCAGTGCTCATCCCAACAGGTGCCCTCCTCAATGCCCATTACTCTCTTTCCCCTCTCTCCCACCCCCCGTCAACCCTCAGTTTGTTCTCAGTATTTAAGAGTCTCTTATGGTTTGCCTCCCTCCCTCTTTGTAACTTTTTACCCCCTTCCCCTCCCCCATGGTCTTCTGTTAAGTTTCTCAGGATCCACATAAGAGTGAAAACATATGGTATCTGTCTTTCTCTGCCTGACTTATTTCACTTAGCATAATACCCTCCAGTTCCATCCACGTTGCTGCAAATGGCCAGATTTCATTCTTTCTCATTGCCAAGTAGTGTTCCATTGTATATATAAACCACATCTTCTTTATTCATTCGTCAGTTGATGGACATTTAGGCTCTTTCCATCATTTGGCTGTTGTTGCAAGGGCTGCTATAACCATTGAGGTACATGGGCCCCTGTGCATCAGCACTCCTGTATCCCTTGGGTAAATTCCTAGCAGTGCTATTGCTGGGTCATAGGGTAGACAGACAATTCTATTAGAAAACTCTTTAAGTACTGGCAAGTTTTAAGTATTTAAAAATACTTTTTAATCTCCTTTCGCCTCTTTAAATCAGATGCTTTAATATTCAAAGTACCACGAAAGAGGTTATGTTCTGAAGACCCCAGTGAAACTCTTTAATTTCAATGATACACAGATTTTGAGGGGGGGGGGTACAGTGATAGTCTCTAAAATCATTTGTCCTTAATTGGACAATATTAACAATAACATAATAATAACAACAATACTGTTGAACTTTCCTTTCAAAATTAGTTTGTTGATAACCTCCCCCCCCCCCCCCCAGTTTGTTATGCTGGCTGCAATTTCTTCCTTGTGTTATAGAACACCATGAAGGAGTATTGATGAAACCGAGGGATGGGCTTGTCAGATTTAGCAAATAACAGTACAGAACACTCAATTTGCCTTTGAATTTCACATCAACCATGAATTTTTTGAGGTCTAGGTATGCCCCGTGCAAGAGTTAAATAGCAATTTCAGATAAACAGAAAATAATGTTTTTGTGTACCTCCCATGCAATATTTAGGACATAATTACACTAAAAAAAAAAGATTGGTTATTTATTTGACATTCAGATCTCTCCATTTTGTGTGTGTGTGTATTTCCCACATGCAAGGCTTACATTTGTCTGCCTTTTCTCCCCCATGATGCCGCATAAGCTGAATTACAGCTGGAGCAGAGCAGGCTGAACTGGTTCTTGTTGGTCTTGTTCTGCCCTCAGCCTCTGAATTCCTACGAGGTTTATCTTTTTCTAACCTTTTTTTCATGATCCAAGGACTGAGATGCACTGGAACAGCCTGATGGGAATTTGTGACCTGCTTTGAGGTAGGTGAACTAAGAGCATAAGCGCTTTCATTTCACCCCAGAACTATCCAGGTTTCAACCCTTCACGCTGAGGAAGCAGACAACGTGCTGACCATTATCCAATCAGCAGCAGGCAAACTCTATTAGTCCTAATGCAGTGATGAGGGGGAAGGGTGCATGTGAGAATGTTCTGGGCCATATTGGATACCGGCTGAGGCGTAAGTAAAAACTCAGATCTGGGTCTCCTGGGTGGCTCAGTCGGGTCAGCATCAACTCTTCATTTCGGCTCAGGTCCTGACCTCACGGTTTGTGGTTTCGAGCCCCGCGTCGGGCTCTGTGCTCACTGCGTGGAGCCTGCTTGGGATTCTTCTCTCTCCCTCTCTCTCTGTCCCTCCCACACTCGTGTGTGCGTGCTCTCTCTCAAAATAAATAAATAAACTTGAATTGAAAAAAAAAAAACAAAAACAAAAACTCAGCTAGATGAGAAAAACGTTGGGCTGAGTGGCAGGCAATGAAGTCACGGCACTGTTTCCTCAAGAAATCAGCCCATGAAGTCCCCGGGAGGGGCAATCCAGTTAGCACAGGGCACTGCTGAGAAGTACGCCGAAAGAGCCCTCTTCATCTCCCCGTTCCAAACCTTAGCCGTCCTGAGTTTAAAATCATTTTTCTCCAAGGAAAGTTGGAGTGACATGAAAACACACGTGTCTGGAATTATCTCTCTGAGCCCTTTATAAACAAACAGACCAAGACTTGGAAGGGCACACCTTAGGTTACAGAGCGTTTTCCTGGGCTGGTCTCCAGAGCTTCCTGACTCTGGAACAATGATGTGTTCTTTCCATGCTGCTTTACGTATTTATTTTACAGCAGTCTTGTGCTTTTTATCCATTCATCTCCACTTGGAAACGCACTTGTGGGCTGCGGGAGCAGAGGTACAGAAACTGTGAAGTGTTTTCTGTTCAGAGGTTCCGTAGACCCTGTGTGTCTGGTTCTCGCCAGCTGCTGCCCCCCATCCTCTTTCCTTTCCTTCTCCGCCACCCCCCCCCCTTCTTTTTCTTGATAATCCTAGCAGATTTTTTTCCTCTTCATGTGCCTGTAAATATTTTTGTTGGGCATTCTGGACTGGAATTTCTAAACATCCTGATAGGGGAAGTTGGGTATTTCTTCATGGGACGAATTCCTTAAGGAGAGAGTTGCACAGTTTTGATTTTTAGTTTTCTTCTTTCCTTCAGTTTCCTTTGCTGTCTAGAAGTGTTACATTTCTGGTTATAAGGCCAGCACCAGACTATAATTTGTGATAGTGGCTGGAAGGTGTGACTGGAATTCTTACTTCAGGTTTAATGGGGACAATTCACTTGTAAAATATAAGATGCTAGAACTAGGAGGTTTGACCTAGTCCAACACTTAGCCTCACTGGAGGAAATGGAGACTCAGAGGTGTGAAGTGACTTCCCCAGAGTCACACAGCAGAGTTAGTGGAAACTCTGTGAGTGGGGCTGGGTTGCCGAACTCCTGAGCAGAGCTCTCTCCCAACTGTTGAAGAAACAAGAGTTCAGTTTCATTGAGATGTTCCCTTAAGTTCCCCATTTCTAATTTGAACAGGTTTTTGTTGTGTTTTTTGTTTTTGTTTTTTTTGGTGGCAGGCATTCTGAAATGCTCTGTCTTCTGAAGTCTAAACTGCTGATATAGAATCTCCTTTAACCTTTTCTCAGTTTCCTCCTCCTCCTCCTCATTATCCTGTGAGCCTCATTTATTTGTGGCTTACTACCCAGATGCGCTGTGCTAGCATGAAATACTGAACCCTCTGCCCTCGGTTACACTAAAACTCCAGGATGCCAGGCCTTCTTAGTGCGTAGGTTTTTTTTTTTTTTTTTTTTTAACGTTTATTTATTTTTTGAGACAGAGAGAGACAGAGCATGAACGGGGGAGGGCCAGAGAGAGGGAGACACAGAATCTGAAACAGGCTCCGGGCTCTGAGCTGTCAGCACAGGGGCCCGATGTGGGGCTCGAACTCACGGACCGCGAGATCGTGACCTGAGCCGAAGTCGGCGCTCAACCGACTGAGCCACCCAGGCGCCCCAGTGCATAGGTTTAATACTGTAACATTTTGGTATCCTTCCTCCTTGTCATTTATCACTTTTTGTTCCCTTCACTGGTGATATTTATAATGGCATTTCCTTGCTCCCCAGTCTCACTTTGCTGCTTTTATTTTTGTGGTGAACCAAGAAATCCCAAGCCTCTTGGAAATATGTGTGTTTTGTTTATGTTTTCGTAGAGAGTTGTCTAGAGGAGTGGGTACCTTTTTGTGACTGGTGGGATTTGGCAAGGATTTTTACTTTATTTTTGTGCTTTTCTGTAAATTGGAACTTGTTTTTAAAACAAAGACTAAAATTTTTTGTAATTAAAACGAGGCTATTTTATTTGGAAACTTAATGTGTTCCAGTGGTAAATAGATTCTGAGTGAGGATTGTTCTTGCCCTGAGACCATGATCCATTTTATTTCTTCTCATTGGAGAGGCTGAAGCAAAGTTCTACAAACTTTTAAAAAAAATTTTTTTTAACGTTTGTTTATTTTTGAGAGAGACAGAGCACGAGAGGGGGAGGGGCAGAGAGAGGGACAGTCAGAATCTGAAGCAGGCTCCAGGCTCTGAGCTGTCAGCACAGACCCCGATGCAGGGCTTGAACTCACAAACGGTGAGATCATGACCTGAGCTGAAGTCAGACGCTTAACTGACTGAGTCACCCAGGCGCCCCTAGTTTATTTATTTAGTTTTGAGAGAGAGAGCACGGAGAGAGAGACAAGAGAGACAGAGAGACAGAGCACAAGTAGGGGAAGGGGCAGAGGGAGAGGGAGACACAGAATCCGAAGCAGGCTCCAGGCTCTGAGCTGTCAGCACGGAGCCTGATGTGGGTCTCGAACTCACAGACTGCAAGATCATGACCTGAGCTGAAGTCAGATGCCTAACCGACCGAGCCACCCAGGACGCCTACAATTGTTTTAAACTAAGCCCAAGGGCCGCCTTTACTGTGATGTCATTGTCTGAATAGCCACCTTCCGCTTCCTGTCTCAGCTCAGACTCCAAAACCCTGCTCTGGTACTTGTAGTATGCCATTTGCTGTCTTCCATTTTTTTTTCTCCCTGCGCATTTCCTGTCCTCTGCTAGACCTGTGCCGCTGTTATCTTAAGTCTTCCCCTTAGTGTCTAGTGCTAGCCATGTGCTCAGTAGGTACGCAGAAGTAATATTTATTGCAGTGACTTGTCATTTTCCGTGGTTGCTTCCCTGGGGGAATCTTAGATTTGCCTCGATGGTTGAGGCTGTCTGCTGAGTGATTCCAGGGGTGTAAGAAACTGCTACATGTCACGCATGTTAATCTGTCTAAATATGTAAGATGTTAAGAGATTTTACATTAGACAGGCCCCCCCTCAGCGTTTCTGGATCTATAGGGCACTCCAGCTTTTAGGGGTGGAGTAACAGAGGCAGAGAAGAGGAGTTTGGGGTAACCAAGGTCATGTAATGAAAAATAATTGAAGTGAAAAGACTTGAACCTCATCTGATCCATTAGTAGGCTGAAATTATATATATAAATGTTTTTGAATGAAAACCCCAATTTCTAAGGGCCTTTCCATTACACTGAAATGTAATTCACTAGTGTGGTAGGTCAAACCATGACCCCACCCCCCAATAGATGTCCAAGTCCTGATCCCTGGAACCTGTGAATACATTACCTACCACAGCAGAAAGGACTCTGTAAGTGTGATTGAGTTAAGGATCTTGAGGTGGAGGGGTTATCGTGGATTTTCCCCAGTGAATCTAACGTAATAACAAGCATTCTTCTTGTCGGGAGGTGGGAGGATCAGTCAGAGAAGGAGATTCAGTTGTTGGGATGGAAACAGAGAGGCGGGTGACACAGGGCCAGGAGCCGAGGAACGTAGGCAGCCTCTAGAAGCTGGAAGAGGCGAGGGGTGAGCCTCCTGGAGGAACCCGGCTCTGCCAACCCCTTGCTTTTAGCCTTGTAAGACCCATTTCTGACTTCTGACCTCCACAACCGTAAGGCGATAAATACATTTGTGTTGTCTCAGGTTGCTGAGTTTGTGGCGATTTGTTACAGGGGCCGTAGGAAACGAATAGAGCCTGCATTCAGAAATTTGTAGTTTCTGGACTCCTGTTGGGCTATGAGCACCCAGATACTTAGACCTGAAGGAAGAGAAGGGATTCTCACATGGTGGGGGCTAAAGAGCTTTCCATTTCGACATATTCTCAAGGGGTCAAAAGAAGATCCCTCATAACACAGACTCTCCCCCCCCCCCGCCCCCATACACTTAACACTCTGCAGGAACACACACACATGCATGCACCTGCACTTAGGTGGAAACAGTTGAGAGAAAGAACGCATATTTCAGTTGGTTTTAACTGGCTGAGTGCCTTGAGTGTTCAGATGCTGCCCAGAATCTGAAGAATAGGCCCAGGAAAAGGTAGATACAAGCTGTTCCCTCCCTCAGGTTGAAACCAACACTGTTCATTAACATATGTGGTGTCAGGTATTTTCTGTCAGAAATAACCAACCCCTTCCTTTAAACATTTCCACTTTCCATACAACACATTTAAATTTTGGTCCCATTTTACTGATATCATGCACAGCATAATATAAGCTCTCAGGCCCTAAGACACCTTGGGGAACTAACTGACATTTGTTTACCTACCAACCAGGGGAACAGCTTTCGTGCAAGTGAGGGCTGGGGTTGGGTGGGGGCAGGGCGGAGAGGGTCAGTGGGACAAGGGAGGTTTCTCTGTATGAACTTAAGCTCTGGGAGAAGGATCTACGACACTAAGTGCATCTGTTTGCTTTTTGTTTTAAATTTTTTTAATGTTTACTATTTGTGAGAGTGAGAGGAAGACAGAGTATGAGCCGGGGGAGGGCAGAGAGCGAGGGAGACACAGAAACAGAAGCACGCTCCGGGCTCTGAGCTGTCAGCACAGAGCCCGATGTGGGGCTCGAAACCACAAATTGTGAGATCATGACCCGAGCTGAAGTCGGATGCTTAACCGACTGAGCCACCCACGTGCCCTGTGTTTACTTCTAATACTGTTGATAATTACCAATTAGTTTTGAAGCAGAGCTGAGGGCAGGGCGTTTTCTGTGCTCATAGGGCAGTCTTGACTTCCCTGTCCATGAGCTACCAGTTTTATAGCCAGAGTTGAAAGGCGATGAGTCACTCTGTATTCACAGATTAGGCTAGGAGTTGCTGTTGGGTGCACTGTGACCCCATGGTACAACCAAAGCAGTCTAGGATTTGTGAGGGGGGATCATGGGTCACAGATGCCTTTCTAAAGTGACCAGAACTGGGGACCCAGTGGACATTTATTTCCCATAGTCCAAGTCCAGTTTTGTTTCCTAATCTCTTGCGTTAACAGCAGTCACAGGGCAGAAGAAAAGTGCAGGCATGTCCCCAAGTCTTTTCCAGATGTGGTGCAAAGAGAGAGAGGGAAGACGGTACTCTCATCAGTACAGTTGATTTGCTTTGGAATTAAAAAGAGACTGACACGTTGTTGTGGCTGTTGCTGACCATATTTTCCACTGACAGTGCCGTGTGTCATTTGGGGTAACTTTGACTTTTATTTCCACTCAATTTGAGGAAAAGACCACGAGACACAATTGGAGGAAATTCTGGAAAAAAGAAGTAAATGCATTGTGGAGTGCTATAAAGTCTTTTCATAATGTGTTTGATGAACATGCTTTTATTTTCCATCATTCTTCAGGAAAGTAAATGCACTGCATATCCCTCTTTTGAGCAAAGTGGTCAGAGAACGATGTAATCCTCTTTTAGAAACTTGGCCTGCCCTCACTTGCTCATCTCATGAAGGGGACGAGGGAGGCGTAGAATTGTGTGCTCGGAACTGTGGGAGCCAGCTGAGGGAAACAGGTGGAGGCAGCCTCTTCCTGATCATTTCTTAGCATCCACAGAGCCTTACTGACTTGAGGTTAGTTCACGACCTTCAACCTGTCATCATACTTGAAAACAGGATCGGTAATTTCTGCATAGGGTGGGCATTGAATACCATACCACGTCAGTCTGTTTCGTCTGCTGAGGTCAGCTCCTTTGTCGCACGCTCCACATTTGGGCTTGAGCATGAGGCCCGAGGTCTGTGTACCTTCCCCATTTTGGGGTGCTGTCCCGGGATGGAGTCCCAGGGCTGTGGCCGTGGGAAAAAACATCTCCATTCTTCATCCTTAGAGGGTGACAGTTTTGCTGACAAGACCTGAACCTTAGTTGTCTCCAAGTTTGGGAACCACTTGTGTCCCCTGCTATTCACTTGCATGATCCCTGTGATTAAAAACTGCATTTGGAGAAGGCTGACAAGGGTACAAGAGAAAAAAAATCATGTATTTTTATAAACACTTGACGAGTAATCTTTTCTCTTTATTTGAAGGGTTAAGAGTTTACTTAAGGAAGGTCGCATGGAGAGCTTCAGAATTTCAGAATGAAAAGGGGGGAGGTCTTAGATTAACTAACCAAGTAGCTAATTGATTCATCCAATCAGAAAGGCTTCTCGAACACCTACTGGGTAGAGGGTTTTGTGCTAGGAAATGCGCTTACACGTTGAGCACAACAGATGTGGTTCCTGTCTCAGGGAGCTCACGGTCTAGGGGGTAACAGACAATATTCAAATAATCAAAAAAATTTATCACTAACCGGACACTAGAAGAATGGTGAGCCCACCAGAGGAGGGGCTAGGGGGCTCTGAGAGCAGAGGTGGGAAGGGGAACCAGTTCTAACCTGGGGAAGGGGGATCAGGAAGATGAATGGGGATTAATCCACAGGAGGGAGCAGGTGATCTGGTTGTCCACTGTCCAACACGCACACAGCTACTTCCGGGTTTTGCAGGCAGGGAAAGGACCCTTGTGACATCTTCAGTAAATGTCCATACAGAAGGAAAACCTGTGAAGAAAGGAGAAAAGGTTGTGTTTGTATTTTACGAGTCATGGTCCTCAAGATGTCTGGGAGCTAGCATCTCCATTTCCTTGTTCTTTGCTTTTTTTCACTGTTCGTGGCCTCCGTTGTCAAATCACACAAAAGAGAGCCAGGAGGAAGTGGAACGCTCACTTCTTAGGCCTTACTTTTAATTCTGGTGCAGAATTATTTGGGAGAGAGTTTGAAATGATGATCCCAAATGATTTCTCCCTTTGGATGACTGTAGAAGCTAATCATGCAAACCTTGTCTTTAATACTTAGTTGTATCCAGTTCTCTATGTTTTGCTCCTTACTTTATATTCAAAGGCAGATTTCATACAGTAATACTGATTTATCTGGCCTCTTTCAGACCATATCATCTTGTTTGTTTTGTGTTTTAAGATGAGAAAAAAAACGGTCACTATCCTGTATATTTTTTCCTTTTAAAAACTTGTAAACTTGTATTAATTTGCTCACCCACACCTCCCTCCCCAGAGGTAATAGCACAATATCTTTTCAGATATGTGTTCATCTGGTATGTTCTGCATCATCTATTATGCCAGGACATTTAGGTACACTCTGTATATAATGACATCAACTGCAAATGGATTAGGAAAATGGCATAGAATGTAATTTGCTGATTCTGCTAACATACATATTTAAGAGATGACATCACTTTAAAATGTTATTTGGGAGACAGTTTTACAACCAAAGTTAGAAACAGCTTTAGAGGTGCGGAGTCTAGAAACCTTCGCTTTTTTTTTTTTTTAATATTTATTTTATTTTTTTGAGAGAGAGACAGAACATGAGCAGGGGAGGGCAGAGAGAGAGGGAGACGCAGAATCCGAAGCAGGCTCCAGGCTCTGAGCTGTCAGCACAGAGCCTGACATGGGGCTCGGACTCACGAGCCTTCGAGCTGTGAGATCATGACCTGAGATGAAGTCGGCGGCTCAACCGAGTGAGCCACCCAGGTGCCCCATTAGAAACCTTTGCTTTTTGCTCTCGGTTAGGATGACCATGGTTTGGAAAGCTTTTGGAGAATATGGCAGCCTTGTGTCCTCAGTCGTTTTTGCGTCTGAGAACCAGCCTTGCAGTTGTCATGTAGTGAGGTGGCCCTGCGCCCTCCAAGCCCCCATGCAGGTCCTCCGTGGGTCTTCCAAGATAACATCTATTTAGGCTACTAAGGGCCAGCCTTTCTCAGCCTGCCCACATTGGAGTGAGCCTTGTTTGGACTGAGCTACCACAGCTCCCTCCCGTGGGCTCCTCTGGACATTGAGGGGCTGGTCCCTGGACCAGACCTTCTGGAAAACACCTGCGTAGCATCCAAGCGCCACTGTGCTCCCATGACCCAGAGCTGCGCTGCCCAGGGCTATAGTCCGTGGCCTCATTTGGCTAAAGAGCACTTGAGATATGGTGATACATATGAGGACTGGGATTTAATTTAATTTAAATTAATTGTAACTTATACTTTAAAACTGATAGTCAGATCAGTGAGTGGAAAACTTCAGCATGTGAGTTTACTTTTTCAACTGTTAATTTTATGCTCAAATATTTCCAATAGGAATTCAGCACCCAAACTGAGATGTCCTGTCAATGTAAAACACACACCGTATTTCAGTATTAGAAAAATGTTGAATGCGTGTTGAAATGGCCACCCTTTGGATATGTTAGGTTAAGTAAAACAGATGATTAAAATAATTTTACCTTTCTAAAAACTGCAGCTACGAGAAAATTTAAAATTACTAAGTGGCTTGCCATATTTTGATTGTTGGGCACTGACCTAGAGCTTACTGAAGGAAAGGTACAAGGGCCGTCTTCGTGGGGGTCGTGTGAACGTGGCATTAAGTGCGAGGAGGCACAGTACGAACCCCCTCTACTTGGTCGTATCAGTATCGCCGAAGGCCACAGGGCAATTCCTGGCCTTAAGGAGACCTCAGTTTTCCTCAGCGGAGTAAAATGGACAGACTGTTACATTGGACAAGAGGTAGATGCACTTACATAAAGGATATGAAGGAAGCTTTAATAGTTAGGCAGTGAAATACAATAGGTCTTTTAAGAAATTACTTTTCTGTGTGTTGCTTTTTAAGGGGAATCCCTACAATAAAAATGTGTATGTTTATGGACACGTTTATTAAGGTGTGAACATATGAATAAATAAGTTTGTGTAGTTTTATCTTTCTGTCACACAGTTTTAAATGTATATAAGCAAGAAATAACTTGATATAAGGAAGACATCACTTGATTTTCCATCACGCTGTGGTACTGGGCCAGTTGGATTATGGGCTCCAAGTGTAAATTCATAAAAAGAGCTCACAGTTTGGTTGAAACCTCCACCTCTTCGGAGAGATGGGCTTGTATATGTGTTGATTTTGAAGCACCCCCTCTTGGCGTGAGACCAGTTTGATCACTTTGAGAACCACCACCTTTTCATCTTGGTGTTTTCTGGGGTTTTCTCACGTACCAGAGCTGTTCATGCGAATTAGGCTTAGTTTTGTGTTTTCGAGGCAAAATCATAGGAAAAGGATAATTCTGTACTCTTTGTGCATGCTTGTTAGATACACAGATGATTTCTAAGAAGACACTAAAATGTTATGAAGATAACAAAGCTGTTTCCTTGCTTATCTTTAAGGCTGTGTATTTTGTTGATTATGCATTTGGTCAGTTAAGAACCAAAACGTGAGGAAAACACTTTCATTGTGACCTCTTGAAATCACAGAGTGCAACGATTGCTTCCTGGTTAAGTATATGTGTATAGGTGTACCTTGGTGGATCATGTAATTTGTTGAAAGCCCATGATATTTCCTACTCATCTCCAACGCAATATATATAGTTTGCTATTTATGTACTTGGTCAGTTGTTAAAGAACCAAATGGAAATCACTTTCATTTTGACCTCTTTAAATAATAAATCACTGCATGATTTCATCATACTTACACACACACACACACACACTTAATCATACTTACACACACACACACACACACACACACACACACTGATGGATGATATAATTTATAGAAAGCCAATGAAAAGCTGCAGAAACCTGTCATGTATACATTATGATTTCAGATCACCATTGTAGATATTACCTGATTTTCAGTTTCCTTAAAAAAAAAAACAACAACCCATGAACTTCTCAATTTTTGGTTACCTCTCTCTGCTTTCTATCAGTCATCACTCTCCCCAACCCCACTCATTTCTTCCTTGATAATAAAACCCCAGCTTTGGTCAGTCCTCTCCCATCCATTGCTCTAGGTATGTGGTCTAAAACAGAGCTTTCATTTCTCAGCCTTGGCTGCTCCTTAGAATCACTGGGAGATCTTTCAATTCAGATGCTTGGGCTGTGCTCACAGAGATTCTGATTTAGTTGGTCTACCTGGCTTAAGCCATTTTGAAATAGGTTCTTTATGACATGTAGCTGAAAGCATTCTAGTAGACACAAGATCAGTAAGGTGACCACAGAATTTATCATTCCAGTCTGATATGGTTCTAAATGTCTTCAGAATTCCTACTTCCCACTCATGCTTTTGAGGTGGCTTGGTGCAAACACATTCTTTTCGAGCATCAAAAACACTAGCAGGTTGTTTTGTTTCATAAATGCTGCCCACTCTTTCTTGGTGAGCCAGGTTGTATGTGGTTTAGTCTCGTGATGCTGCCCTCATTAATTATGCCTTTTGAGGTAGTGTGGGGTGATGGTGTGTGATCACTGAATTTTGGGGGCCTTTCGTCTGGCTCCAGAGAGGTGAAATTGTTAGGGAACGACTAGAAAAAGAACATGAAAAGAATAGGGACACGTGGACATGAACAAAATTTTCATGACTATGAAAATGCGATACACGAACAAAATTATAAAACGTAGATCGTAAACATCTGTCAAACAAATCCTTGTAAGGAAAACATTTTTTTTTTAAATTTTTTTTTTTCAACTTTTTTTTTTTTTAATTTATTTTTGGGACAGAGAGAGACAGAGCATGAATGGGGGAGGGGCAGAGAGAGAGGGAGACACAGAATCGGAAACAGGCTCCAGGCTCCGAGCCATCAGCCCAGAGCCTGACGCGGGGCTCGAACTCACGGACCGCGAGGTCGTGACCTGGCTGAAGTCGGACACTTAACCGACTGCGCCACCCAGGCGCCCCTAAGGAAAACATTTTAAAAAAAATGTTGACTTCGTAAAAGACTGAGGTAACCAAACCGTTCTTAGAAGAGCATGCACGGTTAAGGGAAGATTTAAGAGAGAAAGTCTTAATAAAAGCATAGATGTTCTTTCTCAATCCCCTCTAGAATTTTACCTTGAGTCACGTTTGCCGGTTGACATTTTTGTTTTTCCTTTGAAAATGAATAGTTGCTGGATACTCCTTGTTTCTCGTCCCTTGTATATTATTGTGTTAACTCTCTCTGCTGGGGACTTCCAAACTTAGATGAAGGGCATTAGGACACTCAAGATGGGCAATGACGTAAGACGGACTTACTCAGTTGTAGATCACGGTGCCATATCAGAACATTCTGTCCCGGGGAGAGACAATAGTGACTCAGAAACTCCTGTTGGAGTTGTATTATAATGCAGAAAACCATTCCAGAATGGTTTGGGCATCAGGGATACTGACTTCATTCCGTGGCCACATGTCCTTATAAATTTAATTGTCAGGGTGCTATCCTTTTTAGGGCTATGCTGGTTGCATGTCCACGCTGATCAGTTCATCGCACAGCAGTGAGCCTGAGTTATTGCTCTGATGATTTAGTTCTTCTTCATAAAAACACTTCTTCCATGGCTAAGTGGCAGGAGATGCAACCAGCAGCATTTTTGCTTTGTAAAAACCCAGCATTAATCTTCCTTCTGTTCTGACCTTCAGTGGTTATGTGTTAGGACCTGCTTTTGTGTTATTGTTTCCCCAGAATAAAAGAGATTTTAAGTGCAAGAGTTTTAGACATGTTTTGGCTCCCAGGAATGGGTATTTTCAATTGTGTTTTCTTCCAGCACATGCCCAACTATGGTATTCGGTGTGGATTGTCTTAAAAATCACTTACTCTTATTATGATGATGATTATTATTAGGGGTTTGATGGAGAAATTTCCCAACAAGTTTTATGTTTTGAGTGTCGGTGGGGAAAACCCGCCCGCTGAGGTGCCTGGTCGCTCCCCTGCCTTTCCTCACCCTTACACTCCTCTGGAAGGCAACTCTTGTAGTTACGGCTTGCAAACAATTTGAGTAACTGCCCTGGATTTCCCTCCTAGAGTAATTAAGCATCGTTTCTTGGAAATGTAAGCATGAGACTGAGAATTAAGTTGTGGTAACACATTTGGCAGAGGAATTATGTATTGGGAAAAGAAAAATATCCTGGAGTGAGTTTCAGTTTTGCCGATAGGGGAACTGGCTTTATTTAGCGAACTGGAACAAGACAAGACCCTGGGCCCTGATGGTAGTACTTTCTCTTCCCAGATGAGTCTACCTGGGCACAAGACCAACTTCCAAATAAAAAACTTGAAAGTAAATGGCACAAAACAGAGACAGAGCCCTTTCAGTAAAGCTTTTATACTATGGCACCATAAAAATAATTAATTTGCTATCAAAAGAAGCTTAAAACAGAACCGCTGTCTGATGGATGGCTTTTCCTCTGCCCTTAGGATGACAGTATCTGTCACCCCAGTCCTTGGTTGTAAGCCTAACCTATAAAAAAAAATAATAATGGTGTGGTGGGGCACCAGCACCTACTGGCAGGTGGCTTATCTATTATTTAATGAGTTTCTAAAAATGAAAGTAAGTGTAATTTCTTGAGTCACTTACTTCTAGATTCTGCCCAGAGAAGTTTAAGTAGTATCATATTGTAGAACAGGAGTGAACTATCATTTAAAAAAAAAAAAATGGCCCAGAATAAAACCTCCCTTCTCTGTGAAGGTAACTGATCTGAAATATTTTTGTATATGTGTTTTTCAGGGGCAGCATAACACAGCGTTCAAAACTCTCAGTCTGTCTGTGTCAGGTGGACAGCTCTGTGGGCGGGCTTCTGGCTGACTGGATATGTGTTTTTGGTTGTTTATACTTGGATGCTTTGGATGGGAATAGAAAGGGAGTCAGCCTTTCATTTCAGGCAGAGGAGTGTGGTGAATTAGACACAACTTTGGACCCGGGTCCCGGAGAACTTGGTTCTCATCCCGGACCAGTTACTTACTAGCTGTGTGGGCAAGTCACTTCATTTGTCAGAACCTCCCTCTTTCCTTTTGTGAAGTCAGGATGTCAGCTCATCTGTGTGGTCCCTTCCAACATTGTGTTTTTGTGAGCGGGAGCCTACGGCATTTGAAGTGGGAGCCCATAAAGGGTCATCGGAGCTGTGTAGTCTTATTTGCTACTCAGAGAGGCTGAGAGAAGCCGCGAGGTGACACAGAGCGAGGCTCTTGTGGGCCAAGTCCCCACTTCAAGCCCCCTGAAGGTCTCATGATCTTGGAGGTCACTGGTCCTTCCCTAACCCTTCTCTTTAAAACACATGAGTCGACGGGGCGCCTGGGTGGCTCAGTGAGTTGAGCGTCTGACTCGATTTCAACTGAGGTCCTGATCTCAGGGTTGTGGGATTGAGCCCCGTGTCAGGCTCCACACTCAGTGTGGAGTCTCTCTGTGTCTCCCTCTGCCCCTCTCAATGGCTCATGCGTGCATGTTCTCTCACTCTCTCAAAAATAAAATTAAGTTGAAAAAAGGCACGTCAGGCCTTTCTCTATTGTCATTAAGCTGTATTTCCGTCTTATTTACTCAGATTCTTCATAAAGAATGATAGCTTTTTTTAATAAATTAAAAGAAAGTTTTTACTTATTTTTGAGAGAGCGCAAGTAGGGGAAAGGCAGAGAGAGGGAACAGAGGATCTGAAGCAGGTTCTGCACTGATAGCAGTGAGCCTGATGCGGGGCTTGAACTCATGAACTGTGAGATTATGCTCTGAGCCAAAGTCGGACGCTTAACCAGCTAAGCCACCCAGGCGCCCCGAGAATGATAGGTCTTGAGAAAGTTCCTGGAGCAAGATAAAAGCTCTCCTCCAAGATAGCACCCCCCCCCCCAGCCCCCGAGCTATTTTTTCATAGGAATGGTGGGGTATCATTTCCTTCTTTTGCATTTGTTTGTTGGTTCATTCATTCATTCAATAAATGTTTTTGAGAGTCTCCCGAGCACTGGGTATTACTAGATACTTGGACACAAAGACAGGTAGGACAGGTCCTACCTTCGAGAAGCTTTATACCTTGATAGTGACGCCTTCAATGTGTTACATGAGCTCTGTATATGTGTGTTCATATATATGAAATTATAGCTCCTTCAAAGTTTAGCAAAGCTTGGTGTGTAGCAAAATTGCACTGAATTTTGCTTTGATAATTTCCCCTCAATTTATAAGAAAAGTTGCTGCAAATGATCGTAAAGAGAGAGTCCTCTTCGGCATTCACTGTGGAGATGATGTTGAGGACATCGACCTTACACTATGGCAGCCCTCTGGTGGGCATTTCTTCGAAGACTAAGTTTCATATAAAATGAAATAATAATAACGACAAAACTTAGTGTGCCCTCGGAGGGATTTTTCCCCTTTGTGACTGTACATTTTCTCCCTTGTCATTCATGTTTTCTTGTTTAGTTTGGCCCTGAGGAGGCTCAGAGCTGAATTCTGTTGTTAAAGTAGCACTTTCCTGCCTCTGTAGCTCTCCCTCTATTGTGTTTCCCTGTGTGGGTTTTACTATTTTATTACTACTAGGTAAAATAATAACTACTATATGGATAGTGCTTCATAGTTTACAAATATTTTCAGAAAAATCTTGTCAGATTCTTGGGATCCATTAGCTTCATAAGTCCCCATTTAAATATTTTCTTCTGATTTCTTTTAGTTTGAGAAGTTGGGTTTGAAGCAGTGACCAAGAATTTCCAGGAAATCCATTAAGGAATGAATTATTCACCAGAACAGGCTCAAAGTTAGGACGTGAGTTTACAGGACACAGGCAAGGAGATGGTAAAGTTATATAAAGAGGAAAATACTTCAGTATAGGAATCATCTTCGGGGTAATTTATTCATCTAGAGAGATCACACACAAAGCTCAGTGTTTGAAGTCAGAAGAAAGGAGAGTGAACATTTGGATGGAAGTGAACAGTTGGATTGGCACGACTTTTACTACTGTTTTTCCTTTGGAAGATGGACCAAATTGTGAGCCTTGTGGATTTCATGTGTTGAGAATTTTAGCTAAAATAGATACTTATGTTGAGACATTTCCTAAATTCTACACCCACATACTCAGTCTTTGTGTTACTGCCAGGAACACATTTTCCAAAATGCCAGAAATTGCATTTTACTCTTTAAATATTGGGTTAAATATATATTCAAGAGAAAGAGTGCATTTAATTTACTTTTGGCTCAGTAATAATTTAAACTATGAATGGAGATAATGTAATTGTTGTCTGTATTGGTTGTTAAGATATTTGGACTCAGTAACACATTTATGTGTTTCCAAATTTGACAGATAAAGGGTACAGAGTGCAAACTCCTTCCCATGTCTGTCCCCAGGCACACAGGTCACCTCCTCCTCTGTCAGCTGGTGTCAGTCACCAGTTTCTTGCATATCCGTCTGGCTATGCCATAGAAAAGAATATTATTTTCTTCCTTTTTTTACACTGATGATGATGTGCTATGTTCATTGTTCCATGATGTATGTATTTATGTTCGCTTAATTCCTGAGGGGAAAAAAAGGAGAAGTATAGAGCAAATGGGGAGTCTGTGGTATTCCCCTCTACAAACGAGTGCGGGGGCTCAAAGGACAGTGTTGTAATAATCACAAAAACCTTGATTAGGTAATCAGTCAGAACATGGAGCTATGTAGTGCTGAGGTGACTTGGGGATGATCCACCACGTTTTTGTGAAACAGTGGTGACTTATGGGGCCAACGTATGGAGGAACTTGCTGTTTGCTTTATTATTTATGGAGAATTTTGCCTTTGGGTTTGGACATTGCCATGCTTCTCATTTAACCTAAGTTTTAGTTACAGCTGTACTCAATTAGTGCTTATTTCCTTTTTTCCATTTTACAGAGACATTGGGTAAATAACTAATGTATAAGCTACTTTATTTCGCATGGGAAGCTCACTCTCCTTGGTTGGGAAATGTGGGACGTTCACTGAGTTCTTAGTGAGTTTAAGGTAAATTGTGGGCTCCGAGAGCAGGGACTGGGGCTTGGCCTGCCATGCCCACCCATGCTCCTTCTCTTCAGTTGACCCCTCTCTTCATGTTTTACACCTCGGCACCCGGGACATTTTGGCGCGGTAGAGCTATGTGTGAGCACAGTTTCTTGTACCCAGCAGGCTTATTATCCTTCTCCTCGGCCCAGATGGATGATCGTCCAGCATCGTGTAAGTACAGTGAATCAGATTCCTCCACAATGACATTCGCCAGTCTGTGGGAGGTACGGTGCAGGTGCCCCAGCGTGTTGTCTGTGTCTGTTCACACACCCGTCTTTGCCACGTAGCTGTGAGTGGCTTCGGGGCAAGCGCTGTGCTTACCCCTAGACTCTGGCACTTTAGGTAGGATGCCGTGCACGCTGAGTGAATGCAGATGAAGCTGGCTCTCCAGAGCTCAGTTCTGAG
Source organism: Panthera tigris (assembly GCF_018350195.1). Classification (NCBI taxonomy): domain Eukaryota; kingdom Metazoa; phylum Chordata; class Mammalia; order Carnivora; family Felidae; genus Panthera; species Panthera tigris. The sequence goes on along the minus strand of NC_056660.1, from coordinate 24,216,947 downwards.
TGTAGGACACTTGAGTACCGTATAAACAAATTTAGACCTTGGTTGGGGGCAGGAGGAAACAGTAAAGGAGATGAATGCGGGAGGTGGGGCAGGAGCGTGGCAGGCCTCCATGGGCATTCTCACAAGTTATTCCCAGTGGCCTCAGATGAGGGGAGACTTTGGGGTAAGGGGCTAGTTCGAAAGCTTTTGACAAAGGTGAGGGATGATGGAGCTCTGCGTTGCTTAGTTCTCATTGCTGTAGCTAGGTTTCTCAGGAAAAAAGTACATCTTCTGTTAGATGTATGCAGTATTTACAATTGAATAAATCTGACATTGGGACGGCACAGAGAGCCCAGTATCGTAAAGGAATATAGGGAGTTAGTAGCTACCTTGTAATCAGGAAGGATAATATTTTTTAAACAATTGATTTTTTTTTTACCCTGTATTGTGATAATAAAACTGAAAGCTCGTCAGGCGGCTGAGAGGTTTGCATTTGTCTCTTGATCCTGCAGACATTCATTCGCTCATCTAGTCCCTCTCTGTGCTCATGGAAGCCAGAAGGATTTAAAAGATGGATACGATACAGGGTCATTATGCCTATGTTTCAGATATTGAGCTCCAAGGGTAAAGAAATCTTGCATTATTCTTTATGTAACAGAAATGTTTCTGCAAGTCTGTGTGTAAATCAGCCCTGAGTAAATTGAATCAAATGGAATGTGCTGACAGAAGTTGCTATTTAAATTTTTTTTTTTTTTAACGTTTATTTATTCTTGAGACAGAGAGAGACAGAGCATGAACGGGGGAGGGGCAGAGAGAGAGGGAGACACAGAATCGGAAGCAGGCTCCAGGCTCTGAGCCATCAGCCCAGGACCGGACGCGGGGCTCGAACTCGCGGACCGCGAGATCGTGACCTGAACTGAAGTCGGACGCTTAACCGACTGAGCCACCCAGGCGCCCCCAGAAGTTGCTATTTAAAAAAACCTAGTGATGAACCTTTTGTGAGATAAAGAACTTCTAAAAACTGAAATCCAAATAAGTACACGCTCATTTGCATGGTTTTTCCCAAGGCAGAGTGTCCTGTATCTTCTGTGTTGATTGAATTCTGGTTGGCCAACCACCTGGTTGGTTAATGGAGTGTATACCATGAACTAAGTCAGTGACACTGAAGTCCTCCAAAGGAAATAAACTAATCTACCATTGTACGAAATCGGCTGTTAATTAGGTTTTAAATTCTCCAGCTTGGGTGAGTGTGATTGCATCTTTCCTAACAGACAAGCATCTGCAAGTGAAAATCCTGATGACATCCCTAGCAGCAGGCATTAACTTGCAAACCCTTGTAAGTGGATTGCGTTTCCAGTATCAGGAAAGCTTCCTGACTCTTCATTTCACCATGAAATTTTAGTCCTAGAAGACTAAGTACGACCAGTACCACTCCAACAATGCCGATTTTTTTAATAAACCCAAAGGGAACTACCAAAGAACCAAAGAACGTGTAAGTTGGAAGGAAAAAAAGAAATTCTCAGGTTGTTTACTTATTTACAATTAAGGCATGCTAGAATTAGGCTAAGAAAATTACTCTGTAATTTAAACTACCGTGACAGCCTCTAGAAATGACCAGCAGCATTCAAGAGCACCGCGGTCAGGCTGGCATTTCTGTCTCGATCTTTTTACATTTGCTTTCGTTTTTGTAAAAAGTTTGCCATTAGCTATTTCAGTAAAGCGGCTTTGTTGTTCGATCATACCGCTCGTTGAGCCGAAGCCTTTTGGGAAACAGCATTTGGAGAGAGACCCATGGTGTAATAGCTGATCCCACTGGCACGTGTCCCAGAGTGAGCAGGGCTGGAAGCTTTTAGTGTAGTTGAAAGATGCCAGTCTGTCATTTGCATCCATTGAAATTGAGCAAGAGATTTCGGCTTGAGTTTTATGTTATGTTATACCACCAAGAGCAGCTGGTGAAGGGCTGCAAATTCCGTGTGAGCCGGGACCTATCAGCTGGTGTGTTTAATGGAATCCTGCTTCATCTTGGGAGCAATTTCTGGGGCGTAATAATAATAATAATAATGCACACTCGTGGTGAAAGATGATGCTCGTGGTTTTAGAACGTGCAGACTGAGTAGGGGGTCTCGACATCAAGGTGGTAGTGGGGGAAGGCAAATATTCAATAAAAGGATCGTGATGAGGAGAAAGCAGATACTTTCTGGGATAAGGAAAGCCACGAATATGTGATCAGTTTAAGAGTTTTAAGTAACATGTTTACAAAATGTGAGCTTTACAGCACTAGTAATAGTAGGCAAAGCATCCAGCCTCTAGCTTCATTTAAAAAAATCTACTCCTTCTTGGAGGGTCACTTGCTTTTGTTCAAAGTCAACCTTTTCCCCCAGGGATGTGTTTAATTAAGGCCATCATCTTCCATTAGTGATGATGCCAATTGGATCATTCTTTTCACTCTTCCTGTCCTGCCCCCTTTACTTGACTCAAAAAATAATTTGTGCCACCATGTGGCTTGTTTTTAACTTGCAAAAAATTTTCTGCAGGACTGAGTTTATATGAGATTTTAAGATTTGTGGGCAAAATAGAACACTCCATTGTGAGAGCTTCCTTCATTCATTTTTGTTCTCTGGTGCTTGATTTGACTGGTGCGGAGTTAAAGAATGGATGTGTTCCACGCCTTATTGAGGAAAGCACTGAGAACTGGCCAGGTCCCACTTAACTTAGTTTCTGAATGACAGGGCTTTGGCACACCCTGAGTCTCTCCCCATTCCCAGCCCATCCTACCTCATTAAGACTTGGGCTGTTGCAGCTGACAAATCTCCATTTTCAGTGGAATGCATGCCTTTATTTTTTTCCCTGCTGAGAAGGCATCAATGCCTCTTAAAATGGTGGCTTGAATTTGTTGGGAGTTGGAAAAATCTTGCAGGGAATCAGTGGAACATGGAGGGATTCTGTTGTGAGAATGTGCCAGGGGGCAGGGCAGTCGAGGGAGCTCCTTGCAGACTTGAAATTCAGCCCTTATACTGGTGACATAGTCTGTTTTAGGGTGAAGAAAAAAAAAAAAAGAAAAACCATAGTAACCCCTTTGGAATGACCTAAGGATGTTACGACGGAAGAATCTCAACATAATGAGTTTATTCCAATGATTCCGAATAGGTGAATTACTTTTTCGAGATCTGTTTTCACCCTGGTTACGTGTGCAGTATTTGCCTGTGGAGCGGAATGCCGAATGCAGCAGATTGATTGCGATCTGTAACCTTCCTACCATGGAAACTCTCCCTGTTACTTTCTTACTTAAAAACTTGCAGTACTGGGTCACCTGGGTGGCTCAGTCAGTTAAGCGCTTGACTCTTGGTATCAGCTCAGGTCATGATCTCACAGTGGTGAGTATCACGCTGGGTGTGGAGCCTACTTAAAAAACAAAAGCAACAATGGGGCGCCTGGGTGGCTCAGTGGGTTAAGCGTACTACTTCGGCTCAGGCCGTGATCTCGCGGTCCGTGAGTTCGAGTCCCGCGTCAGGCTCTGTGCTGACAGCTCAGAGCCTGGAGCCTGTTTCGGATTCTGTGTCTCCCTCTCTCTGTGACCCTCCCCTGTTCATGCTCTGTCTCTCTCTGTCTCAAAAATAAATAAACATTAAAAAAAAAAAAGATTAAAAAAAAAAACAAAAACAAAAGCAACAAAAACCCAAAAAGCCAAACCTTAACTTTGACCTCCCACAGCCTCTGGGTCATGTGCACAGAGACCCTTGATAGTCAGTTCAGCCTTCTCTTCAGCAATGCCCCTGTTCTGACCAGGTTCTAACCATACCCACCTGATTACCAGCAACCATGGTGGTATGGTTTTATCTGTTGCCAGGATGCCAGCCCTCTCCCTGGCCCAATGCTCAATGATGCCCTTGGCCTGTTGAGGTTTAAGCTTAAGAATCTCCTCTTCCCTGAGTCCCTCAGCCTCAAGTTAGGACTATCCTCTCCCAAACTCCCCTCACATCCTATACGCGCCTCTGTGTTCCAGCTCTTCATTGCTGTGGAACAGATCACCCAAAACAGTGCCTTAGAACAGTGGCAGTCATTTATTTTGCTCATGAATCTGGAGCGTTGGCTGGGCACAGCTGGGCAGTTCTGGCCTGCGGTCTCATGTGGCCACACACATAGTGGGGCGCCACGTCCCCTCAGAGGTTCCTTTGCTCATGGTTTGGTGCTGAGACCTGGAAGATTCCTACAACTGGCCGTCGGAACTGCTGGGGCTCCTGGGACATCTCTGTCTCTCTCTCTTCCCGTGTCCCTTCTCCATATGGCAGCCTCAGGTAGCTGCACTTCTTCCGCGATGGCTGAAGGCTCCTGGAGTGAGTGTCCCAAGAGAGACTGGCAGAAGCTGCCTAGCCTTGAAAGTCACGCACGGTTGCATTAGCAGCACTGTATTCATGGAGATGGGCACAAAGACATGCTCATGTGTGGGGCAGTTACACAGACCCCACCTCTTGATGGAAGGGGTGTCATAGAATTAAGGGACATGGTTGTTTTTTTTTAGATTTTAAACTCTAGTAAAATACACGTAACATAAAATTTACCATCTTCACCATTTTTAAGTGCCCGGCTCAGTGACCTTAAGCACATTCGTATTGTTGTGCAGCCATCACCATGTTTATCCACAGAGCTCTTTTCATCTTGTAAAACTGAAACTCAGTATGCATTAAGCAGTAACTCCCCATTTTCCCATCCCCCTGGCCCCTGGGAACCACCATTCTACTTTCTGTTTCTGCTTCCTGTAAGTGAAGTCCTATGGTAGTTGACTTTCTGTGGCAGGCTTATTTCTCTTAGTGTAACATCCTCAAGATTCATCCAAGTTATAGCCTGTGTTAGAATTTACTTCCTTTTTAAGGCTGAATAATATTCCATTGTATGTATACAGGATGGAGGTTTTATTTAACCATTCATGTGTCGATGGACACTTGGGTTGCTTCTGCCTTGTGGCTATTGTGAATAATGCTCCCTTGAACATGGCTGTACAGTGGAGGCCATGTTTGAAAATCAGCTCACCGTTACGGTTCATTCTGTCTTTTGGTGTCCTTTTTCTTCACTGCCCTGGAAATACTTGAGAGCAGGAACAGTGACTTTCCATCTTTAAATCCCTAAGGCCCAGCAGAGGCACAAAAAATATCTATTAGCGGAGTCACGAATGGATCAATGGATGGATGGATGGATGGATGGATGGATGACAACTATCTATAGAAGATAGAAGGTTTCATTTCTGAAGTGTGTCAGTGGCTATATTGTGTCATACTGAAGATGGGGCCATCCCATGATGTACATCCTAAAGTAGCCACTGCCGAGTTGTACTCTATTATTTTAGTATCCTTATTGGATAGCACCTGGTACAGAGTGAACATATTATAAATATGGGTTGAGTTGAGTTAAATTGCAATTGGGAAGTGGAATTTGTGAGATGATGTTTTAATAATCTTTCATTATTTTCTGTCTTCCATTGTGCATAACATGTGATCCTGTATTGAGTAATTTTCTGAGTAATTCAAGGAGTTGTGAAGTAGGACCACTTCCTTGGTGTGTTGACTAGTTTCCATTGAATTACATTTGAAGCCTGCAACCTTGATCATGACACGTTATGTGCCAATTGTGTAATATTAGACTTGGTTTTCATTGCCTCCATTTTAGCCCTTTTCACGGGCAGGCATGGGTGATAGCAGCTCTTTCTAGAGCACTGCCCCTTTACACTGGCAGTGACTGTGGATGGCATCGTGGCTCATAATCAAATTCGTGCATAGTCTGTGTTGCCCTTTCATTGTTGTTAAATTTAAAGACCAGAGATGATGGAGGACATCTGTTAATCTATCAAATAAACAGCCAGGGCGTCTGGGTGGCTCATTCGCTTAACTGTCCGACCATTGATTTTGACTCAGGTCATGACCTCTTGGTTGGGGGTCAGCTCAGCTCTGCCCTGAGCGTGGACCCTGCTTGGGATTCCCATTCTCTCTGCCCCTCCCCTGCTCGTGCATGAGTTCTCTCTCTCTCTCTCTCTTTCTCTCTCAAAATAAATAAATAAACACTGAAAAAGAAACAGCCTTCTTTGCTTTTCTTTGCCTTCTTTTATCCACCCCCATCAGAGGGTCATGCAAAAAAAAAAAAAAGAACAAACCCACAAAACAAAAATGAAAATTAAAGTGATCATAATATCCTGATTTCCTGTTTTATTATAAATGAGATAAACACTGGGTAGTGTTTTCCTGTAATTTCTTCCTGTATGTTTTTCAAATTAATGTTTGAAGAATGGTTGGGAGTTTCCATAGGCCTCATACATCTTTTATTTAGACAGTAGGATAAAATGGAACATCTTTGGATTTGGAGTCAGATAGGCTTAAGTCTGGATTTTGGTTCTGTCACTTACTTGTAAATGTTCTATTTGGAAAAGGTAGAACTAATAATAGAGATCTCTTGGCCAGTTGGAAAGATTCAGTCCAACCCAGTTGACCTGTGTCTGAAAGTCTATGTGTTTCTCGGAAATTTGATAGTAACAATTTGATCTTCAGCATCTGTGTGCTTCTGTATTTGTAAATATAAACATGAAGAAAGCTGAACCTGCCATATTTCTGGAAGCTGAGGTACCAAGAAGGGATGGTTCTGCTTTATCTCTTTCTTTTTGCTTATCATGGCATTTGAGATAAGGCTGGATTTTTATTTGACAGTTGGGGAAGTTGAGACCCAGAAAATTAGGTGGATGATGCAAGGCCCTGTAGCATATGAGAAGCAGAGCCAGGGACTTTGTCCATCGTTATACTGTATTATTTATTATATCACTGCCCATCCTACCATTTTCCCAGTCTTCCCCCCACCTCCTTTGCAATCCCAATTCACTGTACTTCAGTGCACTGTGCGCGCGCACACACACACACACACACACACACACGCTGGATGGCAGAGATCAAGAAGGATGCAGTGTCCGGCTTGTTTTCCACGGGAGTGTGCCAATACTGTTCCGGGCTAGACATGGTCGATGCTTGTCGATCGCTTACAACAATAGCATATTTGGAAGAGCTAAATATAATTCCTTCTTTCTAGGTTTTCCTTTTCATTTGTAGTTTTTGGACCCATGTGACAGACGTCCTCGAGGCGCCCACATGATTTTCTGTCCATTTCCACGGCCTGCATCTCTGCTATAACTTAACACACAATTTCTGAAAACCTCACCTTCTGCAACATCGTGCCATCAAATGAACGTGGCTTATGGGAAATATATATAGGGTTGGGGCCAACCACTCTAAATCGATGCCACTTTGCAACCAGAGGACTAACAAAAACGATAAAAAGCAGAGTAAAAGCAGCACAGTTCACAAGGCGTATTAAATTCTTACTGTATGCATACATATTTGGATAAACATGACTTGAAAGTATGAAGAAATGGGGGATGCTTGATGGAAGGGGATGGAAGGGAGGAGATGAAGCCAGTGAGGATTGAGAGGTGAGAGGGAAGTGAACAAAGGTCTCGGAGACTTTTGTGCAGAGGGGTACTTAAAAGACCCGGGGCAAGGAGCCTCAGGCTGTGTGGGGAACGGACGCATGGGTTCTTGTGCTGTATGTATGGAACATCAGCTTCACTGCGTGGTCTGTGGAACGTGTTATTCATGGGCAATTTCAGATATTCAAGTGGCCCATTAACTATCCCTGAACCCTGGAAAGTAAATAGAGATCTCTCAGAGAACTTTTCCATGGAACTTTATTTAATACCTTGTTGCTGTTAAACTTTGGAAACCATGTGACAAAAGGCCAAGGACAGCGTTGCGGAGCTTCTCAAGGGTGTACAACCTGGGGCAAAATCAGTAAGCAAAAGGGCAAACTGATGAGATGGGATCGAATCCTTTGTGGGGGCAAAAGACACCTTTCCCCAATGAAGGGAACAGTATCAATGAATACTGTCTTCTCAGGGTCTGTAGCCCGTCTCTATCTTTTATTTTCTATATCTCATTTGTTATTTTTAACTTTTTAAAAATACTAATACTATGGAAATGCATTCTGTGTCACCTGTGCACCAATCAAAAATAGGTATAAACACCATGAGTGCCTCTAACTGCATGGTTCTGGGAAGGTTTGAAAATGATGGCAAGTGGCTGGCTGAAACTGGCCATGGGCACTTGACTGGGGCTCCTGAGTAACTTGACCTTCAATTCTGTCCTCACCAAACCTCCCACATCTTCAGGCCCCATCATGTGGGAGCTCAGTGTATCCCTGTATCTCACAGAGGTCTCTGCTGGGTAAGCTGGGGGATGGTTTATGGCTTTCTGAGTCTTTGGGGTTGGGGAGGTGAGAGAGAGGGCTTTGTAGAATAAGATGTGACAGAAGAGACTAGAAAATGGGGCTAAATAGGAGCAGGAATATGAACTGGGAGCCAGCAACGCAGGCTGGAATGTGTGTCCTACATCTCTTTCTGGGAGTAGCTTGCTAGAGTAGCTCTCAGACACTAACCACGATATAAGGACTGTTTGACCACCCTACGGAAGTTAGGAAAGGCAGTCATCTCTCAAAGCTGGATGGAGCAGAGGTGTCCCCTAGTGGGTGGTAATTGAGCAGGTCTTTAAAGAATGGACAGGGTTGGGTTAAGTGGAGGTGGTGTGACTGTAGGGAAGGAAAGTGGGGTCGAGAAGAGTTTTAGGACACGCAGAAGATACGGAGCGGTTCCTTGGGGCACGTGAGGATGATAATTGTGACGTCCACAGACCTCATTCCTGGAACTACAGGGCAGCTGATCTCTTTTCTTTTTTCTTTTCTTTCTTCTTTTCTTGTTTCTCTTCTCTTCTCTTCTCTTCTCTTCTCTTCTCTTCTCTTCTCTTCTCTTCTCTTCTCTTCTCTTCTCTTTTTCCTCCCCTCCCCTCTCCACCCCTCCTCTCCTCTACTCTCCTGTTCTTTTTCTGTTCTTTTTTTTCTTTTCTGTTCTCCCCTCCCCCCTTCCCTTCTCTTCCCTCTCCTCTCCTCTCCTCACCTCTCCCCTCCCCTCTTCCCTCCCCTCTTCCCTCCCCTCCCCTCTTCCTCTTCCCTTCCCTTTCCTTTCTTTCCTACAATAGTCCTACCACTCCCTCAGAGAATACTTATTGAAAATTAATGGTAATGGCCATATGGGAAGTCTCAGAGCTTATCTAGGATTTGGATCCCTGGAGCATAATTGGTGGGTGGAAAGCAGATGGATGGGGCAAGAATATTGTTCTCCTCCTACCAATGACAGTTGATTATAAGTTATAAAAATGGGCATTTCCCTTGTGGTCCTAGGTTCTAAGATTATTGAAGGTTATTAGTATTTATTATGACTACTTCTTCAGCAAATGGACCAAAGAATGACATTATTTAGATTTAACAGGGTTGGACTTATGGCTTTCATAAACCGGGCTCATCTGAATCTAAATATGTCTTATTTTACCGTGGCCCATCGTATAAGAATCCAAGGTACATTTACTACGTCTCTGAGGTCCCACAGTTGGATGAGAGCTCCACCCAATAGTCAGTTCTGTTTCTCTTTCACTTGCTCTCTGCCAAGCTTTTGTGCGCAGTAAGATATAGAGCCTGGGAAAGGACTGCATTGTTTGTTAAGTGGAAATTAAACTCAACATTGGGATTTTGGATATATGAAGAGAGGGGCTTCTTGACTTTCCTTCCTTTTTAAAATGCACTTAAACTGATATTCAGAACAATGGTGGGAAAGTACTAATTAGTATGTGAAGGATGGTAAAATAAACGAGGTGGGCAGTGACTTATGTAAGGCATTTATAAACTCCTCACTCCATAACTGCAGGCTTAGGGGAGGCTGGGTTTTCTGCAGTCCCACCCAGCTCCCTTCTAGGGCTGCCTCCAAGAAGAGAGGTGCTCCCTAGAGCTGGGAATCTTTCTGTGTGAAGGCTGCTGGGAGACCTCAAAAGTGGGATCTGCCCCCTCCTTCCTCTCTCTGCACTCTATTTTAGAGCTGCAGTAAAGATTTGAGGCTTTTTGCAAGCTTTCAACTCTGAGGTATTTTGGACAACTGTAATTTTGTTTGTTCTCTGCTGTATGCATGTGGTTTCTTAAAACACAAGTGTGATTATTTTCTGCATCCTTTCCATAGCAAACACTTCCCCCTAAAGTACAGTGTCCAAAAGTGGGTTCTCGAGTGCACTTGACATACAGTCTCCTTTGGAATGCTGATTGAGAGTGACTGTCTCTACAGCGAACAACTTGTTGTAGTTTTGAGTTTTGCTAGGTGGCTTCAGACCCTGTACTTCTCTTTGCCTCTCTTATGTTGCACAGCCAGACGTGCCCAGTGTGTTGTGTATTTTCCAGGGAGCCGTGAGCTGCTGTGCAACTTAATTTGATGGTGGTGAGGGGGTTCTATAAAATAGCACTTTGGGTAGTTTTCTCCATAAAATAGCAATTTGTGGAAGACGGTTAGCATGTAGGATGGACACTGGAGCTAGATTAGTTTGGTTCGAATCCTAGCTTTTCAACTTTCCCCCCACCCCCCTGGTAATTTTATTGTTGCCTTTTACTGTCAGATTTGTAATCTAGCTGGAATTCATTTTGTTGTAAGGAGTCAAGTTTGGATCTAGCTATCCTTTTTTTTTTTTTTTTTTAATGATTTTTTTTCTTGTGGTAAATCCATAACATAGAATTTATAGTTTTAAGCACTTTTAGGTGTACAAGTCATTGGCATTAAGTACATTCACAACTTTCGGCTGTGTGTCATAGGTGAAAATGTTTTGCCTCTCTGTGACTTAGTTTCTTCATCTGCTAGTGGGGATAACACCCCCATGAAGGTTCTGTTGAGACTCTGAGTTAGTTCATAGAAAACACGCAGTGTGCACAGGCCACAGTAAGTGTTCAGTGATGATTAGTGGCCATGGCAACACGTAGTACCAGAAGACTTGCATTTGCTAGTAGGAGCCATTGATGAGCTGGTGTCCATATGTATGGTGCATATATTATGTGAAAGCGTAGGTGGTAGCAACCATTGCAACTAATCAGTCTAAAGACCTGAATCAGTCTAAAGACCTAGAGAATTCTCAGTGCAGGATAGTTTGCCTCATTTCTGTGTCCACTTTAGCATGGGACTAACATGCACTTTGAGCTTCAGGGGAAGAAAAGATTCTCCAAGATTTAGATTCCAAATTGTTTGCGAAGCAATCGGTAATGAAAAGATACAACCCATTCAGTCTTCACGTTTAAAGTATAATGCAAGAAGCTTAAAGGGGGTGGGCTTCTGAATGTATTCCACAAACACTAACTCTTTTCGGAGACTTTGATAAAAAGCTCTTGCTTTAAAAAAAAATGATAGCCGTGATGATTTGTTTTCATGAAGTCTAGATGAGTAAATCGTGTGATCATAATGAGAGGAGAAGGAGAAGTCTCAAGAGAAGAAGCATTTTGTTTGTATTTGTCTTCCAGATATGTTTGAAAATAATATACCAGTTTAATATATTTTCGTAAATAATTTAGGTAAACCACACTTCTATTATAGTTTCTGGTAAGTGATAACCTGAAACAGTTTCTATTTTATTACCAACAACCTTTTTACTTTTTAGTTCAGCAAGGAGTTTCTAACTAAATTTGTAAAAAAAAAAATGGAGAAATCATCTGAAATAAACTATTTCTAGCCTTAAAATCCGTGTTCCTACAATAGAATATACTATATTCAGTCACCATCACAAAAATGTCTTTCTTATCAGTGCTGCCGTAGCTAAATGTGAACTTTAAAAATGGGAAAACCAGGCACTTTGTAGACAGTTCATTCTTTGTTTCATATTTTTTGGGCTAAGAAAGAAAATTGCCCAAGGAAGTATTTCTGGAAGGAGTCAAACTTTTCAATTGCCTTGGTAGTTTAGCCTACAATATTTTTGTTGTTTTAGGAATTGATCGTGACCCTAAGTGTAGCTGAAAGAATACACATTTGTAAAGCATGGATCGTGATTGGTTCCTAACAAGTGAATGATAATGTAGCAAATAATGCTGTCATCATATTACACACAGTTGGTCAGGGGGTCAGCATAAGACCTTCATTATCGCTGAATTGTGTTATAAACACGCGGGGCAGAGTGCTGTAGTGGACGTAACACTAGATTTTGGTTCCGGAAGTCTGAATTCCAGAGCTCGCCATGGAGCCAAGCCCTTAGGTTTCAAGAAGTTGTGATGGGAAGGAGAAAGGCGTGGCTTAATAGTAGCAGCTTCTAGAAGGTTGTTTTCTAGTTCATTTCCTTTCCTCATTTCTCACATTTTTCCAGGAAGACATCATGTATAGTGACTCCTTATTTATATGCTAATGTCCTTCAAACCTACATTTTAGCCAAGGCCTCTCCCATGGCCTCCAGACCCACAATCCAGTGACCAGCAGATCACTCTGCCCGGTTGTGACATAGATATCTTAAATCAGTATGTCAAAAACTTAACTCATCCGACACTTCTAACACACCACTACCCTGTTTCTTTTCCTGCTTTCCTTTTGAGCAAGGAGCATGCTCCCAGGCATTTACCCCAAAAGCCAGAAACCCCAAGATGCCATCAATATTTTTTTTCCTCCTCACTTTTTATGTTTAACCGATCCCTACACTCTGCCAATTGTACTTTATAAATGTCCCCTGTTCATTCCCTCCTGATGACAATGGTGGTGGTGGCGGCGATGGGGTCCATTCCTCCATATCAACTTCTTCATCTTAATCCAGGCCCTCCTCATTTCTTACCTGGAATTTTGTGGCTGTTGTTTTTTACAACTGGTTCCACGGATCCCTGCTCAACATCAATCCCATGTGCCTCTGCCATAATGCCAGTAACTTTCCCTCAACACACGGCGCCATCCCTCCATTCTTCATCTAGGCTGTGTGTGCCAGTCTGGAGGGAATGATCCACTTGCCCTGGCAGTCACCATACGCTTGTCTGGAGAGTCAGCTTAGAGGCCAGCGCCTCTTTGAAGCCTTTTTCACCCTTTCAGACAGAATTGACATTTAACCATGCTGGTAAGTGTGGATCTAATTCGTTGTATGTTTTCGTTTACTTCTCCACCTCCCCTGTTGGATTATTTGGATCATTTCTTGAGGTTATGAATGGAATCTTAAATTCATACCAGTATATGAGGACATCCAATAAATGAGTGAGTGAGCACGTGGATGGTTTTCTCGGGTGTGGGAAGGGATTGGGAAGGGGCCACACAGCCCTTTGGAGTCTGCCCTCCAGCCTCTATGACTTCCTGCTGAGCAAGCTTGCATGGGTGACTTTGCTTGGCTCTGTCCAGTTAGATATGTGCTTTGGGGCCACAGCTGCAAAATATAAGACAATAGTTTCTTAAAATTTCCAGATTGAGTTTGTTTTTTTCAATGTTTATTTATTTATTTAGAGAGAGAGTGCTAGCGGGGAAAGGGCAGAGAGAAAGGGAGAGAGAGAAAATCCCAAGCAAGATCCATGCTATCAGCACAGAGCCCAACACGGGGCTCTATCTCATGAAACCATGAGATCGTGACCTGAGCCGAAATCAAGAGTCAGACGCTCAACCAAGTGAGTCACCCAGGCTCCCCTCCCTTTCTTATTAACTACTTCATACTTTGTCTCTCCTGAAATCTTTAACATCTTCTCCCTCCCTCCCTGTCTGCTATTTGGGCTTGCAGGCAATCAGGAAACTTCCCTGTGTGCCCTCTGTGCCATCTACTCAGTTATCTGCATCTGTGCCCATACCCACTGCCTTACCTCCTTTGCTGGAGGGGGATTGTCCATGTTCCTATGGAAGACCATGATCTCTGCTTGAGCTCCTTCTCGCCTTCTTAAAAACATCACTCCCTTCATTGTCTCCTTTCTCTTCTGATTCATGTTCCCCCTTTTTCACTTGGTAATTCTCATCAGCGTACAAACCTGCTGGTATTTCTTCCCCTGATACTGTGTGCCCTCCAGCTTCTATTCCATTTCTCTGCTCTCTTTTTCCACAAGGTGCTTTGATTTGCTTAAATTCATCGTAACCTATTTTTCTCCTTCCATACTGTCTTCTATTCTTTAAATTAAAAAAAAAAAAAATTGTGTGGGGGCGCCTGGGTGGCTCAGTTGGTCAAGCATCCGACTTCAGCCCAGGTCATGATCTTGCGGTTTGTGAGTTCCAGCCCCGTGTCAGGCGCTGTGCTGACAGTCGGGAGCCTGCTTCAGATTCTGTGTCTCCTTCTGTCTCTCCCCCTCCTCCCTCTCACTCTCTGTCTCTCTCAAAAATAAACATTCAAAAAATTAAAAATTATAAAAAAATTAATTTTGGTAAAAAATAACATAAAATTTACCATCTTAGTTATTTTGAAGTGTAAAAGTCAGCAATACATGCGCACATTGTTGTGAAGCTGCTCTCCAGAACCTTTTCATGTCGCAAAACTGAAACTCCTACCTGCTCAGCAGTGATTCCCCATTTCCCCTCCCCCTTCCCCCAGCCCTTAGCAACCACCTTCCTACTTTCTGTCTGTATGAATTTGACCACTCTAAATACTCCTTCC